>NW_020194517.1:0-1200000 GCF_002865645.1 Hyaloscypha bicolor E | reverse complement strand
TCAGTAATCGTCTGTCAACCAATTGGATATCATTCAGTGAGCTTGTCGGTGATTATGCGGGCCATCGAGGGCGAGAACCAGCGTGGGAATCTTACGGCCGTTGCATACCTCCGTGACCAAGTCCCGCAACACGGAACCCATTCCAAGAAAACAAACCTTTCAAAGCAACAAAGAACATATAACAAGTCAGGATCCACTTTGGCATGGGAAAGCAAGCTCCAAATCAAACCTCAAAACGTTGCACAAACTCAGAAAACTTGCTGGTCCTTGTGTAACTGACGCGATGTCGATATTCACACATCACGGAGCTTGCAATGAGCACTCCCGCCAATCGCCTATCCTCAAATTCATCGAGAAATACTTCAGTAAAGTCGATTCCCTTGACTTAATATCAAGTCCATCTTCCGACTTCTACGCTCCGTCAGCGGTACATCACGACACGAAAGGCAATATACATGTTTCTGGGCCGCGGATATGGCAGTGTATGCAAAGGTTGCTCAGCCCGTTCGATGGAGTACATCACGAAATGATAGAGGCACGGGTGGTGCCAGACGAAAATGGGCAGGCTGTAGTATATGCTCAATTTTTAACGCGCTTTCGATTAAAGGGGGACCAGGAGGAGATCGTTGCGCCGAGGTTTTTTGTTCTTACTGTTGGGAAGGCGGCGGGGATGTATGAAGGGACTGACGGGATGCAGATATATGACGTGAGATTGTTTTGGGATACTGGGATATTGGGGAGACATGTAACGGAAAGGAAGAGAAAGGAGAAGTTAAGAATGCAGGAATAAAAACCAGACTACAGTCAATTCCTAGCTTTGCGTCTATGCTTGGCTAAGCTGGTAAGTCTTAATGTACAAGGACACAGTATTGCTTTCTGATATTGGTACAGTCGGCGAATGGTTGTCGTGGGGTGATGCTTCGTCTCCTGATTCGTCAATCATTAATGCGTCCTCATCGTCATAATGGGACTACTACGCCGCAAGGGAACCCTCAACCAGATGATTCCATTGAATTCAGCCTTGCGAAATTCCATACTGTACGTTGCATGGCTCTCGGTAGTGAATCCTGTTTCGACGGTTCCATTGGCCGATCACACCATGGAAACATTCACAGGAGTGGTGGTGTGATACCAAACGGAACTCTCACCTCACCATCAGACAATCTTAAAAGGGAAGGTAAAACTCATATTCCAAGAAATTTCCTAGCATTCACAACCACACGTGAACATTTTGTCAAGACATATTCTTCTACAATCCAAAAACACAAAACAACTTCTCGGTCACCGAAACCACAAGTCTTTTATTACATATGCCAAGATGAAGATCCTCGTTGCCTACGACTCTGCCCACGGCTCAACCCAGTCCATCGCAGAGCGAATCGAAGAAAGAATTCGACAAGGAAATGTTGGCGACACTACCCTCTCCGCAATCACGAAGACCACCTCGGCCGAAGACTTCGATGTCCTTATCATTGGTTCAGCAATTCACTTCCAAGGATGGCTCAAGCAATCCTCAGAATTCGTCAAACGCAACCAAGGCTATCTACACGACAACCTGAAGCCAACATGGGCTTTCAGCGTCGGCATGCCGCCTGACTCCGGCGTCGCTGGCGAGGAAAAGGTGATGGAGAAGTGGTTGAGAAAATACGTTACTTTGAGGGGGCATAAGTTGTTCCAGGGGGAATACAAAGAGAAGGACTTGAATGGTTGCTTTAAGTTCTTGTTGGTGAGGTGCTTTGGGCAAAAGTTTGAGGATAAGAGAAAGTGGGATCAGATTGACGAGTGGGCGGATTCTATTGTGCAAAAGTTGAGGGTTGATCTGCAGACTCAAGCCGGTAACTGAGGGCTGCAACGGTCAAGTTAATTTGGCTAGGATCAATGATGCGGTAATGGTTTGAGCGTCGGTTGGTGGCTCTGGGAGGGAAGATCACTGTTTTCTTTGCAGAAATTCCTTATGCATGTGGATTACTTGTGAGCGCCTTTTCTTCTTCTTTATGACTTTAATGGAACCTTAATTGCTCTTCGGTAACTACTGAATTGCGAAGCTGTGTTTGTTCGTTTTCAACTCAGTGCATGCAATGAAAAGCAAGAGCAGACGGTGCCATATATCCCATCCTGGGAACAGAAGCCCTCGAGCGTACTCCAAGAATACATATTGTGTTCCTTGCTCGAAGGTAGATGCATTTGGACTGCCAGAAGAAGATGAGGGCCGGCCCCCGATGCTGCACTTAGTAGCAGGGAAAAGAAATGTCGCCACAGAACACTGATAACAGGAGGAAAGGGGGGTTGGCTGCGCTAGGCGATATGCAGTCTACTCCGGCGCTAGCCCAACCGGCACTCAAGCCCTTCGAAATCCTCTCCTCTCGCCTCTCCAAATTCACATTTCACTGTTGCAATTCGCACTTTAAGCGAAGCTCTCAAAGGGTATCGAGTCCAGACTAATCATCGTTAAACTTTCTCGGTACCAGTACACAGCGCTCGGTAACAATGAGGCTTGAGTGGTCGAGCTGCACGTTTTGGCGGGCGGCTACCGGGGCTGGGAGGAGAGAATGACCGCAATGAGAGTGCGTTGTACGGCAGGAGGGTGGAACAAATTGAGAAAGACACTGCTAGGAGCCAATTCGCTTTTCGTCGTTATCCTACTCCCAAATAGTAAAAGCTATCATCTTACATCAATATCCGCTCTGCTCCTTCCTGTTATCTGCGTTCTTCGCACCCTCACCAGCTTCTCGGATGGCTTGCTCATCGCCTCGCATCTTCGCAAAATGAGCCTTGATATCTTCAGCACTGATAGCCTTGCCGCTTTCAGCAAATTGTTGAAAGAATGGTTTAAGCTTATCCTTCAGATGATTGTATGCCATAACACCTTCGATGGCTCTGACACGATCGACATTCTTGAGTGCACTTTCGCCGCGATCGTAAAGACTGCCGCTTCCAACAGTGCTGCCCTCGGCATCATCCTCACTTCCTGACATAGATGGCTCGTAGATAGTCTCTTCTTCAAGAAGCTGGCTATGCGGTTTCAGAAGCGGGAAACAGTCTGAACATCGACAAAGGTGGTCTCGGAAGTCGGGCTTGAAGAATAGCGATATCTGGCCTGTGGGCGCAGGAGGTAGCGCCTTGGTCTTACAATCCTCTTCGCTCTTTGTAGCTGCTTCAGGTACCGGGGCGGAGGCTGGGTCTGCAGCTGTGGAGGCTGATGGATCAGCAGACTCGTCCTTGACTCGTTTGGATGGTCCAGATGACTCGGAACCCTCTTCATCATCTGCCTTGCGTTTCTTTGCATTCAAGATGAGGGTCGAGACCACGTCTTCCGTCTTTCCAAGGAGTCCCGTCTCTGGAGATGGGGCAGCGCTGCGTCGGAAGACAGGAGCAAGAAATCCCGGAGCCCCAGCATATTTCTTAATCCAAGGATGTGCATCAATACATTTGTAACATATGAAGCCCTCAAAATCGTCTTCATCAGGAAATCCAGGAGGGAGTGGAGGATCCTCATCCTCGGGTTCCCCAGCGATTGTGCCTCCAAGACTATTCGATCCATTCTGAGCATCAGGCATCCCTTCTCCGTCAACAACGTTTTCTGTGACCTCGGTGATGGATTGTAGCAGTCCGTCTGTTTTCGGCTTTCTCGGTGTCGCTGTCCGGCTTGCTGATTCATACCAATTGGGTCCCAATCCAACAACGCATCCTGGATGCCACCAATCTTCGCCACATCCTCCGGTCTCAACAGTACCAAGTCCTAAGCACTGGAACATCGTCCCCTTCTCCTTGTACGCGTCATAATCGCATTCGCACCCGCAGAAGCGATTCTTGAAGTTCTGGTTGTATTTATTGTCTGCCACTGGCTGTTCAGAATGTACGCCGCCCTTTGTGTTGGTCGCGGGATTTAGACGTAAAGTGCACGGCGAGGTCATTGGTAAACGAGTCGTTCCGCAATCGCAAACAAAGTTCCTCTTGTTGAAAAGTTCGACTAATGTATGTTCGCCATGACATTGTATCGAACAGGAGTAGCAAACACCCGCTGAGTTGGACGGGTCGGACGGGTTGGCCGGGGGAGGATTACAGGTCAAACAAGAGAAAAGAACTTGTCGCAGCGGGCCTATTTCCTTCGTGCAGGTCTCGAATTTCTGTAACATCTAATTAGTGATGAAATAGAAATGTCTCATGGGATCTCTCACGAATGGAAGAGCTTCGCGCGCGTCAGCCTCGAGCTTAAGTTGGCTGTCGATGAATCTGCAGAGTCTGTCAGTATATAGCTACGCCATATTGAGACGCGCTTCATTGAGATGGAAACACCAATGGAGAGAACGCACTCAGCTGCTGTGTGTGAATCGTCAGATGTCTGGGAGAAGCTCTGGCTTCGGGACGGGCCACTCGTTTGACTGTCCGCAAGTTCGCTGAAGGTGGAATTCGGAAGAGGTGGAGGATCCATGATGTCTGGTCAATGCAATATTTTGTGAAGTTGAAGTTGAAGTTGTGTGTTGATGAGAGATGTTAATCGAGGCTGAGATCATTGAGTCTTGGTCGCCCTTCCTAAACGGGAAGCACTTTACGCGTGAGTCGCGCTATCGCCTGGACGGGCTTAGCGTAATCGCGTCCGACGCGCTTTCTCGCGCGCTCATCTCAAACTCTTGCCAGCAGCCTCTCTCATTCCCAATTCTTCTCCCAACTGCTTCAGAGTAGGATTCTGACGACCATTATCAACCACTTTCAGATTCTCGGGACTTTGATTTATCATGGACAGGTACGCAGAGCACAATAATCCCTTCCCACCAGCCATGACCTCCAGATCTCAATCACCCCCCTTTTCTGTCAAGCGCCCACTGACCTTTGCTTCAGCTCCCCCCTTCGACCAAGTATGTCTTCCGCAAATCGCGGAGTGGCGAGCGGACGCAACCGTCGTAAGCGTTCAAGAGAGCCTGAAGATGACAATGCTGGTGCATCTTCCCCCGCTGGCGATATCCGATCATCCCCTCCTGCCTATCCCATCCAGCATGGAGGCGATGATGACGACGATGTTGAGGAAGATGTTGAGCTTGCTCTCGATATTGACGATGCCGACGAGATGGCTGAAGACGAAGACGGAATTGACCTCTTCGCAAACAATTTTGAGCGTGATTACAAGCCTCGAGAGGATGATCGCTACGATGATCGAGACATTGATGATGAGGGCGACTATGGTGATCTTGATGTTGCCGAGAGAAGACGTCTTGAAGCACGCCTCAATCGCCGGGATCGGGAACTTGCCCGCCAACGACGGATGCCAGCAGCATTCCTCCAAGATGAAGATGACGAAGGTGATCTCGATCTTACAGCCCAGCCACGACGCCGCCGTCACCACTACGATGAAGACGAAGACGAGGATATGCAGGATGATATCATGGAAGAGGAACTGTCTCTTGAGACCCTGCAAGATGTCAAGGCATCCAGCTTGGTCGAATGGGTCTCGCAGCACGCCGTGCAAAGGACCATCAAGCGCGAATTCAAGGCCTTCTTGACCGAGTACACCGACGAGCACGGAGTTTCAGTTTACGGAAGTCACATTCGAACTCTCGGAGAAGTCAACGCAGAGTCCCTGGAAGTCTCATACGACCACCTCTCTTCTTCGAAGGCTATCCTGGCGTACTTCTTGGCGAATGCTCCAGGAGAGATGCTTAAGTTGTTTGACGAGGTTGCCATGGAGGCCACTCTTCTTCATTATCCCGATTACGAACGCATTCATTCTGAGATTCATGTTCGCATTTCTGACTTGCCAGTTCACTACACTCTCCGTCAATTGCGCCAAACCCATCTGAATTGCCTGGTCCGCGTTAGTGGTGTTGTTACTCGACGGAGTGGTGTTTTCCCGCAATTGAAGTATGTCATGTTCGACTGTAACAAGTGCGGGACTAGACTTGGACCTTTCCAACAGGAATCCAACGTGGAAGTCAAGATCTCTTATTGCCAGAACTGTCAATCTCGTGGGCCATTCAACCTCAACTCGGAGAAGACGGTTTACCGCAACTACCAAAAACTCACTCTCCAGGAGTCTCCAGGCACTGTTCCGGCAGGCCGTCTTCCCCGTCACCGTGAGGTTATCCTTCTGTGGGATCTCATTGACAAGGCAAAGCCTGGAGAGGAAATTGAGGTCACTGGCGTCTATCGCAACAACTATGATGCCCAGCTAAACAACAAGAATGGTTTTCCAGTTTTCGCTACTATTCTCGAGGCCAACAATGTTGTCAAGTCTCATGACCAGCTTGCCGGCTTCAGACTCACAGAAGAAGATGAGCAAGAAATTCGAGCTCTGTCTCGTGATCCCCAAATCGTCGACAAGATCATCCACTCCGTAGCCCCTAGCATTTACGGCCACACAGATATCAAGACAGCTGTCGCTCTCTCATTGTTTGGCGGTGTTGCCAAGGACAGACAGGGCAAGCATCACATTCGTGGCGATATCAACGTCCTCCTACTCGGTGACCCAGGAACTGCTAAGTCACAAGTTCTAAAGTACGTTGAGAAGACTGCTCATCGCGCCGTCTTTGCCACAGGTCAAGGTGCTAGCGCTGTTGGTCTCACAGCCTCTGTGCGAAAGGATCCCTTGACCAGCGAGTGGACATTGGAAGGTGGTGCTTTGGTGCTTGCCGATAGAGGAACTTGTCTCATTGACGAGTTCGACAAGATGAACGATCAAGACCGAACCTCCATTCACGAAGCTATGGAACAGCAAACCATTTCAATCTCCAAGGCCGGTATTGTGACAACACTGCAAGCTCGCTGCGGCATCATCGCAGCAGCAAATCCAATCGGAGGTCGTTACAATTCAACGATTCCATTCTCACAAAACGTGGAGCTCACGGAGCCTATTCTCTCCCGTTTCGATATCCTCTGCGTTGTTCGCGATACTGTCGACCCAGCTGAGGACGAGCGACTTGCAAGATTCGTCGTTGGATCCCATGGTCGATCTCACCCAGCTTCTCAAGCCACCGATGAGAACCAAGCTACGATGGAGATGGAGCATGATTCGGATGTTCGTGCTGGGGCTGTTAATGGAGGCGAGCCCAAACAGGAGGGAGAGATTGCACAAGAGCTGCTCCGAAAATATATCCTCTATGCTCGGGAGAGATGTAGTCCTAAGTTATATAACATCGATGAGGAGAAGGTTTCGAAGCTCTTCGCAGATATGAGGAGAGAGTCATTGGCAACTGGAGCTTATCCAATTACCGTAAGTCCTGTCCAAATCCGATGACCAACTCAGCTAACATTTCTAGATCCGTCATCTTGAAGCAATCATGAGAATCAGTGAAGCCTTCTGCCGAATGCGTTTGTCAGACTATGTCTCTTCGCAAGATGTTGACCGTGCTATCGCTGTCACCATCGACTCGTTCGTGGGAAGTCAGAAGGTCAGCTGCAAAAAGGCTCTCGCTCGTGCGTTTGCCAAGTATACCTTGGCTCGTCCGGGTCAAGGGAAGAAGACTGGAGCTGGTAGAAACTTGGAGCGTGGAAATAGAACTGCTGCGGCGATGGCTTAGATTTGTCAAGGGCTGGTTCAGGGCGTTGTGGATACCGTCTTTTTGTGGATTATGATGATTGTACCGTACACTCGCATGACATAATGAAGAACTTGATTTAGGAATGATTTGGATTATGGAGAGCTGCGTAACTCCGTAATCTGACGTCGAGGATACTGCGACAGGAAGCTGAAACGTCTCTTGCGTTGATACGGCAGCTTGAAACCTTTTTGGATGATGCTAAATCGTTTTGCCACTTCCAGCGCAATCATCTTTCGTTACTTGATAGCTGAGTAACTAGTTTGGGAAGGAAATAATAGTTCTCATCGCAAAATGAGATGTGCCAAGGCGGGCCAGTCGCCCGTAATTCTCCACACAATTGTCGATTATCTTCCTCGTAGACGTCCTCAGACAGCGAGTTTAACTTCGAGGATGTTTGGCTTGATGGCCTGAACGACCTTCTCATTGGGAGATACCGAGAGTCGGATTCACCGAGGTCAGAAATACGAGTAAGGGTGGGGTCCTTTCCACCAAAGGAGGACGTCAAATACAATAGGTAATGAGAGTGGGCGGGATCCCGGAATTCGAGCGCCGAGTTGCATTCTATCATTTTTTGGGCTTTGCTCGTTAGCTACTGAACAACTGGAAATTAACCAAACAAAGATAATCTCTTCTGCAAATCGATTTCTCGCATATACTTTTAATTTCGCTTTGGGCTTTAGAAACATAAAACAGACTTTCAGGTGTGCGAGTTGCACCCGGACTTTCGTGTACTGAGGAAGCTCATTTGAGTTCCAGCCGTGGCTTATGTTTTTATGCCCAGATCTTCAGACATAGTCCAGTATTACGGTTTTACAGGAGACAAGATATCGTCTACAGTCTTCCACTTCTGATATTGAGCGTTGAAACAACCCATCAGCTTCCCTATCACAGTTCTTCCTCTCCGATGCACCTTCGCTTTCTGTTCAGCTCGTTCACCTTTCTTCTTGGTCAACCAGAAACTGAAGAGTCTCATTCTGAATTGTTTTATAAGGGCTGCAGTACCAAAATGTTGATTTCTGTCGAGGAAGCAGGACGGAATTGCTAGGAAGGGCGTCACGTGCAATTATCGCTTGATCGAGACCAAAAACGCGATTTCAGCTTCTGGACGTTGTCAACCAACGGTCGGCCATACAAAGTCGGCCACTTCATAATTATTTATTAGAACATTAACTTAATAAAATCGTTTAATAATAGTACCAAACTTATTATAATTATTAACTTAATATTCCCTATTAATAGTTTAATTAAACTGCAAATTATTAGTATCGTATAGCCACCAAAAGTCGGCCCATACAAAGTCGGCCACTTTAGTACCAAGTCTCCAGCCAACTTATTAACTAGACCTTCTAATATTTAAGCGCATGCAATGTTTATTTATTTCCGACCTTTTGATTAATTAATATTCGCCAGGCAGAGTGTTTCATTTTTGATGTGTGGCCGTGGCCTAACATTCAGGCAGGACCCCTCGATAATATCCCCGACAGGCTCTCAAGTTCTGAGACCCCAAGTTGAAATTTTAAGTCGCAGGTGCTCGGAACAATCCGAAATTATGTCAACCTCGATATCGATACGATTTGGCTGACTGGAGACCATGAAGACAATTCCTTGCCCCGATGAGGTTCATTGGATCTGCAAACAGAACTCTCATGCCGATAAGTGAAGCAGTGGTGACCATTATTACGGGTGCGGGTGTTGGATTGGGCGGTTCTGCTAGTCCTCGCAATCTGGATACGGTCCTCACTAGAGCTTCCGCCCGACCAATTATTCCTCCTGGGTCAACTCTACTAAATTTGTCGATAAAAGACGAAGAAGTTTAGGTAGAATGAAGATGGTTGCGAAATGCGGCGTGAAAGAGCTTCTGATTGTTATTGGAGACTATGAAGATCTGGGATCGCAGCGAGATGTCGACTTTGCTGTTCCTTCTCTCAAACGTCGCCATGTCAAGAATTCTATCACAGAATCGGAAAAGCAGGAGTGGGAGGCCTTGCCTCTTCAAAAGACTGGGGACAAGATCAGACGCGAGCTACGAAAGGTCATGCAGAAGGTCAAGGAAGAACGGGATGCGGAAGAATACTCGTACGAGCTGGAGGACTGGGAAATACTGAAGATAAAATTTGTAGAAGTGAGAGCGGGAAGTCGAGGCTAGGTGCTGCCACCAATCAAGAAGGCGAAGAAAATCTGAGAGGAGGCTACCTTGGCAACATTGTTAGCCGTCATCTTGGTACATTTGCTCTCGATAGATGCAAGGTCATAATCCAATTAGCTCTACCGAAAGACATTGTCTGAGCTCCCCACCACACCCTCAAGAAGAATTTGTAATTTTCCTCCTGCCTGTTCAAGAACAGTCTGTTGCACCGTCCCATTCATCCCTTGCGTCTGCCACTTGAGCTCAAAAGCCAAAAATCGGCTATTCAATTCCGTGTAATTATACCTCGCGACTGGCACCTCAAGCAGATAACTGACAAACATCTGCCACCTAGGTACATAATATCCATTCAACAACCCGCCCCAGCTTTTGGATGCATAATCACTGATCTCTCCGCTAGGTCCCCATAGAGTGATCTGGTTCCGAGCATTATATTCATAGAAGCTCTGAAGCGTTGCATTCGTGCTTTCTGCTCGAGCGGCGGAGAGCCATGTAGAGAGGGAGAAAGCGGGGTTGGTGCTCAGGACCCTATCGAGAGTTGTGAGAAGAGAGGTCATATTCTTGCCCAATGTGGAGATGGTGGTGTTTGAAGTATTAGACGACGTGTATGCTGAGACGAGAGAGCGATACATCTGATCGAAGGAGTTGCTGAATACTTGTCGAGTGACATCAACCATGTCGTATTGATAAGCTGCATTGTTCCACAGCTCTGGATTTGTTTTTGAGGCGTTGAACATGAGGTTGAATGCTGTTACCAGGGTGTTGGGAGAGTATGTGATGGCTGTTGAGTGGTGCCCGGCACGGAACATTCCAGTGATATTTGGCGTCAGCTCGAAAATTGATTTTGTGACTGCTTGGACGCTGGAGTTGGTGTTATTGTAGACTGTCGTGCGCATCATTTCCCATGCTATATATAGCTCGCTGGGAACGGGGCCATTGCCGGCATACCGACGGGTCACCCAGTTTGAGAAGTATGTTGCAGTTTCGATAGGCGATGCGGACCATGCTTGGTCTAAGAGGAGGTCATACATAATCTCATTCCCTTCTTGACCTTCCATCGTCAAGCCAAATCCAACTAAAGAGCTCGAATTGGCAAGTGCCTCGATCGGATTGATGGTCACATTCATGATCTGTCCATACAGTCCAAGATTTCCACCAAAATTATGCAGCTGACACCAAAGCCAAGGTTTCCCGAAATAGGAATTCGTTCTCTGCCACTGAGGTGCGGTTTCAGAAAAGAGATCGATGACTATCATGTCTTTGTCGTCCTCGACGCCACCTAGATATGCTTCGATACGCTCATTCGTCCAGAAACTTGAGAGGGAGAAGAAGAGCCAGCCTTGCATCATCCAGATTGCATCTGGATCCACAGCTTTGAGACTCTGCCAGGTATTGTAGGATACATTCCTGAGGTAGTCCAGATCTATTGAGTATGGGTTGTTCTCATTGTACTGATCGAGGGTATAGATGTGAGTGATGTTTCCCAAAGCATCAGCCTGCTTGGTGATGAAACTCTTCTGAAGTGCTGCAAATGTTGGGTCAACGGGCTCTAGGAAAGTCACGTTTGTATACTCAGCCGGGAAGCCGCTCCAGTCAGATCCATTCACAATCGTAGCATTCGGTAAAACTCTTGAAATTGCTCGAGGAACAAAACCAGTGAAGCACGGAAGCACGGGTGTCATCCCGAGTTCGACCATTCGTTTTGTGATGTTTTTCTGCATCTCGAATTGATTGTCGATCCATTCCAAGGGTAGATCTCCTCCCCACGATCCTTGGATGTTCCCAAATCGGTTCCAAGATTGAAAGGCAGGTCCACTGAAATAAGAGAAAAGATCATCGTCGGTCATTCCAAGTTCTTGGAAGACTTCGACGAGGATCTTTTCTTGTCCAACCCAGGCGAGAGGCAAGTTCACGCCCCGGAGAGCTAGCCAGTCGAGCTCTAGTTCCCAGTCTTCCCATGTCCAAAATGCAGCGGTGTATGAAAAAGTTACTGTCAAGTGTAAGTCATCGATAAGAACAGGGAGAAACGACGTTCTGGCTCACCCGTATTGAAATGATACCTCCAGGGGACGATGCTGGATCCTGTGAGAGCAGCGTTCAAAGCTGGCAAAGTCGAGGGGCCGACTTCTAACTGGTTACCAATGTACCAGAAAATATCCACATGAACGACATCCGTGAGATATCGATGGAGACTGTCATTTGATTAATCCCGCCCAATTTCAAAGATGGAAGGAAACTCACCCGCTTGAAAGTGCGCTCAGCGAGTTTCCTTCAACTAGAATCTTCCCAGCCGTTGTCGAAGAGACAATATAATTGTCATTCGTGGGTTTCGTACTGTTTCCTGCCCAGTTTGTGAGAAGCCGGAATTCGAAGTCATCGACATGGTTCGGCAATCGTCTCTCCACTAGGTCAAGGATGCCTTGAGTTGACTGAGCAGCGAGGCCAAGAATGAGATAGGTTGCCCATATCCAGAAGCTTGACAGCAACATATTCAGTTGACCAAAGGTTTCCAGAGGCTGCACAGGGCCCAGAGTGATCTTGAGACCGTCGCGGATATTTGAATGGAGAAGTCCTTAGGCTTATGACGTGGGATTGAGGCATGCCTGACCCAATTGCATGCAACGTTGCTGTTGCAGTAAGAAAGCATACTTCCGAGTAGCTGCAGACTGGGTGTTGTTCTGTGGATCTCTGCTGCAGGTACTTAAAGAGCAGTTGCTGCCGTTTCTGGCCAGGATCAGCTTGGTTTGAGCAAACCATGAGACAGAACCTCGAATGCTATATTCAATCCTATCAGAGCTTGCATAGCTTTCGAGCTTGCCCACAGAGGGAAGATGTATTTGCCTTGGAAAGATATGAGTGGAGGATGGACGTCGAATTGGCTGCAAGTACGTCACCAACAGTGGGGTTGTTTCAGGTTTCTTCAACCCCTCATTCCATCACGTGGGATCCGCTGGCAAGGGAATACATTGAACACCCCCCCCAAGTCTTGTCCATGGACTCAAGAAGTTTGTGAAGTAATAGGAGTTCCTACATTCTAACAGTTTTAGAGCTATTCGCAATTTCAGAGCATGAGAGATCAACTATTCTCCACATAATCTTGGCGATCCTAGCATCCCATGATTAACAGAGACTCTAGAATACTGAAATTGAGAAGGCCAGCTATATTCCTTGGTGGTCTCGAAAGTATCATCTAATTGAGACATGGGCTGTCGCTTGCTTTGCCGAACATCAGGTACACTCAACTAGCCAAACCAAAGACCACAACACCAGCATAACGACCATCCAAGCACACAAGAACGCCAGTATGCCCCTTCCACACTACCATAAGTTCCAACCCCTTGCCACCCTTGCCAACCCTCCATGCTCCATGCTCCTTTGATACCCCTAACAGCACCAGAAGTAACACTTTTCCCGTCTTCAACTTGGGGCGGACCAGGACGACCCCAAGGAGTCTCCGGATTCGTCATTGGCGAAGAAGGTGACACAAACGATGAAGTGCCTGCAGCGCCCAAACTGGGCGACCCAGATATCTGCTTCCCTACACTGTTGGTAAAGGCATTCGGGATGCCGATTGTATTTCCTGCTAAGAGTAGTGGCAAACTACTCACCATCCACGTGCTGTTTTCATTAGATTCCCCTACCCTCAAGCCGATAATAAGGGGGGAAGAGAGAAAAGGAGTGGGAAAACTCACAGCATTGTGTCCTAGAACACCCAATATGCGTACTCGCCTTCCACACAATCTGCGTGAAATGTCCAGTGCTCTCTGAAAACCCAGGATTATCCCGGTCGTAGTTCACTCACTCGAGATCCCAGCTGTCTATCCTATCAGAGAGGGTGGGATAGCCACGGAAGACCCTCTCGCCGTAGGGGAGTTGCTTACCTCCTACATTCTATTTAGACAGTCAGCCAATCTCTCTCATTCTCATTCTCTTCTTTTGGGTCAGGGAGGAAACGCAGGACACTGCCTACTCCAAGACAGGCTTGAGGATGCGTGATTTGAGCTCCATGTGAGGTTTTTAGCGCCGTGCCCGGCGCAGTAGAAATTCTGGTTGTTTAGGGCTATTATTCGAAAGGCTACGTCGGATGTGTAGGCGGAGTCTGTGGAGTGTTGGCATATAATGAGAGAGAGGGTTGGATTGGGTTCGGAAAAGTTGGGATGCCGCAGATTGTGGCAAGGGAGATGAAGTGGAGGATGAGAGGTAATGGGACTTTTGATAGCTGCTTGAAGAGCATTCCGGTGCCGCAGTCCGAAGTTCACATGAAAAGGAGGATGAGCTGAGTAGATACATAAGAAGTAGAACTTTCCAAATGGGATCAGAGAGAACCGTGATTCAGAAAGTTTTGGTGAATTGCCTGTCATCTTGAATGGAGTGCAGCCACCTATGCTCTGGTACTCGTGAATGAATAAGATTTGGAGCTTGTCAACATCAGGAAAAGAGGCTTCAGTCAATCAAGGGGCTGTCCCGATACATGTGTGGAATCATCCCTCCATTTCTTGGCTGCCTAAGTCTGTCTCAAAATTATTCATCACCATTCATTCCCTCTGCTCACAGATTGTCATGCACATCTCACAACCCATTCCACCATACCGTCTTCTCAACCTCAAAGCTCCCCCTCACAACCGTAACCTCCTCACTACTGCCCCCAACAACCACCTCATACGTATCCTTCTCACTGACCCAGGCTTCTCGTATCTCATCCCAAAAGCTGGTTGCATACTTCGTTTCAATTTTCACCTCCACAAGCTTACTCTCCCCTTTCTCCAAGAATACTTTCTTGAAGCCCTTCAGTTCCTTCTTCGGTCTCCTGATACTTGGGCTCTTTTGACTTATGTAGACTTGCACGACTTCTGCACCTGCGAGCGATCCTGTGTTGCTGACTTTCACGGCGATTTTGAGATCTTTATCCGTCTTATCAACCTTTAGGTCGGAGAAAGAGAAAGTAGTGTATGAGAGTCCGTGGCCGAATGGGAAGAGGACTGGTAGGTCAAGCATTTCGTACCATCGGTATCCGACGTAGACGTCTTCACCGTAAAGTGCTCTCCCTCTTTCAGTCCTGTAGTTCAAGAATGCGGGGTTATCCTGGAGCCGTTTTGGGAAGGAGAGAGGGAGTTTAGCGGAGGGGTTGACGTTTCCGAACAGGATGTCAGCAATGGCGTTTCCTGTTTCGTTACCGCCGTACCACTGTTCAAAGTTAGATGGGGGGAGGATGGGAGGAGCAAGAGACTTACGGCATGCACTAAGGCTTTGACAGATGAGATCCAGGGCATTGCCATGGGTGTACCGGACTGCATTACTACGACTGTGGAGGGGTTTGCTATTGAGACGGCGGAGATCAGAGCATCCATGTGCCCCGGCAGGGACATGTCTTCTCTATCTGTGCCTTCGCCTTCCCAGTCGGCCTGTTTAAAGATTAGCAAATACGAAAAAGGTGGCCAAGGGAGATAGCGTACATTCAGACCAGCACAAATAATAACCTGATCAGCATCCTTCGCCAACTCCGCAGCATGCTTCACCTCCTTATCCGCATCAATGACTTTCGCACCACCAATCCTTGCCGCACCACCACCAAACAGCACATTGCTCCCCTGATCCAATTTACAAGCCGGAGCACTCGCAAACTCAACCTTGATATGATACTTTTGCCCCTTCTTCACAGACAGAATACCCTTCTCTTCCACCGTCCCACAATGGAAAAACAACGTTCCTTTCGTCTGCTTCGTTTCATTATCAATGACCAACTTGCCATCGACGTAAAGCTTTGCTGTACCATAGACGCCAAGTCCTAACTCAAAGTCGGAATCCTCTTCTGCAGTGAAATACCCGTCAATGTCGGCGTACCAGAGAGCACTTTTGACTTTCGGGTTGTTGTAGTCCATGAGGAGGAATTCAGTCTTGTCGAGGATGATTTCGTCGCAGAGCTCGCGGTCTTTGACTGATGGTGGGTCGTTGTAGACTCTGAATGTCACGCCTGGCTGCCCTTTATCGGTTTTGAGGACTGTTCCGAGGAGGGGAAGTTCCTTGTGGGCGTAAGAACCGACAGTGTATGACGGTGGGGTAGTGAGTTGGGCGCTGATACCGTCAAAGGGGGTGACTGCGTAATAGGCTGCGAGAGAAGCGGATCCGCCTCCGTGGTAGGTTGCAATCTTTGCATTCGGGCCAAGGATCAAGGTCTAGGCAGTGAGTCAATTGATGAAGCGTAGGATATGAGTTGCAGGAATTACCTTCTTGTCTTTCTTCAGGGGTAGGATATTGTCTTCATTCTTCATCAGAACAATCGATTCTCCTCCAATCTTCCTCAGTAAGGCAGCCGTCTCTGGCGTATCAGCAGTTTTCTCCTCAGCATGCTCCGGGATATTCGCAGCAGCGCAGCGGTTGACAAGGTTGAGAACATTGCGAACTCGCTCATCGAGAACGTGTTGTGGCACTTTATTGACTCCAACGGCCTGGGTCAGCATTTCGCCTCTCCATTTCGTAGCACCTGGCATCTCCAAATCAAGGCCAGCATTTGCCGCGCCAGTTGTCGAATACGTCCCCCACCTGCAATCATCAATCTCAATATTCCATATCCGGAACCCGAAGAACTCACCAATCACTCATAACGCAACCCTTCCACCCCCACTCCCCCCTCAACATATCCTTTAGAATCTTCGGGTTCTCACTTACGTGTAATCCATTAACCTTATTATAAGCCGTCATAAAGCACCCTGGCTGACTCTCCTTAACCACGAGCTGGAAAGGCAACGCATAAATTTCTCTCAACGCCCTCTCAGTAACAATAGCATCGGTCCCATTCCTCTCATGCTCCATATCGTTACAAACGAAATGCTTGATTGTCGCCACAACTCCCGTCTCCTGGATCCCATTGACGAGTGCAGCAGCTCCGAGACCAGCAAGCACGGGATCTTCACTCAGACTTTCAAACCCTCGTCCACCGAGGGGTGAGCGCTGCATGTTGATGGTAGGGCCAAGAATCACGTGCGAGCCTTTGGCTTTGCTTTCGTGGCCCATGGCGACGCCGGCTTTGTGCAGCAGCTCGGTGTCCCATGTTGCTCCCAAGGCGGTACCGCATGGGAAACAGGCTGCTTTGATGCCGTTAAAGAATTTGGTACCTCGGACGCCGTTTGGGCCGTCAGACACGCGGATTGCTGGGACGCCGTGTTGGGGGAGGGCTACGGTGTGCCACCAGTCGGAGCCTAGGGGTTTTCAGTGAGAGTGAGGTATGAGGAGGGGAGGAGAGCCAACCTGCGAGGAGGGATGTCTTCTCAACGTTGTTGAGTCTGGAGAGGACATCTTCGACGTCTATGGCTGCGGTCATGCTGTCTAGAATTCGCACGAATAAAACAGCAATGCTTCTGAAGAGGAACGAGAGTGTTTGAGACACTTAGATGACGAGGAGAGAAGGAGGTATGAGGAGAAAGAGAGAGATGGTTCAAGTATGCGGGACGTTGGGTTGAGGAAGGAGCTACCCCCACCTTGATACGTGCGAAACATTGAACTGCCTCTGGACGGAAGCCGTTCCAGTTGGCTGGAATGACAAAACATGGCTGCGGATGGGCAAATCGTGTTGACAATTGGTGCGAATGAGACCTCACCGGGTGATGTTCGGCAGGCAGAGGCGTTCCTTTTGATAGACAGCTCCTCCATGCCCGAAACCCCATCTAACCTGCCCCAAGTTTGAGAGATTGACCCACTCGAGGCAAGAAGCCTTCGGGTGTTCAAGATAAGACATTCCAGATCGACATGTCGTCGTCCACGGAACGGGTGAACCTCGGGTTGCCAAGCGGAAGACAGGCCCTTCCGGCCGGCGAACAATGCGGGGAGATGTGGGGAGCAACGGTGAAGTGTGGATGCCGATACTCCCCGCCTACGGAAGGCCGTAAAGATCTTCGGGTTTCAAGGAGGTTTTGTGGAGCGGGAACGGGTGGCGATTATCGTTCGGGTCAATGTCGGCTAAACCTCGACTGGATTATCATCAAGGCCTGGATTTCTCCCTTCTGCCTCCCAAAAACCGAAAAGTTCTTGGGAAACACACTCCCCCATCCTCAACGCAAGTGCCTTTTTACAAATACAACACCACGCAAGAGAGGCCCCCCTCCCTGCGCCCTCTTTTCTCTTCTATTCGCTGCTCTTTTTCCTTCTCCTTTCCTTCGTCGGCATCTCCAGGTCATGCCCTTCATAAGTCATGAGGATCCCAAGTTCTGCATGGACGTCGAAAAGATATCTATCTTTCGTGCTCTTCGATTTCGAATAATCGTGGTTATCTTCGCGTGAAAAGTTATTTTCGACGATGCCAGGCTCTGACCTTTTGATATCTTTTGGAGGTAAAAAAATACTGTCTCGGGAAGCGACTTCTCATATGACGACAATCTCTGAAAGTTCAACGTCCTTGAACCACTCAAATGTTATGAACCGAGCCACTCTGACGGATTTGTACGCGTTATCTCCATTCTTCGAGGCTGATAATATGAGACCATGATACCGGATCGTGGTCTTCATAGATATTTTTTATTGGAAATTCTGCAAACACAATAAGTCCTAGGGGCCAACCAACCTTTTTGTCCGTTTGACAACTTTATTTTCTTTTCGAGGGCTTCCCAGCTTCTTTGCAGATGCAAATTAGAAACGCCCATAAAAACACGACTCCTGCTCCTCGGGTATCAAAATCTCAAATATTCTCCACATGAACCATAGAAGACCCCTCTCTAAACACCCTCAGCACCTGCCCCTTGTTCTCTCTTTTCCTTCTCCCTCTCCTCGTTCTCCCCCAACTTCCGCTCCTCCTGCTCCGCCCTCTCCCTCCTCCACCCAGGACCCCATCTAACAACAACCCAAAGCATCGGACTCAAAAGCACATAAACGCCTCCAATTAACGTATAACTCCACCCCAACCCCAACTTATCCGTCATCGGGAGAATCAACGCCGTAGCCCCAGCCCCAAGCAAACACCGAATCAAATTAAACGCCGCCGTCGCTGTGCCCGCCAGACCGGGATTAATATCAACGATCAGAATACTAATACACTGCGTACTCGCAACGAGCGCAAAACCCTGAACGAAAAGCATGATAATCGGCCCCGCAACTGAAACACGGTAGTGTAAGATCCAGCCATAGATCACCGTGCTAATCGTAGCCAGCAACAACATCGGAGCCGCGACTTGGAGACGAGCTTTCTCGATCGGGAAATGAGAGAGGTCTTGCTGTTTGCGTTTCTGGACCGGCATCCCGATCTTCCTGGCTTCGCGCGCGAATGACCAGTCCACGAGCTTTCCCTGAGCAAATGCCGCGACGATAGAACCGCCTGAGATGGGGAGATACATGAGCCCTACTTTGAGGTCGTTGAAGCTGTAAATCTCTTTGAGTTGCGAGGGCATGCCGGACATGATTGCGTAGAAACCTGCGTAGACTATGCCAGCGAAGAAGAGGATGAAGAAGCCTTCTTTCTCTGATGCTACGACGAGGGTGTCGAGCGGATTCGGAAAGCGAAGTGGGCCGCGTTTCTTGGCGAGGGCGTCGCGCTCTGCGTAATCTGGGGGACCGAGACCTTCTTTGAGTCGTTGACGCTCTTTGAGGTGGTTTGTGAAGGAGCGGTTCCATTTTGGAGGTGGGACGGAGCCGTCGCCGACGATGAGGCGGCAGGTTTCAGGCATGAAGAGGAGCATGGGGATGAAGAAGACGCCGGCGAGGATGGCGAGGAACCAGAAGATCCATTTCCAGCCGGCGTATTGGGAGATGATGCCACCTAGGATGGGGCCAAGTGATGGGGCGAGGATCGTGGCGAGAGATGTAATGCCAATGTAGATTCCTCTTTCCGCAGATGTTGCAACATCGGCAACGATAGCATTGGCTATAGCTACAGTGCCGGAAGAACCAGCTGATTGCACCATACGCAGAATAAGGAGGGCGACGTAGTTATTCTGGAGAGCAAGAGCGATATCCGCAGCAATGTATACGACGAAACAGACGATATAAGCTGGACGTCGACCTGCAGTATCTGAAAGGTTCCCAATGAATGCTGGAGCAATGGCTTGTAGTATCTAATCGAGTAAACAAGTTAGAAGGGAAAGGGGTGAGGCCAAGTGCAAACGAACCATGTAAGTAGTCATCGTTAAGTTGATCTTGCTGTTGCTGACATGGAGATCTTGGGCTATGCTAGTCAAGGCTGGGAAGTATATCTGCGTTGTGAATGGAGAGAAGAAGGCGCCCATGGTCGCAACGAAGACTATGAATTTCTTTTCCATTGGTCCAAAGATGGAGTAATCCTTTCCAAGAGACTCTGCTCCTGGAGATTTTGTTGCTGCGATCTCGTGAGTTGTTGGCTCGGCTTTCTCAGGCTCGATTGTGTCTGCTTGTTGACTTTCCCCATTGGAATTACTGCCGCCCTGGACTTCTTCTTGATGTTGGCTTTCATCCTTTTTGATAGCCTCATCATGAGGCTTGTTGGCTGCCGCTGCTGTAGCGCTGTTTGCTATCGAGTCTTCCATGACCTCCAAGTGTATGAAGAAGAGGTGAGATAATAATTTAATTGAATGACATTGCAGCGAAAGATAAAAAAAAAAGAGGTAGAAGATATGAAGATATAACGCTCTCAAGCAAAAAGGCAAAAGTGGTGTCGGTGAAGTTATGTTGCGATCAACCCTTGTTAAGTCCACAATCTCCGCAGGCCGATTCGGCAGCGACCCCAATAGGCCAGCCGCTGGGAGCGCTCACGCGCCGGTCCACCAGGGAATTCGGCACCAGAAACATAGGCAACCCTGGGTGGGAGGTGCCTCGAATTTTGTTCGAGGCACATAATTTCAAGATCACCTGATTGGCGATCCCAAACATAGAACAACAGCACTTTGTTGTTATGATGCCCCTCTTTTGGCGAGCTCCTGTTCGCCACGTCGTACAAGGTCCCCCTTTATAGGCGAGGATTGACCGAGAAAGTCAGCACTTGCTGTTTGGACCTCGGCTTGAATCACGTATGAGCGAACTTTCCCTCCAAAGTAAACACACAGGATCATGATTCGTAATTCGTAAGGTATGCCCCCGGATCAATTAAGATTAACCAGCAACCCAAGATAGCAAAACGCCCGCCAAGCGTCAAATACCCGCACTGTATTCCTAGGTATCTCCAATCATCAAGCCACTATACGGCCAACTTATCCAAAATCTTCAGTACCCCCTTCCCCTTCTTCTGCGCATCACCATCATCTAATTCCTCCACCAACGACCTCGCTCGCTCCGTCAGTGTCGCCAAGACTTTCCTGCAGTATTCAAAGCTGCCCGTCCCTTCCATATACGTCACAGCATACCGTTTAACTTGCTCATCTTCTGGCTTTTGCTTGAGAATGTTGATGAGTTGCATGTTTTCCGGTTTCGCGCGGATGCTGTGGATGATAGGGAACGAGAATTTGCCTTCTGTGAGATCTTCGCAAAGCCCTTTGTTGTGCGAGTATTCGGGGGAGGAGAGGTTTTGGTAGTCGTCGCGGATCTGGAAGATTATGCCCATGACGTTGACGAGTGGGACGCAGTCTCTGTTGGGCTGTTAGTGAAATTTTGACAGTGGTCGTGGGAAGACTTACTTTAGATTCTTGCTCTCAGCTTGCATGAGCTTGATTGCCAATCTGAACAATCCTCCCGTCTTGTTCCCCACCATCTCCAGATAATCGTCCTCAGTCGGGCACGTCAGGGTATCTCTCCAGAACAAGTCCATCCCTTGGCCCCGGTGCAGATTCAATAACTCCTCTGTATAGATATTGATCGCCTTCGGATTCTTCAGCTTCCCAAGCTCTTGTAAAGCGATGAAGTAGACATAATTCGCCGAATTGATCGTCTGCGCGGTGCCGAAAATGCTATGAGCAACAGGCAAACCTCTCCTCAACAACGACGAATCCTCAACATCGTCAACGAGCAAGGAAGCTGTGTGCAGCATCCCAACAACCTTCGTAATAACATCCAGACTCTCCGCCGGAACCTCCAACCACTCATTAAACGCCGCAATAAACTGCGTCCTAATATCCTTCCCCGGCTGCGCAAACAGATATTCATACGGCCCTACCAGAATCTTCTCCTTCTCCGGAGACCAGTTCCCCTTGCCATGAAATGCCATGTCGTTTTTGTGGTACCTTGACGAGTCTGTAGGAGCTATGGGCTGGATGGTGGGATTCGAGGAGAGCGGGATGGAGGGTTTCCTCTGGCTTATCCAGTCGCCTTCCGGCACCGGATGCAGGACAGAAGCAGTTGGCTTCGATATGATGTGGTTTAGTCCGTTCTGGTTCGTGGAGGATGTACGTGGAGGGATGGCGTTGGGAGAGCGGAGCTGGGAGTTTTCGGACGCCATCGCGGATGCGCCTGAGTGAGAGATATTGCTTTGGTATATTCGAAGCTATTGCGGTTCTCCGCTTTCGAGGTGATGCTGAGCTCCTCGATTGGGTTGTTGGCTGGAGGATCAAGAGGACGCGCAAGGCTGATCGTTGCTGGCGGGTCGAGATCAGGCTTCCGTTTGTCAATTGCGATCTTCGGATGGAATGCACACTGCAGATGTGGAGAAGTGTACACGACTTGTGCATGCTACTCTGTTGACAGAAGGCAGCTCCGCAATATGCGTTGTCCCCCCCTCATTCCTACCAACGTCACTGGTCCCTTGGTCCCGGGACGGAGCCTATTCGTTTGTCTGCAGAGGCGCCGGCGCAGCCTGTAAGTCCAACCCAATTCACATGCTGCCGCCGTCCATCGCTGCAGCTGACCAGTGCTGATCGTTCGGCTTCCAGCGTTGCATGAACAAATACCGAAGCCTCTTAAGCAGCTGTATCGGTTCTGGAGCTGCAATAGAAGTTTCACAATTCCCTCCCGTAACGCAACAACCGCAGCCTTGAGACGTCATGCATTTCTCGTGTTCCAATGATAAGACGCTATTCCGAAAACGCCGAATTCTGCCCGATTGCAGCTGCGCCCGCCTTTCTATCAGGCTCCTCGGCTCAGGCCTGGTTGCCCCGTGAACGGCTATGAAGGGCACAAACTTAATTGAAGCTCAGGAGAGACACCCTAAGACCCAAGCTCCGGCTCCAAACAAACACACACACACTCCCTTCTCTTCACTTCAAATCTCTGTATTAACACATCCTCGGCGTCCTTGCATTTCAGCGCATCATCAAATTATTCCCCAGCGAATACTCTTTTCCTTCAAATACCCAAACCCCGTAAACAATCGCAAATCCGCAAACATGGAAGCACTCCTCTCCCTCTCCTTCGACAACCTCTCTTCCTACGACCAAGCCAAGATCCGCAAGGGCTTGCGACAGGTCGAGGGCCTGCTCGCGCAAATCTGCTTGAGCTCGAGTAACTCGCCCAAGACCGCCGCAGAGAAGCGACGATCGGTCATCGACCCGGGGAAGGAACCGCCGCCGCGCAAAGCGCTGAGCGAACTCAGCGGCGACCCGGCATTCAGAGAGTTCTTCAAATTACAAGATGGATTCGAGTGGAACGTGGCGATGCGCTTGGTCAATTGCTTGGATCGGTTGCTGGGCAAGACAAACGATGGGCAGAATGATCTGTTGATTATCCAGACACTGGATCTGATTCAGGGGAGTTTGCTGCTGCATCCGCCTTCTAGGAGCTTGTTCTCGAGAGAACTATATATGAATGTTTGTATCCTTACACATTGCCGTTTATGTTACTAACTTGATGTGTTATTCAGCATCTACTTGACCTCCTCGAACCAGTCAACTGCCCTGCCATCCAATCCGCCACCATCATAACCCTCGTATGCGCCCTCATCGACACCCCGCAAAACACGCGTACGTTCGAGAACCTCGATGGCCTTTTGACAATAACCTGCCTCTTCAAATCCCGCGAAACAAGCAGAGAAGTGAAGCTTAAGCTCGTCGAGTTCCTGTACTTCTACCTCATGCCCGAAACGCCCTCGATCCCCACTGCAAACAGCACCGTTTCTGTCCCCGCAATGCTGCAACGCAGTCCGAGTAAACTCGCAGGAGCATTCAACAACCGTACAGATAATGGTGCTGGTAGAAAGCGTGCCGATAGCGAGAGCGACGCCACGAGAACCACAGAGGAAAAGCAGAACCTGTTGGCGCGATACTTGAACAATGTGAATGATTTGGTGGAGGATCTGAAGGAGAGCACACCGTTTGGAGGCGTCCTGTCTTGAATATTTCCTTGTGTTAGTCGCATTGATGGTGTTGGGTGGCTGCGCGGGCGTTGGCTGCATTGCATAAAGGATCTGGGAAACATTTGTTCGAGTAATTCATCGTAGAATGTTGGGAGGCCGTCTCTTGTAATACCGCCTCCAAAAGCTTCATTGGAGACATACTGTCAGATAGATGAGAATAGGTCCTCAGGGCAGCTCGACGGGATGTTCTGTCAACCCTGGGGATTTCAAATATTCGAAATTGCCGGGTGATGTTGCGTTTGAATGACCTCTGGAATCGATCTCGACCGGGACTTGGATATCTCCTGGGCTTTGAGGGCTTAGTGGGACTCCTCTTCCACTTCCTGGGCTCGTTACTGCTGAGGTAGGGTCTGAGGTGAAAGGCCCTGCTACTGCTGCTGGTCCAAAGTAATCCGCGGCCTGAGTCGGTGCCTTTGGCGCTGCAGAGCCAGACGCTTGTGACATGGCTGGACGTGGTTCTGGGTCAGAGTCTGATTTCTGGCTCAGCCTTGCCTGCCTTCGATGAAGCACACAGAACCAAAAAAAGAGCCCAATGGCCATGCAAGCAGTAACCCCAAGTCCGGCTCCTATCCCCGCCTTTGCGCCAGTTGACAGACCCGAACTTTGTGGCACCGAGGTTTCGTGAATTCCATTGGTCCCCGTTCTAACTGCAGTCCCAGTACCAGCAGCGCAATAGTTGGTATTGCTCAATACCGTACAAGTCAATGTATTGTCACAGCATCCTCCGCCTAGGGAAGTCGGGCACGAAATCTGGTTTGTTGTACACCCGCTGGGGACCTCGGATACAATGGCGCTTGTAGTCGACGTCGTTAGAGGAACGCAAGTACTGCTGCCACATTGAGAATCGAATGAGCAACATCCTCCCCCATATGTCGCAGCGCATTTATAGGCACTGGTAGTCGGACAACTTCTGGCGCAGCAAGAGCCGGTTGCTTGAGCCGTCCCGGCGGTGAAGGTTGCGGTGCCCGGGCAGAAGTAATGGAGGGAGTCGCATGGGGTGTCTTTGCTGCAGTCCGAACCGATTGAGCAGCAGGATGGTACATTATCGATGCCAATGATACAGTATGCTGTGTTGTCACAGCAGACGGAAGCACCGACGTCCAAACCTGGCGCCCGTCAGTAGATATCGACAGATAGAAGTGGGAGAGAGAGAAAGTATTTACATGGATGCTGATTTGTACCACATCCACCAACACCAATGATCTGCCGTTCCAAAAGCTGCGCTCCTCCAAGATAGTACCGTGGACTGAGTCCGGCCGGAACTTCCATGGCTCCATATTGCGCAGTCACCGCTGCGACCAGCCAGACGGCTAGCGACAGCATGTGAATTGAAGACATCTCGAAATGTCGGATTTGGTGGGGTATCGATGCTGTGAAGATTGTCCGGACATCCACAACACCACTCTTCATAAATCTAAAACATTATTGATGAGAAGAAGAAACAAACTCGTTAAAAAGCTGAACATAGCGTCCACACCGCGCATGATCTGTTCGCACGGCAGGAGACAATTGCGATGTGCACTGTGGCTTGAGGGGCCACGTCGTTTAGATACCTTTCGGCCCACGATAAGCTGCGGGCGCTGCAGCCACAGCTCGAATGAGTTGTGGTTGGCGAGAGTGGTGCCGCTATGCATATATGTCTCGTCAGCTCTGGTGGTCTCAGACGGCCTGGCCTGCGAATCATTGAAGAGGCTGAAGTCTGCCTGTGCCAGCTGCATGATGTCGGATTCGGAGGTGACGGAGGAGACCCCCCACAGACCCTGGTTTGGTCGACCGGTGATCCTTGTGTTGCAGCTTGCTCGTTGACCTTCCCTTCTCACTTGAGATCTTGAGACGAGGGTGCTACTCGGGGCTCTGAGAATTTCAAATAATGAGAAAGGCAGGTCAGCATGGAAATATTTGACAAGTGAAAGGAAAATCATAGGATCGTCAGGGGTGTTAGAGGCCGGAGAAACTTGTTTCGCAGGCGGTCAGCTTGCTGCACCAGCTTAGATAAGCTCGGTGGTAGGCACCGTGCCTCCTTCTCAAGCTTGAGCTCCTCGCCTCTTTTCATCCGAATTTTATTTCTTGCTGGCACACTTCTGGTATCAACTTATTGCGTATCGCAAACTCGTTCCGATGGAGTCATCTCGAGCTGAAAATGTATCGCTACCCCATCTTAAGAGAACCCGGCCATCGTCCCGGTCTCCGAATCTCTCCTCTCGACGATCGAATTCCAGGACAAAGTCTCGACTGCAGCGTCCTGCAAGTCATGTTAGGTAGTATTCGACCTGAAAAGCCGAAGTGCTGGACTATTTTTGTTCACCCCTCATTTCTTTTTGTGTCAGCTTCCATCGGCGCCTAGCTTCAGTAGGTTCCTACTACTGCAGCCCTGCTGCTCGACACCAGGCAGAGTCGCCAAATTATCCAGTCTCCGCAGCGCGGAGTTACGAGTAGGGTGGGGTGGATTTCTCAGACTCTCGCCCCCAAAGCTCAATCCATAGATAAGCCTCGGGTTGCCTCAGAGACAAACTTTCTTCTCATTTATCCATTTCTGCGCCAGACTTGCCCTGCATCCAACACTTCTCAGCGCTCAAGACCTCAGCTCAAGACTACGTAACCTTTGCGGTTGTGCGCTCAACCACAAGAGCGTAGGATGCTGGTTTGAGGCCGATTTAAGATTCCTTTGTCAGCTTAAGAAATTGAAGGGGGAGACAACTTGCCTATGATCTGATCTTCGGCCCTGAAGCAAACAATGTAACACACCAAGCCTGCATGCTCTCCTTTGAAGACTCCTTGAAGAGCTCGATCCGGAACAATTGGGGTATACGGAAAGAGGTAGGGCTATTTGGCATGTAGCGATGGACCTCCAGGGCTCTTTGCACGATGCATCTTAGCCAATACCTCTTCCCAATCCCCCCCATTCCGGACGGTGCTCTTGTCAATGTTCTCTAGCTGCTATGGTATGTCGCTGACTGTTTTTCTAACAGGTGTCGCACTGTACGGCATGTCAAGTCCTGCCCCGGTTGTCAAAGGCATGGACATCCTGTCTCGGAAGTATTCCAACCCTGTGTGTTTAGAGCGAGGAACTGGAGAGGATGTCCTGGGATTATGATTCAAATTGTGCCGGTTCGCGGACGGCACTTGTGCCCAACGTGTGTGAGTTTGAGATGGAGGCAACAGGCTCTCTTAGCCTCGAGGTCGAGATCAAGGAGTATTCATCATCAAGGGAGATTGTATTAGATAGCTTGGAAACTGGGTCGAGGCGGTTCTTGTTTTCGGCGTTTGCGCTGCGTATGGAGGTTAATATCTCTACTCGGTCGAATTAATTGGTCGCTGTACGTTCACGTCCCCTGCGAGGTGAAGTTACTCTGCTCGGTAGCTGTTTCCCTTCTGGCTTGGGTTGCCTGCAAAGAACGGCCAGCCCACAGCAGTTCAAGAAATAGCGGACCTTCGGACGATATCCTGCCATTTAGTTTCTCCTACCCAGCAAAGCTCGACCATGCTTGGCAGGCAGCAGTTTGGGAAGCCTGCATATATACTTCGCTGCCTTGTTGAGGTGTATCCGGCAGATTATAAGGCAAAGTTGATGTGGGTTAGACGACGATCTCGGGATCCGATCAAACGCAGTGCAACCAGGTCAATGGAAACCACGTTCCCTGTAACCTGCAGATCCCTTCCCCATCCGTCGCAAGGCAAGTAGGAATGTTTGCGGCGACCGAGAAGAGCCCGTTGTATTGGGTGGCTTGATGTGCGAACTCGTCAGCATCGTCTGTGACCGGTGCACCATGACAGCCCACCTCCACATCCCAGATCTCCTGCTCTGCACCTCAATTGTCAGCCTTCGGGCGTAACTCAAAGACAACTGCCAGCCAGTCAATTGATCAGCCACTCGATTTTACCCGAGCTTCATCCCGACCTCTAACATCCTCTCTCATTCTCTCTCCTAAATGTTCCTCCAAAACTTCATGATCTGAGAACGTCACGCTTCGGAGCCTGCTCCGGCCATTGTCAACACAATGGACATCCAACTCGGTCCCCTCATACAGCGCACCATATGGGGACCAGGCATCCTCTTCACCGCCCTCATCTTCCCCAAAATCTTCTATGCCTCACATGCATCGCGAATTCTCACTTTCGCGGCTGTAGCAGCCTCAGTGGTGTGGGCGCTGCAACCACATGATATCGACAATCCAGCCACATCATATCTCTTCGGCTTCGCGCCTTGCTGGACATTGATCGTTGCCGCTGTGCTTTTGCTGCTGTCCACTCCAGCCCGGGATTTCCGGAGGATTCGGAGGAAAGATGAGGCTGTAGTGGGAAAGGGTGGGACGGAGGAGCTGTATGAGTGGGAGCCGTTTCCTGAGCAGATGCCGAGGAGGTGTTGGTGGGCGCTCGATTTGATGGTGAATTGGAGAGGTTTGGGATGGAGTTATCAGAGACGACAACATTTCATTCCAGATGCTGTCAAGAAGGTTTATGATGAGGCTGGAATCAACGTCAAGCGGGATGGAAGCCAGGATGAGAAGAGGTGCGGACAGACAAGGTCTTCGTTCCTTGTCCAGCAAAGTTGGTATTTTGTGGTGGATTATGTTTTGCTAGATTTCTGCATCTACTTTATGGATCGGGACCCGTGGTTCAATAGACCTCTTGGATCGGATCAGAGGCTTCTCTTTGGCTATCCAGCTGGAAACTACGATGTGCTGGTCCGGCCCTACCGTGTCTTTGTCGGCACTCTAGCCACGTACACAGTGATGGATGTCGCTCACGTGGTTCTGGCCCTTGTTTGCGTTGGACTGGGACCAAAAAATCTAGGCACCCTCGGCGAACCCTGGCAGCACCCTCCTCTCTGGGGGACTGTCGATGACTTGTTCCATCGTGGTTTACCAGGTGAGAAATCTCCCCAGCTATCTTCCTCAATTTCTAACAGGAAATCACAGGCTTTTGGGGCAACTTCTGGCACGACCTCTTCCGCTTCCAATTCCTCACCATAACCAGGAAGCTCCTCCCCTTCTCCGCAAAAGACAAATCCAGCGCTCACGGCTTCCGCGGCCTCCTGGCCATGACGCTTGTCTTTGCGCTCTCGGGTTCTATGCACGCAGCCGGCTCTTACACCGAGCTCCGAGAAACTGCCCCTCTGTGGCTATTTGCTGGCTTCGCGGTGCAATCTATAGGCGTCGCGGCGCAGGAAATGATTACCATGCTCATGGTAAAAGGGAAGGCTGGGCCGGGTGCGAGGCAGGTGGTTACGATTGCCTTCTGGTGGTTTTGGGGGTGGTTGACGGCGCCGATGGTTATTGGTGATATGGCTGCTTGTGGGCTGTTCCAGTCGAAAGTTATGCCGTATTCTGTTGTGAATCTCGTTTGGAAGTAGATTTATGTTAGGAAAGGGCGGAAAATTTACATGTATGGCGGGAAAGGGCATTCACGGCGTCTGGTAAGAAGATACACCTCTTCAATCATAACTTACATAGAACGTAAACCTAATTACGACTTACTCTACAATCTCGTCCTGAAATCTCTTATCACTCAGTTCTGCCCTTCCTATGGAAAACTCTCTGCACCACTCCTCACAAACCGAACCTTAACCTTCCCCAACATCCTCAACGCAATAATCGTCTGCCTCCGATCCAAACACTCCAACACCTCTCTCCTCTTCTCCTCCCACCCTTTCCCGCCATCATCAACAAGCTCCACAGAATAACCCTTCAAAAGCACAGCAACAATCGTGCAAAACTCGACCTGTGCGAATTTCTTGCCCAGACAACTCCTCATCCCCGCTCCGAACGGGATATAACTGCCTTTTTGTGGGCAAAGGAGGTTTGCATGCGCGGGTGATTCGGGGAGCGTGTTGGGTGGTGGAGTGTAGGTTGGGTCTTTGAGCCAGCGGGATGGGAGGAAGAGGTCGGGGGATGGGGACCAGTATTTAGGATTGCGCTGTAAGGAGACGGCTTCCAGGAAGATGGTTGTGTGGGGTGGCAAAGGGAGGGGTTGGGAGCGGTAGGTTAGCGTCTGGGAAGTTTCTGTTGATTTGAAAAGATTGATTATCTGCGGGCAGAGACGGAGGGTTTCGAGCTGAGGTTGTGTTAGTGGATGGTTTTTTGGAGAGTGATAGTTCCGTTGTGTGAAAGGTGCTTGGGATATTGGGGAGATGTGCAACAAAACATCTCTTGGCCTGAGATTCATGAGTTGAATTCTCACGATTCTAGACATGGTGGTACACTGAGCATGATGTATAACATAAATGAGCTGGAAGACACAATTCACTCGAATTGGCCAAAGAATATGAATATGACTTGATATTCTCAAAGTCCTGAAGGAGATAGGACATGTAGAAGAGACAGCAAACATACCATCAGCGCCATGATTGTTCTCATCTTGGGGTAATCCTCATATGTCAAGTCTTCTCCTGGCTTTTTCGCCGCCCATATGCTGTCTATTTCATCTCGGATTCTTTGCTGGAATTCCGGTTCTGTGGCGAGGAGGATAAGAGCAATTTCTAAGACGGAAGCAGATGTTTCGTGGCCGGCGATGAGGAGGATGCAGATATTGCCGAGAATCTCTGATTCGTCCAACCTAGAACATCAGGGAGTCAGCAATCTTTCCGATTTAAGAAGATTCCGGGAAGAAATATAGTAATAGAACCTCGTTTCCTTACAAATCGTTTTCGTTAGCTCGCAGGATATTGCTAAGTAGATCATTTCGCCTGAGAAGTGGTTTCGTACTAGTGCTGTTGCCAGTGCCGTCGTCAGAGGTAGGGGTTGTACCTTCAGCGCTTGGGACATCGTCGATCATCTCTTGAATATAGTGCATGAATTCACCGAACGCAGCTGGTAGGGTTCTGAGGAATTTCCATGGTGAATGTTCCAGTAGCCATGGGGAGAATCCAATCAAGAAATAGAAATTATCCATTATTTGATTCATACAGTACTGCCATGACATCGAATGAGTCTTTGATTCTGCTGGAAACCCCGAATCCGAATCCGAGTCCGATTCTACCGGTTTGTGAAGAACGTTGAATCCAACGACAGATTTAGTCGGCCATGGGATGTGCCGATTGAAGGCGGCTCCAGATAGTACATTGAGAGCAATGGCCTTCAACCAGAAAAGCAGGTCGTCGATAACTGGTTCCTCCCCAGGAGCTGAAATATTGCCGTCGGTTTCGTGAGTAAATGAAGCAAGCATTGCTTTCGCTTGGGTCAAGGTCTCTTGGAAGACGAGACTACAAGAATTAGTTTCTCATTATACCTCTGCATGATGGAACATTACCTGCTATTCCGCTCATTAAAAGAAGGACCAGTGATCTTGCGATGTCGTTGCCAATCTGAACCCTCTGCTGTGATGACATTATCGCCAAACCAGGTCAAGTCATGGTAGTAGAGCTCTGCTTTAGGGAAGTCCTTCCATCGATGAACGACCTGGGAAACGACATCCGCGTCAGACACGTGTAGGAGGCAACCATCAGCCGCGGCGGTCCAAAAAACATCAGATCCAAGTTCTTCTCGAGGAAGTTTGCCTTTGTGTGCCCATGAGAAATCTCTCTTCATATAACGGACCCAATGTCCTAATCCGAATGGGAGGCTTTCTAGAAAAGGAGCAAACCATGGCGATAACAACCAGAACCATCCCGATTCACGGTACCAATAGACCGAGACATATGGAACTGGCGAGGCTGCTGCAAAACGACGAGCTTGGCTGAGAGACGTCCAGAACCCAAAAAGCTTGGAGATGACCACAGCGGTCAGGAGGGCACCAAGGAGAGCAAATATTTGTTGATACATGTCGAGGTTGCCTTTACCATGGTCTTCAGAAGTGAATCATTCTGAGCCGAAACATCTTCATATGATTTTGAGAAGCTTGAAAACTGACTGATAAAAGGCACCGCCAGCTGAATGACTGGATGCGAGTTTGCAAAGACCTAAGTTTTTCCGGGCCACTGAGCCTCCAGAGATTGAATGAGCTCTTTCTCGGTAACCTGCCTGGACGGAAACGTAGGCAGACTTCAGCTCAGTTGTAATACGGATACGATAGGCATTTTTTAGACGAGGCTGACACCATGAGGTGTTGACAGCGGCTTGAAATTCTGCCGACTGTCGGGCAGTGATATTTAGCGACCACGTGACTGTGGTGTCCCTTCCATTGTTCAACTATACTATGTTCAGCTCCATTTGTTCACCTGAACTCCAAGCGGGACTGCTGAGACGATGCTACTGAAGTAACCTTACCAAGCTACTCCTCGATAAACGGATCTATCTCGAGATGAATGGTATCGAGGCGCTGTCAATTGTAAGCTCGAGTGGCGCTCAGGTGTGCACATGCCTCTGGTGAGCACCTTTCCTTAGCCTCAGCATCTTCAGCCACTTGAAGTAGTGTTTTGGTTCTATATCTTGCGAGCGCATTGGTATTTGCAGAATTCTAGTTTCTTGCAGCCACCACCTAAGTTGTCCGTTTGGTTGGGGACAGGCTCGAGAAGCCTAGAATATTTAGACTGTCCTATATGTTGTCAGTCATCGCCTTAAAGCAGAGAATACTCTTCTGAAGCCATCGAATCTTCAATGGCAATGTTTTCTTCCCAATATTGAAATAAGGAACAGCTACGCCAGCTCATGTATACCCTCGGCAAAGATTCCAAGTCGCCTTCTTGAGCACGGAGAACCCTTGCAGCTTCAACTCTCACCGACTCCTTCACCTTCATGAAGACGATGGACCGAAGTCGGGCCATGTTTTTATCTCGTAAGTGGAGTTTGCTATGCTGACCCACCGCGCACAATTCCGGCCAACCGACCAATAACAGCATTGCGGATATTCTCGGACTATCTCGCTCACATTTGAATAGCATCAGCTATCCAAGAGGTATGAGAAATGATGTTCGGATTTGATGACTGAAAAAGCATCCACATGATACTAATTGGGGTTTGGGCAGTTAAACGCTTCCTCAATGCGCCCTAGCATACAATTACGACCAAAAATTATGCAAGATTTGCTTTCGAAACCCCCAAAGTGGAGAGCTGCACGTGATTCTTCCCCCTTTGTTGCCGTTTGTTTGCGATACTTTGAAGTGGTGGTGGTTCTTGACCATGCGCGCAAAGGATGTTGGAGACTCAAGACCACTCACAAATATTTCTTTTATCAATGAATACGACATGTGGAGCCAACGATACTTTCTTGTTATCATAAGCTCCAAAGGCCGGATTTCATTCCGGCCACGCACACAACAAGATAAAAGCTCGAAAATTCGCATCTTTCTTGAAAATCCTTTGTCTCCATTACATGACCTCAAGTCTCGCAATTGACGCCAAACTTTCCTCAATACTTTTGCTATTCATTTGCGCTTTTCAAGATGGGATCTATTGTTCCTTCTCTCAACTTCAACGTCCTTCGGGACACCAAACCAGACGACACGAGTCTTCCAGCCTTCATGGTCTCAATAACCCGAGGATTCCTTCCACGTCAAGAACCTATCATCTCACTCCCAGCAGAGTTCGACGTTCTTGAGTCCATCCTCGCTCGCATGCCTATCAAGACCTTGAACGGCACCCCAGGTCTCCTTGCTACCGCTACACTTGGAGAGACTATCCTCAAGGAATTACCTGACCTCACCAGCGCTATCGACAAGTACAAAGATAACCTCCCTTTGATGAACGCTTTGTATCGGGATTATTCGTTTCTCGCCTCCGCTTACCTATTGGAACCATGCCATGAGCGGTTCACGAATGGTGAAAGTTATGGCCTTGGCCGTCAAACACTCCCTTCCGTTATCTCACTACCAATCTCTCGCTGCGCTCAACTGTAAGTATTCCCCAAATTGTACATGATCATCTCTGATGAACAATAGTGCTGGTTTCAAACCCTTCATGGAGTATGCGGGCTCGTATGCTCTGTTCAACTATCGCCTCCAAGATCCAAAGCGAGGTCTCGAGTACGACAATCTTCGTCTGATCCGAGCTTTCGAGCATGGCCTTGACCCCAAGTCATCCGAAGCAGGTTTCGTTCTTGTACATGTTGACATGGTTCAGAATTCAGGTCCCCTTATTGATGGAGTTGTCTCTGCACTCGATGCATGCGAACACAATGATCGCGAGGCCTTCAACATTGGCATGGAAAAAGTCGCCACAAGCATGACCAAAGTAAACAAAGTCATGGACGGTGAGCACATCCGACTCTCTCCCTCTTCCCATAATTTGACGCCTGAAATTGACATGTGAGAGGTATGTGGGGAAAGAGTAAGCCAGGAGATTATACTTCGTTCAGAACATTCATCTTCGGAATTACGAGTCAATCTATGTTCCCCCACGGCGTCGTTTATGAGGGTGTTTCGGACGAGCCGATGTCCTTCCGTGGCGAATCTGGAGCAAATGACAGCATGGTGAGACCAAGTCGCCCCAACTCAGCATTGAAAACTAATATCGCATAGATTCCACTCTGCGACAATCTCCTTCAAATCGCAATGCCAGACACACCTTTAACCACCATCCTCCAAGACTTCCGCTCCTACCGCCCAGGAAACCACCGAGAATTCCTCGAATACGTTAAAGCACGCTCAGCCCATCTTTCTCTGAAATCCTACGCTTTGCAAGAACCCTCATCAGCAGCACTCTACCTGCTCATATTGAACCAAGTTCGTGACTTCCGCTGGAGGCATTGGTGCTTCACTCGTGAGTATATCTTGAAGAAGACCACGCATCCAACTGCTACTGGGGGAAGTCCGATTGTAACTTGGTTACCGAATCAGTTGCAGGCTGTAATGCAAGCTATGGTTGATGTTTGGGAGGGAAGCGGGAAGAGACTTGGGAAGAGTTGTGAGGAGATTATGGATTTGTTGTACGTGCAGCGAGAGACTTTGAGGAAGGAGGTTGAGAAGTATTGCCAGGAGAGGAATGTTGATGCTAGCAAGGCTTGATCTAGCAGGAATGATCTTTTGGATATATGGGAGGCAGCTGGTACATGGTGGCAGGCAACAGGCGAGACTCGAGAGAAATGCTCTCTCTTTGGTTTTTTAGGTTTTGGCAAGATCATGTAAGCTCATGTTAATTTACGCACTTTTTGCCTTAAGTCTATCCATAGACCAGACTGAAGGGGTCTTCCATGTGTTCCATTCCTTCGACTGCTGGTCCCACGTGATAATGTGAGTGGTCTTTTGATTCGAGGATGCTTTCTAGTCCGTTAAAGAACATAGTTTGTTTTCCTATCCTTAATATTCTAGACACTCAGTTGATAGTGGGGATGCTGGGGCCGTCCAAACGATTTGGAGAATACGTGATATTTCGTGACCTGAAACTAAGAATCGCTCCAAAGCTATTAGAAGAATGGAAGTTCTAATTTCTCCAAGGATTAAACTGCTTGGGTGTGTGCTTTCACTCAGCCACCATGACCACCAACAAACATTCACAGTGGGCCACTAAACCTCGACAAATGAACGTGATTCGGCCCCTTCGGCCCTCACATAAGTCAACTCCCGACTTTTTTACCACTCCCAACCCCCCTCATCCTTCGTAAACATCCAACATCAACTTCAGAGAGACCAATATCAACATCACAACACAAGCAAAGATAGTCTTCAACTTAAAGATTCTCACCCTACTCAACAGCGTTCTAGCTCTTGCATCTGCAACAAAACTTGCAACATCTTCCAGGGCTGCAACGCTGGCCTTTCGCTAAACACAAGGCGAGAACTACACAGACCACACACTGTTCAAGACGAACATGCTTGCTTGGCAAACTGGTTCCAGGCACAACGCAGCGCAATTCTAATAACGTGGGACGCCACTGTTGAGAAGTCAGCTGCCAAATGGGCCAACGATTGCAGTAATTGTGCAAAACACTCTGTAGGTTATTTGACTGTCTGGAAGAATAAAATCGAAAGAGGATACCATGCTGACGGTGCAGCAAATAATCTGCGAAGGTAATTGTGGTGCTCGGGGAGGTACTTCGCGCGATTGTTAAGCAGAATCCATCGCAGGTGAGATTCCGACTCTCACAAGCGTGGTAGAGGGCTGGGCTTAGAGCCAGTCAACTATATAATTGGGACCATCCTGATCATTCAGAGTCTACCGGCAATTTCGCTATCATGGAGTGGAAAGAAACTAATTAGCTGGGTTGCGCAAGGAAACTATACCATAAGCATTTATACAGAACTCATCCAAGATGAGAAAATGAGTATACGAATGAACAAACGAAGACCGAAGCCAACAGAAACTACTTTAATAGCGCAAGGCTGGAGGATTGTCTGTCACTATAACCTCTTTTAACCGGACGGGTTTGTATATATTGGGTTGTTATGATAGGGGAGGATAGTCAATTCTGGGCTCTTCGAACGGATCAAGTCGATGTCAACGAAACCTGCTCTAAGGAGGAATTGTTTGAGCTAGGTGACTTGGGGCGTGGGGGGAGCGGAAGCTACCGGATGAAAATCGGTATATATCTACCACACACTCTAATCTCAAGGATCCCGAACTAACTTTTCTACCAGGGATGATCTTTTTGGTAAAAACTATACCCGTCGTATAGCTAGGTACTGTAAGGAGAAGGCAGACAGAGGCAAGACGACTCTATTGGTATCTAAGCTCGAAGCCCTAAATGGCTTGGCTGACTAACGGCTAGCTGGTTCCTTCCCTGGTGGCGTCACCACCCCCACACGTCACCCAACAGGTACATTCTCATCACTCCCAGAATTTCGAGGTTTGGATCGAGAACTGCATCCTGGACCTTGTCACGGCGCAAGAACTGGACGAGCCGACTACCTGGGAATTGTTTAGCCTGCCCTTTGCTCGATGTTGTTGATAGCAAGAAAATCCCTGACTGTCCTTGCTGTATACTTAGCAGGACCCTCAACATTATCCTCAACCTGCTGTTCCACATCTCCATTCCACCACTCCTCCTGTGACATCTGCTATCTGCGCCTCTTCCGCATTCCCAATTTCCCAGGTTCAACGCTTCCTTCCCAGCGCCCTACTTGACAATACATGTACGGGATTCCGCGTCCCACAAAGGACTTTAAAGAGCATCGAAGAGATTATTTAGATGGACTGGGTCTGGGAGTCGAGGTCGGGAAACAAGGCTATTGAAACGAATTCTTTGAGCTGAAGTTCGGTGCCTGTGCTAATAACCGAGTTGCCCTGTTCGTCTTGAAATACCTGCTCAGATAAATCAAGACCCAACGTCGAGCACTTAATGCGGAAAACTTTAACTTGACGCCTAAACAGGCCCCTACATGCTAACTTATCTAGAATGTGTGGAAGTGTTTGGTAGGGAGCAGGAATACAAGGTATCAACAAACTTTGTCTTGATCGAAAGAAGTCACTGAACGCGAGGGACGCCTGGTTTACCGGGCTCCCGCTCGCTTAGTAAAAAGGGGGTGGGGTAATGAAGAATCTCCAAGTATCTAGGTGGTGAGCAGGTAATAAGGAATCAAGTAATCTTAATAGTACTTAATCCAGGCTCAACGGCGTCCTCCTTGCAGACAAGCTCAAGTTCACTGAAACGTGTTTTTGCAGAGATATGGCTTGGTAATTGAGGGATTTGTCAAAGGCGCACTTTCTTGCCCTTACAAATCTTATCTCCGATCCCACCAATGTCCGAATTTCCCCCGCACACGTCATCTTCGATGGAACCCGTTCGAGAAAATAATTACCGGCGCCACTTATCTATATAAGTGCGTCGGCTCGAAGGAAAGTTGGTCGATTGTACTTCTTTCTGTGTTCAAATAGTATGAAACGTATTGCTCGACAGCTTGCAATCAACACTCCAAAGTCAATCACCAAACTACCCCGCATCTCACAGAGACTCCTACATTCACAATCACTGCCCAAAATGACCACAGCCACCTTCAAGTATATCGACCCTGCTTCCTACGAAGGCAAAGGCAAGCCGTGGGGCAAGGTTGACGGTCCCGGCAAATCTTTCACTCTCAAAGACTACCAAAAAACCGTGACATCCATCCGCGGGCACGAATCCGAATTCTCAACCGACAACAGCGGTTTCGCAGTCTACAACTCACCCGCCAGAGAGAAAGCCTTCACCGACGAGTCTGCCATCCGCAAGGGCTACTACCCGGAAGTAGAAGCCATGCTCAAGGAGCGACTTCCTGGGAAGATCAAGAAAGTAGTAATCTTCGACCACACGATCCGTCGACGAGACAAGAATTCCCCTCGGCAACCAGTACAGCAAGTGCACGTGGATCAAACACCTGGCGCTGCTGCAGCGAGAGTGCGACGCCATCTGCCTGCTGAGGAAGCAGAGGAGTTGTTGAAAGGGCGATACTCGATCATCAACGTTTGGCGTCCAATCGAGAACCCGGCCACCGACTTCCCACTCGCAGTCATCGACTGGCGATCCACTGCTCCTTCGGACTTCATCGCCGTCGACCTCCTCTACCCGAAACGAACAGATAACGACGATGATGATCGTGGGAAAGAGGTTTTGCCGGACGAGAAGACGATTTGGAGTAGAGAGGGATATGAGGCGAAGGGGGAGACGTTCGCGGTTGCGCCGAGCGAGGGACACAGGTTCTTTTATATGAAGGATATGACGCCGGAAGAGGTCATGCTGCTTAAGTGTTTTGATAGTGCAGGGGAGGGGGAGAGTCTTGGGAAGAAAGGATTGGCGGTTAGGACGCCACATACGGCTTTTGTGGACCCCAAGACTCCGGAGAGTGCACCGGGAAGACAGAGTATCGAGGTTAGGTGTTTGGTATTTTATGAATAGGTGGGAATCTCTGTACAGGCCTGATTTAGCGTGCATAGAGTGAAGATTGGCTAGGAATGAATTTCTTGCCCACAGCTCCAGTTGTTGTTCATCGCGGGAGTAGGGGACTTATGAGAGTTCGGACTATTTCGTCATCACTGTACACCAGGAGTTTATACAAAGTAATAATAATAAATCGTAAATCAAAGACGAAGGCAATTCTCATTCTATATAATAATAAATATATAAATAACTAGGTATATAAGCATGTTTTCAAGCTAAATGCGGAATGTTCGTAGCCCAGGTCGAGGTATATGCATCAGGGGGCAGAAAACAAAGTGTACGAAACATTTCCACAACCATAAACACTCTCGCAAGAACGTATAAAGAGCTCACAAGCTTCGTCATCTGATCTTCAAACCATTGAAACCTATCCGGGATTGTAAGCAGCACAAGAAACAGAATAAAAAAGACAGTGCAGTATATACTTGCCACCCGCCAGAGAATCAGCTCGACTTTGCTAGGAAAGGTGAAGTTCCATGCCGCAACATGTATTCCCCCAAAGAGGCTGCTCCCAAGTCCTAAACCAAGGAGAAAGTAGTGAAAGTTATCATCTGCCTGAGCAAGGTGTTCTGGAGTAACATCGTTCGGGATCGGGCGCCCATTTGTCTGGGGGAGTGAGTGCCACACATATTCTGTCTCTCCGAAAAATATTCGGAAGTTCGAGCCCCCCCTAATATCGCTTTCCTCCCGAGCTATTTCTACCGGTATGGGCCCTGAAAATTTAAGGACCGTATATGGTACAAGGACACTTTTGGGCTTCTTCCATTGAAGTATGTAGATCATGATAGCACAACTTGAGAACGCAACAACTGCAATTTCAAGCTGGGAGACTGCAAGTCTTTTTGCAACGCGTGCAAGGACTTGCACGACTATCCATGTTATCTGGGCAACAGAGACTACCCTGGCAAAAGAATCTGTTTTGCTTTTGTCGTTGATATCGTCTGCAGATATCAAAGGCATCTTGGGAAGCTGTCTAGACGTTCGGAGCTGGAGGATACTAGCAGCTGTGAGATGAAATGGATTGTGGTGCCTAAGGGCATGCGTTTGATCCCGAGGGACGGCGGTCTGTCTTGATGAGGCCGATGATGGCGCTTTCGTAATCTGCTCCCGCTCATCCGTTACGGAAGGTCCTGGAAGTGGTGTTGATTCGTTATGGATCTTATCGAGAGCTTGCAATTCCTGCCCCGTATTTCCCCTTATAATAAACCCTCCCATATTTGCAAATAGGGAGTGGGTCACTGTCCATTCAGTCCCATCTTCCCCAGCTAGCTTCTGAAGCGCTTTGAGATCAGATTGTGCAACGACAAGATCTTCCCAGGCTTTCGACAGAACCAGCTCTGGCGCCAACATGGTGACAATCATCCACTTCGCACTTGCCCATGTTCTTTTGAGCCCCCACTTAATATCGCCTATCCAACCTGGGTCCGTCCCATTGCGTTCCTCGGGTACATTCAGATGTTGAATGGTCCATGTGCAAGCGATGATGGTGAAGAGACAACTCCAAAGTATGTCTAGCGTTCCTCGTGAATCGGGACTCGAAACGAAGTTGGTCGTGACATTGGGTGTCGTGCAAGTCGTGTCGAACTCGGTGTACGCTCGTACAGCGAACGTCAGGGGGAGGAGGAGAATCAGCTTGGACATAGAGAAGTGAAATGGTGTCCTAAGTGATGATGTTAATATATTGATACTGATATACGAGATAAGCCTAGAACACTGAGGAGAGAAGGAAGGAGAAGACGAGTTTCTTCATCGAGGATCGGGCTGAGCTGCAGAAGCTAGTTCCAATCCAGTCACCGTAACACATGGCGGTTGCGTGTCCCTTCATGGGCTAGATGTCCCCATCGTTGAGCTCGCAGAGCACGGCATACTTGGAATACGCGTAACGATGGATTTATACAAATGGTGGCTCGAGCAGGTGCTGTGGATGAGAGCAAAGAGGTTGATGAAACCAATTAAGCCTAGCCCGCTCGGACCTCGCTGTCTCGCGTCCTGGAGACCCTGTACTGTACTCGAGAGTCTGGTACTGAAAGCCGTAAGGATCACACGTGCCAACGGGAAACGCAAAACCCGCATCCCGCTTGCATCTTCACCTCACCAAAAATCTGTGCCGAACCCCACGAAAAAGTCAAGCACTAATTTTTTAGTACTATAGCCTATATTATAGGGCTTCCTTTTCCTCGCGACTCTCGACTCTCAGAGTTCACTTTCCATCTCTCCCTTTCCACTTCTTACTTTTACTTTTCACTTTTCACTTTCGCCCGCCCCCCGTCTCCCCCCCCCCTCCACCCCTATACTTATATATATATAAGAATTAAAGAGAGAGAGTAAAGATTTTAAGAAGTAGCAGAGACTGAGCGAGAGGGGGGAGTGGTAGTGGGCGTGGGCGTAGGCCTGGGTGTGGGCGATTTTTGGTGGGGTGAAGCATGCAAGCGGGATGCGGGTTTTGCGTTTGGCGCTGGCACATCACGTCTTTAACCTTACGGCTTTCCGTGCTCTGACGACATCCTGGCTGGACAAATCAGTGGTCATCAATTGCAAACCACCCCACTGCAAGCTGCGTTTCCAATCATCATCGACCTCCTCGTCAGCTCGCCCCTCCTGTTGCTCAGTGGCATCCACGTACGATTTGTATTTCGTCTCCAGTGACAAATACCGTTTCGAGTCTCGCTACAACACTTCCCCCTCTCAATCCGTTTATGCTCTCTCCACGACTCTTCATCAACACTGGCCGTCACCTCTTCCGTCAAGCTTCGCCCCGCAATCAACAATTCATACAAACTTTTGCAACTGCGTCACGAATCATGGCACAAGAATACAAGCTCAAAGGCCTCAGCAGCCTCGACTTGAAGCCGGGCGAGAAGAGAGAGGTGGAGGTTAATGGCATTGAAGAGGGGAAAGTGCTGCTGTGCAATGTTGGAGGAAAGGTGACGGCTTTGGGTAGTAAGTGCACCCATTATGGAGCTCCGTTGGTTAAGGGGATTTTGACAGGCAAGTAATCCCTCAAGCCAATTCTCAAGATCGAATAACTAAGATGGCACTCCTTATTCAGCTGACGGAAGAATCACCTGTAAGTTCTCGAACCCCCTAGTATACATGCCATCGAGTCGAGATCAAACACTAACGTTTACTTACCTAGGCCCCTGGCACGGCGCCTGCTTCAACGCAAAGAACGGAGACATCGAAAACGCCCCTGCTCTCGACTCCATCCCCTCTTTCCAACTGTCCGAAAAGAACGGCGCGGTGTATATCACAGGCGAGCAACAAAGCATCAAGGGTAGTCGAAGAAAGCCCAACATCAAGATTTCAGGTATCAGTGGTTCAGAGAAGGTTGTGATTGTTGGAGGTGGCAGCGGAGCATTGGGCACACTCGAAGCTCTGCGAGAGAACGGATACAAGGGATCAATTACTTTGATTAGCAGTGAAGGTTACAACCCAATTGATCGCACCAAGCTTTCAAAAGCACTTATCGACGACGCATCAAAAATCGCTCTCCGCGACGATGCTTGGTTCAAAGAGGGGAATGTTGATTTTGTGTCTGATGAGGTTACTGGCATTGACTTCTCTGCCAAGAAGGTTTCAACAAAGGCTGGCAGTTTTTTCCCGTACACCAAGTTGGTTTTGGCAACAGGTGGAACACCCAAGTCTCTCCCTCTTCCCGGCTTCAAGGAACTCGGCAATATCTTCCTTCTTCGAACTGTCCCTCACGTGAAGGCCATCCTGGCTGCTATCGGAGTCAAGAACAAGAAAATTGTGATTATTGGAAGCTCTTTCATTGGAATGGAAGTTGCAAATGCTGTTGCAAAAGACAACGATGTTACTGTCGTCGGCATGGAAAAGGCTCCCTTGGAACGTGTTATGGGCGAAGAAGTTGGCAAGATCTTCCAAAAATTATTAGAAAAGAATGGCGTCAAGTTCAAGCTCAGCGCTGGAGTGGAGAAGGCCGTTGCCTCCAAATTCGACTCGTCCAAAGTGGGAGCTATTGAGCTCAAGGGTGGCGAGAGCCTACCAGCTGACTTAGTTATCCTCGGAACCGGTGTCGGACCAGCTACCCTGTTCTTGAAGGAGAACAAGACAGTCGAGCTCCAAAAGGATGGATCTCTCAAGACGGACGGACACTTCGCTATCTCCGGATTGAAAGATGTCTACGCGATCGGCGATATTGCAACTTACCCCTACTATGGGCCAGGTGGCGAAGGAGCGCTCACCCGCATCGAGCATTGGAATGTCGCACAAAACGCCGGCCGCTCAGTGGCAGCAAACATCATCGACCCCTCTGCTGCCCCCAAACCATTCATTCCAATTTTCTGGTCGGCGCTCGGCTCACAACTCCGCTACTGCGGCAACACGCCCAATGGTTGGGACGACCTGGTGTTGAAGGGCCAGCCCGAGGAGGCGAAGTTCGTAGCTTATTATTGTAAAGGGCAGACTGTGGTTGCAGTTGCAACTATGCAGGTTGATCCTGTGATGTCGCAAGCGAGTGAGTTGATGCGGAGCGGGAAGATGCCGAGTAAGAGTGAGATTGAGAAGGGTTTGGATATTTTGACCATCAGTTGAGGATTACGGTCTCCTCTGTAGAGGGGGCCGGGTTCTTTTATTTGGCGTCTTGGGAAACAAGCAAAATAAAAGACCCTGCGGAGGCCTTTATGGCAATTCTTGCAATATTCTGACTCCAAATTCGAAGTTCCAGTTTTATATATATCCGTGTGCCCGTTTCAATTGACCGTAAGATGGGGATTCGATTGCCAAGTCCGACGATCGGATGAGCCTCTTTCTTATAACTGACCCCGCCCCGACTACAAGATTCGCGCAAAATTCAATGACCCTTTTGTCAATCAAAATATGAAGTTCTCAGTAGTTGGAACGGGGACGTAGCTCAATGGTAGAGCACCACAGGAAACATCAGGCGTGTCTCGGAATGTGTCAGTTTTCAAACTACTGTAATGCGCTAGTTCGACTCCAGTCGTCCCCAAATTACCTTTTCAATACCTTTTCTTTTTGATATTTAGTTGATTGATTTCATTCTTGGGGGGTTGAAGTGATGGGGAGAGAAAGAATATATTGTGAAAATCACGGGACCCACTTTTGGTGGACGAGCCATGGCCGATTCAACTTTTGTCTTCACAACCGACTTTCTCAATCCAAAAAGTAAAGAACCGCGGGCGTGGTCTGGTACTCAAAAATCACGTGCTTTCGTTGCACATCGCATTCAATTGAGCTCTACGAACGCAAATACAGTCGACTTGAGACCGCATCGACGAAGACGATATGGTCGACTTTATCAAGTTTCTGGTTCCATTATATTCTGCATTCAAACTAATAAATCCTAAGATCACTATTGATAAAAAGTGTCCCAGTGATCTTGGAGAGATTGAGAAATAGTAATTTCATGTAAATGGTGGTTGAGGCGATCGATTTATGAAGTCCTTTTGTTTCGTTCGTCAATTCGTCAATTTGCCCATCAACTCGATCAACCCCGCGATTTAACTTTCGATCCCTTCCCAATGTATACGCCGAGTATCCAAAATACTAAATTCAACAACAATATGTGAAATTTGGAAAGAGCAGTGCTGTTGCACTTCAATTATCTTAATTCTGAATAATAGTGAGGGCAGAGATTTGCAGTTTCGAAAGGACAAAGGGGAATCGAACAAGGGAGTCCAGTGGATGGCTGATAACTGAATTGAAGCATTACTCAGAAGCTTAAGGAACATTCTATGGTATTCAGAGAGTTACATCTTGAGAGAAGATAGATTTTGTGGTATGGAGGTTGAGGCGAGATCCACCTGTCAAATTAATCTTTCGTCGATTCGTTCATGGTCAACTTGACTTTCTAACTTGTAAAAGCGCATCTCTCGATAAATTTCAAAAAGCTATAGGCAATTGCAAACGTTTGCTATAAATGATAAATAGAGCGGTATTGCAGGTTTTGGGTGAAGGAGGGAGGAGGTGGAGTTGAGTTGATTGATTCGTTTTCCGCGGGTTCGTCGATCGATCACCGGCACTTCAATGCGTAGAGATTTCTATCTCGCGATGTGCAACAAAGTAACAAAAACACGTGATATCTCGCAGTCCCAGAGGTAGTGAATCGTGAATGCAAAACAGTTTCCAGGGGGCACGATTGCAACCGTAAACAAGGAGGCTTACAAGCGAACACGTGACTAAATTCTCCTTTCTTTAGATTTTGCCGAAAGCTGTACTTACCCGGTATTTCAGGACCCCCGTGGAGCAGGGTGTTATATTGCGGCGAAGAACACGACAAGGGGGTTCCCGAAGTGCAGACCACTCATTGATATAAGAAAGAGACCCAGAAATATTTCTTCGTCCAATCTATCTTGGCGCTTTCCATGAATGCTCTCCTCTTCATTGTTTCTTTCCCTTCAACGATAGCTATAACAGCTCCCTAAGTTCCTTTCCTGCATCCGCATACCAATCGCAATGTCTCAATTGCTCCGCCTTTTTCTGGCCATAGCCCTTGGACTAGCCTCCCTCGTCCATTCATATTCAGATCCAGGATCCTGCACCGGCGCCTGCTGGGCCCATGACCCAAGCATTATCCAACGCGCCAGCGACGGCAAATACTTCAAATTCAACACAGGAACTGGGATTGAGATCGCGACTGCCGACTCCCTTGCTGGACCTTGGACCCTTCAAGGCTATGTGTTGGCGAGTGGGAGCTCAATTGACAACCCGGGGAAGAATGACCCTTGGGCTCCGGATGTGCACTTGGTGGGTGAAGAGTACTATTTGTACTATGCGGTAAGCGAGTTTGGGAGTCAGGTTAGTGCAATTGGACTTGCAACTAGCCCGACAATGCAGCCTGGGACATGGACCGACCAAGGAGGTGTTGGGGTTGTGTCGAAGAAGGGACAGGCGTACAATGCAAGTGAGTATATCATATTTAATTCTTAAGAATATGAGAAGCTGAACTTTCTCAAGTTGATCCGAACCTGGTTGCAGTTGGCAGCGACTACTATCTCAACTTCGGTTCTTTCTGGGGCGACATTTACCAAGTGAAACTTAACTCAGCAGCAACAAAAGCAACCAGCGCCGCAACGCACAACATCGAGTATGACTCCGCTGGCACTCGACCTTGCGAAGGCAGTTACATGTTCTTCTACAACAACTATTACTACCTCCTCTGGTCCCACGGCATCTGCTGTGGCTATGACAAGTAAGCCAGCCATGAAAATTTAGTCTCTGACCACAGCTGATGGAAGCAGAACTCTCCCAGCACCAGGCGACGAGTACAGGATCATGATGTGCCGTTCTAAGACCGCCACTGGTGGATTTTTAGATCAGAATGGCGTCGCATGCACCGCGAGCGGAGGAAGTATCTTGCTTGAAAGCCACGGAAGTGTTTACGGGCCTGGCGGACAGTGAGCTTTCCTGCTTCCTTTCGCTTTTTCGATATGGAACTAAACCAATCACAGGGGTGTCTTCACAGATTCCAGCAAAGAGTTGGTTCTCTACTACCACTACGCAAACAAAAGCATAGGACTCGGAGACGGAGATTATCGGTTTGGATGGAACGTCCTGAATTGGTCCACCGATGGGTGGCCACAGGTGTAATTAAACCAATCGCAAAGGGCGTTTGTTTAGAGAAGCAAAATCAAGATTTGTTCTTTTGGTTTAGAAAGCCCGGGACCCTTGATCACGGGTCTCTTTCTGTAGATCTTTTGGGGGGGATGGGGACCTGGAGATACGTAGTAGCTGTGACTATTGAAGTGATTCACGACAACACATCGCGTGAATAGCCCTGGCGCGTTAAGTCCGCGATCTGTTATAGGCTGTTATTAAAAAGAAGGCTGGGAATACCTGCACAGTGACGAACTTTACCGTGACTGTGGCCAATGAGAATGAGCGATTTTCGTTGTGTTCCTGACTGACCAAACGAACGACGGCCCCGCTTTTCTTTCCAGCTGTGCATTCGAAACCCTGTTCACCTTGTGATCAAGTCCCAACCACCACTAGTTCACGTCACTTCTTACTCGAAACGGCGACACACGACTTCAACAGATATCCCCGTCCTTTGCTTTTGCGTCGCAATTATGCTCTCAGTACGACGCGCCACAGGATTCGCACAAAAAGAAACATCGAGAAGAGGCAGCGTTTGACAGGGCAAGTCATGGCGGCCGAGGTTGAGGACCTCGAGGCCTTGATAGGCCGCATTCCTGCCTGCTGCTCGACGACGACGCCAGAGCTTCGTTGTTGTTGCGGTCGCACAGATTGCGCATACCTGAAGCACAACTGTGTGGCTCTGGACGACCTCGAAAAGGAAGTGCGGACTGCTGCTCAGCTTGGTCAGGTATGCATTCCTCACCTCTCCACTTTTCGGTTCCCAAGATTACACGACTCGAACAGACTTTTCCCAGGCTTGGTTCATGTTGTGATGTCGAAATTTTCTCTGCAGAGTTTTGCTGCCATGGAGGAAACAGAGGACTTGAGAGAGAGTAAAGGACTGACGTTTGCTTTACAGGCGTTACTTGTCAGACATGAGCAGTACATGCACGATGCCGAGAAGGATCGCCTGGAGATGGGCGCCAAGATCGAGAAACTCGAGTCGGATAAGAAGGCCTTGGAGGAATCGAACGCGAAGAATATCGAGGAGAATCGCGGTTTGTTGAATCAGTTGGAGGGGCTTAATACCACGGTTATCGAGTCGGAATCGCATATTAAGTCGTTGGAGGCTACGCTTCAGTCGACGCGCCAGGAACTAAGGAAACTCGAGGGACTCGCGTCGCGGACTCATGACTTGGAGGTGCAGTTGGCAGCTTTGGAGCAGGAGCAAGAGTTATTGCAGAAGACTGTTATCACTACTGAGGAACAAGAACGTTCGGCGATACATAGATGGAAGAAGGCCGAACGAAGACTGGGCGAACTCCACGACCAACTGGAGAGGATAGAACGTGAAGCGATGGATGAGAGGGAACGACATGTCGAAGTGCTAGGTCGGATGGAGAGGCAACGTGCAGTTGAAAGGGAATTGGATACTGCTGCTGGACGACTGAAGGGTGCAGCGGCGGCTACGACTGGTAACGGCAAGAATGGTAGCAATGTGGTTTCACATTTTGTCAAGGATATCCTCCAGGATAATGCGAATTTGCAGATGGGAATCGTCGAGTTACGGGAGATGCTCATGAACTCGAATGAGGAGGTGCAGATGCTGAGGGAACAGCTCTTACTGCATCAGCCAGTCGTGGAGGATAATGGAGACGGCAGCGGACCTCCGACTCTGAGGGCAGAACTGGCTCCCAAAGAGCCTCCGGAACCTCAGGTCATCTCCCAGGCTCTTCATATCCATCATCATTATCACGCCCCCAAGAAAGAGGAGATTCGTCGACCGAAGAAGAAACGCAATCCCCTCAACACAGCGCTGTTTACTCCGCCCAAGAGCATGCAATCTCCCAGGACACCTAGGGGCCAAGACACGGCGAACGCGATTTTGTCCCAGACAGCAGTCACCATCCCGGCACCGATCACACCGACCAATCGATGGTCAATGCAGTCTGCTCAGATGTCAGACTTTGCTCCTTCTTCGGTACCGAGTTCGCCGCAGTCAATGTACAGACATAGCGGGCTGTTTGATAGAGGATTCGATATCGATTCGTCGAGACCCACGTCTCCAAGTTCAAGTGTCGACCCAATGTCACCACAGTTCCCATCTCGTCACCGGAAACGCGATTCAGAGGTCTCAGCTCGCAGCTTTATACCTCCGAGCAATTTCCAGCCTCATATCATCCACGAAGAAGAAGATGGCGACGTAGAAGAGCTTCCTGATCTCCAGGTCACTGACGACACAACTCCATCGGATTTGTCCCATGACACGGAGGAGCTTACTCACGAGGATGAACCCCATCGGACCTCTCAATTTCAACCTAGTCTCCGACGGACCACATCCCACGAGTCTATCCTTTCGATTTCTGGCATTGACATCCATACTCTAAAGTCCCGCCCTTCACAACTCACAATTACAGGAAGAACCCCCGTGCTGCGTCCATATAGCAAACTTGGGAGCCCATCAACGGCGATTTCTATGGACGGCCTAACAAGCTCTTCCATGATTACAGCACGGCCAACACTCTCTCGCCACGGACAGGACAGCACCACCTATCTGCGGTCTAGCATCGCTAACAACAGCGACAACCGCTCCATCGCCTCTTCCAACCCGATCGAAGGTATCGGCGGGAAGCTAGGTGGCTGGGTTTTCGGGCGATGGGGCGTCAGTCCCGCGAAATCACACTCAGATCTCAGAGGCGCTTCGAGGACTCCAACATCCCAACAGAGAGCTGTCAGCGGACCACCCGTCGATCTGATGCAAGCATTCATGGGTCGTCCACCAGGGATAAACCAGAAAGGTCCAATTCCGGGATTTATAAAAAAGACAGCCAGGACACCGAGTCAAGTGAAGCCTGAAGTGGTCGACCATGACGCATTGCGAGAGATCTTAAGCGAGGGAGGATCGGTGAATTGAGCGGCCAGGACTGCTTCATTGTTCCACGAGATTTTCGAGCATTGAAGGGAAGGGAAACAGAACGCTCCGTGACTTTGGGAGAGGCTATGAATATACGGCCATTGACGGTCACACGATCATTAAAGATTTCCTTGTGTATATCAGGAAAGAGGGGAAGGCATTGCTCCTAATTTGCATGGTTAATTGAGGCGTTTGGGGAAGGCATCGGATACCCTTGCTGTTGGAGATAGATAGATAGTCTTGTTACAGAGATGCAGATAATATAACTCGTTAAACATAGTTCCTTCGGGACGGAAATATTTTGTTGCACTAATTATTTTGGTGATCAAGTGATCGCGATCTTGCGTTTGGTTTGTTCTGCTATTATTTTGTCATCAGTTCGCAGGAAGGGGTATTTTCCCCCCCAACGCTTCGATGTTGCGGCCAAGCAAGCCCCTGAAATGACTTACCAAGTGATGTCTAATCAGTGAAATCTTGGCACGTTGTTACATGATTCGGTTTCTAATCAAAACTTGTCCGCAATGAGTATGTCGAGAGGAGTTACTAAGCCGACTTTGCTCTTCAATAGCCCGCGGCCAGACATGGCTACTTGAGGTTTTGCATCGGGCTCCAATTGAGAGAAGCATGTACCCAATATAAAACCCTAGTCGACCGTCTTACAGGCCTTGTTTTATCTTACCCCGAAGCCTTACCCCTCTCGTGGATCACATGCACCTTGCTATCTAGACGTGTGCGTTGTCAGATCGAGGCAACCGCTAGGTAATCCTGGGGTTATGATCCTGCAGCGGATTCCCCATCCAAACATCCCACTCCTGTCAAAAGAGCCTCACAGTCCCCCACATGGCTCAACGTCTAAGGTGGTTTCATCCCTCGTTTCCCCTTGTATCTCTTTTCTTTTTCGAGCGAACTTAGTATTCGTTAGAGCACGCCCGTCTTGCTACCCTTTTTAGTCGGTGTCACACACAAAATCCACAAACCGTATCTTACCGCTTAACATGAAATCTGGGTCGGACATAACGGCTCACAACTGACTTACTTGTCTTGTTCGGCAATTCGATACTTCCCTCCAAATTCGACGGCCTAGGCCCACCGGCTTTCAGCCATTCCCTTGAATCTGTTTCGATTCCGTCCACAGAAGAGTTGGGCCGCGCTATATGCAGTGAACGGCACGTACAAGAATGCGGAAGAATTTTTTTGGTGTGGGCGGGTGGGCGTCCAAGCGAGCCACTCAAAGCGGCCCTTACTGAGTTGTCTCAAAGTTCCCCTTTGCATTACTCCCCCCCCCCTCCCCCTAATTAAATGTAACAGTGGGTCAAAGTGCAGGGGTTTCTTTTTGTAGAACAACTGGACCGTGCCAGGCTGGTTTTTGCGGGGACCCACTATTACATTTATTTAGGGGGGGGGGGGGGGGGGGAAAAGAGTAGCTGGTGGAACAAAAAATCGTGCATCAGTGGCTTGGTGCTGTGCTGATTGGAACAGGCGACGACTTGTTATTGGCCGTCTCACCGCTGCTGATTAGTCCTTCGCCAGGGGAAACATTCGATGAGCTTGGGCGATTTGCTATTTTTCGGGATGCGCCTGCGCCTGCGCTTTCGATCCCGTCCTCGAAATTCAATGACCCCAGCTGAGCTGGCCCATTGGCTGGGAATCACTACCAAAGCTCAAAGCGAGGCAACTGCAGCTGTTCTATTTGTGCAGGTCTCCGCACCCACCTGCAGTTTGATGCAGCGGATCCAGGACCGTTTTGTAGTCAGTGTCTGGCCCCTCGCCAGTTTGGAAAGGGAACGGTCCCCACTCTTTCTATTACTGGATTAATATATCTGCCTGGGAGAGGCCGACCTATCGAGTGAGAGGTATAGCAGCATGATACGCTACAGTACGATGTCTTGTGGTATATTCTTAGCCTGGCTATGTTCCGGAACTGCAGTGCATCGACACTAGATAGTATTCGAGCATCGGAACGCCCTGTTTCTAAGGAAGTTTGGGACAAGAACTCAGCCGGCTGCAGCTGTAATAGCAAACTCCTGTGGGCTGTTAGAAGAAGTTTGCTGCTGATTGACTCACCACTGGCACACCAATTCCTGTCTTGATAACTAGCTCGCCGTCCGTGGAAGACAATGCCGGGGCTGCTCGGAACCTGCAGTCTTGCGGCAGTCAGCCATTCCGGGATGTCTTTGGACAAAAGGATTACCGATCCTAGATTTCTCTTTCTCAATTGGAGTGAGAGCAGAGAAGATGCACCCATTGCTTGATGTGGCTGTATGGTTTTCAATTTGTAGCGGGTATAAACCGAGGCACGGTGAGAGTTAGTTGGTCGGCATGGGTGAATGGGAGGTAGCAAGTGTTCAGAGCTTCAGCTGACATGAACAGAGGATGTGCTGCATGCGGGAATTTCTGGTAGCTCTATTGTTGGTCAAATCTTTTGACCCCGGGCATCAACTCTCCAGCCCCAAGCCAGAAATCCTCCGCGGTTTCGGTGAGTGTCACACATAGTCCCGCATCCCCTATATAAGTCTCCCTTCCCACCATCAGCTTGCTGTCACAATCGCCACTCCTCAAACTTTGAATCTCCTCGCGGATAGATAGGTACCTTATCAACAAAAGCAATTCGACTTGGCCACTCAATACTTCAACAGTCGACATGAAGATCGCAGAAGAAGTTACTGTCTATGATTCTCAAGGCGAAGGCAGCTCAGGAGCGACTGATACTCAGGCCACCGATCCTGGTAAGAGCCCTTTCACCTCAAGTCATTGCCATCTCTCACACATAGTAGGCTACGGCAAGTAGCTCTGATCCGAGCTTTCGATCTGGTTGAGGGTATGGGTTCGATTGTAAGCTATCAAGGCGAATTTCGTATGCTGCTCATTATTGCTAATGTAATCTGAAGCTAATGGATGGCAGTGCCTTTGGTAATTGGAACTCACCAACAACGCGAAGCAAGTTATGCTGTCGGCTTTCGTATCACAGCCCGGAATCGAGTCGCAATCTCTGTTTAAAATTTCGACACGCACTCTTAAAGAGGAGCAAATACATTAATATAGTCCCTTAAACATAGTTCTTCGTAACAGTAGCCCTTTGATATCCTGCGTGTTTTGTGGTCAAGCGACAACGAGCTTGTGCTCTGGTTTTCTTTTATCCATTTGCTTTTAGATCATTGGAAGGTTTTACTTCTGGCATGGGTCAAGGATTCTGGTTTGTTGTGACTGTTGTGATGGCTCGGCTTGCGTTTGATCTTGATCACACAATGTCTGATGCATAGTATTAACCACTATGTATCTGGTCGAACAATAGTTCTTTAGAATAATGATATTTTGCCGTTTGCTTGTTTATAGTAGCCAAGTGATTACGAATACATTTTTCAATTTTCCTCTGCGGCTACTCTGTTGATCCTTGTGTAGTAGTGTGATAGATGTTTCGACCAATTGGACACTCATGTAGGGACTGTATATTTCGACGTCTATTTGCTTTTGCGAGTGCTGGGAAGTGTTATTTCAGTTCCGTGTCACAAGCTCCCCGCAAAAACTTCTAAGTCGTCACGTCGTAAATACGTAAATACGTAAATGCGAAGCGGAGAACGGGCGCACATGGAGTGCAAGAAGAAGACTGCCGAGGCTCCGACGCAATCAGGGGCGCTCTGTACCGCAAACCGACCTTGACAGGATGTCTTATTGGGTGTTAAGGATTTTGAGCTGGAATTAAACTACGGCTTGCATTTGTGTCGGGAAATTCCTAGTTCCCTTCATCAAGGCTGTACACCATCATCAGCTGCATGCACCACAGACCACCGTGTGGATCGTTCCGAGTGCTATCAGCCGCTGGCGCAAATCAATTGTATTGGAAATGTATTTGAAAAAAGCTTGGATATTTTATCAACTAGATTCATGCAGCTTCAAGGAGATGAAAATGGCAGGAGCAAAGAGAAGAGCTCGCGTGGCATGTCTCGTAATTGCGGTTACAAGGCTCTCCAAGCAGTTGAATACCTGTGATTGGAAGTGCATTACGAAAGCCCTGCCTCCGAAGCCAGTGGCTGTTTTGGGGGCCGATCACTCGAACAGGGGTTCTTGCAGCTTGCAGAAGTACCAAGCGCTGCTCACTGCCGAGTCCCACCACCGCCGATTCGGCGGAGTTTGACGGTGTCCCGAGACTATCCTGCGAACCCCGACGGCCCGGGAAACAAAGGCCGACCAAGTCTCCAAGCGGTGCAATTGTGGTGGTGGGGGTGGCGTGAAGTCAAGGAAGGTCTAAGAGAAAGTAGGTCTATTGCACTTCTTTTCCCAAGAGAAATTTGTTCGTGGGCTAACCGCTTGATGGGACTTTATGTACGGAACCAAGAGAAGATTCGTTCAAAATTCACGTTCGTCTGCGTCGGACGATGTTGGCTCTCGATTCTGGAATGCCGTTTGCCATTACATAGGAGCTATGGGTCTTTTGCAGGCGCGGCGGCAGCAAGGATACCTACAGAACCTACATCCTTACAGAGACGACAGCCGCAAGGTCAATGGGGGTAGCCTTCTTCTGCAGTGAAGCGAACTGATGACTTGCAGCAAGGCCAGCATTGGTCTTTGATTGGTTTCGGAGCCAATATTGGCGAGGTGCTGACTCGTGGTATGCCAACTCCCGTTTCTGAGAGGTTCCCACCGAGTCATTGATCAATTTAAAAATGGGAGCCTCAGCAAAAGGCTTCAGAACTAACCCTAAAGTGGCACTGATGTTCCGCTTGTAGTTAGTGTTTCTATTTCAGCAAAGAAGCCGACAGATACAAGTCGGGCACCGGGTTCCACATACCCTTTCGAATTTGGACCGGCTGATCCTTTCTCTCGGAGCTTCCATGAGACTTTCTCCAATCCAGTGGCCCTGACCGATCCACTAATCAATCTTAGGCTTGATGGTTATAACACCAACGTGCTTTCATGGCCTCATCAAACAGAAAACCGTTCAAGTTTCGAATCTGGGAATCTGGGAAAAGAGCAACAACTTTCCTTTCCAGAACAATGTCAATGGATTCAAGGGTGCGCTGCCAGTTCTTGGCAAGAAGCCGTGATTATGTAAGTGAAAGTTTTGGTATTCGTCTTCTTTGCCTACAATCCTGGGCTGCACGTCAGATTTGGTTCCTTCAAGGTCTCAGGGGAATAGAGTTTCTGCAGTCCGTTGCACGCCCTTCGCCTACCTTTCCATCCCCTGAAATTTATCGGTCATGCTGATGTGGCTACATCTAGAAAGATTTTTCTATCTTACGGGAAGGCAAGACCGGCCGGTATGTCTTAATTAGGTCACTTGGGCAGCAGTGACCACTTCTGCTTGCCCCCTGCCTCTGTGCCAAGTACCAACCCACAAAAGATAAATAGAGGCTGTACACCCACCCATCTGTAGCGTCTTGCGAGTCACTCTTCTTCTCAGTTGGAGAGTTCAACCAAAGCAACTTTACCTCCAGCCGGGTTCGAATTCACATCAAATTGACATCACCACATATTCGTTCATCAACAGCACGCACATTCTCTCCAAACATGAAGATCACAGTGAAGATTACTGTCTCCGATGGTCAGGGCGAAGACGGATCTGGAGGTACTGAGACTCAACCGAGTGATCCAGGTAAGAAACTTCGCTTCAGTTCTTGCGTTAACTCACTCTATCCTCCGAGGTTATGGCAAGTAGCCCGCTCGGTTCTTAGCCAATTCGATTCTGCTGAGCAAAGAAGCCCAGATTTGTGCAGTACGTTTATCTCCCATTATTTTGAGCCAATTTTCTGAGCTGAAGAGAAGCAATGCAGATGATTGGAGGTCTTTACAATAATGAAGATATGTTTTAGATGAGTGCACGTGACCATCACCCAGTGGTCGATGCTTAACGTGCCTTTCACCCTTGAAGCGAATTGCATGTGTCTGAGGTGTCTCTGTGAGATTTAGACGTGGGTTGTCGTTCTGGGAGATGTAGTACAATAGGCTTGTTAAACGTTGGAGTTACATTGTCATTTTAGATGTTTAATAGTCAAGTGATACATGCACGCTGTTATTCTTCTCTATATTTCATCACTTTGCTATTTTGAGAACAAATACCATGTTCTTTCTCTTTTACTTTAAAAATTGGTGCCTACCGCAGTCGAGAAGCCTCGCTGTACATGTCATGCATAGTGATTAGTGACGGGAGAAGCTTGAATCGGGAGATGGCCTCCTTTTCTTCCCATAACCACGCAGTTTAGGACTAGTCCACTGCGGATCGTCATCCACATCGCAAGCCAAAGTCTTTCGATGTGCAAAGACGAAAAGAGGCTTCGCCGTCACAGAAGAACATTCGGACAGCTTAGTGAAAATCCAATGCTGCTCGAAGGTCAAATCGGTTTGCGCACGTTCAAAGTCCAAAGCAGTTGACCCTACCAAATCTTTATCACCGAACCTAGATCAAGAATGACGTACGCCCCGGGTTCCCATGCAACTTTCAACAGAAAACTGCAAATATATTGTATCGCCGATACCCTCCTGCTCATCCCCTACTTTGACACTTATCAGCGAGGGACTGTCTTGATCGGCGCCAGTCGGATCGTCCCTGCCTTTTGCAACACCTGGATGCCGACGCTTCAAGTCGATGCCGGCCTTCCACTGGCAACACGCAGCCTTCACGTATTGTTGCCTGGATTGCTCTTCTTATGATTCGATGAAGAAGCTCGTGACACCTGTCAGAAAAAGCAGCATGATATTGGGCAAGCGGCCACCCTCGCCAAGTGGTTCCGCTAGCCATGCTGTCATCGAGGCCCAACCAGGAAGAATGACCGAAGAAATGAGGCTTTGTGTCTCGGTGCGGCTTCCGCCAATCTGCATGGACTAACCCCATTGGTCCGATTACTCGTAAGGCTCTGCGGCTGGAACTTGCATGGATTTGAAGATTTTATGAGCCGGGGTGCAATGCTGTACACCGTTGGTCGGCATGTCATACATTATTGGTCGAACCCAACCAATGTCATTGTTTCCCCACCACCCTCGCATGCTAACCTCCATTACGGCTTTCCCCATCGGGAGGATAGTGTTCGCCTCGGGGAAAAGTCGCTTTGGAACGTCGTGAGAATGAGTGCAATCTTTCCCTGGGATATGCATACCGAAGAAGTCTTGGTCACCGGCACATTATCTTCGGTGTCTCATGAATTGCAGCCAGTTACCAGTCTTGAAAGTCTTCCTATACTTTCCTGACTTTCACGCAAGAATGATTACACCCGTCCTGCATCTGCCTCTATGTTATGACTACCCTGAAGTGTTAAATGGGCGTTCATCCCCCACAAATTTCCCCCGCAGTCATTTTTCATCTTCCACAGAAGAACCCCTGAGCAATAAAATCTCAGTTGCCATCCTACCCTCCCTTCGCAACATGAAAACAACAGCGGAGAAGTTTCCCTCCGATTCCCAAGGTGGTGGCGGTTCCGATGGAGTACCTAAGGCTCAACCAAGCGATCCTAGTAAGATCTCGATCGCATCTGCCAAAAACATAACTGACGGTCCCAGGCTATGGCAAATAGTCCTCAATTTGAAGGAGGATATGAACTGAAATTTGTAGGTAATGTTCTATCGGTATTTGAGGATCTGGAAATAATATCACTGAAGGCAAAGTGACGACTTTGTGTTTGCTATGGGGAGGTTGATGAACATCGAATGAAATCTCTTGATCGTGAAATATGCCATCTTTTCCTGCTTAGTGAACGCTCTCCCCAATGATTTCAAAACATGATCGCTGGCAGGAATCGTAATTTGTGGATCCCCTAATCTCGGAATGGTAAAGAGAATGGAGATTTCAGCCTTGCCCAAAAGGCTCTCGATTTTGAGCGGGTTTCCCTTTCAGGACACAACCGACACAACAAGTGGTCGTCATTTTCAGATTCTTCTGAAAACCCACCCCCACCTTGTGCAACCTCGTTACCAGCTAGTAATACAACGGTCGCACGAGCCAACTCCACGAGTTCCTCGTGGGGGAACAGCAGCAAAAGCAAAAAGGGCAGCTCCGCCCCCCCAAAGCCGAAGCCTTCGAGGTTAGGTAGCGCAGCACCTATAGAAAATACTGTACTACAGCATGTTTTGACATTCAAATTAGGCTAAGGGAAAAGTGTGATATACGGCTAGTAACAAGTTTGACACTGCTATATAAGAACGAATAGTGAAAATGAACGGCGGATTGGAAAGATTAAAGGAAAGGCAGTTTTCAGGGGCTGAGCACGGGACCGCTCGGCAAAGCAGAAATGTGGGGCGCGTTTCTCCAAACTACCCAACCCTTTCCAAGATCATCCTCAAACTCCCTTTGGCTCACTTGCTTACTAAACCGGCTAAGCCGAAAAGTTTCCATAAGGTGTTATGGTCTTTCTAAGCCTTTGTAATCTCACCTGGAAGAAGCGCCGTGTGAAGGTTAGTAGCAAATAAGGCTCTGATCTGGCCTCTCTTAGTGGCAGTGTGATTCGACCCGACCTCTTGTTAGCCGATGCCGCATAGCAGGCCAAAGCTGTTCCTCAGGATTAAATGGAGATACGAACTTGCAATTTAGAAGCGAGAATGTCTTTGCAGAGGGCAAACCCCGTCGCCCACGGACCCGGTCTGCAAATGGCGTTAAAAAGGCTCCGTGGCTCTCACAACTCCGCTATTATTATCCCTATCCGTCCCCCATAGAGCTTTAAGCCTTTAACTACTTCGAGAAAAACTTTACTACCTAGCCCAAAGACATACCTGACATTGGCTACGATTATATGATATACTCCCTCTGTTACTGGGACCGTGTTGGACCAAATTTAAGTCGCTAACTTGCTATATCCTTCTCACATGCCGTCTTTTGGCGACGATAAGTGAACCAGAAATGATAAGCAGATGTCGATTTCAGGCATAGTGCCTCAGGCAGGGCAGGGATGTTGGAGCATGTGGCTTTCTGCGCAGATAACTCACCGCGAGAATTTCCCCGCTCAAGTATACTTCAACTTTTCTCTGCCACACCTCAACTCCAGCTCTGATGGTCATGTATTGTCTTGAAAGCGTTTGATTGCGCCCACTATCAACCTTTTCCCTCCTTCAGGCTAGTTTATTCTTCGAGCCTCAATCGGCTTGATGCTTGCTCCCAAGCGCCATTACTCACATCACACCACTTCTGTTCCATTATTGCTCCATTTGTGTTCATAAATACCTTTCAAGCTATTTAGCAAGTCTCGCATTTAAGCCTCAAGGATGTCTCCTTCCAGCACAAGCACTACGGTACTCAATGCTGCTCTGTCGGCAGTCGCGATAGCCACTATGCTGCAGCACATGATGAGAGAGACGAGCGATACCAAGGAGGTAGAAGCTCAAAATACTACGAAACACCTTGGACCTTGGTCTTCTGCGGGTAGAAAGGCCATTTATTTATGGAGACAACCCTCACCACCACTTGGTCCTCAGGTAACTGCAAGACTCGCAGACAAATTCTGCGGAATCAACGATGTTCATCTATCACGCGTTCCTCATGGAGAGACGGGGACTACCTGCTGGTCCATACTCCTTGGCACGATTCACCCTCGAGCCCTCTCTATCGACTTCTCTGAAACGGTGCAAGGGAAAGCAGTCACGAGAACAAATGTCTCCAACGACTGGTCCCAGATACATCTCGTCGCTCTGGTGAACCACGAGTCACAATTATGTGTTAAGATTTCTCGTGCAACTCTAATGACTCTGTTTGCACTCACCAACGCACGTCCGATCTATCGCTACTCCTCTGCAGCAGGCCATCGCTCTGCTTACCCCTCTTATTGCGGGCAGTGGACCATTTCATGGCCGATTGGGAAGCCTTGTGTTGTGCGCTTTGCTCCGCATGACCGTCACAGTGCTGCTACTGACGTCTACCCACCCTCTCTCCCAGCACGGGTTAATAAATGCGTCGAGATGATGGCAGGCATAGTCTCAGATGGAGCCTGGAAAGTTGCCTTTCCGGGACGCGCAAAGCACGCAGGGCCATGGCTTTTGCAAGAGCGACCAAAGGGTTTCGGAGGAGCACATGGCACTCGGCACTTGTATAATATGCAGGGTGGAAAGGTCTTCGAAGTCGATTTGCTTGCTCTGGTACCATGGACATTCAATGAACATGAAAACGCGGTGAAGCTGGAGATCCCGGCCTTAGGAGAGGCGACCAATCATGCCGTTCTATATGTCCCTAAGCATGAAGCACAGGTTCTAGCAAAAGCTCTTGACTGCCTACCTTGGTCATCGCTACCTTGGTCTCTTCATCGGGGGCTGAAAGATGTTCTTCTTGCTCATGGCAAGCCCGTCATGAACCAGTATCGAGTGCAGTTAGCGTCTGGGTTTCAAGCTGGCGTTCTGGCAAGTAGGGCTGCATTAATCGAAAGAGGTTGGGCATCAGAGCTTGTTGATGGGCCCATGGCGAGCATGGCAGAATCGGCAATTTTATCGGGGAGCGGTAATAGTGGAGATGTGGTCAGAATTGTTGTTGCGATCGTGGAATGTCTGCTTCAACGTGTCGGAATGGTGGACAAAGTTAACCTAGACAGGACTGATTTTTGGTCCAGGCAGCTAGAGACCTCAGGCAGTTCTGGACTGGCTGCATTCTATGCTGGAGAGCAGTTTCGTGCTGCTGATATGGATATTCTTGTAGCGTTGACAAAGTTTTTTGTGCTGGAGTGGTCACAGGAACTCGACTACCAGCTCTACCATGATCTGCCTGTGGAGATATTGTTGGCTTAGACTGTCAACCGCATTAGCTTTCTGGTCCAATATCTCTTCTTTTGAAAATGCAAGCAAATTCCGCGAACCAGCAACTTTTATTTATTCTGTTCTGCTTCGAGATTAATGATATTCGTATATAGCTTCCGAGGTTGTTTGCCCTTTGTTCTCGTCCTTGCAGCGTTCTGATATTCTGCCCGGTAGTTTCAGCTCTCCCCTTTTTGCAATTACCGAGCTTGTCATCTTCCATTCGCACATCCCCCTTAATGCTCTTATCCGAGCCCTAGCCAACGGTCTCAGCAGGGAGTCGGTTACGTGCTTCCTCTGCTTTATTGTTTGAGTTGACGCTTGCGCAAATAATCTACCAAAACTGTAACATTCGCTAATCAAGTCATAAGCTACTTATTAGTCTTCAGCACTTTACAGGGATATGATTAGATTAAATACGCTGTAGTCGCAGGACTTTCTGCCGCGATCCTCGGAACGATGTTGCTCATTTAGCATTGTTGATGCCTGAAGTCTACAGTACGGCTCCAACGAGCTCGAGATTCCGAATGCCATCTGATCATAGTCGCGTGACAATTTTCGAATATATATCTTGACCTTCTCTTCCACATCTAGAGTTTGTGCTTTTTAGTTTAGGATCTTCGTATAGACCAATTCATTAATTTGTTGACGTTGCTACACTCAATTAAAAATTGTAAACAAGCCGTCAAATTCGCAAAACGGGTTTGCTATAGACCGGCTCTGCTGACAAGATTATAAGCTAAGGAGAAGAAAGAGGAGAAAATCGACATATATCCGCTGTGTAATTGACTGGGCATGCTGACTGGAGGCAGGATTTGGAAAGGGGCCTACTGGACGTACTTTGTGGCCAAGGGGCTGGCACTTCTCATGTTTTGATCTGTGGATGTTCAGTTATGAAATAGTTTTCAACCAAACGGACCCCTGAAAGGGTTTCCAGTCGTTCGCTGATTCAAGACTCGGAAACACCTATTATGAGAACGAAATCATATGTGCTGGGGAGACGGGGGGATTCCCTGCTGCAGATTGCGGGTGATTTGTTGCAGAAGCTGTTTTCTCCTCGCTTGACGAAAGTCGAAAGAATAGGGGGAGTTGACCGAGTCCAAATCCAGACTAGTCCAACTTTTTCCATGCTTCTTTCGCTCCGTTAGTTTGAGGTAATTGGATGCACTTCCTTTTTAATGCTTTAACTGACGGCTCTGTCAAAGGCGAACCATTAGATACCTCCTATTCGAGCTTCAATAGCCATTTTGTATGCTGTGTCCACCACACCACAGGTGCTGAAACGAGGGAGATCGACAAAACGAGGACACGAATTCGAGCTAACTATTTCTCATTAGCCTATTCTAAACTTTCGGCTTGCATGAGGCGTTCTTCTTGGTGCAGCTCGATATCTTCGTGGTCATAAGAATGACTTGGATCAGGCGTTTTACTGCCGTATCCCGACATGGATGATGTTCACTTATCCCTCTCCATGTATCTCCTTACCGACCTCTTTCGTTCAACCCCTAGGGCAAAAGCTGGCACCTTTCAGTCCTGGCTGTGCAATATTGGGCAGTCGAACACCCGCGTCAAATTAAGAATACCTGATTGCGCGACCCCATGTTGTCTTGAAGCGACGCAACCACGAGACTTCGGCGAAGTGAGGATTTTTCTCAATTTTGTGTATTTGATATCTATCGCTTTGTGTAGATGCCAGGTCTGCGGGTAGACGGAAATCAGGTGTGTCTCCTAAATTTCTGGAAATGCCGTTTTGAGGGATTTGACTGGAAGTGGTTTTGCGGGGCAAGTGTGACGGATGAGTTCTTTGAGAACCGAGCGGACTATTGTAGGGTCTTCATGCGGAAGCTACTTCCAGTTGACTGATTCGTAAAACGATACTTCTCTATTGACTCAATCCGACCAATCTCATGGTGTTGCCTGCACCTACATGCACCCACCTCATTTGTGGCGTTTTTTCACTCTTATTGCAGCTGGCATGCCTGGAACATCATGAAAATGGAAATGGACACAGTAGTGCCCCATTCGCGGGTGCACACCTAACAGGTCTGTGGTCACCGATGCATTGCATTTGTTATCTAAAGCACTTCCTCCAGTCAGACCGCTTATAGCACTATTCGGGTGTGCATTGAAGAATGACCACACCTACTTGTTCATCACGTCGCTGCATAGCAGTGACCCCGACACATAAATAAACGTTTCTCACCCAGGAATGATCTTTATTACCCGCCCGTCTTGCAATTTCTAAGAAAGCCATACAACTACAACTTCAACATCCACCCCAAAACGCAATCCAACTTCAACCTCCGACACTTCCACCGCAACATGAAGTCCGTACCAGAGGGAACATCTTTCTTGGGTGTCCAGGGAGAGGAGAGCTTGGAAGTCGGAACTAATGTTCAACCAAGCGATCCAAGTAAGATCAAATTCACATTAGCCAAGAACATGACTGACGGTGCCAGCCTATGGCACATAGTTCTCCACGGGAGTTCTCACTTTGACGGATGGTACGAACTGAAACTTGTAGGCCACGAGAATCTAAGAGTAACGGTGGGGAAAGCAATATGACGTATTTATGTTTGCAATGGGGAGGTAGATTAAGCATCAAGTGAAAACACTTCGTGAGATATGCTTCCTTTTCTGGCTAAGTGAATGCTTGTCTGTCCATTACCTTCTAAGCGTGAGCTCAGGAAGAGAGAATAATCTGTACCGCCATAAGTTTTCGCAATATGGAAAGAGAACGGGGATGCCGGCTTGCCTCGAGGCTCTTGATTCGAGTGAGGTGTCACCGGTGTGTCGACAATTAAGCGAGAGGAAGGGGAGCTGCCGCGAATCTGCAAGCCTGACTTGATTCGCCTGTGCCACCTGCAGCGAATCTCTATAGTAGTCGGGCGTAGAAGGTTTGATGTTATATTTCTTTGTTCATCGCGCTAAGCGAAGGCAGAATGCTCTGCAGCCCCACTTTCTCAAGCTTTCTCCCACACCTTTTCCACCATTCGACATGCCATTGACAACAGCGAATGCCCATCTATTTTTATAGGATCCACTAACTAAAGACTCCCAAGGACCACTATTAGTAGCATGAATCACATCATGCCACAGCTGCATGGCCCTTGTGCACGACCCTTGTTAGGCCCTGTTCGTTTTCCAGAATTTCACGAAACTGGGTGGTTCCATTTGACGAAATTACAAAAACGAACGGGGCCTTAGACATTGCTGTGTATAATGCAGGCCCGAGACCAGAAACCTGAGAGCTCAATCTGCAAATCACCAAATTCCAAAACTGAGGAGCTTTCTTCAAGAAGTCAGTGAGGATAAACCACCAATAATGTCTAACCAGGAGCTAAACCTGGGGGGCTGAGTGGGCAACTGCTGCAACCGCTACAGCGTTTTATGACTATGAGGCTCGGGCTAAAGGTGACCTGGGTGTTACGACAAACAACTTGATTGAGATTGCGACAGGAACGGATAGTGAAAATCAATGGTGGATTGGAAAGCTCAAGGGGACCGCAGAAAGAAGAACAGGGGTTGGGCACGTGATCGCTCGGTAAGACGGAGAGTGGGGGCATCAGCATCTCCAAATTACACACCAGACACAACCCTGTCAAGCTCATCGTGAAAACCTCCTTTGACTTCCAACCCGGCCGGCCGGAAAGCCTCAACAAGGTGTTATGGTCTTTCCAAACCTTGGCTGTCTCACCTACAAGAGGCGCCGAGTGAAAGTGAGTAGAGAACAAGACCGAGGTCCTTTAGTGGCTCTGGTGGCTGACTGCGACCAAAGTGTGATTTGACCCGGCCTATTTGCGGCAGATGCAGCGCAGGAAACCGAAGTTATTCTTGGGTATCCAGTGGAGATACGAGCTTACCGTTCAGGAGCGAGAATATCTTTGCTCAGAGCCAGCCCAGACATCCGCGAAGCCACGCAGCTAATTGCCAGTCACGGGACGCCGTTGCTCGTAAAAGAACATTCTTTTCGCTTTCACCTTCCCTGCCTATCTCCATAGAGACTCAAGGTTTCTATTACCTTGGAAAAAACTTCACTGCTTGGCCCAAATATATGCCTGATATTGGTCACGATTATATGACATAGTCTCTCTCCCATTGGAATCGCGCGGGACCGGGCTCAAGTCTCGAACTTGCGGAAACAGCCTTTTCACATACCGTCTTTTGGCTACGAACGCGAGCACCCAAGACTCTCGAAGATGCAGGCAGGTTCTATGCCCGGACTATCATTCAGACGCAGAAAGCGATGAAAGAATTGTCGAATGAGAGGATCGATCATCTTGTTGTTGCGACTTTATTGATGACAAACTACGAGGTCTGCTATAGGACATCTCTCTTGAGAGGTTGGAGAGCGTGAGTTAACAGCTTTATAGAACTTTATGTATAGAGCAAAGAGAAGATTTGTCCAAAATCCACATTCTTCCACGTCGGATAGTGTTAACTCTCGATTCTGGAAGACTGTTTGCCATTAAATAGGAGCTATTAGTCTCTTGCAGGTACGGCGGCAGTGGGGATACCCACAGAACCTACTTCTTTACAGAGCTGTTTGACGACCATTGGTAGGTCGACTTGCCGGCATCCTTGACTTGCGTCGCATTAACAAGAAACCTCTCCCAGATCCGAGCATGAATTCTCCGCGGTGATACCGTCCAAGAATGGCTTCAAGATGGTGCATAGTATGGTGAAGAAGGTCCCGCATTGAAACTTGATGATTTGATGATTTGAGTTGCCGCTCTCCGATCCAAGTCATTGAAGATCTTTTGTCAGAAGAACCTGGCCCGGCTATTACAAACGGGCATTGCAGACGTGGTAACAGAGGCCCACCACCTCGACATTGCGCTAGCAGAATGGCCAATAGACCTTCCCGAAGAATGGAAATTCTTAGTCGCCTCCCTTGAAGAAGACCTGGAGCCAACGAAATCCGACCTGATGTACAACGATTCTGTTCATTACTGCGCAACACACGGCCATGCAGCTGTCTGGATGCGGTTCATGGCCGTTTGGCTTATTGCGAGCAGCATCTGCCTGCGCTTGCTTTCTGCTCTTCCCCAGTGCATATTCGAAGGACTGTCGACAACTGCGCAAATAAAGGCTTGCCAGGAGAACATAAACCTGCTGGCAACCAATTTGCGTTGCAGCGTTCCTTTCTTCTTTAATTCCGACGACATACATCACGACCCAGAGTCGCCGACTTTCAGAATCAACAACAATCTCACGTAGCGCGAGATCTTACCCAAGATTGCAACACTTTTGTCTTAGCCATTGGCTATAGTTGTCAGCACAGAAGCCGCTCCGGCGACCCAGACAGAGTAGCTAAAGCGAAAGCTGAAGGTCGTTACAGGTGTTCAAAGAGAGACCATAGTTCAATCCATCGCTGAGACCGAAGAGCTCAAATTCTAGCTGCTTTGCTGGTTGAAAATGAACATGTTGGACCTAGAACATCCCCGGGTTGCTTCCGGTCGCTGGCCGACGGGCATATGGCCCCTTGAGTTGTGCCACCTATCAATGCCGCCGATTCATGTTGATTCCCCGAAGAGGCATGCTTGATCTCACAACACGAATCATCCGAGTTTTCGATACCATTGCAGCACACAACCGCGCGAGTTTGAGCAATAGGAGCAGGAGGGGTAGCTCGCAGGTTTTCTCGAAAATGCCATAGGGCAGGTCAAGCCCTTGAGCGGCAATAACGTCAAATACGTAACAAGTCAAGCCCAGTTGCTGTCGGACTGTCAGGTTCGCTGAATTCTTTCTCTCGAAGTTTCCGAGCCGCCTCAGCCTCACATTATATACGAATGGCAGCAACAAGTTCCTAGTTCTCGGCGCCACCGGCCATCAGAAATCTCTCTCCTCCGCGAACTACTCTCCCGAAAACACAACATCATAGCATACGTGCAAAATCAATTCAAGATCCCCAAGGACCTCGCCTCCAGCCCGCTTCTCGAGGTACACACCCTCAGCGCCCAGTCTCTTTCCCAGCTAACAAATTGAAACAGGTCATCAAAAGGCGAAATCACGGACAACTCTGCCCTCTCATCCGCCACCGCCAAATTCTCTACCATCGTCTCGCCCCTCGGCCTCCAGTAATGCGCAACTACCGACGGGTTGCAGAAGATCATGGCTCTCAAGCGCGAACACGGCGTGAAGCAGATCCATGCTCCGTGCGCTGTGGCCTCAAATCAGGAGGAAGATAGCTTCCATTTCGTTGAGTGGATTATGGTACTTATTGCAAGGGTGGTTTTTCGAGAGCTGTGTATAACTGCGAGATTAATTGAGAAGGTATTGGGGGAGGAAGGGCAGGGAGTGGAGTGGACGGTTGTCAGAGTTGGTCATTTGTGGTGGTGATGAGGAGAGTTGGAAGATGCGCAGGGAGGATGAGAAAAATGCCGGGAGTGTCGGAGAAAAGGATTTGGGGATCGGGACGGGGAGAGCAGCGTTGGCGAAATGGCTTGTTGATTGCGTTGAAGGGGCCCAAGTTGTGTGGGTGGGAAAGATGCCGGCTGTAAGCACGGCGAATGGTAAGAAGAAGAGCGCATGGGGGCCGCAAAAAATAGAAATAATTTAGAACCAATCTATTTCTCATCCTCACCGCAGTTGTGACTAATTCCCGAGGGTTTGTGGCTGTTTTATCAGCTTCAGCCTCTAATTCAAAGTCTGTCACGATTATGTGCCTTCGATTAAAGGGGTTAAGCGAGACAGCTTCAACGAAGGAGAACCCAAAAAAAATGCTTTACTTCAACTCAACACAGAAAGAAAGTTAGTACTTACAACACAGCTACTGTTTTTGCGCTACCACATCCAATTAAATTCCTGGGCCCGATGTCCCCTGCTCTTCACTGTGCCCCCCTAAATGATTCCCTCTGCTCACCAGGTGTCACCATCACCTGGCTAATCCGCTGTTAATATTTTGAGATGTCACGATAATTAGTAGTAAATATCTGATACATACCGCTCATTGCCCTGGTCTTTACATGCAAGAGACACTCGCAGCCCAGATCACAAGGTCACCGAAGCAACCCTGGATGCAGGACTTATCGCAGGATCGACCCGAGGTACGATGAGCACACGGTTTGAATCTCCTCTGCGTAGGTAGTGCTTAACGCTAGGCCAAGGCACTGTTTTTAGGTCCTCGCAGAGGGTACCGTGCTTAGAGTGTGTAGGTAGTTTCGCCCAACTGATCGCTACCACTCCGGAGGCGATGGCTGTGAAATGTTAGTAAATCTGCAAATTGAAAGGGGTTGGGGATTGAATTGGCCACTTGGCCATAGAGTTGAGTTGAGTAAAGCGCTGTGAATTTCGTTAATTTAAAATATAAGACGAGTAGGCGAAATATTGAATGTGAGACGGAATCGGCCTCGAGGTTGATGCTGAGGCAATTTTGCACCACTTCAACATCAACAACGCGGTAAAATGGATTGAAGGAACCCAGAATACAAATAATCTGCATATAAAGAAGTTGTAGACTAAAATTTAGACGTCGTTTAGCTGTGCAAAAGCCAGATGCCTCTTCGCCTCCCAGTTCCGGATGAGTTGTTATCTCGCCATCACTTCTCAAGATTGACGTCTCAAGCAGCTATCAGCTTCTTTTCAAGTAACATTTGCGTTGCCAGCATAGGAAACATCCTCCAAGTCATCGCCAAATCTCGCTGTCTTGTCCAATCTACCCTACTCGCCTTCTGTCCCACGGCCAGCATATACCCTTAACTTCTCCACCTAACCCACTACTGCCTCACACCGTTTTCGCCTTCAAAAGCGCCCCATATACCTCAACACAGCTCGGCAATATTGACCAGCTCTATCCTGCCCCATTGCAGAGCGTTGTGCCGGAGAACTGCATACATTCTCTTCGATTCGCCCCGATCGTAACACACCTTAACCGGAATTACATCAAATCCTTTCATTCTTGAACCAGACTCTCAAACGCCTCCTTAACTCTGTTCTAGATCCCCACAAGGGTGTTCTCCGTTACGCACCGGCACCTTGCTAGAGCAACGTCGACAAGTGTATCAGGTGATGAGATGCCAATCCGAGGGATATGAAAACGGGATGACGATCGACCTTCAATCTCGTGTTCCATGGCAAAGAAATGCTCAAGTCAGGTATTTGGCTCTACATTTATGCCACGGCTGCAGAGACGTGGACCGAACGGCGTCGGAGTGTTCGGGATCCACAATATCTGGATTTTCAAAGCCGTGTGCTCAACAGAGAAAACTAAGAGGCGAGAGCTTGATGATTGAATGGGCGAGTTGGGAAAAGCACAACAAGTGAAGATCATGAAGTTAAGCGAATATCTGGAGAAAGGGGCCCGCAGCCATGATTCTCTCCGTCTCCGTCCCTTCGACTGCCTCCTTGACGTGAAGCCCGTCTACCTTCCCTTGTCACCTACCTAGCTGGCTAACCCTACTGACCCGCCAGAGTATAGGCCGGAAGTGCGAGAGCCAGCGGATATCAAAAGGCATATCGAAGCGGTCGAGAAGAAAACCATAGAGGCTCTGCCGCGGATCAAGAAGCAGGGGTTGTTGAGAAGAGAGTGGGTTCCACCGATGTTTAAAGGCACGGAATGGAAGGTGAGGCATCCGGGAGGCGGATCCTTAGGTGGATTTCGGCGGAGAGATGTCCTTGAATGGAATCGTCAAGCTAGGTAAGGAGTGGCAACCACAAAAACTGTGTGGTAGAGTGGATAGCTTAACACTTAAGTAAGTCGGGAAATTTCTCATCACTTGTGTCTTGGTCTGTTCAGATTCAAACAAATCCCTTCCACAAACAAATACCGATCCCCAGCACCATAGTAGAACAACCAACAAGGAATCGCATCGTAGCCATGGGCATGCTGCTCGTTTGTGGAAGTTACTGCTCGGATGAAGACAAGTTCGGCCATGATAAACGTTGTCCAATTTGTCTGCTGGACCGAGTAACGGGAGACTGGGATGAGCATAGGAAGCATGAGAAGAGTGTAGAGAATACGGGTTCGGAGAAGACGAGTCCGGGTTCCTTCATGGATCAGGACCCGCAGTCAGGAACAAGATAGACGACCCCGACGAGGCAGATCGGATACTCCAGGAGGTTCAGAAAATTGATCCCCAGACGCTAGGACCGTCGAGAGCGATTGATTTAAGAATGAAATGGTAGTGTATTGCGAATCAAGCTTACGAGAATGGGAGTTCTTGCCATTCCAGCAACAGCAAAGCTAAATTCTCACGCCCGACGAGAGAGTGAACTTGGCACTGGCTTCAACGAGGCTCTCAAGATTCAAAGACGGAGACGGAGATCAAACGGGTTCAAAAGGCAACGTGCGGCTTCTCCACTCAAGAAATATGTGGAGAAGGTCTTCACCTCCAAGAGTTCGGCCCCAGAAAATGCGAGGACACGCGACATGTCTCTGAACAGCCAGCTGAGCGGAGAACAAGTCACGAGACCTGCCAACTGCTTTGTGGAAAATGTCAACATTTTGTTTGACAGCGAGACAATTAGCTATGATTCAGAAGAATATTGGATTGCGTTGCTTTTTCTTGGTGGCCCCTCGAAACAGTCCAGGAGGCTGGCCTTTTACGGATGGGATCTGCGACACACATGACAGGCCCTCCATGGCATGCCAGCGCCTCTGATTGATCCGACGATTGATGAACGGATCTTCAAAACATCTGGCGTTTGGGATGTGGCTGACGATCACGTGCCGCCAACAAACTCTGTGCCTCTCGGAGACTTGGAGACTAGAGATTAGCCGAATTATGCGCCGGGGGTGAAGCTTTCACAAGATTTGATGTCGTTTATCCACGTGGAATAATAGACTTTCTTGCCTTGAGATGAAAGTCAATGGCCGGACCCTGGGTTCTTCGGATGATCTGACAGGCTTGGCAAGAGATGGAAACATCAGGGCACAGCGCCACCGCGATGCCGATGCAGATGCAGAGAGCTGCCATCGGCAGATGAGGTCATTTCGCCCCAAAATAGCACGGCGGGCGTAGGCGTAGGCAATCGAACCGAGTGGCAAGCAAAGGTACTGTAAGGGCGAGGAACTCTTCTTGGACCGAATTGTTCAATCAACCCGAACTTGAAATGCAGTGTGGAGTATAGAATTTTAATATTATCACTTGCGCAAATGACCAAATCTCTCTCTGCCTGCTGTGCGCTTGAACTTTGCAAAGGATTGAGAGTGGACTTAGGTGCTGGGCACAACCCTCTCTGGTCCACACTTCCCCTGCACTAAGAAACAGAGCCTTTCAACGCCAGCAGCGAGAGCGCAGATCACGATACGAAGAACAGCCGACCTGCCCTGCCCTGCCCCCTTCCACCTTTGCCATTGCCTCCGACTGGCGACACCGCGACCTGAGGGCTTCTGTCATTACGGTTGTATTGATGTTTTCGCGTCTTCAACAGATTCCAAGGACAAGGGCTTGAGATCCCCCGGAACTTCGTGCGTCAAAAAGCGGCTGCTGTGCGAGCTGTGGGCGTCTGCAAGGCCCCTCGATTCGATTCGCAGGCCTGCCAGGGCACACCCCTGAACGCTCCCGTACCTGGCAAGCCCGTCAAAATTATCAAGGTTCAAGGTCTTGGCGTTCTTCTTCCAGCAATCGCCTCCTCTATCGCCAACACCAACGTCGTGGTCTTTCTTGACCAACACTTCTTCAACCTCACTCCAACCTTCGATACGAACCCCACACTCGTTTTCTGTACTCCTCGGCTTCGATCTCGACTTGACGTCTTTTGGATACCGCCGCCCTTGTTTAATACTTCGCTCCTGGCTGGAAACCTCCATTTCGCGCCCCTTCCCTTCCCAGCCCACCAAACCACACACTTCGAACTTCTCCAAACACACGATCAGCGCAGGACCCTCGCAGATATTGAAAGCACTTTCTTAGAAGTAATATCTATTGCATAGAACATCACACTCCTCGCTTCTTCGAACATTCCAGCGCCCACACTTCGACTCGGGCGACGCAGCAGATGACAGGCACGTTTTGGATATCGTGACCTTACTCTTTTCATATCCTCACAATGGCATCCAATGGCTTTCTGCGGCCTCAACGGCCACCGCACATAACTGTTAACTCGGGAAGGGGTGGAAACATACTGGACAGCATGAGATTAAACACTCCGGATTCCACAATATCGCCCGGCTCACCAGCCACACCGGGATTGTCGAGACAACTATTGCCTGCAGAGGGATCCGCATCAAGTGGGCCGTCGCGGCGGATAGCTGGCCCTCCAATCTATGGCTCCCCGAACGTAGGAGCATCGACAGAAATGTTACTCCCACCTTCAAAGATAAGGGTACACCGACCATACCAAGATATGCCCGAAAGCTTCTCACGCTCCACCTCGGCGATGTCATCACGGCGAACAAGTTTCAGTTCAGATGCTGGTAGTCGAGATAGCCGCTATGGACCATTTGCTTCTCCATTCGACGATTCTAGAGCTCCTTCGAGAGCGGGGAGCGATGACGACAACATCAACACACAGACGGTCTCAGAGAAATACAATATCATGCCATCTGCGGGACTTTTACTCTTTCCAGAGGATGTAGAGAAGGACGATTGGTTACATAATCCGGATCCGAATGACAAAGACCGAGAGAAGTGTGACATATTTACCAAGAGAGGACTTTTGAACGTTGGAGGTTTGGCCTTCATCACAATTGGGATATTGGTACTATTCATTGGATACCCAGTCTTGTATGAAACCCCTCCCTCTTGGTCGGCGTTCGAAGCTAACTCACAAAAGAACATTTACACGAAAGATACCAACAGCCAAATCCTGCTCAAGCGATCCCGGTTGTTTGTCCGACAAGCTGCCTTTGCTCAAAAATCAAAGAACTGGGCTAATCGATCCTGATACACCGGTATCCGCGTACAGCAAGAAATCGAATGACGGGACGACTCTGAAGCTTGTGGTAAGTTTGTGGTGGCTGGTAATCTGACATGTGCTGATTGTATAGTTTTCCGATGAATTCAACACCGATGGACGGACCTTCTACGATGGAGATGACCCATATTTCCAGGCCATGGACATCTGGTATGGTGTCACGGAAGATCTTGAATGGTATGACCCGGATGCTGTTACGACTGCCAACGGGACACTCAATCTCAAATTCGACGCCTTCCAAAATCACAACCTCAACTACCGGTCCGGCATGGTGCAATCATGGAATAAGATGTGCTTCAAAGGAGGTCGATTGGAGGCTAGTCTTTCCCTACCAGGAAGTGGTGAAGTCGGAGGTTTCTGGCCTGGATTTTGGGCGATGGGCAACCTTGGAAGACCTGGATTTGCAGCCACAACAGATGGTCTATGGCCATACAGCTATCATGACAAGTGCGATGCCGGAGTCACCGCAAATCAGAGCTCTACCGATGGAATCAGCTGGCTACCTGGCATGAGGTACCCAGCCTGTACCTGCAGTGGCCAAGAACATCCCTCCGCGGGTAAATCACGTTCGGCGCCTGAAATCGACGCCATAGAAGCTTCAGTTGCCTTTATGGGTCCTGGTGCAACCGGCGGCGCCACTGGCATGGCATCTCAATCCTTCCAGGTCGCCCCGTTCGATATCTTCTACACTCCTGATTACAACTTCATGGAGGTCTATGATAACGCAGTGACATCCTTGAATGGTTATAGGGGTGGACCATACCAGCAATCCGTATCGGGTCTGTCGTGGCTGAACAACGAATGGTATGATGGGAATGCATATCAAACTTATGGTTTCGAGTACATTCCAGGGAGCTCGGGAGATGTGAGCTGGTTTGTTGGGGACGATTATACCTGGAAGGTAGACCACCGAGCGCTCCGACCAAACGGGAACGTCGGCCAGCGAGTGCTTCCGCAGGAACCAATGTCCGTCGTCATGAATTTCGGCATGTCACCCTCTTTCTCAACCATCTATATGGCGAATATTGCCAAGTTGCTGCCAGCGACCATGCGGTTCGATTATATCCGAATCTACCAAGATCCAGACAATGAGATGGTTACTTGTGATCCTCCTGGTTATCCAACAACCTCTTTTATCAAAGCTCACCCTGAGCCTTGTACGTATCCCTTTTGGACTAAACTAGATTTGTGCTAACACGAATAGATGCCAACCCTAATATCACACGATGGAGCGACACGGGCTACCAATGGCCTAAAAACAGTCTTGTCGACGGTTGTTCAACATGACCCTCCACCTCTGTTTCATAAATCAACAACAAACCTTGTACATTGTACATTTCGAACTTTCACATTCTCACTCAATACGAGAAGTGGTATGAACTCACACACATCAGACGGAAACGAACATAGAACGGCGGACACATCACCAAAGAATGCAGTCTTCCTTAATCAAATTAAATCAATTCAAATCATTGCATACGGAGTCGGCGTTGCCATCCCCTTTTCAGCATAAATTTGGGAGGCTCTTTTTCACAAGCGGTTGTACAATCAATACCATTGCTGTTCCTCTTCCTCTTCCTTTTGTTTACAAGCGTTGGGTAATTAAACTGGGTTGGATTATTGGGCAAAGGCCAAAGGAATTCTTTGGTTTACTAGAGGATGGGATGGGATGGGATAGCTCTAGATGAGTTTTGCGTTTTACGAAACGGCTGGATAGATACATACATGCATGGAAGGACGCCCTTATGATAATTGATCGATAGACGACAATGAGCGCTTGCAGGGACAAGATAGAGAATGAGCGAAGGGAGAGGGTGTATTGTGTATAGAGAGGGGGAGAGATAACAAGAAACAATAGAGTATCAAGATGGTTCAAAACCAGCCGATTGCGCTTGCTTAATCTGTGTGAGATAATGAGGACCTGAGGCTGGTAAGTGAACCAACAGAGTCTTGCAGATACAGCCTTAGCAGCTTTATATCTTACTAGTGGTGGCTCAGCAAGGCTGGATCTTGAGGTTATTCAGACTGCATCCAGCAAGCCTGCGAAGGTGGTGTTCAAAGGAACGCCCCCACAAAGTGTAGCTGTCGGCTTCGGCTGTAACAACATTCGACTCGAGGGATCTGTGATATTGCATATCCAATGGATCCTTTCGCAATCGCCTCTACTGCTACATGCAAATTCAAATCTGAGAGCAAGCATGTGACTGGTGTGGCTAACGTCAAGTTTCGGCTCCAAGTGTACTTACTTTCCTACGACCAATTTCAAAATTGGTTGGTTGGGGCTTGAATATCGCTGATGCTATAAGCCCTACGGGTTATCCCGAGGAAGGTGTGCAGACGATTGAATGGTTCAAACGGCAACGCATGCTTCCGGGTGACTCCTACCCCAGCCGGAAGAGTCTTCCTCTTCCTCAGAGGAAGTCGGAGATAAATGCCGGTGCAGCTTACCTCTTCCAAATTCATATGGCTATGACGTCACAACTTTCAAAAACTCTAGGAGAAGTGTCCTCTCGAGAAGAAGGGAACATGTTGTATTCTTTCACTGTACCATGAGGGAACGACGAAGAAGAGAAATCGCTTCGTGCCGCAATGCCTCAAACGGGATACTTGAAGAGTCAGAACGATGACCGTCTAATCGTAACAACGGGGAGTGAAGCAGCTGCAAAATACTGCTTGAAGACTTCGATGCTGCATCTGGAGGTAAAGAATGTTGTTTTGATCGTTGAATGCGGTGGGCAACTGTCGATTGTCAGGCCTATGAGCTCACCAGTGCAAGTCCTTGCTCATTTCCTAAGTTTACTCTCAGCTCTGGAGACACCCGCAGGTTCGTCTCCTCCGCCTCTCTCCCTTTTCATTCATTGTGGGTCACGCTAAGCGCCACTACAGTCAAGTTGCTGTGTCGCGAAATTTCGCAAGTTGGCATTACCTGCCGGCTCGAATGCTGGTCGCAGGGCTCATGCTAAATCCATTGTAGAGTTTCATAGGCGAATCAAAGACGACTTCCGACACGCTGGCCAGAACTGGGTCGTAGACGTCGATATCGAAGCGGATTTCCCCTGGGCTGGCATCGAAAAAGGGTGCATGGAATACACGAATGGAGATATTCTTTTATACTTTAAACCCGTCGTCAAGCGGATAGTCGAGATGGCCCGCAATCGCATTATTGCCATCCATGTCTGGAACGGCACTTTGAAGGTCTACCATTGAGATTTCCCCTTCGTTCAGTGTAAGTCTGACTCATCTGCAGAACGTTCTAATAACGCGCCCTGTCGCTGAGAACGAATATCTTTTTCGGCAAATAAACTCTCTTGTCCTCCTCGATTCCAGTTACCCGTCGGCAATTCCTCGCTTTGCTGGGGCCGACTTGCACTAGCAAGTCGGACCCAGCAACTCCGACATACCACCAACTCCGACATTTGCGATAAAATATTAATTATTAAATCAACCACATAAAATATCGAAATAACAAAATTAGATTATTATAGCCCTTAATTAAGTCTATAATCGCCTAATAGAGCTTTCTGCCAAATAAAAAGGTTCTGGCATAAATTATTAATAATTCACTTTAAAATCATAATGACATTCGTGCTTCCTATTAAAATCAGTTTGCAGCACATTAACTAATTACCATATTTATCGATATTAAATCATATATTACTATTAAAATTAGAAGTCTATATATCTTCCTGCGTTATCTGAGTATTAATAGCTTCAGATGCATTATAATTTCGATCTTTGCTATCCCTTCTCCTTCTGCTTGAGTGATCTTACTCCTTTCTCGATCTCGATCGGCTTACGGCCGTGTTTCGTCACCAACTTTTCCTCCTTTTATTCTAATCTTCCCTCCAACTTTTCCGAGTTTTCCGTCTTCTACTAGCTTTTTTCTTCCTTGTCTCCCGATTCCTCTTTCGTCTTTCTCTACTCTTCTTCTCTTATCTCCTCCTCCGGTTCCTCCGATCTTCTGTCCTTCGAAACCATGTCCCTTTCTTCGGTGCCCCGTCCTTCGCATTCTAATATTACGTAGACCATTCTTTAGAGGAGATTATAGCCGGCCTCCATGAACAGGTTTAACGTCATCATTCGTCAATCCTCTTCGCTTTAACAAAAGGGGAATTACTAAGCCCAGGAGATACGGATCGTCTTGCCCGCAACTGCTGCTTGCGATGGCTTCCAAAATTTAGCCTTAATTTGGGCCCCTCTTTTCTGAACTTCTTATTTGAAACTTTCGAGAGGGAGACATATAGTATCTCGTATCTTTCGAGAAAATCCTGCGTGTGCAAAGATCCCTGTTGCTGAGAGAGATCTCGAGATAGGGGTCTGTATAAAAGCCGCGTTTTGGTAATACTATCGTGGATTAAACCCTCAATTCCAGAGTTCTCTTTGCCATAATCGGTAATATTAGTCTCAGAAAAGGGTTGAATAAGATCGTTAGTGTCGTTAGTGCTTTGATTTTGAGCTTGATTGAGCGGAGGAAGCTCTATTTCGTTATTACTTGAAGGAATATCGGAATAAAGGGGCTCAAAATCAGGGGAGGCATTAGGCTGTTCCTCCCATATTGAGCGATTAGGAGGTTCCATTCTAGCTTGGGGCTCGTTCGACGCAGGTACGCAAATAGCTTCGTTAAGGCAGTTTTTATCGAGGGTATAAAGCCGTCCTTTGACCTCCTGATCGCCTAGTTTCTTCTCAGTACGAAGCTTCATAGCCCTAAGAACTGGCTCAGGATTAAGGGGGTGGATGCCCGCTCTTTTGAATGATGATTGGATATTTCCTTTAGTAAAGGTTTTCTCACGAATTTGAGTTAATACCTGAAGGAACGTAGTCTTCGTAAAGTTATTTTTCCCCGCACGAACTCTGTCTTTAATAGAGCGCTTATGCCAGTGCTTCTCTTGTAAGAAATAGCCTATATCCAGTGGTTGACAGAAGTGTGTGGAATGCGCTAGTAAACAGAAGGGTATTATATCCAATTACTCGCAAATAGATACAAATTCGTAAGTCATATAGCTACCGTAGCCATCAAAGATGAGAAGACGATATTTGCCTTTTCGTATGCCCTTGGTTTAATAGTGGAAATGCCATAGCCAGCTAATAGCTAGCTCGTCATCTGTATAGCCTGTTTCGCTCTGGGCGATTTTCGTACCATCGGGGAGATTATTATCAAACATCTTCTCTTTAAACACCTTACAAGGCATAATAATAAAGGCTTTAATTGCGAAACCTCCGGCTAAAATGCACTCCATTACTATAATCGACTCTCGTTTGGCTAGATCTTTGACATAAACCTATAATTATTAATTAGCAAGTGCGAAGTATAAAGTACTAAGTATAATTATCAGGTGGTGCTTACCTCTCGAATATTCTTATGTATAATTACTGTCGAACTAGCAATGCACCCAATACGAAAACCAATCTCATCAACGTTATACATATCAAATATTTGTATTTCGTACTTATCCAAAACAGCCTGGAGCCGTGCGAACGTCTCCAAGACTAGTTCTGGAATAAGTGCCTTCTTCCGTCGATAATCCATAGGCTTTATACATATAGTATGGTATCTCCCAAGCTTCCTTTGCTTTTCTACCCAACGAAGAGCCTAATTATTCCCCAGGCGATCATTATCTCCATTAATTAGGCCTATAGCCTCTAGAATTTGCGTGGCAGCCCGAGTAACCATATTATACCGAAGCGGGAAACCCCTCTCAATGGCTATATCCATATACCATATTAGGCTCATCTCCTGGGCCTCATTTAGGCGCGTATTATGCCCTCCATTCTCCGAAAGAGGCTTTGCTCCCTGTTCCCTTCCATATAAAGTCGTATAAGAGACGTCAAATACGCCTGCTGCGATCCACAAGCTAGTAATTTCGGTTTCGGATGGGTCGTGGTATGCCTTCAGGGCCTCCTGCATTCGAGCCTCCTTCTCCAAATATAGCTTCGTCTTGTACTTTGGCATCTTCCGGAGCCTCCTAGCAAGCTCTTCAACCTGTCTTCTCGACGTTCGACGCGTGGCTTTTGGCATGGTGGTTAATTTGGTGGTTAATTTGGTAGTTGAATTGGTGATTAATATAATTAATGCCCCGCGATTTTTGGTGTTTTTTGGCTTCGGCGTTAAGCGAGTTCCCTCCGAAAAGAATTCTAAAAATCACGTTTTAATTTATAGCACAACACCACGTAATCGTATAAAAAAATGCTCTATTGCGCGATTATAGAGTCTAGTATAGCCTATAATTATATAAAAAAATTATCTTTATTGGATGTGTGGTTGTTTTTTAATCTAATATATAGACTAAAAAATCGATGTCGGAGTTGCTGGGATGTCGGAATTGGTGTCACCAGCGAGCATAGCGAGCTGGCCCGAACCGGGTGCGGAAATGCCTGCGAGTAGGGGTGACTCGCCCCAGGGATATCGCAGTAGTGGCAGTTAAAGGCGCTCTTGCGTCTGGCATAGAACATTGCATATCTATCCACAAGGCCTCCCAGCCCATGCCAGATGTCCCAGAAACACGTCCGTATTCCGTATCAAAGGACTACTTATTAGAGATTCCAATGCGGACCAATCTCTCCTTCCATAAAGAATCAATATACTGCTTGGGACGTCGTGATCCTGATGGAACAGACCGTAGGTACGATTCGGCTATAGTTTTTTGGTAAAGGGGTCAAGACTTCGACCAATTCAAGCCATTTCGGTTTCCAGTAGCGAAGTTCTTCTCGTCTGGCAACGCGCTGATTTTCTACCATTTCATCTCCTCTAGTTCCAAACTGATAATCCAAGGCCAGTCTATGACTGGCCACACAAGCTGTAAGTATTCTTTTTCCGCGAATCTTTTCAAGAGCAATCTCCCGACTGAATCGCTAATTTACTTCCTACTCCATAGATCAAGATCTTCCCGACCTACCTGTCCGGGTGTGCGCCAATCTTCAGAATAACAAAAATTGATCAATTTCGCAATTTCGTAACGCTGGGGAAAGTGTGTACTTGGCAGAGTACGAAATTGTGATAGAACCAGTGCCAGGCCCACTATCTCTTGACCCGCGGAGACTAGTGATTAGGACTATATCTGCTGGGTCAGAAGAGCTCAATGGTATGACAGTTCAATATGAGTATGAGGTGAATGCTGCGCGGTCTTAAAAAAAAAGGTTGTGTACGACCGTACTTGTCTTGAAGTCGGGAACAGGGAGGAGGTAATAAGTTTCGCGAAGAAGGAAGAGTGACCTGGTTCCATACGAGGGCCAATGGAATCCCCACCTGAATCTTCAGTTGAACCAAAAAGGAAGAGCACACGGGAACGGAACCCCAAGTCTTGTTGTCAAAACATACGATATCACGATTTATAGATATGTTGGAAAGTGAGAGGAAGCATCTTGTCAATTCCATCAATATCGTATGATTGTAGACTTGATAAAAAGGGTGATCTACCTCATTAGCGACAGTTAAGACTTTAGTTAACACCTAAGAAGTGTCCAATTTGGAGAGCCAATTGATGACCATCATGGCTTCAACGAGGGCTACCGCCTCCCCAAAGTGCTGCCCATCAGGTGTGGAAGCTTGCATCGTCAGATTGTACAAGCTCAGCACATCAAAGTGGTTGGTTTTGGCCTTCACAGACACTTGCTTTTGATAACTCCAGACAGCAGAATTTCTCTCCTTGGGCGGCGTATCAGCTGTTTTGTTGGTACTAAAGGCAGGGGGACCGAGGAAGAGCATGGGAATATTGCGTTCAGCCCCAGTAGCTATAGTATGCCATTCCTCCATTGCACGAGTTGTGGCTGCGACGTCGAAAGACGAGCCGTGGCTGAAGGAGAAGATCAGGGGACTTGGTTGCCAGGGATTCGGTCTTGAGTAGGTTAGGTCTTTGAAGAGGGTCTGCGAGGTGGTGGATGCCGGCACGCTTTCAACTCGTATGTAGGCGTGAGGAGTTCCTAGAAGTGTTGCTGTCAGCTCTTGAATGTACTTGAGAATTTAGGAACAATGACTTACGTGCACAAAAGTATAGACCTCCCTTACCACTTCCTTCATTCTTCTTGACTTCGTCCTGATTTTTCACGGCGTATCTTGTACATTCAGGGTTGAGGAATTGTTCACCGCACTTGCAGCTCATTCGATCCTGATCTGACATAATCCATTGCTGCACACCACCAAGAGCAAGATCCTCTCGAAGGAGTACATTGAAAGCTGCGTATACTGATTGTACAACGTCGTCTCCGATGAATGAGATAGCATTGAACCGTTCCAGAATCATGCATATCTCGGATGTAGAGAACCATCTGTACGTACAGCCTAGTCGAGTTAGTCTGAGCTCTGTGTGTTTTCGATGTGCCAAACATTGGGGTTACATTGCTTTCCTTCACTTACCCTTCCCAACAAAAGGTTCGTCCCAGCCATATCTGCCGCCGCCACTAAGAGCGTCCAACAGGGTTGCTCTATTCTTGCAAAAGGGGGAGACTTTCGGGTTCATGGGCCATGGTGCAAGATAGATATCTGACTGCGTGATGCCACAGTCACGACTTCCGGCGAAATGCTTGAATGCACTGATCCTCGTTAGTACATTGATTGTCCTTCAAATGTCCCACAGGTTTTGGAGTTGGGAGGCGGCAGAACTTACTCTTCTCCAGGCTCAACGATCATCCATTGATGCTGGGAAGATGGCCGGCCATTGGAAGCTCCGAAGAGGAGGGAGAGTGGCAGCCAAAGTACCATGTAAGCTAACAAGCAAAAAAGGAGGACTACAGCGACGAAACGGAACATTCTGCCACGGGAGGAGACAATGCCTCCGTCGAGTTTCATGGATGCCCATGAGGCAGAGAGCCTGGGTGCGAGACCCATGCTGAGGATGTTATTCAATGGGAAGATGGAAAATTGGAAATGAGAGATGAGTTGGATCGTTGTGGCTCCCCCTTTTGGGAAAGAACGGGGTCATAGTTGCCTGAATGCAATACAACATGATTCAAGGACGCAGTCACCAAATCAACGCCATTTCAAGCGCACCGTCTTGTTCTGGAACATTGTCTCGTCAGAGACTTCTCCTGAGGATAACATCGTGTAATAACATCACTTGATGAGAGGTCACGTGATACCCTTAACACACACACACACTCTCTCTCTCTCTCTCTCTCTCTTGGAACCGCCATAAACAGAATGTACAGAGAGGATAGCTCCTGCGCTCCCATTGGCCCGCAGCCTCGCCGTACAGTAAAATGCAACGAAAAAAGGGGCTTGTCACCCGACTCCCGAGATCCTCCGTCTCCAATGTTTGCACGAGCCGAAAATACCCATCCCGAGGCAGGAGGACCATGATGGACCAGGGTGCTGTGAAGCATCGACTGAGAAGCTCCAAGAATCTCGAATTTGGCCATGTGCATGGCTGCTCAATTGGCCGAGAGGACGAAGGGAAGGTTTACAGTATGAGCAGCTCATTCTGGCTCGCGTGAGGTTGAAAGGGAGAAGAAAGAAAAGGTTCGTTTTTGCCCGGCCCAATCGAGCAAGAGTGCGGGGGAATGGACAGGGGGCGGGGCGTGGAGCCGATCCATATCTGCGGTTGTGTGCTTCATGCTTTCTGAATATCCTCTGAATATTGTCTATTGTTCAATTGCTCTTCCGAATCGTCCTCGATTGCTCGCCCAGCTTCAGTGTCGCCTCCCATTGTCGGGTTTGCTTATTCTGGTACTGTTGCCTCGGCATCCCGCGATTGCATTAACTCGATAAAGCTCTGCGTCATATTCACCAGTCACACGCCCCGTCAACATCAGCTCATGGCAGACGAGACTTGTCAACATCGAAGGCTCTACAATTGTTCTTCATAGGCCTGAGGGCTAGCAACAGCATTTAGGATGTCGTGGAAGAAGACTGATATACTGATGGACACCATCAGGCATTACTCGGGCTTTCCAGCAACTGGCGTGAGCTTGCGCCAGATGGTCCAATTCGGGGAGAGGCCCTCGACAGGTATATATGACTTCAATCTCATGACGTAGGACTTCAAGAGAAATAATTGCTAAAATGCCGTTGCTATCAGGAACTCTATTTCGCGCGTCCCAGTTCCTCTCCGAAGAACTTCCAATACGGCTTGCACACCGAGTACAAGAGCTTGGAGATCTGCCAGATGGATTGAACGAGATGCCTTCGATCAAGAAAGTCCAGGATTGGTACGCCCAGTCGTTTGAGGTAAAACACACATCTCTCAAGCTTGCAGGCATAGACACGGCTGTTAACGGGTGATGCAGGAGATCACCACCCTTCCACGGCCACAACTCTCGAAGGACGTACGGGATCGACTCATGAAGCCCGCAAAACAGACCGGCAGACAGTCAAAAATCCTCGCGGAAGCTACAAAGAACCCCAGCGTTGCGAATGGGCAGTATACATCCTCACCCTGGCAGAATGGTAATGGTAATGGAAGCCACGAAAAGAAGGGCTCCGCACGACGATACTTTGCAACTGTAGAAGACACAGAGGATTGGCCCCCAGAGCTCCACGACTACAACCAACGATTTGCCCAAACATTAAACCATATCAAGCGAAGGCATGACAGCGTTGTAACGACAGTGGCACAAGGTATTCTGGAATACAAGCGCAAGCGGCAACGCATGCAGATCGATAACAATATACAATCCTTCCTTGATCGATTTTACATGTCACGAATTGGAATTCGAATGCTTATTGGGCAACACATTGCTCTGACGGACCAGAGCCACCATAAAGACCCAACATATGTGGGGATCATCTGCACGAAGACGAACGTCCGAGATCTAGCCCAAGAAGCCATTGAAAACGCCCGATTTGTATGCGAGGACCATTATGGCTTATTCGACGCACCAAAAGTCCAATTGGTCTGCCCCCCGAACCTGAATTTCATGTACGTCCCAGGACATTTGTCGCACATGTTGTTCGAGACGTTGAAGAACTCTCTACGAGCGGTGGTAGAAACACATGGACAAGACAAGGAGGATTTTCCCGTGACCAAAGTCGTTGTAGCTGAGGGGAAGGAAGACATTACCATCAAGATCTCCGACGAAGGCGGTGGAATTCCTCGAAGTGCAATACCTCTTGTATGGACATACATGTACACGACCGTCGATACGACGCCCAGCCTGGATCCCGATTTCGATAAGAGCGATTTCAAAGCTCCAATGGCTGGATTTGGATACGGTTTACCCATATCAAGGTTATACGCAAGGTATTTTGGAGGAGATCTGAAGCTGATTAGTATGGAGGGGTAAGCTCCCCTCTCTCACCTCCTAATTGTTCCTCCATTAACATTCGATTTTTCTTTCTTATGTAGATACGGCACAGACGTCTACCTCCACCTCAACCGCCTCTCCAGCTCCTCGGAGCCTTTGCAATAACAATCAGCAGTCATGAGGGGCGCGGGGTATTCTGGCCCCGGGCCACAAGGATTGACGATGGGGTGGCGCAAGCAGATGAATCTCAAGCTTCGACATTCACGGGAGGTGACTGAGAGAAAGCAGGTGGGTGATGCGGAGAGCATGATCAATGAGGGCTCGAGTGCTTCTGGTCACCTTGGCTTTTTCGAGGGCGAGGGCGGTGAAGTGTAAATGTGCTAGGGAAGCGAAGGGATAGTGCGCTTGTACATATTAAGGGAAATGGAAAGACGGAGTTTGAGATGTGAAAGGAGGCATGGTGAAAGAAAAAGGAAACATGGAGTGGTATTATGAAATTGAGGTTTTAAGACTTGGTGAATCATCTGTTACGGCCGTCATTTTGGATTCGAACGAGTCGCATCGATACTTGAAATGATATACCATACGAATCAACAAAGCGCCTAACGCCGAGGGCTCAATGCTACATAAGAACACCGATCTGATCTGCCTGAGTCTAAAAAATATATGTAACATGGCGAGAATCCTAAGCTTTATACAGCGTATCTAAGAACCCACTCGCTAGCTCAACCACAACGCTCTTATTGGGTAGACTGCCCGCAACACCATACAGCGCCGCGCTATCCCCCAAACTCTTCCCTTTCGCTCCCTTGCCCTCCACAATCCGCACCCTCTCCTTCTCTTTCTCGCCCTCAACCACCGCCTCTAGATCGCTCACGAGTTTCTCCCACACCTTGACTATCGGCAATGTAACAGCAACGTGAATAGCCGGGGGACTTTGCAGGGAATTCAGATGCCATCCTTTAGCAGACATCGCATCCGCGATATCGTAGATATCCAGCGTTTTGGAGTTGAAGGCAACGACGGAAACTAATGGGTGACCAAGAACCTCTAAATCGTTGTTTAACCCGGGGTTTTCTTCAATTGCAGAGATGATCTTTTTCGTTGCGCCAACGATTGAGGAACAGGCTTCGATGTACCCAGCCTCACCTACGCTCATTAAAGAGGCCCAGCATCCGGCGATAAGAGCTCCTGGTCTGGAGCCAGCGATGGACGGGGAGGCGTACACGCCGCCCGACCAGTCGGGGGAGATGAAGTATTGATAGCTGCGTAACGTGGTGTCGCGGTACAGGACGGTGGAATTGCCTTTTGGTGCGAATCCGTATTTGTGCGTGTCGCAGCTGATGCTCGTTACGCCCTTGAGTCGGAAGTCGAAGAGCTCGGTCTCAAAGCCGGCTTTTTCGAGGAAGGGGACGAGGAAGGAGCCCAGGCAGCAGTCGACGTGTAAGGGGATTCTGCGTTTGACGGCTAGCTTGGAGAGGGCGGTGATGTCGTCGATTATTCCGTGGGGGAAGTTTGGGGCGGAGCCGACGAGGAGGACGGTGTTGCTGTTGATGAGGCGGGACACACTTCTTATGTCGACTTGGTAGTTTGGCGCCGGGCAGGCAACGAGGTGGACTTTGATGCCAAAATAGGAGCCAGCTTTGCGGAAGGCTGTGTGGCCAGTCTCTGGAAGAATCCTAGATCGATGGTTAGTACTTGGAGATGTTAAAATAGTACGGCAACTTACATCTCTGGTTCCGTAACACCCCTCTCAGAATAAGCCTTCTGTCTTGCACTTAAGCAAGCCATCAGAATAGACTCTGTGCCTCCACTCGTAGTGACACCAGCTGCCCCAGATGGAGCATTGAACAATGCCAAAACCATCGAAACAATCTCCGCCTCCATCTTCCGTACACCAGGGAACACATCAGGATGAATCGGATTGGCCACCGTAAACTTGCCAAACGCTTCCGTCTGAATCATCATCAAAGAGTCCCCACCATGATAAACAGCGCCAGACACAAAACCATCCTCCCATCGCGTATGATCCATCTGCGCCAGCGTCCCCAACTCCTTCATGACCGTCTCCTCAGACCACCCCTCCTTTGGCAAGTTCAAATATCGCACTACACCCGGTCCAGAAGGAACAAGCTTCGATTGTAACTTCATGATAGCTTCAGAGACCTGCTTCTGAACCTGCGATCGCACTCCCGGTGCTCGCAGGAAGAGGCCATAAAGGTTGCGTCGGATAGCAATATACGCATCTGCAAACGTCCCAAACACGCCTCGGCCTTTCAGCTTCAGCAATCCCTTCCTCGTCCATCGCAGCAGAAAAAGGAAGAACACGATGTTGCGGAATCTAATTACTCCATCAGTATACGCTGATACGTATGACGGATCAGGGTCTGCTGCAGCCGGGGAGCTCACAAGTCAATGTTTAGTGATAGTAATTGGCTACTCGAGCCGCCTTTCTTCACGGTGAAGCTGTTGCGCAAGCTCACTGGCATCCTCGACGTTCCGGGCATCTTTGCGGTTGGCTCGAAAGATGCGTTGACTCGATGTGCGAAGCTTGTTCTCAAATGTTTCTGGTCAGGTCGAGAAGGTGGGATGCAACTTCAAGTCAACAGGGATTGGGCCGAGGCGTAAATCACATGGAAACTGCCGGTGTCCCAAACAGGGAGCCGCTTTCAAGATTCTGCTCTTCTTTCGGGCAAAATACCGGCTTGGATACCGCTTTAATGGAAACGTTGGGGCCTTGCAGTAGACGGAGCCGGCTGAATTATTTCCGTCTGCGTTCATTGGATCAAAGGTGGAGAAGGCGGATAAAAAGGGAGATACGCGAATGCGATTCCGGACGGCACTTTCTCAGCCTTGCCTTAGAGCATCCAGAAGAGACAATGTTAAGACATTCGAACCGCTGCTTGACGTCCATTACTACTCTAAGCTATCTAGTACGATGCGAGCATTAACTTGGCTCTCGGTGAGCCCGAATTTGTCCATCTCCTCACACTCAAACAGGGTATGTGATGTAACGTACAGGAGAGCAAGGCTTGCTCTATCCAGTTCCCTAAACGCCATTTCTAGAGGATACCCTTCCTCATGCAGATGCTGATGCAAGATAACAGACACAGGTTCATCTTCATATCGCTTCATACTCCGAAACTCCGCTCTTTCATCTTTCCCATTGGCTCGTCGTAGATCATCAGGGTCATGGGACCCTGCTTCATGCGTAAATTTGGGGTATGTAAAGGGTGAACAAGTCATCATTGAACACGGAATGCCGTCTTCCACTGCTTTGAGAACGGCTCTGCCTCTGCAGCACAATCTCGCCCACCTTTATCACACCCTGCGAATCGTATGACAAGGTCTCCATCCTTGTATATTCCATCGCCAGCAGCGTCTTCTTTGCTGTACGCATTCATGATCCGCTGAGGGATGAGCCCGAGTTTCGATAGAATTGTCGGATGCCATTGGACGATATGTTCCTGATCATCGTTAAGGATTTTCACGGAGAGTTGGAACGTAAAATACTTACCAGGGCATGAGTATCTGCCTTCTGAAAACTGTAGGATCGGTATAATGGGTCGAACCAGGTGTCTAAGAAGAATTTACTCCATTCTCCTCTCCGGATGATGAAGCTCCCTTGCGCCAACCCATCTTTATCCTGAGTGAGGACGAAATCGACTTGATTCCCTTTCAGATGTCCGAATGTCTTGATAACACTGTCGGGTGGTACGATTGACTGATCTCTGATCATCAGACCTTCTAATCGCTTTGGATTCATTATGTGTCCCTCTACTGTCAATTCCGGGTTCATGATCAACGAGTTCTGGTCCAGATACCACATATAAGTGCTGTGAGGGAACTTGGTGAGGGCATGTCGAATGGCAGGAACTCGAGCCCAAGAATTTGGAGATCCATTCAAATCGTAGTCCGTAACGGTTGGAAAAAACGTTGCGTACCCTATACTCGATCAGCATTCCAAGTCTTCCCTGCTCTGCCAAAGTCGCTTACCATGCTTCTTCGCATACTCCATCCTATTCTCCTTGATGTTGTTTATATAGTCTTTGCTATAGCCGTCCGGATCTAACACCGTCACCACAACCACCGGCGGCGTCCCTGATGGAATTCGTTCTGAACCGCCCACAATCTGTGAGAGAATGAATATCACTGCCCCAACAGCACACGCGCAAAGAACTATCGCCTGTACCCGACTTCTGCGCAACATCGGAAACCGTGTCGATCGAGTCGCATATGGAGGGGGATTCGAGGATTTCCTCGCGGGCATGGCCAGATGCATGGCTGAGGAGTTGAATCAGCAGGCCTTCCGGCGCCCCGATTATCGTTGTCAGGAGACTGCCAAGAATACGAGTCCCGTCCCGTCTTGAAAGTTTCCCAAGCTCGCAGTCGCGATGGCAGGACCGGGGAAAAGCTGATGTTTCCTCGTATCCTGGTCGTTCGAACAATGGCACACGGTGTCCCCTCTCCCGATCTTACAGTTGCGCAGTTGTGCAGTTTCGAGTTTCGAACGCTTCCAGTAGGTACCGTGTCAATAGAATTCGACCTCCGCGACTATGAAATGAGAGAATGAGCCCTGGCAGTGGAGCATTTAAGGTTCGAGGATCTCGAAATTAGTCTTCGAAGATAAAGTTGCGGTACATGATCTTAATAGGTATGGCGCCAGATAGATCTAGCCAATGAAAAGTCGGGAGGCATATGAGGCATGATAACGGAGGGCTTCTGACGGAAGGTCCCAATAAGGCAATTGCAAGCTGTGTACACCCGTCATTTTGTATCGCTTTCAATGCAGTTTTCTCATTGCGACTGATCTCTTCGAGCAATCATATGTGCACCCCTTATGTGCCTCTATGGTACATTATAATTCTCCGTAGCCAAACTTTTTTGGGACTAGCTGAATCTAAAGAGCTGATGTCAACAGGTTAACGTCATGGGAATGGAATTGCAGATATCTTAAAGCTCGAGGTAACTTGAAATTTCTTCATCACTTTTGCCTCAAGCTCTCAATTAAAACCTGTGATCATGAGTTCCTCAGTCATTCAGTTAGAATGCCAGTGTAAGGATGCACTTCAGAGTTCTCGCATCTCTTCATCTTCAATCAGGTGCTTTCCTTGATTTATTCTATAAAAAATCCTCCCTTGAGACAGGAACCCTCTGACCGACACAGGCAACAATTACCCATGGGGGAAGAAAGGAAGTAGTTCTCTAGCTGCGAAATATGCTGCGGCAACACCTGGTGGTCACTTCAAGCTCGACGAGTCGAAAGAGTATGCTGAGGTATGTTATTTCCATGTGATCGAATTTTGGAAAACTTACGGCTAATTAAATTTGCAGCAATGGATGGGAACATACCCAACAACCCCTTCTCTAGTTCTTGCAACTGGGGAAGACCTCCAGAAGCACATCAACAGCAACAAAGAGAAGTTAATTGGGAAAGCAATTCTTGATAAATTTGGAGCCGACCTGCCCTACCTTCCAAAGGTAAATTACCCCTGAACCCCTCCCAAGTCAGAATACTCAGCAGAATCTCAGATCCTCTCAATCGCCAAAGCCCTCCCTCTCCAAATCCACCCAGACAAAGGCCTCGCAGCCAAACTCCACAAGAAAGACCCCGAAAAGTTCGGAGACGCCAACTGCAAGCCCGAAATCGCAGTCGCTCTCGGAAAATTCGAAGTCTTCGTTGGCTGGAAACCAATTCCCGAGATCCAGCAGCTCTTCACGACCGTCCCCATTCTCAAATCACGATTCACCAAAAGTTCCGAGACACACTTCAATGGAGAGACGCTGAAGGAGGTCGTTGGCAAGATCCTTTCCGCATCCGATGAGGAGATTGTGGAGCTCTATGAGTCGTTGAAGAAGACCGAGGTCAAAGACTTTGGAAAACATACGTACTTTCCGGAATTGCTTCCTCGTTTGGCCGAGCAATATGATAAATCGGATCCGGGAAATCTCGTGGCACTGCTCACCATGAACTATCTGGTTTTGCAGAAAGGAGACGCTATCTACGTCCCAGCAGAGTAAGTCTTGCCTATGATCCAACAACTGAACAGTGACCCGGACTCACAATTGACAGCGGGATACATGCATACCTGAGCGGTGATATCGTAGAGTGTATGGCTCGTTCAGACAACGTCCTCAACACCGGGTTCTGTCCCCGAGCCGATCGAGACTCAATCGAGCTCTTCACCGCAGCTCTCACATTCAGCCCCAAGAATGCTGACGAAGCTCTTCTCAAGCAGAAGAAGTCGGACAAAGGACTGAAAGGCCATACGCAAGTCTTGGCTCCACCATTGAGCGAATTCGACATGCTGATTACGAAGTTGAAAGGCAAGGAGACAGAAACAATCAAGGCTCTTCAAGGCCTGGCTATCTTGATTGTCACTGGAGGAAAGGGGAAGATGAGGGCTGAGGGTAAGGAGCATGAGGTGAAGGAGGGATATGCCTTCTTTATTGGGTATAACACTGAGATCGAGCTTGCGGCGGAGTCTGGCCTTGAGGCTCACATTGCTTTTGCTGAGGCTTAAAGAGCCTGAGATATCACGGAATATAGAATTCTTTTAGAGACAGTAAAATAGGGAGAGTAATGTGGTGAATGTATCAACTCAGTCGCCTCTAATCCCCACGGGGGCATACTGCCGAAGCAGAAGATCACTACCAACGATCGTGAATAAAAAGTGGCACACGACAGAGTGTTGACAAGGCCTGCGGTCACCCATAGTGAAACGAGAACAAGACGCCCAAGTTTCGAGGCTCCAGCTAAGCTGTAAATGTTTGCACACAGACTAGTTGACATGATACTGAGCAGGATTTCGTGGCAACTTAAGAGTGTGCAAAGGGTAGGGGAAACTGTCATAGAAGCTATACGAGCTAACGGTAGAAATATTTGCGTTATTGTGACTAAGTGTACACAGGTCATGGCATCCAGAACGCCATCACTGAATGCAAATGCAAAAAGGACAATGTTATTAAGTCTTCTGGGTCTCGGGCATTGCAGAAGCTGACGCATCTGTAGCACCCGTGGCTGGCGGAGGGCCAGCTGCAGCTTGGCTTGCTGAAGGTTCCTCAAGGATCTCTTCGAAATCGTCGTCATCGCCTTGGACATCGACAACTCGTTCACCAGCCTTCTCGAGCGTCTTTGCAGTCCATGCTCTTACCCAAGTCCAAACTGCCTGGTATGTGTTAGTGGGATGCTTCTCAGATGAGTCTGTGCACTTACTGCTAAAAACGTAATAATCCCAATGATGACGACCGTCCAAGAAATATCCTCCAAGCGGTCTCTTCCTCCACCCCTTCTACGGTGACCTCCTAGAAGTCCTCCGTTGCGAATATTGAACCATTGCCACGGACCCAGGACAAAGAAAATCTTAACGAATCCGAGTAAGCCAAGAGATGCAAGCCCTTTTACGAAATGCTCTATCCATGAACCCTCCTCGTCTTCGAACAGAGTCGCAGGCCTTCCACCACTCGGTATCGAGGTGATCGTGTCTAAGGGATCGAGGTAAATGTTGATGATTGGATCCGCAACAAATCCGAAGACGAAAATCGTAAGGAGCATGATAGCAAGGGTAATTACTATTTGTGTAAACGTGCTGGAAATGTACCGACTTAATCTCATTCTTTCCAAACGGTATCGAAACTTGCAGGTTGGGCATTCCCAGTAATTTCGCCGGCCCATAGCTGGATCTGCATGCCTCCACTCCTGCAAACATCCTTCGTGTACGTATTTCTGGGATCCTCGACATTTGCATGGCCGTATCAACCGGCCGGATGACGGGTCTGAAGAAACGTATTTGACGCTTGGAGCTGGGTGTAGTATAGACGGAATCCCTCCAGTCAGAGGCTCGTAAGTTGGCAGGACCTCTTCTAAGCATATCCTACAGGTCCGTGGCGGATAGTGCCTTTGGAACCGAGGTGGTGCGTTTGCCTCGTCCGCATCCTCATGTTGCTCTCCCTGCTCTTGCAGATGTTCGGTTGGGTCTTCGTATCCAAAAGTACCTGGCGGATCAACATGTTCTTCTCGAAAAGCATCCTCATCGGTAGGCCAATGCCATGTGGGGCGTTGTTGAAAAGCAGACATTGTATGAAAATAGTTTGGAGCTTAGAAGTTGAGAAACGTGGACATCATCGAGGCAGCTCCGCTTATAAGCTTTGCTGCATCATAGAAACCATCACCTTTGTAGCATTAATATGAAATACGCCGAGAACGTGGGACAACGTATCTCGGTCTTGAGATGTGGCTTTAGAAAGACAAAGAAGCTCCGTGGTTCGGTCGAAGATGGCCCTTAAAATTCGCGAGCCTCAAGGCTGAGGCAAAATTCAGGCACCGATTTCGCGACGCGGCAGGAGCTGCCTGTAGCTTTAAACTTCAACACAAGCAACGACAACAGCTCAATCTTTCCACCTCTCTCACATCCGCAAAAATCCTTGACCCCCCTCTACATCTCTCTTTCCTTGGGATTGCCGAGGAGTAAATTCTAGGACTGATAGACACAATGGCGGACAGATATTCCTTCTCCTTGACGACCTTCTCCCCCAGGTAAGCTTGTACTTCCCCAGATTCCCCAAGGACACTTCAAGAGCGCGCTTCTGCAATTTAGACCTCGAATGCTAACTCTTTTCAGTGGGAAGTTGGTTCAAATAGGTTCGTCGCCCAAGTCTATTCCGTTTGGCGGCGCTCTCCAGCCTCACCGTCTTCTTGCTGCTCGAGGATGCTAACTCCCTCTTTTCAGAATATGCCTTAAACGCTGTCAACCAAGGTGTCACCGCACTAGGTATTAAGGGTAGGCTATAATTCAAATTTGAATACCAATCTGGTTCTAGGCTGACCTTTTCCTCAGCTACAAACGGTATCGTCCTCGCCACAGAAAAGAAGTCCTCATCTCCTCTGATCGATCCTCCATCCCTCTCAAAAGTCAGCCTCATCACCCCGAATATTGGCATGGTATACTCCGGAATGGGCCCAGATTACAGAGTTCTGGTCGACAAGGCACGCAAAGTCTCACACACCGGTTACAAGCGTATCTACAACGAGTACCCACCGACGAGGATATTAGTGCAGGATGTTGCGCGAGTTATGCAAGAAGCCACGCAGTCAGGTGGTGTACGGCCGTACGGGGTGAGTCTGTTGATTGCTGGGTGGGACGAGGGTATTGAGCCGGAGACGGAGGGTGCTGCGACTACCGATGTACACCCAGATGAGAAGAAGGCCTCAGGAAAGACTGGTGGCATCTTGAAGGGAGGACCCATGCTATATCAGGTTGATCCCAGCGGCAGTTATTTCCCATGGAAGGCAACGGCGATTGGAAAGAGCGCTACTTCTGCGAAGACCTTCTTGGAGAAGAGATACACCGAGGGTTTGGAGCTGGAGGATGCAGTACATATTGCTTTGTTGACTTTGAAGGAGACGATCGAGGGTGAGATGAACGGAGAGACTGTAGAGATTGGTAGGTTGCTTCCTCAGCTTTCTACGTTTCAGCTAACATATTGTAGGCATTGTTGGGCCCCCGGCTCACCACCTGCTTGGCGTTGAGGGAGTTGAAGGTGCACAAGGACCAAGATTTAGAAAGCTGAGCCCTCAAGAGATCGAGGATTACCTTACGAATCTATGATTTTCTCTCTTCCGCAATGCATCTGGTAATTTGGACGTTGTGCAACTCAAGATGGCACGGTGTATTATAGAATGGCATAAGATGACAAAATGGAAGAAATGAGATACCAAATTAGAGTACATTCGGACTCTGTCATTAAGTGATATCCTCTACGAGCAGGAAGGAGTTTTTGTAGCCCGCATGAACGCTGACAATCTGTTTCCCCCCAAGAGGCAAGGCTATCTCCCCCAATTCAGACAGCTCCTTCACATCCAAACCAAGTTGTCCATTCCTATTAGCACCAACAACATACAGCCTATGCTCAGTTGTCAGGGCAAGAATATGATCTGCTCCAACCGCCACATCAAGAACATCTTGTCCATCCAAATCAATAGGCTCTGGCATTCCACTGAATTGATCCAGGATTTTCGACTGACCAGGACATCCGCCCCAGAGATATAAATCATTGCCAGAAGTTAAGGCAGCTGTCACATAGCCACCCGAGGATATCTTTCTGATTGGGCCGGTCGGTAGATCTGAGAGGTCTTTCACTATGGATGGTAGCTGTGCTGGGCTGTGACTGGGGTCAGCAGAGCTTCGGAATGGTGGCGGACGGGTTATTGTTACGTCTCTTCTGAAACCTCCCGTCCAAGACAAGACTCATATCGTCCATCACCCCACGTCCAAACTTTCCCATTCTTCGAGAGAGCAGTGAACGTCGTCTGATTTGCGGCTATCTGCTCAAAACACTCAAACTCTCCGAGGTGATGGCCGTCACCATCGATATATGATTTGAGAGAACGGTATTCTTTGATGAACTTCCCTTGGGTTTCTGCAAGCATGATTAGATGTTGAAGGATGTGGAGATGGGGTTGTATACCAGCGAATTTTTCGTTGCCTGCAATGGCTACTTTTCGGAACCCATCCTTTTGGGTGAGACATAGTTGAAAGACGGCATCGAGACTACCTGCTGCTTTTATGCCTGATGATGTCCTTACTAGAGATATTCAGCTTATTGTAATACCTAAAGAGTAGAGAATTTCACAGAAGATATTGTCTAAGCCTTGCAAGTTCAACGTACCGGGATCGGAAGAAGGAGAAGAGGAGGCGATGATGGAAAAGGGGGGCTGTTCACGTGACTAAAAATCTCAAATCAACTTCAGCTATTGGGAGGACTTGATCCCAAAGGTTTTGCACGAGTAAATGAAATGATAAACAGAAAAGTCAAGTTCTATAACTTACCCAATGTGGCTGATAAACTGGTCCGAAGCATCTCGAGGTGTTTGCTTCGGAGGATACACTTAAAAGTCCTTAAATCCGCAGGTGCGAGAGAGGATTCGCCCTGGAAATCAAGCTGACCCCACGCATTGAAACCGGTGGCCCACAGCTCCATGTCTTGCGAAACCGTTGCGGCTTTGTTTCTACCGAGGTTTTTCATTTAATGTTGCACTGCTTTGCTCAGCCTCGATGTGCTTAATTCTGCTGCGCCCCACATTCAGTTTAGCTCCCCTCCCCGAAGCGAACTGCTGCTTACTTCAGCCTTTCGACATGAAATATATACACAATTCATCCACAAATTTATCTTTTCTCTCGTATCGATTATCCTCTAGGCATTGCTCCTTATCTCTGAATACCGTCAATCAGCGCTGCTGACGTCTCCTCTTCGACGCCCAGACCCCCGCGCTCGAGGTCGACTGGGTCGGGAAGTGCTGCCTACGGTCAGAGAAATCAGGCTGCCACATTGTACCTGCAGGGACCGAACCTTTAGGACACCCATCCCCATCTTTTTCTAGGGGGTACCTTTTGGTCTTGTGTCTTTTGTTGCGATTTCGTCGTTCTATCAATTGAGGTGGGAAGAGCGGTCGGCGGACCATCAACTTCCTCTGCGCAAGTCACGCGAGCGCCAACCATCTGGGGGAGATCTTTATATCCTCTCATCTTTGGAAAATTTGTTCTCTGCAGGGCTCCTGGCCCCTAACTAGAGTTTTTACTTTTGTATTCTTGGATATATAGAGCGTCGTTGGTTCCCTGGAGCGGCAAATCGGACAAACCCTTCCTCCTCAAACTCAACCCGCCATCAGACTCCGGAGACCAAAGGGAACTTCGGACGTGGACTTATGGCTACAATCTTCAATACTGACTCGGGACCTTGAATAGCTGCCATCATGAATCTCAGTCTGCCCATTCGGTCTTCTAGCAGTCGGCGGAACGAAGAAAGCAGAAATCACTTCACCAACTACACCCCCACTTCTTCGACGGAAGCTATTGCGGGGCCAATTCGAGAACCGGCACCCCTGAATGACCGATTGATTGTTGGACTTGATTTTGGTACTACTTACTCTGGGTAAGTCGAACTTTAACTTCGGTCTTCAACTGCTGTACATTCATTCTGGAGCTCAATACCAGAAAGTTTGAAAGTGGGCAGACAAGGGGTTTACGTTTTCTGCCCGTCTCCGAACACAACAGGTCGTTCAAGTTGAGTCGAAAACAGGTCAAAGCCACAAAGTGATGCTCGAAAGCTCGGCCATGTGACCTTCACAAAACCTCTCCAAAACCCCGAGATTTTCCAAGTCTGTTGGCAATGGTAATTTAACTAACTACCGAATAGTGTCGCAGCAGTCTATACTTCAACTCCAGACGATGTCGAGATCATAAAGACCTGGCCTGGCGGCAACGGAATCACATCCGACAAAGTACCCACGGAAATAGCATACGACTACCCCTCACATATACCAGAAGGTGGAGATCCAACAATAAAATGGGGTTTCCAATTCAGACCCGAAGAATCTCGACTTCGATGTATCAAATTATTCCTCGATCGGTCACAAAAGTTGCCCTTTTACGTTAGTCCATTAGAGACTGCAGCTCAGCTGAAGAAATTCAACAAGAATGTCGTGGATGCCGTTAGCGATTATCTAACACAAGTATACGATCATACCATGGAGACACTTACAAGACGGTATGGCGAATCCTTCATGGCCTCGACAAAGGTGGAGTTTGTGCTTACCTGTCCGGCCGTATGGTCAGATGCCGCAAAGAACACAACTTTGCAGGCGGCAGAACGGGCAGGAATGGGAGCGAAGTCTGAAATCCAGATGATCAGTGAGCCCGAAGCCGCAGCTGTTTATACCCTCAAGGCTATACAGCCCAATCATCTGAGCGCTGGCGACAACTTTGTTGTTTGTGATGCCGGCGGTGGCACCGTTGATCTGATCGCCTATAAAATTATCTCACTGAAGCCTTTACGGGTCGAAGAGTCTGCAGTAGGAACTGGCGGGCTTTGTGGAAGTGCCTTCTTGAACTACCGCTTTGAGGAGCACGTACGAAATCGGATCGGCAAAGAGCGCTTCGACGAGATGAAGCTCAAGAAAGGCAAGTGCTGGCAGATGGGGCTACGATACTGGGAAGAATTCGTAAAGCGTAACTTCAACGAAGAAGAACACGCAGAAGTCAACGTGCCATTTCCAGGCCTCCCCGATGATGAAGAAGCTGGTCTGGACTGCGGTTTCCTGGTCATGACAGCTCCTCAAATTAAGGAGATCTTCGAGCCTGTCGTCAGAGAAGTTTGCGAGCTTGTGCAAGGCCAAGTCGATGGCATACGACAAAAAGGCGGGATTGTGTCTGGTATTGTGCTCGTTGGTGGCTTTGGCCAGAGTAATTATCTTTACACTCGACTGAAGTCTCACTTCAACACCGCAGCACCGCCCCCATACAGCGAGAGACCAACGCATGCTCAGGCCACTGCGATAATCGAGAACGGTTCCGTTGAGGTCATGCAGCCCGTCAATGCATGGACTGCAGTTGTTCGCGGAGCTGTACTGAGAGGTCTTGAGGGAAGCATGGTCATTTCTCGCAAAGCAAGAATGCACTATGGGACTTCATATGCCACCGTGTATGATGAAGATAAACATCAAGTGAGCGAGCGGTATTGGAGTCCACTGTGGGAACGATGGATGGTCAGCGATCGCATGCAGTGGCACATCACGAGTAAGTCTCGAGCCTTATCAAGCGTCTACCAGTGCTAACATTCCCAAAGAGGGCGAGGCTCTCAGCGCAGCAACGCCTATCAGCTTTCACTATACCCGGAACTTCAGGTAAGCTTCCCGAGGCATGTTCCATCATTGTGAACGACGACTAATGCAAACCAGGCCTGGACAATCACTCGTTGTATCCGACGATCTCATCGCATCTGATGCAGACGGCGAGCCACCATCCTCATACACGCGCGACCTAATAAATGTCTGTACGCTCACTACAGACCTCGGCGCCGTGCCTAAAAGTTTATTCACAAGACTGACAACGACTCGTGGGGTGGAATTTGACAACTTGGACTTTACGCTCGAGATGGTGGTCGAGAGTGCCGGGTTGGCATTCGAGCTGAAGGTCGATGGGTTTAGATATGGGAGAGTGGAGGCGGAGTTCCATTGAGTGGGTGTTGGGTAGGAGTTCTAGATGGTATCAGCGGGCTTTGTGCAAAAGTGGCTTGGGTGGAGGTGATGTTGAGTAATGGCGCTGAGGACGATATGATGATATATATGCTCGTTGGAGATTTCACCGGTAGGTTGGGTCGCAATAGCTTCTATGAAAGTAGAAAAATGAAGGCCCAGAAATATTACAGTTCTGAGGGAGGTTTGGTGACGAATAGTGCGTGCAAGTGTTCGGGGAAGATACTCCGTACAATACGGGAAGTAGAGGAGGCCAACTCCCGATCCAAGCTTCTTCTTTCACCGCTCCCAGGATAACCCTCCCTCTGCCCCTCACCGTTCGTAACCATCGACGTGTCACTGCATCAGAAACCTTTTCACATGATAAACTAACGAAGTTTGTTTCAACTACCGGCTCAATGCCGACGAAAATGATGCTATCTGGAAATTCGCTTGGGCAGCAGTGAGGCCCCGCAAGGCTCAAGGGTCAGGTATCAAGACAAGGCGAAAACCAGCAACAGCCAGCCATTTTGCTAGCCTTGGCCTATCGTTTGGAATACTCATCGGAACAGAAGGTTTAAATTTGATCAAGGCGTGCGTGGTTTTAGTCCAGGGCAAGCTTTCTCGATCGCCACTCGAGGCAGCGAGGCTGTGCAATCACATCCACAAATAGTTGCCTCGTGACGCAAGCCCCGAGTAAGAATTTTGTACCTGCAATCATTTTGAGTGGATAGAAGTCTTCAGAGATCAGCTGGGACCCCTGGACTTTTTCTGGAACAGTCCTTTTGAGGGATTTGTGTGGGAGAGGTTATTTGCGGGGCATGTGAACTATAGCTGGTGACAGCAAGGGGGGAACATTCGATTGGACATCGTGAATCCTCCAGAGGTACCAGTGTTCTTGATGTATCATGGTCCTGGTATATAGGAGTCATCATTCCTGCCTCTTCGGTTGTACAGGTGGGAGTTGTCTTCCTCAGGTAGCCTAATAAGGCATCACTGCCGTCTTTAACGAGATTGAACTCATCCTAAGGTCATTTAAAAGAGATACGCAACCGTGAAAACAGCTTGTTGTACGGGATCCGAGTTGCACCGGCTCCCATGGGTCGACCAAGAACAGACGGGCTACATATGCCCCCTTCTTGTCGCCCTCGGACTTCCATTCAGACTTTGACCCAAAGTTTCCTAGATCCACGCTCACGTAGGCATCCAGCATCTTGGTAAGCACCTTGAGAGGAGAACGGATAATATTACTAACCCAATGAGTCACAGAGAATGTCAATCTATGTTCCCCACATTCAAAAAATAATATAAATACCACGACCTTTTTCAAGATACAATTTTGGAGACTCGACAAAGGGTATCGAAACGAACCAGAAGCAACATGAACCCGAAAGAAGAATCGAAAGAATAACACTGAACGCCCTATGACTTCCCGATGCACCCGCCCATTCATCTAAAGTCCTCGTTCAATCGGCCCTTCTGATCTTGCGGTGTACGAGTAAGCGTGGTGAGGCAGATTTTCGGGCACGGTTCCCAGCGAAAGTCAGTCAGCCCTCGGGAGGACCGTCCTACCGGGACCCACGTGTTCATGTCAGGTACGGACGTACCAATCGCCGGCGATTCAGGAAACGAGAAATCGAACCAAATACAGCCGAGATAATGTCGAACAACGAAATGCAAGAAATACCGTCGAAAAGGTCGCCACTGTGGCGCAAACGCCACACAAAAAAAAGTCGGAATTCCGCCCATGTTACTCGTAGCATCCCTGCTGTGAGAGGAAGAGAGAAAGAGTTTTCGTCGAATATAAAGAAGTTTTGTCCCACGAACGCCTGGGAAATGAGACGCACCCGAGACACCGCGGTCCAGGCTTGACTCGGAATTTGGATGTTTCAGGACTGCTGAGGTGCCGCGCAGGCCCTCAATTACTTCTTCTGCCCTTCCCTTTCCCTTTCGAGGCCATATGTCGCCGTCTATGTCGATCATCCTTCTCCATATCGTGTCTCTCTTCAAGCGATCTGGCTTCCCTCCTCTTCATATCCGAAGTTTTGTGTCCGAAATCAACCAGACCGTCACAATAACGTCTTTCCGTATGCCTGGTTGCCCACTTATAGTCTTCATTGCTGATAATGCGTTTCGTCCGCATGTATTCGATTACAAAGAAGTCGGGCCCCGTGTGCTCAAAGCGTTCGAGGCGTCGATAATGATCAGCGATGTGGCGCATACGCTCTCTCCAGTTTGCAACGCGGTCGTTGGGGTTCTCGAATGTCTGTGGGCAGAAAATGCAGATAGTCTTCGGAGGAGGACGGTGATTCAAGAAGTGGGTGGTGGTATGCGAAATATAGGCATCGATTTGGGTGGGATGGAAGGTTACCTCGCAATCGACGAACTCGAATGGGCAACGAAACTCGTATCCGTAGTTCATCGCTGCTAGTGGTCGATCAGAAGGAGCACTCGATGGAGCAGTTGATGGAAAAGAAGCGTCGCTCCGGTCGTCGCTGTCGTCTATAGAAGATGGAGTTGCAGTGGATGTCCGACGACTCCTCCGCTCTGGGGAGAGAGGAATCAGGATGGGCGAGGAGTCCTGGCGTGCAGTGTTAAATCCAGGAGACATGTATTCGTTACGGCTGTTCGAATAGCATCGGTCGATGCAAGACATTGTCCGCTTTGTGGATCTCGAGCTCATCTACAACTTGCGTTGACGAAGCGATGATAAGACTTCAACCGTCGAGGATATTCTCCAGCGAAACCAGCGCCAAAAGGACGTCAAGAAATAGAATCTCGCTCACAAACGTCGAAGGAGACCAGCCCTCTTCGCGAGCGGTCTCTGGGTCGTGAGTTGCTGAAGTTGTCGCTGGCCAAAGGAGCGAGGACTCGGATTCCAGAAAGTTGGGTTGCTCGCTTCCGAGGACGTTTTAAGGTTGCGTGGGCAGAAACGTTAAAACCACGATCGCCGTGAATTGACGGTTAGAGGAAAGGAGGACTCGTTCGAACGATTTGGGGATGGAGATTCAGGAGCAACAGTTGCGTTGGGGAGAATATTTGGAAACTTAAGGGGAAACGGCCCTCTACCACTGCAACGTCCAGACGGACCAGGATGCATGCCACATCACATCCCGCGATGCCAGTGATTCGGCAGCATCTTTCAGAAGACTCAGATGACCATGCTTGCAAGCTAATTCGACGATTATCCAAAGACCCTTCGCCTGTCCGAGCTCAGTTGCTTCTTCTCATGGTGCACAAAAAATTTGTCCCATGGTCAGCGGTACAGAGGAAGCCAGATCCAGCACTGAACCGTCCCCTCCGATTCTTTGGTCCAGGCAGGGAGGGACTTTCTTCAGAGGAATACATTGGCTCCTGGGAATTTTCGCGATCATGCCAGCCACGACGTGGTGACGCTTCATGGCAGAAGTTCATGTACTACTCTGCAAGCTTCCGCAAACAATGAGGAAGATACATACGAGGAGAAAGCGAGAACCTCCAAGGGCTATCAGCGCAAACAGCACCTAAAGTCGCTTCTTGCCACACCGCCTTTTCGGAATGTTCTTCGATGTATAACTGGACCAAGTCCGTTCTGAGCCTCTGAAGTGATCAATGCAAGGTTTCTTTCGAACCACCCTGTCGATGCAAGATGTATATTGGGTCCCTTGGCATGAGTTGGCCAAATTTCTCGCTCAAAACAGCAAGGAGCGCTGGAAGCCTCCATTAGAAGACTTTGGCACGAATTTCTAGCTTCGGCATCTCTTCTCCGGTTCCATTTCCCTCTCTCCTCCAGGAGCAGTACAGCCTGGGGTGTCCTGTAGCAGCTCATCTGATGGACATCTTGCCTGCTGAGGAAAGATCAAATATAGGCATCACGTCGACCATGTCTTGCAGCATTCTGCTCGGGCGTCGAGCTTGCAGCAACCGTGCACATCCCACAGAGGTTCCAGGCTTTCGGCACACGTCAACGGCATTGAGATCCCATTCATTGTCATCGCAGACCTCGAATCACAGATCGACTCTGCATGAACGAGACAGATGACCTGCATACCCATCTTTGAGGGGTCCTCCCGCGGTGGACCCTGATCTCCAGCGAATCACGCCTCGACGGGCAACTTCTGCAGCCAACAGAGCCTCTAAAATCGGGTTTACCCGTCAGAAAGGCCGTGAAAACGACCGCCCCACTCCCCAATGTTGCTCAGACCGCTCTCTCGCTCTCTCTCTCTGAGACACTCAGGGAGGTTGTCACGTTTACTGGAATACTGCATGGAAGGAGCACGGAAAGCGCAGCAATATCAGCGCTGGCAGCATGCCTGTCTATTTTGATAGCTGATTCGTGCATGTTCTATCAGGCTGCAAAACTGCCTCTACCTGAGGGCTTTTCGTAATGTACATTAGCTGGACACTGAAGCTTGGAGCTGAAGGCTTGCCATGTAATTGGCTGATCGCAGCTTCGATCGAATTTGCTTCAATCGGGTGCACAAAGCACTCGTATTTTTGCAACAACATTACGAAGGTGAGTCCTTTCCCCGTTCTCATCACCCAATTTTAGTATCCCAGGAAAGGTTACGCAGCGGATCTCCCTCTCGCTCAACGTATCCTCATCCTCGCCGCCAATGTCCTCCATGGTATCTGGATCGAACATTGTTCTCTGATAGCCCTCTATCGACGGCATGATAATACTAAATACAGCTTTCTGTACTCTCAACAACCTGGAAAGCTCAATGGCGCCGTTGACAAGAGTCCGAAGTGGCTGATCTCGAGCCTCGGTGTGCTGTATATCGCCGATTGAGTCCATAATACTGTTTACTTGGTTGACCACAGTTTCTACCACCGCTTCTGTTTCTGCTTTTAGTTTCTGGGGCGCCTCTTTACGGAGAATTGCCAACGTTGTCGACCTCCATTGGTTCATGCTTTCTAAAGATCCTTGTATTATATGAGCCAGAGTTCTCATATTAGGTGCCAGAGAGCTTACCAAAAGAGCTGAGATACTTTTCAGCTTTTGATAGCTCGTCTGCGTGTTCGGCTGGAAGACCAATAAAATATACCTCAAATATATGCTCCAGAAAAAGTCTTGATACTAGTGATTGGATGAGGTGTACTTTTGATGATGAGGCTAGAGGTTGATATGTGGGGACTAGACGAAGGAGCTGTTCCTGTGTTTCTTCGTTGGCCTTGTCGGTATCTGGATATGTTTAGCGCCCAATTGAACAAAACTCGTTCTCATTAAAAAAAAATGATTGTAGAACTTGCAATTGGAGAATGAATATAGTGTGCTAGGAACAAATTCTTGGCGCTAGCCACCCAAGCAAAATTGTGGCAATGTCCCACACAATCTCGATGTTTGTGTTCCAAAGCAAACGTGACTTTGCAATACTCATTTTGAAAAGAGGAATCGAAATATAAGAAAACTGGGGGGAAAAACCCCGACATACCAATCTTCACTCTCCTGAAATTAGTAATAACCCAATTCTGAAGTCCGTTCCCCAGCCTCTGCATCCGTTCTCCAAATGCCTCATCCGTAACCTGCTCATCCATCTTGGAGCTCGTACTAACAAAGCTCTTCAGCCCCCTCACCTGCCCCTGTAAACTCTTAATCATCTCCTCCTTGACCCGCAACTCGCCCATCGCCTCATTGTACGCCTCGCGGAACGCATCCCGATCAAGTATCAGGCTCGAGATCCGTGTCTTGATATCTCGATCCCTGCTCTCCTTCACCTGCTCGAAGCCGCTGACTTCCTGCCGCAGTAAGCGTAATTCTGTATCGGTTTTTAGGAAGGTTTGGTTGAGGCTCGAGTGTTTCTGCTGCCAGAAAATCGCCGTCTCGGATTCATTCGTGAGTTTATGGGATAGTGTTGTCAGCTCGCGCTCGAACTCGTCTACCATTGTCGCTAGCTCTTTTTCCAGCGCGGCGATCTTCTTGTCTTTGTCTTTAGCTGCAGAGTCCGTTTCGGACGTGTCGGAGGCGTTGCCGTCGGGCGTGGACTTTGTAGAGGCATTTTCGTCGGGGTGGTCGGTTTTTGAACGCCCTTGTAGCCGCGCGGGAGGCGGGGTTGCGATGGGGGATTTGCCGGGTTGGCGGAGCGGGCGGGCTTTCTTTTCGTGCCCACTCATTGTGAGTTTCTAGCGGTGGGGAGGGAGAGGGGGTTGGGGATGGGCGTGGGCGTGGGCTTGGGATTGAGGACATTGAGGTGTGAGATGAGGCTGAGTGGGGAGTTGGGAAGTTGAAGTCCTTGTTAACTGGAGCCTAAAAAGTGGGGCTACCGCCGTAGCGTGGGGCAAGGCTGAAAGTTGCCACTTGGCGAGGACTGGCTTTCCCAATCGTCGTTAAGATAGAATTGCATGTTGATTTTCGCATTTACTTTAATCTTTCTAGCGTTTCCCGTCTCCAGAATTTGCTTCAAGAAAGGTAAGTAAGCCCTCCAATTAATTGCCAGAAATCCACTTCTCATCTACCGAGTGAGGCTTTAAGTGAGAATAGCCATTTGAAAATTCGCAGTGGCTGATCTTGCGTCATGCTGTCACCAGGTAGACTCTGATAGAAATAAAAAAGGCCTTATACTTTCAGATGGTATAAAAAGTTTAAGTGCTAGGTATGTTTATCTGTCCAATTGTCAACAAAGTCAATTGAAACCTGATCATCATGCTAATACCGAGTCATTATCGACTCAATATAACAAGATGAAGAGGAATTAGGGGTAAAGTGAGAGTCGTTCAAGTATCTGAGGCTCCCTTGGTCTGCGAGGAGGTACAGCTACTTAGCATTGAGCTTCCAAAGGCACGGTCGGCCACCCAACCTCTTGGTTGTATAATAAGCAGATTCACCAAATTGTACATTTTCAATCCAAAAAAAAGCTTGCAAAACTGAAATTTCTCTTGGACCAAGTCTTCAACTCTTCCGTCCGCTTTTCTCGGGATACCAGTGTCCTTGACAAGGACTCGTGAAAGGAACTTCGAATTGTCCTCGTCTTCCTCCTAGTCACCGCAAGCCCCATCAGTATCCAGAAAGAAATTCTAAAAGGAGGGAGTGAAATCCCCAAACTCGATCGACACTGAACAAAGCCACTCTCAGGAGCCCCATCAGAGCTACAACTGTCTTAGGGAAAGCTGTCTAGAGTCGAATAATGCTTCAATCGGTACCTCACGCTTGATTGCTGAATTTAGCCGCATTTCTCCAACCAATAGTGATGTCTCTAAATCAGCATATCAAGTATGGAATGGAGGAATGTGGAGAGACTATCTCTTCCACTACTCTGGAGAGGGTCCGAGGGCCGAGATGTGAGAAAAGCTGAGGCGCATTTCGAAATCGGGAGACTTGTCCCGAGTCCTTGCATCAGCTATTCCCGAATGACGACCAAGAAACAATGAAAACATTCTGATTGAAATGAGAGCATGCCAAAATCCTAGCTTGTTAGCAAATGAGGCGGTTAGAGCATCCCATTGCTTGGAAGATCTTGGGTTGAAGAAAGAGGCTGGTCCTCACACCTGTCTTGCCTTTGATGAAGCGTTTTCGGCACCGGCAAAGCGTCTTTCGCTATGAGTTCGAGGTGGTTTACCACAGAGGGCCCTCGTCCGGATCGACGACTCGTCACGCACGGTGAGTCCTAGCTCGAGGTGGCCGTATGTTCTCAAATCAAATCAAAGCCACTCGGAATCCTCTATTTCAGCCAAATTCAGCACCCAAGCCCCCACTCCCAGGCCCACCCTATCCGAGCAATCTGACAGGCATCGTGACTTGTTTTTGGCATCGAGACGTCACGCTTGTACGACGAGCCTAGACGCCTAACAGGCGCGTGAGGCAAGCCGGCCATGTGCGGAAGGCTAGCTGTCGCTTCAACCACATCCTCTAGATGTACTTGATAGCGTATCCGGTCTGAGTGGAGACGATGAAATTTCTGGTACCTTCCTCGAAAGAACTGGTTTCTCCCTGCTGGCGAAACGGCCATGAGATTTGATTCCATCCGAATATCCAAATCTTTCCAAAATGAAGTCTCCTTGCCTGCAGTGTGACACCTCCGACCTGCAACCGCTATCGGCCGATCACGAATTCGTGGGAGCCCTACGGTCTTCCGGTGATGCATGCCGCATGGACTGGGGTGTTGGACAAAAAGAGTTCCAGGGATCTTCGTCACTAACCTCCTCGTTGACTGGTTGGTGTTGACCAGGGAGAGACTTGGTATTTTCTCATCGGCAAGAACTTCCTCTAAAGTGCTACGATTTCAACGTTTCGGTAGTGAGAGACTGTCCGCTTTTTCATTCGGTGAGCCATTCCAATGGTCGGGTCGGCGCCTGAGATTAGAAAACAGGATTCCTCTGAACTGGTCCCAACGTGGAGGTCTTCGGCTTCCCGTCGAGGCTTGCTGCTTCCGGAGGATGTGTGTACTCGTAATTCTGAAAGAAAACCACCGTCCGGACAGTTTTATGTGAAGGTGAGAGAGCTTTATATGGCATGAACAGGCCAGAGTCTGGACCCTTCTGCAGCAATATGTATATCGAAGTGAGTCGAGCTTGCCAAGGTCTCAGACAGGCTCACGGCTCAGGGACAGGGAATATGATTGGCCTATGCAGTCTGACGTCGCGAACGCCACCGTCGTCATAATGGCTGGATCGATGCATCTCAGACCGGGGCCTGGCTCTGGAGGGGACTGTCCGCCGCCCTCTTGTTACTGTACTGTGTAGAGTCGTTTTATCCACCCACCCAGAGCAGGAGGCAATCCGACAACTCAACTCAGCCAGAGGCTCCAATCAGAGAGCCAGACTCGGTTTTAGTCAGAAGATTCAGCAGGAGCGTTCTTCCGCTTTCCTTCCCGCTTCCCGCCCCCAGCGCACTTTGTCACACTCGGTCCCTGTGCTTTGTCGGTGCCACCACCCCCGTCGTGGCCTTTTCCTCAATAGAGGCTGCGGGAACTTGTGTCACTGGGTGGCCGTCCTGCTCTCTCATCCCGTAGTACGGAGTGCTGAGGCTTCGTCTGGACCGCGCGATGTGCAGTCGGAGCACCTATGAATTTGTGATCTGTAGCCCCTCCCATCCCTGACCGTGGACAAACAATGGGGATAAAGATGGGAATCTGGGCTGCGTCCGAGCACCTGATCATCTGATATTAGTCACCATCCACATCGACATCGTCGGCAAACTCTTGGTCATTGTGAGAATAATAGCCGTTGAGGTTCGTCGAAGTTTGTCTTGGGAGGTGCTAGCCGAGTTAACCATCTGCAGAACGTGCGGCCGGCCTTTTTCCTCCGCAATCTGGAAAACCCCACGATCTCCAAAGATACCCAGCATCAGAGACCCTTTGAGATCACGAGATCTTCCCAATATGCCCGATAGCACACGCCGGGAGGCCGAGGACAGGGTGAGGACCATCCTGCTGTGATGCGCCACGCAAAAAGCTGACTGCAAGCTCACAGAGCGAAGAGGGCTCGGTCTCGTTGCCGGACCTGGGAGATAGCATCGATGCCGTGACCTTCGAGCAGATCTTGGAGATGGATGACGAGGAAGATGAGCGCGAGTTCTCCCGGTCCATTGTCTTTGGTTTCTTTGAGCAGGCCGAGCAAACATTCAAGAAGATGGACGATGCGCTGTAAGTCGACGCGCAGCGTGATGGGCGTTTCAACAAGGGACAGCGCTAATTAGAGTGTCTTCTCCCCACAGGAAGGAAGGAGATCTCGCAACACTCTCTTCACTGGGCCATTTCCTGAAAGGATCATCCGCTACGCTCGGTCTAACGAAGGTCAAGGACAGCTGCGAAAAAATCCAGCACTACGGGCAGAAAAAGGACGAGGAGGGCACGATCGACGAACCTGACGAGGCAAAGTGCTTGGAGAGGATCAAGGAGACATTGGTGGCCGTGAAGGAGGAATATGCCGAGGTGGAGAAGGTTCTGAAGAAGTTCTACGGAAGCTGAATGGGCGATGGCGGTATTGTGCACGTTCTCGTGCTGGAAGGACAATGGCGAAGGCAACAAGGGGCCGTTGGATTTCCGGCGGCGACATTGGGGCTCATGCCTGAGCAGCGATCCTCTCTTATGGCAATGCTCCCATAGCTCTGGCGTCTGGATTGCATCTCTTTTCGCAGCATAGCATATGGTATTTCTTTTGTTGCGGATTTCAGAAGCCCGGGGATACTACGGTACTTGGGAGAGCGAGGATGAGTGATGATTTTTTTATATCTGCGGAGGGAAGCAGAGCAACCAAAAATGGCAGTTGCCAACGAATCATTTTCTCAATGAATAGAATTGGTATGCCAACCATTTCAACTTTCAATTGCTTTTCAACTCATATCTCCATTCATTGCCCCAGCCTCGGAGAATTCGAATGCCACGGCATGAGAACTAAGGTGGTCCTTGATGAATTTTTGTTACTTTTCCTACCAAACGTCATCCACTCCCCCACCTTCTGAGAACTTGGAAGCTTAATCGTCACAACGACACAAAGTTAGATTCAAACTTTACCCTTGTTTCAAAAATATAAATTCCTAGGTTTTCCAAGCTCCAAACACAAATACGAGAAAGAATTTTTCTTCCCAAGTGAGACTTAAAAATCAAGCAAAGTTCTTGTACCCCACATTCTTTACAAACGTCTGCTGCCAAGGCCCCTGTTCCTTCTCCTCAGCAAGTTCAAGATACATCTTCCCGTGAGCATCCCCGTCAATGTCCATAAAAGCAGCCGACCCATCAGCCTTCCTCTCATCACCATAATAGAACCTACAATCATCAGTTCCTCACTCACATTATCTTATCTCAGCAACCATCACTTACTTGAACCCTCTGTCCTTATACGCAGCAGCCGCAGACTGGATGATATGCGCTGTCGCCGACTTCCCTACACCTAAATCAAGAACAGGTGCAAGGGGAACAACATTTGTGATGTTGCCTGTGTATATGAATGTCTTTGATGCAGATTCAGGGAGCTGTTCGAAAGCTAGCACAGCTTGCTGTGCGGCTACGAAAGCGGAGGTTGTGTTGACGATGAAGTCGCGAGTGAAGTCTGCCAAGGGAAGGGAGAGCGGGTTCTTTGCGTTGTTCATGGTTAATGCTCCAGCTGTATTCCGTTCATTCAGCAAGCAGTTCAACCGAGTTATTTAGAAATAATATTCTTACCATTGTAAACGACAACACTGGGGAGGCCCAGCAAAGCTTTGACTTTCGAGAAGGCATTGACAACGGAGTTTGGATCTGAAAGATCGCTGGGGATGTTGACTTGGTCAGGTGTATTGTCTGCTTCCTTTGCTTTTCTGGCGGCGAGAGCGACTTTGTAGCCTTTTGAGGCGAATGCTTTGGCTACGTGCGACCCGACGTTTGGGCCTGCGCCGAGGATGAGGATGGCTGGGGATGTGGCAGGCATGGTTTTGACTATACAATGGACTGAAGGATAATTATATGATGCAATAATAACTAGCGATTGCGATTGGGTACTGTACAAGAATTCTACGTTCTATTATACCTTTTTGACATCCACCGGGGGCTTCAATGTGTATGTTGTAAGCAATCGGCGCTGCGGTTCCATGATTTTCAACAATATGACATTATCCAATGTTCGGAGCGGAGTTTATTGACGCCTCAAACAGCATCCGATGAAATGACAGGTCAATAAGGTTGAAGCTGCAAGATACCCTCCCCGATTGGACGTACCCATTCGATGACGGACCACTCATATTTATGTTCCGGGAGATAATTTCTTGTTTAGATCAATTTTGGGCTACACGAAGCAGATGCCAATGAACTCCTGGATGATTTGTAAGGATCAGGGCGTCCTCGGCTCCCGCCCACACCAACAACATAATTATACTCGTCTTCGCCTCATAATCTCGTCCCGAGAGAAAAGAGGCCTTATTTAGATCACGTTTCGACCGGATACCGCTGAACTCCTTGTTAATTTGTCATAATCAGGGCATCTCAACCTCTCCCTCAACAACATACTCCTCTTCACCATCTTCATTCTTCTTCGCCCCCATCTTACAAATAGCCACTTTCTCAATCCTCACATTCATCATCCATTCAAAGTCTTCGAAATCCTCCAGAATCTCTCGCGCGTCAAAATTTAATTTGGCCTTGCTCCTGCCGTGACCACCTTTGCCTCTAACTCCAGGAACGTAGACTGTATTGACGATCGTAGCGTGGAGCTTTAATGGACGGTTCTCCACAAGAATAAACTCGGCTTCTGTGAATATGTCTTTAAGCTTTTGGCAGAAGGGATAAAGCCGATCGTCGTCGGCTGGGGCCGAGTAAAGTATTGAGGTTTTTGACGATGTGTGCATGCTCTCAAGCCCTTTCAATGTAACCTGCAATGGCTTTGCCTCCTCACTGTCATTCGCTATCGCTTTGGCCTTCGACATGCTCTGAGCGACTGGGTTGCTTGTTTCATCTGGATTTGAAGATGAAAGAAGCTCTTTCAGATTAAGCTCCCTCAATAATTTTAACGAGCTGTCTATTCGTTCTTGGGACAGCAAGCTCATTACGCCCAGCGTGAGATGTAATGTGCCCAAAGGTCTGATGGCTTTCTCGGGTATGCCATTTGGAAGTTCTGGTGTGGAAATTCCCGTGACCTTGTCTCGAAAGGTGGCGAGTGAGTTTTGAAGTTGAGAACGAGAGGTTGGCGTGACGAGTGGGAGACACCTGGGGAATCTTAGGTCAATATAGGCTGAGCGAAAAATTGAAGTACAAGGAAAGTGCGAGATATTTAGGGGAGGTTTTTGATGCCTCAAGACTCATGAGTCGGTCAGAGAGGGGCAAGCAAATGGAAAGTTCAGAATGCATACAGAAAGTGAGTAAGACGCGGTGGGCTTGGTCGTGGAGGCATGGCAGTATGCTGCTCAATGGAATCCACTCAATGAAATAGATTAATAGGTGTTTGAAGAATAGCATTTGCGTTTTTGTCTCGAAACGGGAAGGTGCCTAGACTCGCTTGAATGAACGCCACCTCTTTGACAAGGCTGCCACGATCTTTCCTTTACTCCATGCAACCTCCCTCAAACCTCAATCAAAAGGGATTTCGATAAAGATTCACTTTGCGCCGGTTGCACCGGCTGTTAATACACAATCTAGACCCTTTTGCTAGCCCGTGCGACCCTCAGATCCCATCCCAAACTCTCTTATCATCCACCCCCGCCTCATCCCTTCCTGGCGCCCTCCGCTGCCTTCCCTCGATCGCCTGTTTTAATTGAGCTCCTTATCAGCATGGACGACTCCGATGATTCAGCTTCGGATGTCTCCGAGACAATTCTCGAGCCTTTCGAGGAAGATGAACTCCCCCGTTTGCCAGACGACATTGTTGAGGATCTGACAGACCCCATCATTGATCTCTTGAGTGATGAAATCTCTCTATCTCCACTCACTTTAGATGATGGTACGCCTTCCATCAAGCCGAGGCCATACCAGCTTGAAATTGTTCAAGAAAGTTTGAACAAGAATATCATCATTGCTATGGACACAGGCAGCGGCAAAACTCACTGGTACTTTTGTCCATGATTTTTTTGATCTCGTTCATTTTGGTCACTTTCGATGATACAGGGCTGGCCAAGTGTGGTCATACCATAGATTCTTCAATATTGCTCCAAGCTAATTACCTCCGGGGAGATAGCGCAGTGATGAGGATCCAGTATGAGCTCGAGCGTATCCTTCCCAGCCAGGTTAGTGCGGAACTCGTCTGGTTTCTCGCACCTACAGTATCTCTTTGCTCTCAGCAATACGAATACATCGAATCCCAGCTCAGTGCAGTGCAAGTGAAGTTCCTCTCAGGCGCCGATGGTGTAGAGCGCTGGACTGAGCAGAGTCTCTGGGATGGCGTGTTGAGAAACGTACGCGTGGTTGTCTCGACTTACCAAATTCTTCTCGATGCTCTCACGCACGCCTTTGTGAAGATGGATCAATTGGCCCTAATCGTCTTTGATGAAGGTATATTTCCCCCAGCCTCAGAATCCGTGGCCCAAGAAGTAACCGCCCAAAGCGCATAATTGTGTAGGGAAGCAGGCTGGGGCGAAATTGATGCAGAATTTCTATCACAAACGGAAGTCACAAGGCCTCTCTGTACGTATTTCGAGCTCTAGCTTCACCGTTGGAATGTTCCTCGACCTTTAGTACATTTGCATTGCCATTTACTTACTAATTAACCTACCAGATTCCGCACATCCTAGGGCTTACAGCTTCGCCAGTGATGAAATCAGACCCGCTCTCCGTGGCCAAAATCGAGGAAACCCTTGACGCCATTTGCAGAACTCCCACAAAACACCGTGCAGAATTGAGGCTTCAGGTCAAGCTGCCAGTACTCTCGCAAGTATCTTATCAACCACTTACTTCCGAAAGCTCACTCGAAAGTTATACAAGAACCATCGACAGCTTAGGCCGGGCCTTTAGAGGCCTGAAGATATCCGAGGATCCGTATGTCATCGGCCTACTTGAGGAGAATACCGATAGAAGCCGAAGAAAACTTGCAGAGATTCGACTGAATCGGAAGACATGGTGCCACGACCAGATGAAAAGTTTCTACGCAACCACCCTCAAAATCTGCAGTGAGCTTGGAGCTTGGGCAACCGACTACTATGTTTCTCAAGTCATAGCTAAAGTGATGAAATCGGCAGTTGAATCTGGTCCATCTGTTGGCATATGGGACCTCGCAACTGCAGAGAAGCAATACCTAGCAAAGACATTAAAGGGAGTTGATATTTTCGGCCACACTGCTTACGAGACACCAGCGAGCATTCCTCTTGTGACAGATAAGGTGAGGAAGCTAATTGAGATTCTGGTTCAAATGTCAAAGTCAACCACATTTTCAGGCATTGTTTTTGTGCAGGAAAGAGCTCTGGCAGCAGTACTTGCTCATCTCCTTTCGGTCCATCCCGAGACGCGCGATCTGTTCCGCATCGGAACAATAGCTGGCACGTCAGCCAACAGTCATCGAGCTCAGAGTAAGCTTATCGGAGAGCTCATTGACGTAGACTCGCAGAAGACCGACTTGTCGCTCTTCAAATCAGGCCGAATAAACCTGGTCATAGCAACGTCTGTGCTCGAGGAAGGAATCGATGTACCATCATGCAATGCTGTGCTCTGTTTTCAGAAACCAGCCAATTTGAAATCGTTTGTGCAGAGACGTGGGCGTGCTCGACACCGAGATTCCGAGCTCGTCCTTCTCCTTGAATCGACTGACAAAGGAACTGAATGGCATCAACTTGAATTGGCTATGAGGAAAATTTACGAGGACGAAATGCGAGTTTTGGAAGAAACCCTACTTCGAGAAGATGTTGAAGAGCACGGCAATAGGACCTTTGAGGTTCCAAGTACCGGTGCACTGCTCGATTTTGACAACGCCGTCTCGCACCTCTACCACTTTTGCTCGAGGTTACCAGCCAAGGACTATGTAGACTTGCGCCCTGAATTCATTTGCGAGGAGAGTGAAGGGCTCGTCCAAGCCAAGGTTATACTCCCTCTGTCAGTCATTGAAGAAGTTCGAACCACCGAGAGCGAACAATTGTGGATGTCTGAGAAGAATGCGATAAAAGATGCCTCTTTCGTAGCCTATAAGGCTCTTCACCACGCAGGCCTAGTCAACGACAACCTACTTCCCCTTCTACCACACGACTCGGTCACGGATGAGCTGATATCATCTTCAGTAGAGAAGAGAGCGTCGATTGTGAATGTTCGTGAGCAGTTGAACCCCTGGGTCGAAATTGCAAGAGCTTGGCAGAGTTCGGAAGGCACCGTATATGAAGCCAAAATTACAGTAGGAGAACTGCAGATGAAGACCTGGCTCCCTACTCCGGTACCGAAATTTTCACCTTTCCACGCCTATTGGAATGCAGAGACAACCTTTACTATTTCTCTCTCGACTTCGGCTTCAATTACAATCAATGTGGAGACCATGTTGAAGGCCTGGAATGACACCTGGGCACTGTTGGACACTGCGTTCGGATCGAGGTTCGCTATTCAACAAAAACGAGTTATCATGCCATTCTTCTCAAATGTCGATATTTCTCAGATACAGCAGATGGGACGGCAACCCGTCACAAACGACATTCAGTTCAAGCATGAACCAGGCTTGATCAGAGACAAATCGGAATGGCAAGTTGCATACGTCTTCCGTGAGCTTCTCTCGAACAAGCCTTCTCTTCACAAAGTCCAGAATCCTTACGAGCATTTTGAGGATACTCAGGATGGACCTCACCTTTCTCTTAAGAGACTCCCTCGACGCTTCGATTTCCTTCACAAAGTCGTGCCTGGAAATGGCACCTTGTCAAACAAGACGCATTCGGCTGTTTTGCCAGTTGAAAGGTGTACAGAAGACAGCATTCCTTTCAAATTTGTGCAATTTGGCTTGCTTATTCCCTCTATCATGCACCGCTTCTCAGTATATCTCCTTGCCCAAGCCTTATCAGCAACGTTACTCAGAGACGTCGGTATCTCAGATCTCAACCTGATTGTCACAGCTCTTAGCGCTTCCAGTGCCAATGAAGCGTCCAATTATCAGAGGTTAGAATTTCTAGGCGATTCGATTCTGAAAACCTGCACAACAGTCCAATTGATGGGAGAATATCCTTTGTGGCACGAAGGCTATCTCTCTGCGAAGAAAGACCGCGTTGTATCGAACTCCAGACTTTCAAGAGCCGCCATCGAAGCTGGTCTCGACTCCTTCATAATCACTCAATCCTTCAAGGGGCACAAATGGCGGCCCGTTTACATCGATGACATGCTTGATCCACCCCTCGACGCAAAAAGAGATATGTCTACGAAAGTTCTGGCTGATGTTGTAGAGTAAGTGGGTGCTTTTTTCTTTCTCGAAACATCCTGATTTTTGCGTCCGATTTACCTGAGAAATCGTTTCGATCAAACTGCTGACTCTCGCGTTTCCCAGAGCCTTGATCGGTGCTGCCATGGTGGATGGTGGTATACCCAAAGCTCTGGTGTGCATGCAGGTATTTCTCCCAGAATTGGAATGGACGCCGTTGGAAATACGCCGAACATACCTATTTCAACGCACACCTGATGTTGACTTGCCAGCAACTCTACAGCCTCTTGAGGCTCTCATCGGATACAATTTCAAGAAAAAGGCGCTTCTAGTGGAAGCCATGACGCATGCCTCTTATAAGAGTGGCTCCCAGTCTCTTGAGCGGTTTGAATTTCTTGGCGATGCGGTGCTTGACTACATTGTTGTCAACGCCATGTATCGGGACGCTGAGCTTTCTCACATTCAGATGCACCATCTGCGAACATCGCTTGTCAACGCCGACTACCTCGCTTTTTTGTGCATGGAGTGGAGCATTGAGCAAGAAGCTATCGACGTTGAGCCTGATACATCGACTCTGGATAAGAGAGGCTTACCAATATTCAAGGAAAAGGCCAGAAAGGTGTCATTACCACTCTGGCGCTTCCTTCGCCATGCATCTCCGAGATTAGGTGCTGTTCAGACCGTGACTGCTGATCGTCATAAAGGGCTGAGGGGGCAACTCATTGAAGCTTTCGAAACCGGGACTCAATATCCTTGGGCTCTTCTTGCACGCCTGAAAGCTCAAAAGTTCTTTTCTGATATGGTTGAGTCTCTTCTTGGCGCTATATGGATTGATTCTGGATCCCTGGAAACCTGCACTGAGGTCGTTGAGAGGATGGGCATATTGCGGTACTTCAGGAGAATGTTGAAGGATGGGGTGGATGCTTTACATCCTAAGGAAGCGTTGTAAGTCCCAATTTCTTCGAGGATCCCTCTCTTGTGTGGATTCCAGGGGTCGGAGCAATGTCAAACGGCTCCTGGAACCTTATACTCCCAAACCGCTTAAATCGTCCTTTGCAGATACCGGGCATTTGAGGACATTTGGTTTTCATTACTGTTGCTACAGATTGACCATTTGACTGTGCTGAAAAGAAGCATGCTGACTCCGAGTTCGTGGGACTCAGGGGCATGCTGGCAGACACCGAGTCAGTTCGGTATGTTATTTCCTCGAGGATTCGAGAGGCGGATGAGAGTAGAGAGTTTCTGTGTACAGTGTTTGTTGGTGATGCTCAGGTTGTGGAAGTCAGTGGTGGTATTAGCCCGGAGGAGGTGAAGGTGACTGCTGCTGAGGCTGCAGTCAGAATTTTGTTGAAGGCAAAGGAAGCTACCATGGACATCGATATGAAGGATTAGGTGGGGAGTTACGATTCATGGGAATTCGGGGTTCAAGAACTGGCGTTTTGGGGGGACAGGAAAAGTGGCACTTTTTTTAACGTTCCAGGAGCTGGACAATTAAAAATGCATTTCCGAAGAATTCTCGCCTGAGTTGTGCACGGCACATTTAAAAGCTAACCCTTCAGATATCTCAAAGACTCCGATATTCAGCTATCCTGATTGAGACCACAGAAATGTCCAGCTTTGACTCTTGGGACATTGAAGATTCAGTGCCCCTTTTGTGTCCCTTCTGTGTCCACTGCGAGAGCAGATAGCCCCACCCAGCTGTTTTTTCTCCTTCTCTTTCTTTGAAGGCCTTGAATTATTCTCTGCATCTAAATTCCCATTAGCATTCATTGAAAAATCATTGGCCGAATCCAATCAGGCTGCCACATCGTCATCTTTCGATATCCTGGCCCTGGGACGGGAGCTCCCGATTGGCATACGAGTAATTAAGTCTCGGAAAATGGCTGCCCGAGCCGAAGTGTGGCTCAGCACAGCGGGGCGCGCTTGGGGTTTTGAGAGGGGATGGTTCCAGCACCAGCACCAGCAGCAGCAGCAGCAGCAGGCGCTGCCGTTGACGTTGCTTGCCCGATCGACTCCAAGAGTGCTTGATGCAGGAACCTGATGTGATTGTGATGGCCGCCAACTTGGATTGGAAGCGAACTCCGCAGCACTTGGGACCGTGCCAACAAATGTACCTAGTAGATTTAACCAGCTTGTTTAGGCCGTCGGTCCATCTCATTCATCATTCATCATTCCTCATGGGTCATGAGTTCGCAGATGTGCAAGCACGGAGAGTTCTGGTGGTTGTTCGAACACGGTTAAATCCTTCCTCCAAGGAGGGTGGGCAGCGCCCGACTTCAGTAGAAATGCCATTTGCTTCTTCTTCATACTCGGTGATACCAACACACCATTACGTATCGGAAGCCTTCTCCATCCATCCTCTTCGTTTCCTACTTGCAAACAAGCGTCGATCGATATATTCATATTTCCACCAGGTTTGCTCCAAACCCGGATCCTACGAATTCAAACAACCGCATTCCATGAGGTGACATACACAGCCTCGCTGCCCATGGCGAACACACACGGTCGGAACCCTGAGCCTGATTACTTTGAGTCCATCCCCGAGTACACCAATCGCGATTCCGCCGCCGAGCCTCGTCGAGATAACCCCGCCTTACGCAGGGCATCGCCCACCCAAAAGCGCTCCTCGCCACCTATCAACGACGAAATGGCTTCTGGTGAAGATCTTGACGAGCTGAAGCTGCATCCTGTCGTTTCTCCAGAGCTCATAGCAGAGATTACCGAGAGGGTCACTGAGAGGGTTACCGTGAGGGTGAGGAAAGAAGGTACACATCATATGTTACTCTACGCGGCTCCGAGCCTTGCTAACTCACTATACATAGTGGTCGAAGAATTGTCGAAGCAAACAAGCACAGACGGTGAAATCTCGAACAAGTCCAGCTCTACTTCATCCCCGCCGCCAACGAATACTCCGCCATCTCCAACACAGTCTGCGAAGCCGGCGTATGCGCCTCCTCCACCTATGGAGCCTCGATCACCACCCAGCAGTCCGCTGGACAAGCCGAGCGTACGGTTCTCCGATCGTCGCCCTGCCGTATCAAGAACATACTCGACGGCAGAACTGTCTACAATCGATCAGAAATGGGGAAGGCTGTTTGACAAGGAAGGGACTCCAACGAAACGACTCGGTGAATTCTTGCGAGGCCTTGCGAACCATATAATCAATGACTTTCCGCCGAGGAAGAGCATCGTTATCACACCTACGAAGATGGCAGCATAGTATGCATATTCTCAATTTATCTTCCCATATTTCGAAGTCTTGCGAGTTAAGGTTTCCCAATAAAGCACTGCTAACATGAGAACGTTCAGCTATGCCAGCCACGCTCTGGAAAAGGAGCCTCACCCTCTTCTCTGTATGTACTTGATAAGATTTGCCTCTAGATACCTTCAAAATCAGCTAACGTCAATCATAGCAATCTTCCGGGCAAATTCGAACGAAGAACATATACAGCGCTTGTATCAGGGTTTGGGTTGCGAACATCATCTGGTCCAGGAGGACTCTCACTCTGAAGCGATTAGTATTCCTCCCCGAACCCAGGAAAAATATCAGGAGTGGAAAACTGACACCTTGTAGTTCCTTCACTCACTCCGGTAGGCTTCGCGCACTGGATGACTTTATTCATACTAGCTTATCCGGAAGAGGAGTGGAGACGGTTGGAGAATGCCGTGATGTCTATGCCTATTGATGCTGATGGAGATTTGGTAGACGGGAAGCCTGAACGTCTTCCAAAGCAAATAGTGAGTGCCTGGAAACATAATCACCTGTTTTTCCCCTTAGGGTGCTCCGACCCCTCCTCTCCAATCCTTCTCATGAAGCACACTGACCTTGCCATCTTTCCACAGTCACGACACCTCCTCCCAGAGAAGACAGATGCAAACTCTCAAAAGTTGTTAGAAAGTGCTATCTTACAATTCTTGGCTGATTTTGGATCTACCAACCGGCGGAGGGGCTCTCTTACGGCTCCTTCTCTCAGCCGCCGCTCTTCTGCTCGATCACAGCAGCGTCCGGTTGAGATTCATCAAGCCCGAACCTCTCCAACAAGCTCAAAACCTCAACCTATTGAGCGTGAGCGGAAACCGTATGCTGGTGCTCCCTCCAACTCCGAGGGTTCAAGCAACGAGGAGGGTATCAAGATAGAGAGAGATCGCCAGCCATACACCGCTCAGCCTGGAAGTGGCAAAGTCTACACTGAGAAGAACACCCTCAATATCCCAAGCCGACCCGGCCGTGCAAATTCTACCAGCAGCCGTACGAGCACAAGAGAGATGTCTGATACGGGCAGCCGCGTCAGCGCAAGAGAGCCGTCTGACGTTGCTGAGCCCCGTGAACCCCGACACCAGCGGACACAAAGCACAACAAGCCAAAGCGGCCCTGGACGTCCTGCAGGCCGAAAAAACAGTAGTCCTCCCTTGAGAAACTTCCGCCATTCTGTTCCGGACGATATCCAAGGCGGAGGCAAGTATGGACCCGGGCCATCCTCATCGACATCCAGCTTCAACCCCGGCTCCTACGGCTCTACCACCTCATTTCCACCGCCGCCTCCCGGCCCACCACCCATCGACATCCGCAGCGAGCGAGGAGACAGGAGATACCGCGACGATCGCCAGTACAACCGCCGAGGCACCGACCCCGAAGAAGTCCGTTTCGCCGGCGAGTTCAACTCCCCTAAAGATGCTGAGAAGTGGGATCGCTATCGAGAAGCGGTCGTTGGGGATCGCGATCGCGATCGTGATCGTGATCGTGACCGCCATAACAATGTCCCTTACGAGCGAGGCTCTGTCTCCATCGATCCGAGGGATATGAGAGGTGCGGAGGACTTTTATCGAGAGAGGCCAAGAGGTCCTGAATATGATGCTTATGGCAGAAGGATTTGAGCGATATCGATGAGAGATGAGAAGAGGAAATGATAATGAGGAGATGGCAGGCCATAACGGACACTCTTTTTGACATGAATGAGCGACGAAGCGAATCGGATCGGATGATACCTACACGCGAGCGTTTTTCGATAAAGCACAAATGCCTTTTCATTCCTTTGTACTCGGGGTTTGTATTGAAGCGATGGATGGGTGGAAAGGATGGAGTTCAGCGATGTGTGAATGTATTGAGATACCTACCGAATGTAACAAACAGTGTGGCTGGGAGAAGGATAGGATTTGGGAGACAGACGGCGTTATCTTTTCCTTGGATTATTTTACTTACTCATTGTTCATACTTTTAGCGCATGCTGCGTTGTTGGATGAAGAGAGATGCAGACTGGATGAAATCTATCCATTATAGACGTATTTTTCAGTTTCGAGTTTTAAGTTTTTGTACGACTTGCGCGGAAAGTCAAAGTCACTCGCTTGGGAGGCATTCTGAACTTGAGTTTGCCTTTGCTTTTCATAGCAGTCTTGATACAATGCACAACAGAATAGTAAACTATCAATCATGTCCCGGTCTCATCGACACTCAGAATTCTGAATTTCCATCTAGTCCGTGCAAAATTGGTGGTAATGAAGCTCGGATCTGAGTGAACATGCAAGAGCGTGATGGCTGGATGAAGGGTAAGGTGGAGGATTTGACAGAAGCTGAATACTTGAATGAAGTTTTGAGGGAGATTATCGTACAGGAGATGAGCCATGATCCAAGCACAAGGATTGTTATGAGGGGATTGGATGATTGAATGAATCTCGACGGGAGCTTTGTGATCAAATGAAGCCTATGTGGGTCTAATTGTCCTCACTTCCACTTCCATTTCTCTTAGAGCGGCTTGATTGATGCCTGTTGAATTGAGTTGTAGACTTGATAGTTTATTGAATCACGGGAGGCCCTCTTTCAAAGAAGCGGTGGTTCGGTGAGTAAGTTGTTCTCTCCTCCGAGGCGTGAAATGGATTATTGCAGTGTGCTGTCTTGCAAGACGGACGTTTTGAAAGCATCGGGAGTTGCACGATGGGAAGTTCCGACGCTCGTGGAGGTTTTCATATGTTATCAACAAAAATTGTGTGCACTCGAAGGAGTTCGAAGGAGATTAAGGCTGCTAGAGCCCTGTGAACAATGGAAGGGATGAGATATCTGAAGACATGAGGTATCGATGAACAATTCATATAGAAGGATCTGAGATAGTCCAACTTAGTTGGGGGCATCGGAAATATCACCTTTTCCCTCTTTTTGGAAGGAGCTGGAGGTAGTTTCTTCAAGCATGTGACGTTAGCGTAAAAAGGAAAGCTCAATTTGGCAGTCTGTTGACCTTCTCATCTCTTTCGATCTTCCCCAAAACAACTCTTGTTGCATGACACGTGAGCGCCCCCCTGAGCACCCCCTGCATGTCAAACTCACGTGGTTCAGGGGCTTAGCTCCTGGGCTCATTTCCACCTATATAAGCTCTCCGGAGCACCCAAAAATTCATGCTCTTTAGAGCGTCCTTTGCGTACGACAACTCTCTTTCAACTAACACCAATGGAAGGTAACACTCGCGACTAACCCGCCATCTCCTCTGCTCCGGTGCCGAGAGGTGACGAAGCCAATCGCCAATGGACTTCTGCTGAGTAAGGGTCCCCCTCACTAAAACGACATACTGGCTGACTCTCACAGACGCAAGAGCAATCCCCTTCTCCAGAAGTATGTGGATCCAGTCGCAATGTGAGACTTATTGACGATGCCAGGTACCAACGTTGTGCCTGTCTCAAGCGGAAGAGCACCGCTTGTTACTCCAAGACCTAGCTCAACAATAGACATATAATGAGATCAGGGCCAGGATATCGGTGCAGTCACCGCCAAGCTGAGATGCCGCCAATGTACAGGTGGAGGTGCTCAAGAGATGTCATGCGAATCCTTGTGGTTTGTGGAAGCCTTTGACGGATTTCAGCAAAGCAGCTCGGAGCGCTGATGGTTCTAACGTGACTTTGCCCTGTCTGTCTGATGAATAACATCTGGCCAGTGATATGCAGTGGTGCGAACAATGCTCTCAGGGGACGTTATCATGCGAGTCCAGAATCGCTCCTCCTGCTACGATGAGCGATGTTGCTCCCGACGGGATGTCTACTTATTCAAATGCACAGATCGATGAGGTCTAAACCTCGACAGGTCTGACGCGGACAATGATATTGGTGCATTCTATGATCCTGAGGCTGGAGATGATGATGGGTGGGAATACTCGGACTACATTGTGGGTGGCAGTGAAGCAATCCTCACACGCCAGATTCTGACATTTTTAGGATTCTGCTGCACCTAGCTATACGGAGCTAACCGCGGTTCAGAGCAAGTCAAATTCCTCTAATTCGAAGCGGGCTAAACCGGTAAGTAAGCTTCTTCTACATGTCGCTCGATTCTAAATGTTTCCCAGATCAGATCTTGAACTGCGGCTCCTCGTTTCACGAACCCCCAACCACAAGCACTGATCCGTGAAGACGACTCTGATGATGCTGATATGATGTGAGATGGACATGCATCCAGAAATAGCCAGTGGGAAAGTTTGGCAATGAGTGTTTCTGTCGCGTTCTTTGAAAATGTATTCTACCGAGGGAGCTTTATAGCAGCAGAAATCCGCAGAAATGAAGTATGCTCTTGAAATCTGAGTTTTGCATTGCGTGTGTAAAACCCCGGTGATGCACGACAATAGGGTGACCTCGTCTGATCGACTGTTTTGGACAGCTAAGTTTACACACTAATGCTGCAGACTCTCGTGCCAAACGCCATCCACAACAAACAACGCAAGACTGCTACTCGAGACACGTTTGAGGAAACACTCCAAGCATCTCACAAAATCCGACAGCTTCGGACATGCTCCAACTCGAATCCAGGATGGCTTCCCTCTCGTTCTCCCATGAAAGCAAAGACTTTGATACTCATTGCTGCATTCAACTCGAAGCCTCAGCACTGACACTCTGGGTGAAATGAGTCTTTTGATAGGCAGATCAACAAGCATGTCACTTGACCGCTTGCCTTTCGCCATGGGGATTTCTTCAAACTTCGATCGATCGATCGATCGATTCCGTCAGCCTATTGGTTGTCAAGAACCCTCGCTGCTCAGTGGAACACCCAGGCTGCACATGAAAATCGTTGTAGGTTATGGGGCACCCATACCGAATGACCTTATCTGAAACGTACACCATGACACGCAATTCAACTTTCATTCGAGGAAGAACAGCTGCTGTAGAAAATTGATCGTCATGCCAACTTTCCAAAACTTGGTAAGTTGTTGGAAGCATGACGCCACACGCACCGCCACACCTGTCAGGAACGTGATCGACAAACTTTTCTGCTTTTTTGAGGAAAAAAGTTAGTAAGGGGATGAATTCATTGGAGGAAGGAGTTCCAGTGTTTGGGGAAGGAGGGTCAAGCCACACGTCCCTGGATAATGGCTCGCTGGGCCCCGTATCAGAAGTCTCAACCACCAAAAAGGGCTTGGTCGCCGGAGGTAGGTCCGGATCCGAGACCGACGTCACAGAATTTACAGTCGCCATATATGTTTCTATGTTTCGATAGTAAAGCTACTGAAGACATACTATCACCACCTCCAGGATCAATTGTCACAGCCTTTTTGATTGTCAGGCACGAATCAAAAACACAATGACTTCTCCGCAGAAGTCTCCTGAGAGCGGTTTTGCTCTCCAGAAATACCTCCTGCTCCACTCCCAGCACGACGCTCTTCAGAAACGTCTCGACCAGATCACGACTTCGTTTCCGACGACATCATCTACATCTCGATCTCCCAACCACAGATACGCCTCGCTCTCATCTTCACCTAGCTCCGACGATGGCATGTATCTCCCCTCACCACCTCGGAAGGCCCGCAACCATCATCGTGCCGGTAGCATCCCGCAGTCCAGACCTCGACCTGCTCTCAAGACAAGGAGGTCTTCTCTCCCGACCGTGATCGATGAGAGTGTGCTTGGGGAGATCGAGCAAGATGAGATGAAATTGAAGGACGTCAATCAACAAATCAAAAGCACACTCACAGAGCTGCTCAACTGTGAGAGCGTCCGGGGTGATAGGAGATACAGAATGTGGATACAGACTCGATTGATGGATACCGAGAAGGAACTAAAGAAGGATAGGAGCAAGAGTTATGATCGAAGGGGAAGTGAGGATGCTTCGGGGATGATGTTTAAATAGAAGTATGGACACGTTCGGTATTCTCGGCGTCGGCTTGATGATTTCCGCTTGGAGACCCTGGCTTAGATTTTGTAACATGATACCCAAGGCTGTCACTAAGCAGCTAGTTTTTGAATTCATAATGATTATGACTGGATATTTGTACGTCCGTAAGACAAATCTTCATTCCATCGTGAAACTTGGGTCATTTGGCGCTTGCAAACATCCCGATGCTTGTTCGTGTTTCACTCGGAATGAAACATTCCCGGGAGGCGCAGGCGTCGACGACGCCACTCATTTGGAATGCTAGCGAAGAATCCCGCCAATGCTTTACAAACCTCCCCCCTGTCTCTGTGACAAAAGATCAAGACCGCAAGTGCGGGAGGCAATGATTCAACCTCCCAGCCAAGCAAGCCCCGAATGAGGAAAATCTGCACACGTGACCACCCACTTTTATCCGACGCCACAACGTCCCTTTCACATGCCGCTGCCGTTTGCCCTGCAGAAATGCGCTCACCTGCATCTAGCGATGAAGCATCCCACGTCTCAGAGGTTCAGTTCAGACGGAGCACGACGTATCCGCTGCGTATCAGCCACCACCCAATTGCCCCCAATTCCAAATTAGTATTGTCACAAGATAGGTGGGTGTATCTCAGGAACTTCTTTCACCGCAACAGCCGTTGCTTTCCTCCCCAATTCCTTATATTTACATCTTCTCTCCTTTCTTGTTGGAAGAGATAGCCGCCAGAGATAGATTACCCGAGTCATGTCTACTAAGTGCGAATCTGAGAAGCTGGCTCCCCAGCACAAGAGCGCGTTCTTTTCGTTTATCAAGGTACGTGCCCCTATTCCTCGCAACAGCAAAGCGCAATGCTGGCGCTCAGTTGGGACGAGAATTGGCACTAATCGTTCATAGTCGTTAGCAACTTTCAAAGGCGACCTCGCATCGCTGACTGCCCCGCCATTCCTCTTATCCCCGCAATCCATTGTCGAGTATTCGGCCTACTGGGCTGAGCATCCGAGTCTTTTTGTTGCCCCAGCCAGCGAACCCAATCCAGAGAAAAGAGCTCTGTTGGTCTTGAAATGGTTTTTGAGCACGCTCAAGCAACAACACAGTAACAAAGATGACAATGGGAAGAGAAAGAAAATGAAACCGTTGAACCCTTTCCTAGGAGAACTTTTTATTGGGAAATGGGAAGACGAGGCTGGGACTACAAATCTGGTCGCAGAACAAGTTAGCCATCATCCGCCGGCAACAGCGTGCAATATCTGGAATGATAAGCATGGAGTTAGGGTACGCTTCGCTTTTTTTTTAATAAAAAAACCGCAGCGTAATGCTAATGTTATCCACAGCTGCAAGGCCATGTTGCTCCAAAAGTTTATTTCAGCGGAACTGTACACATCGATCGAAAAGGCTACTCGCTCCTCCATCTCGACAAATACGATGAAGACTACTTAATAACTATGCCGAAAATACACGTTGAAGGAATCATGACAGGCTCTCTTTCCCCTGAGCTCAGCGGCACCACATATATACGAAGCTCTTCTGGTTACACCTGTCAGATAGACTATATTTGTAAGGGATGGGTCAGTGGAAAGCGAAACTCGTTCGTTGCGAAGATGTTCCATGACGATCACGAGAACGAGCCTTTATATGTTGCGGAGGGACAATGGAACGGAGAATTTTCCATCAAGAAATGCGACACTCAAGAATTGGTTGAGAAGTTTGACATCGATACCGTTCCTCGGACGCCCTTACAAGTTGCCCCACTGGAACACCAACATCCCTTGGAATCGAGGAGGGCATGGCAACACGTTGCGAATGCTATTTATAGAGGGGATATCTTCGCAGTTGGCCATGAGAAGACCAAAATCGAGAATGAGCAAAGAGGAATGAGGAAAAGAGAGAAGGCCGAAGGAAGAGAATTCCCCAGGAGATACTTTTCAAGAGCCAAGGAAGACCAAGTTGCAGAGAGGTTAGCTGAGGGCATGAAAGGGGAGACTTCCATGAGAGGGGAGATGGATAGTCATCACGGGGTCTGGATTTGGGATGAGAAGAAGTACAGAGGGATCCAAGACAGCTTGCGAAATGGCATCAAGAGCCCCACAAGAACGAGGTTTGATTCTGGAGTTGGAGGGATTCTTTTAGATATGAAGGACGAATAAAGGCATTGATTGATGGGCGTTCTGGTTGGGCATTTGAATAGGAACCTAGTAGCATCAGCAGGCGATAGAATACCCATGAATAGAGTTTATTTAATCCAGACCAGACATTTTCCAAGGAAGAGAGATACCTTTGTTCACATGTAATTCCCGCAAGTCACGCCATACAAAAAAAGTATGGTCAACAGAGAAGAACAAAACGGAAGTTGCGAAAGTGAAACTTTTCAGCATCTGATATGACGCACGTCGACTTAATGAGGCCATGTGGGTACCGTTCTACAGGGATGCGGGGTAATGGCGCTCTGAGGAGCCAATGAGAGAAAGTGCAACGCAAGGCTGAGCTCTCAAATGATGTCATATCCCCGCATGGCAAATCGCGAAATCGAGGCTGGGCCAAGATTCACGACAAACGGAAGGCACTCAACTGATATATAAGGATCCTTCGATGCCTCAAGAACTCTTCCTCCTCAAACCATCCACACATTCAACCCGAACAGAAATCAATCAACCACATCAAAACCAAACAACACACAACTACAATCATGTCTGATAAGAACACTTCCACTGTCCAGTCGTACATCGACTCTGCCACCGGTGCAGTTCAATCTGCCATTGGCAGTTTGACTGGCAACACCTCTGACCAGGTATGCTCATCTGCCTCCCTTTTCCCAACATCATCGCCAGAAACTAATATAACACAGAACGCCGGCGAGGCCAAAAAGTCCAAGGCTGAACTGGAGAACGACGCCTCCCACGCAACTGCCAAGATCGGCAGCTACTCTGCTTCCTCCTCTGGCGCCATAACCAAGGACGATCCCAACCGCTCCAATGGTTCATGGAACCAAACGATTGGATCTGCGAAGGAGGCTCTTGGTGGACTTGTTGGCTCCGAGGTATGTTCCTTTTCCCCTCCTCTCCCACTTAGCCTCGCAAGTCATTGCAAAATAGTATCGTTTGATAAGTATTGATTTTGACGTATTCATCAACAGGACCTCAAGCGAGCTGGTGCCCAACAAAACGCCGAAGGCAAAGGCCAAGAAGCCCAAGGTCAACTCAACGACTTCAGCTCAGGCATCGCCAACCGTGCCACCGGTGCCGTCCAAGGTGTCGTTGCAGGCATTACCGGCGACCGTGACGCACAACTGAAGGCTCAGGAGCAGCATGATATTGGCAAGACTCAACAGCGGGGTGCTGAGGCTGATATTCAAAAGCAGAACTCTTAGGTTCGGGGAAGGATGAGGAGGAGATACCTTTGGGGAGTGTATGATAGTATGACGTGCGTGGATCATGAATCGGGATGGGAAATGGGAACGGTACCAGCGGGAAGGGTTTGCGTGATTTTGTTTTCGTGGTAGTTTAGTACCACAATAAAATACCCCCTCTTTGCGAACACCTTGTATCTTTTCTGTTCTTCTGAGACTCTGAAACCGTGGCCTGAGATGATATTCCTGACATTGAAAGAGCTGTGAAATATTTTGTATCTTGTAGCTGTTCATCGTTAGCACTGTCCATGACAATGCTCATTCCAATTACCTTCTGCTTGTTGAATCCATTACTTTTGTCAGCGCAATTCAAGTATGGCTTCGCCGCCTGCTAGTCCTGGTTGTTGTAAAATCGATTTTGTGGAACCACTCTTCCTCTTGGAGATCCGCGGAACTGATTGATAGATGATTTCAGTGCAAGATTCGGCCTCTTGAGTGTTGATTTTGAAGTCATTGAATGCTCATTTCGTTGAAAAATTGCATTTCTCTGTCCTCGCGGACTTTGAATGGTGCAGCGGAATCTCGGACATTGAATAAACAAAACTCCGGAGTTGAGATTTACTCTCGAACGGAGATCGGATCATTGCAAATCTGAGAAGGTTTTCATGCTCTCCGGAGATGTCCAGACGAAACCCAATGTACGAAAATACTTTAGGACATGGAGTCGATGTACAACAAAGCTTTGAGGAGAATTCGTTTTAGGATTCGGCAATGACTCGAGAATTTGCAATGTCGGTGGAGGGTCGGGCAGCTAGCGTGGTATAGAACGAAGCCTGAGAAGCCGTCCACTTCAATTCCTGGCAAGATGAACGGCTAGTGTTAGCTTCAACGAGACATTGAAAATATTGTGACTTAACAATTCAACGTCCCTTAAAGTTCAGCAAGCGAGCGTGATATGCAGCTAAAATTTTGAGAAGGCCGTCCGTCTTGATTCCTTCCATATAAATCACGGCGGTCCAGTGGTGTTTTCAACCCGCGATGAAAAACACAATCACTTTGCTGATTTTAAGATCCCAACGAAACTCGGACAAACGGTACGATATTCAACAGATTCAACAGAAAGGGTAGAGCTCGTTCCAAAGTTCCAAATGGGAGAGGAAGTGGAGTGCAGCACTTTTCATCCGACCCCTTCCCCTGCGGACTTCCGAAAGGATGAAAACAATTGGCTAAACGAACGAGCAGACGTGCAACAGTTCCATTTGCTTTTCTGAAATGCTCGAGCGCTATCTGGCCAGTGCAGAGTGCTCGCATCAAACAAATTGTTCTAGAAATTGCATTTGAATGGATGAGGAAAGGGGTGATGACTTTGGTGACTTCCGGCGGACGCTGCGAGCGTGGTGCTCGAGTGGAAAAACTTCTCCCATGTCCGCCACGCGGCGGACTCTCCTCCGCCCAGTACCTGTTCTCATTATAAGTGGAGCATATTGCGAGAAGGGAGATACTGCTTGAAGCCTTGAAGGGGACGACGGAATCAGGGGCTGGACGAGGGATGGTCATGTGATTTACCTCGAACTTCTCGATCAAATCGTAGCATTGCCAGCCTTCTCTTCTCCTTCACACACGTCGCCTTGATTCACAGTTCACTGACAAAATCTTCTCGACAATTAGGCATATCGTATACATTCATGATTCATCTCGCAAAGCACGTTTTTCTTGTTATTTATCTCCGGCTTTGAGACATGCGGCCGCTTGTGTCCGCTTAGGGCCGTTGGATCCTCCTTCTCGCTTCACACTGGCGATCTCTTCGACCGCCGTGCGTGGCCGAATGCCATCTTCCCGCACTTGAGGCTAACAAAACACTCACGTCGACTCATCCACCATCACTTTGACTACGAGTGACCGCGCACGGCGGAAGAAGCTGACGTGCTGGTCACCGAGTTGCAAACCCCACAATTCTTGGGTCTGCAGGGTCTTTTGCACAGCATTTTCTCCCCTTCTGGTTAAACAAGTTGCATTCTATTGCCGCAAATTATGTTTTCGCATGAGCGGCAAGCTTTGATACGGTCTGACAGCCACACGGCCTCAAAATTCACACGGCGGAGGAGATGGAACTAAGCAGTTTTATCTCCTCTCTGCCTAGCACGCCAGCCCTTTGATAGGCTCAGATTCGTGCCTCAAACGAACGACGTGATATCGCGGACCACTTTTCGCCTTAGGCTCAGGTAAGCAATGGAGATCAATCGCCTGGCCATAACCAGGTCATTGGGATATCAATCAAATAGACTTTTATATAAGTGCTTACCCTTCCCTTTGTCCAAGTGTGAATTTCAAGCCACAGTTCAATTCAAGTGCTTTGATTTGTCACCTTTCACTTCACCTCTTTTAGTGCATTGTGCTATCAGACTTCAATATGGATTCCAGATCAATAACCTTGGCTGGTGATAAGGAGGTTGGGAGAACTGCAACCCCTTCCCCTCGCCTATCATTCGAGAAGGAGTCCAAGACGGACCTAGGCGACACTACAGACCAGGAGAATGGCTCTATCACAAACGGCGCTTCACCTGAAGAAGAGGTCGAGGGACAATATCCTGAGGGCCTGCGTCTCGCCTTCATAGTCATTGCGCTTTTGCTCAGTATCTTCCTCGTAAGTTACCCATTGAATACTACCCGAACAGGACTGATAGATTGATACAGGTGTCTCTTGATATGACGATTGTGGCTACAGCTATCCCCAAAATCACGGATGAATTCCAAGGTCTTGATCTTGTTGGTTGGTACGGATCAGCCTTCTTCCTGACTGTAGGAGCGTTCCAATCGACCTGGGGCAAAGGCTACAAGTACTTCCCTCTGAAGATCACGTTCTTGACCTCAATTTTCGTCTTTGAGATTGGCAGTCTTATTTGTGGTGAGTCCGATTCGAGTCGGCACCGACTTCGACCCGAACCCTGCATAGCCAAAGAGATAAGCTGACAGACTCCAGGGGTTGCTCCAAACTCCACAGCCCTAATTGTTGGGCGAGCAATTGCAGGTCTTGGTGGTGCGGGTATCGCATCGGGAGCCTACACCATTATTGCCTTCACCGCCAAACCGAATAGCAGGGCCGCGTTTACAGGTCTGATGGGTGCTGCTTATGGAATCGCATCTGTCATCGGGCCTCTCCTAGGAGGAGTTTTCGCAGAGAAGGTATCATGGAGGTGGTGTTTTTACATCAACCTACCAATCGGAGGTATCTCTGCTGCAATCATCCTGTTCTTCTTCAGCACTCCGCCGCAGGCCGTCCCCGCAAAGGCAACATTTAAAGAGAAACTCTTGCAGATGGATCTTCCGGGCACATTCGTGATCATGGCTGCTATCATCTGCTACATCTTGGCTCTTCAATGGGGAGGACAGTCCAAACCCTGGAACTCGCCCTCAGTCATCGGGACTCTCGTCGGATTCGTCCTAATCCTCGCCCTCTTCGTCGCCATTGAATGGTACTCCGGAGAGCGAGCCATGATCGTAGGCCGCATCGCCAAAGACCGCACGATATTGGTCAGCATGATCTTCATCTTCTTCCTGGCCGGCGCTTTCTTCCTCTTCCTGTACTACTTACCCATTTACTTTCAAGTGGTAAGTGGTGTCAGCGCATCCCAATCTGGCGTAAGGAACCTCCCACTCATCCTGGGTTGCACACTAGCCACTATCCTCAGTGGGGGTCTGATCTCTGCATACGGCCACTTCGTTCCCTACATGGTTGTGGGGAGTGTGTTGAGCACAATTGGCGCGGGACTCCTCTACACACTCAACACAACGTCCGGTTCCGGACACTGGATCGGCTACCAAATCATCACTGGTTTGGGCATCGGTCTCGCGCTCCAAATTCCCATCATTGCTGCCCAGGCCACTGTCGGCCCTGCAGATCTGTCTTCAGTCACCGCTATGATCCTATTCTGCCAAACCATCGGAGGCGCATTCTTCGTCTCTGCTGGTGAAGTCGCCTTCACCAACACCCTCATTGGAAAACTGCCGACCACTGCTCCAGGTGTTGACGCTGCGTCTGTGGTGGCTGTGGGAGTTACTCAAATCAGAGCTACTTTCGCTGCCAGTGATGTACCGGGTATCATTCAGGCTTATATGGATGGTCTCAAGGTCGCGTATGCAATTGCTATTGCAGCTGCGGGCATCTCGGTGTTAGTTTCACCATTGAGCCCGTGGAAGAACTTGAAAGGGAAAGTGCAGATGGGTGGTGCTGCTTAGACTCTGCCTTCTGGACTTGCATTTCTAGATTTTATGATACCAATTGTCAGCGATGTTTAGAGTTGTATCTTATGGGGTTACATTTGATATTTAAAATTGAGAGAGGCGGGATATCAAAGTGGAGTTCTCTTGGACGGAAATGTGATAGATTAGAACTCTTGTTGTGACGTCAGCGTCACATGACCTGACCCTAGCGTGGCACCCTGTACTTAGCTCGAGCTCCCCCCTCCTTCTTCCCTCTTTAGACGTTTACATACACACCCAAAAGAGCTGTTTACCAGACCAGGTCTTCAGCCCCGGGTCGTGATAACTCTTCTCAAGACCGGTAGGGTAGAGCAGGCTGCGGATTATTAATAGAGAACTAACTTGTCTATTTGAACTGAATCGTCCTTCCAGTTCACCTACTTTCCGCAACCCCACTCAAGTGAGTTCAGTATTTTCTAACGGATTCTACTTTACTATCCGAATCTCTTTAGTTTATTGTGTTGTCTCCCAGCAAGACTCTCGTCCACCGTTCAACGGCCTCAGTACTAAGTTCCAAACCTCCATACTCCAGACTAGAATACGGGACTTTGCTGGATGCGGTCCTCGGATCGTCAAGGTACATTCGGAAGAGTTTTATTTACATTTGGGCTACGTGGGCCGGACATGCTGAAGGCGGAAAAACACTCAATCCTCGAAGACAAGAAATCGCACACCTTTGATCAAGGACCACTCCTCCTCTACTTTGGACTTGCCGCGAATCTCGGAATGTTGCTTTACGATTCGACTATAAGAAGGAAAATTTAGCAAAGGAATCCTCTACGGACTTCGATGTACTTCGAGTGTGAGCATGACACCATGTATTTCACTCAAGAATTCTTATTGTACTGTGTGTCAACAGCACATTATCCCTTCGTCCGGTGAGACATAGTCCACGCTAGCAAGGCGGCGTGGCTCAGTTGATTTTCTCACGCGAATAGCTTCATTCTCGTGTGCAGTCACATGATCTCGGTACAGCATCCCCTATCTAAATGCGGCTAGCGCCAAACCACTCTCGTCAATTTCTCACCTCCGTACGGCATGTCTCACCGGACGAAGGGATACGGCACCTACCCCGCCTCGAATTTTCTATCCAAATCGGACTTCTGGCGTTACGACGATATGGTAGTCGCTCCGCTCAATAGACCTCAACGCGGGGTTCTTACTCGGCGAGCCTTCTGAACGTACCCGGGAGCTGGTGGAGAACCAGTGGTGTGCCAGCATCTGAAGGAGATTATTGTACTGGTTCTCGACGACGACCTGCAAGTCAGCTGCGATAGCAAGTTGTTAATAATACAACATCACGAACCTGCCCCGGATCGGAGGCTGCAGACGTTCTGGGCACTTAGCAGATGGCGTTACTGAAGTATATGGACCGTTTTCGGGAAGATATCGTACGTTCGACGGGCATTCTCTAAGAAGGGGGACCTCTTCCGGAACTTTGTGATAACTAGAAGTGCCCAATATTCCGGACCGTGGCGACCTATTTGCTAATGAATTGATCATCGGCTGATCATTTGAATGTGTGGGTTCGACCATGATCACGGCTAAACATTATACTATTTTAGCACAAACATTGAGGAAACTCGCTTCCAAGCTCTCCAAGTATCGAACCTCAAGATGTTCCAGACAATCTTTCAGAGTCTTATCTCGCGTTTGAAAGCTATTTGAACACCGGCCTTAGATCAATGAATACCCTGAACAAAATCAAAACCAGGTATCAAATGTTCGAAAAGGCTTCCGTTTGCTTGGGATTTGGGCCCTCAAGCGAGACCTTTGAGAAGTGTACGCATAGTATTTGGTTCATTGTTTACAACTACGTTACGATATGTTCATTCAATTCCGTATCTTTCGATCCCCGTCCATGTCCACGTTTACATGCTATGTACCTTTGAATTCCTAGTCCACTTTCTGAACGTCTTTCCATAAAACCAAAAAATGATCCCCGACAAACAGAAGAGAAGAATCAAACTCATGTTCGTCATAATAGGAGGGATGTATCCACTCTTGATAATCCAAGGGGTGATGAATTTCGAGAATCCGTAGCCCCAAACGTTCTTGTTGACTGTGATGGCAACGAAGATTGATCCTGCGACGGGCTTGTACGAATCGATCGAGTATGTCGACGAGATGGATGGGAGGGCAGCAACCTGAATTCCGGCGCAAGTGTAGCCAATAATGACAATTACCTGTTTGTCGTCAGTATTGCCCAGCGGATTTTCTCGGAAAATGGAGCCAATCTACCTTCCAATCCCAGGCCTTCTGATAACCAACAGCCACCACTACATTTCCGATGACCATCAAGATAACATATGGAATCATGGTAACCAATCTCATCTCGGGTTCTCTGATGCCTCGATTCCTCTTTGTTAGCCTTGCTGCAATGGCATCGCTTAATGGACCAGCGGTGAAAAGTCCAATCAAGGCACCGACCAGAATGGCGAAGTTGAAGAAGCCGATCTTGGTGGATGTGAAGTTGTAAGGCGGACTAGCAAAGGCTTGCGACTGGGTCAAATTCAAAGTCAAGAACGAAGATGCGGTCCAGGAGACCACGAAGCTGGAGAACTCCACGATTGGATACAGGAAGAGCTTCCATGGCAGCCAGAGTTCCATGAAGAAGTTGCCCTCGTATGGTTGAGCGAATTTCCATTGAGATTTTGACGGCTTTCCTCGTCCCAGATATGGATCTTCATGAGTGTGGGCATGAGTGAGCCCAGCCCCTTCAACGACAACAGGAGCTTGTGGCTGTACAGGTGCAGTCTTTTCAACATCGGCGTGGTCCGTGGCCGAAGTCTCAGCATGGTTTTGAGCCAAGCTTTCAAACTGTTCTGCAGATCCTTCTTTCAAGGGCGGAGACGATGAGACCATGCTGTTGGATGGCATGAACGATCGATTGAATTTCGTTTCTGGGAAGAGGAAAATGCAGCAGACAGCCACAAACCCGAGAAGGGCAGTGTTCAACCACCAAAAGCTTCGCCATCCCAACTGCTGTGCCATAGGGCCGGAAATAATGGGTCCAACCTACAGTTTGTCAGACAGTGTACATTTTTTCGAACCTAATCGTGGGTGTCCTTACCATCAAGGATCCAAAATAGAAGGCGAAATACAATGTCTGATATTTCCCGCGGTCATGGAGGAAAATGATGTCTTATTCCCAAGAAATCGGTGTCAGCATGCTTCTTTCAGGTATTTTTCACCAGCAAAATGTTCCAGGAGCTCCTGGGCAATGCGAGCAGAATTTCCCAGAGACTCTTGAAACGCTCCTACGAGGGAGGACTTACCCGCGATAATAGTGGGCTGGGCGGTCTCTGCTGGCCCTGCCCCAATACCATTGAGCCTGGACGAAATGTCAAATCTGGCCAGCAATCTCCAGTGTCCCAATACTCACACACACGCTCCCATGAAACTGTTGTACGAGTTTGCTTTTGCTCTCCATATGCTGCTGCCGAAGCAGATCAAAGATGACGCAATTAACACAGGGCGTCTACCCCAGCAAGTTTGGATTGGCACCCTAGAGATATCAGCAATGGTCTCTCCCTCTGAGATCAGCAAGTATACCAGATGAAATTACTAAATCCAAGCACCAGAATGGCAACACCGGTGAATTGTACCACGGCCGTCAAATCAGAATCGAAAGCTTCCATGTAGTCGCCAAACATGGGTGCCTAAGTGGCGATTAATAGCTGGTCCAAAGCAAAAAAGGGAAGGACAAACCAGTGCCAGAGGACCCATTCCTTGAGAGAACGACACCAGAGTGGCACACATCATTGCAAGGCCTTTCCACATCGGACTCCAGTTCTAGATTCTATCAGCACTGTATCAGACTTGGCTGTCGGTACCTGCGAGCTTACAAGGGGATCGTGCGGGTCGTCGCTGGGTTGTGGAACCAGCACAGAGTGCCCTCCAGTTCCTGCTTTAACGAAGTGATGTGTTCCAACATCTATCATGATCTCTGTGCCTGGAACGATCTCTGTGTGCAACTCCTGCTCCAATTCTCTCAGCGCCTGTGAAAAGAGCTCGTCAGTCAAGTCCGGACTAAATTCAAAGATACAAACCTACTTTCTCATCAAGATTCTGATCCATCTTGGCGGTTTATAATTTTGATGGCTTCGGGAAAAACAGCCCAGGCCCTTCAAGACTGAGTTTCTCAGACCTCAGGAAGGAGGCTCTCGCAACTCCAAATATTATTCTTGCGAAGAGGATCGTCATCACTACTTATGTCACTTCTTCCCTCCACATCCCGAGCCGGTCCTAAGCTAGCCATTGCCTCGTATCATCTCCCGAATCCCAGTTCCGAGTGGTAGCGGCCGGGGCTTGGAACAATTCGGATGATGGACTATTGGACATTACTCGCACCCTTCATTCAGGAGAAGCTACGAGCCTATCAATTGCGCCGGAGCATATCCCGATGTGGAAAAAGCTTGATTCGGACTTCGACCCCGCAGGAACAGGGATGGCTGGATGCATCCCCACGTTTTGCGTTGGCTCACTTCTCCAGCCGGGGCTCTGGGGAAGCCGCGGCATCGACACAGAATTCGGGCGCTGTCATCTCCAATGGTGTGGTGCGCTTAAAACTTGAAAGCTTGTTTGACGTGCGCCAGTAGCATTGCGAAGCATCAACGGGGAGGATGAAGCCTAAAACCTGGAGGAATCCCGATGAGGGAGAAATTGTTCCGCGAGAGTCACGAGAGCTCGTGAACTGAGAGAAGGGGTACGATTCAGTACAGTACGAAGTGACTCAAGGAGGTGCTTGTGAGTTTATGTAAAATTTTCCATGTCTGCGAATTCATGTCGAATAATAAACTGGTCAAGTCGTATGTTGTCATGGATCTCTGGAAAGCGAAGATGCTCTAACTGTCAAGATGATCGCCCCTGTCCGCACAATTGCCGAAGTGACTGCCCGGATTGCACTTGCTCCCCTTATGCTTCACCTCCGCTTTAGGGTTTCAATATTTTAATCTTGAGTATGCCGCCACTTAAAGGGCTGCGCGAGCAAGCGGACTTTCTGCCAGAAATGGTCAGATTTGCGGGGCGCCATTCTGATAGCTAAGGTAAAGGGTAATATTTTATGCGGAGAAGGGACATTTGGAAAGCCTGGAGAACCCCGTCGAAATCATAATGGGGATCTGAATGCAGTGCATCATGCAGAAATCTGCATCCTTGGACGCCGATTTTAGCCAAGTTTGCTCCAGCAACTAGAATCTGATCCTCTTACCCCAGAATTCCAGCACTCCTCCCTCCACCGGCAGCTGTTAAGTCGTATCTGCACGTTGTTGTCGCTTGTACACTGCTTATGTCCACTGCCAGGGCCGGAAACCGTATATGCCTCTCGATAATCGTTGCAAGTAGTTTGTGTAGCTGTATCGTTTTGCGTTCCGTCGGCATTAAGACAATTGCAGTATTGGTAGTTGGCGCATGCAGAGGCGGAAGCTGCTTCGAGAGCGAGAAGTAGAAATAATATCGCCTTCATCATGGATAGATTCAATAGCAGTTCTGAAAAGGTCCGTTAATATATTGAAGAACTATTAAAGGCGTATATACTTACTAGTAGTAGATAATTCTTAGTTGTGAGATCTTTTGAGGGAGCCAGAGAATATTTTACTATTTGAACAAAATAAAAGTTCAAGGCAGCTTTACAAAGAACTAGAAGAGTGATTGTGCTAATTGCTGTAGTTAGTTCTATCCTCTGTAAGGAGATCACCTACTTTTATATTCATTTAGGGTTTGACAAGGTGTGTTATCTATTTGCCGTCAGATACAACGTATCAGGGCAATTAAATGTAGCGAGCTAGCCACAGACAGGGAGTGAAGGCCGATGAAAAGCTCGTGCTGTTGGCTTTCTGGTTTGTACCAGCCCTGGAACCCCCTGTCTCGCTATATTTAATTGCCTTAATACGTGAAATAAATCTTCTCCAAATCACTAAATATATATTAGAAACGTGGATCCACATGGCGGAAGTAGGCACTGGGACGAGTCAAATAAATCAGGATACATACTATAAATACCACCGAGGAATTATAGCTTAAAAGTACTCTGTTTTGTGCTTTATATTCTTATAGTTATAGCAGTATTAGCTTCTTTAAGAAGCTTAATCTCGCCGAGATATTAATTACCCCACTTCGGGTTTTACTATTTATAATCGGTCCGATTCAAAAGCAATAAAAAAAATATTATAATACTGTTGGTACAGCTCTTCCTTTGGGAGTCACGTGCGTAGTCACGGGACACGGGACACGGGACATGGGCAATGGGACATGGGATACGGGACATGGTCATGTGACCTCGCGTCCCATTAGTGACTCGACCAGTAGACTAGACCCCTTTAGGCTTAGCAGATTTAGGGATCGCATATTAATACTACGATACTGTAATCCCTACTTCTGAAAAAAAACAATAACTTTACTAACTAACGCAACTAGTATTTCTATGCCTATATAACGGTACCATGCGTTACTAGTAAACCAATACTAATTAGTTTATATATACAGATTAGAAAAGATTTTAGATTAGTTCTAAAAGTATTTAGTAGCCTAAGACAAATCTAGTCTATTCTATATTAAAGAAGGGAACTACTTATTAACTTTATAAAAGTATTTAGTAGCCTATAGAAAAGATATCTAGCTTTTACTAATTAATAAGTAGTTAGCTATTTAATTATTTATCTATTTAACTTTTACTATCCTTTAAAACTAACTTCTTTTAGCCCTAAAACTATCTTTTTAGAAACTATCTTTTTTACTTATATAATATTTGTATTTATAGAATTCTCTCTCTAGAATATATACCCTATATATATCCTATATATATTTTTAAAGCTATTTAACTACTACTTCGATTTTATTATTAAATTGAGTTCTTTAAGCTTTAAACTTTTCCGAAATTATAATATTTTATTTCCTAAATTTCTTATTATAAATAAAATATTTAAAAGCAAAATATTTATTTTAATACTTATAATACTTCTAGATATCTAGAGTATCTAATATCTAAACCAGGTATCTAGATACCTTTATTACTAAACCCTTTCTATAAACCTATTATAAACTACCTTATTTTTAAATCCCTTCTACTATAAATTATATATATATACTAGAAAGAACCTAAACTCGGTTTAGTATAAATACTAATAAGAAAAAGGAACTAATTAAGAAATAAAAGAATAATATTAACCTAGTAATTATAATAAAGGCTAAACTTTAGGAATATATAATTACTAAGATATATTAATATATCTTATATAGAAAAAGTAATAATAATCTATAAAATCTATTCTAGAATAACTTTAAAAACTTTAATATTATAGTATATAATCTAATTAATTATATACTTATATAAAATCTTTAAGCCTAATTTTAGTATAATAGTATTTATATTAAATAGAATTATAAAAACCTTACTATTATATAATTCTTTATTAATCTTACCTAAGAAAAAATAAAGAATATATAGAATAAAGCTAATATTATTAATAATAATCTAATTAGAACGAATCTTTTTTAGGGACCTATTATATTAGTTTATCTTATTTTAGATAAAACTAGATATAAGAAAACTAGATAATCTTAATTAAGAAATTAAGCTATTTATTTACCTTTTCTAAATTAAGGCTATTTACTACTTTTATTTTTATTACTATTAATTAGTATCTATTATTTCTACTAGAAAGCTTATTAGAAAAATAGTAAAAATATATTTTAAAATATAGAAATATAATAAAACTAATAATAGTTTTAATTATAAACTTATTATTTTCCTTAATATTTACTAATATATAAAACTTCTAGAAAAGATATTAGTAGGAACTTTTCTTACTATATTAAAGGAACTAGTATAAGACTATTTCTATAATAACTAACTTTCGAGCTATATATATAAAAAGGCTTATATAAATATTTATAGCTTCTTTAAAAGCCCCGGTTTCTATTATTAAAATTTAAATAAATAAAATACTATTACCTTAGTAATTATAATAGTAAAAGACCCTAAAAAGATAATATTTAAGCTTATTTAAATACTAATTAATAACTTATATAAATTATAATATAGCCTTATTCTTGCCTTATAAAATACTAAATTCCTATATAATAAGATTATTATTTCTTATTAAGGCTTATTAGTTATTATAATAAGATAATATTATAGTAATAGTAAAAAGCTTAAATTAAGCTAAAGGCTATATGCCGGGCTAAAAGCACTGGCTACACGCTAAGTCACGTGTAGTGGCACCACGTGACTAGTATTACGTAATATTAGTATACTAATATATAGTTTCGGATTCTTCTAATAATCTCGGCTAGCTTATTAATAAGCTCTAATTATCTATTACTATTTATAAAAAAAAGTAATAAATTACTATTAAAACCTATTTTACTAATTAATAATACTATTTTTAAAATCCTTTAAACTACTATTTATTTAGAAATTATTAATATAGACCTAGCTATAACTTTAGAACCTATAATAATTATTTTAAGTCCTATAATTATAATAAGTATATTCTAAAGTTATATTTTATATATAAGAAACCTAAATATTACTTATAAAAATATATACTAAAGAAATAAAAGGCTAAGAAAGCTTAATTTAAAAATAGAAATATTTACTAATTTAGATCCCAAAATACCTATAACTTTAATAAATATTTTAGTAGTACTTATATATAGTATATTACCGAATTTAAAGGAAAAAAATTAAAAAAATAATAAAAACAAACTAATAAATAATATTTTTAAAGCCTTATTAGTAAAAATAAATAAAGGAAAGAAATATTATTCTAATTCCTATTTTATTTCTATTAAAAGCTTCCTAGCTACTTCTATAGCCCCTATTTCTACTATTTCTATAATTAATATTCTTATAAATAATCTTATTTTTCTTTCTCTTATATATTAAATAATAGGCGAAAATTATATCTTAAAGCCTATTAAATAAATAAAAGATATTTAGATATTTATAATTAATAATATATTAAAATATAATACTTATTATTTTTATAAAATTATAATTAATACTAGAGCTTTTAGATTTTTAATTACTAGTTCTAACTAATTCTAAGCTTTATAGTAAACTAATAATAATATTAAACTTAATAAAATTACTAAAGATTAAGTTAATATCTAGTTTAATATTAGATTTATATTTTTTATTAAATCTATAATAATAAGAATACTAATTAGGTAAATATAATTCTATATTATATTTATAAAGATTTTATTTCTACTTAGCTTAGCTAATATAAATAAGCTAGAAATTTATTTTAATAATCTTACTAATTATCTTATTACTTCTAATAAATACTTTATATTTATAATATAATATTTTAGATATTTTTTCCTGCTTTAGAATATTATTTTATAAAGCTTTATTTCCGAATTCTTTATTTATAATTTCTGCTTTCTTATAAAAATTAAATTATAATATTTATATTACTATTTTAGTTATTTATTTATTAGTAAACTTCGAAATATATTAGAATAAACAGGCTATAATATTAATATAGAAGCCCTTAAATACTTTATAAAGTATTATAAATAATATTAGAAATTCGAATAATTACTAAAATAATTTAAGTTTAATTTAAGAAATAATATTAGCTTTAATTATTTTATTATTATTAATATTTTCTATATTTCTGGTAAGCCTATACTTTATATTATTAATAAAGGCACTTAATATTAAGCCGGCTAATAGCTTTAAAATATTAGTATATTATATATTTAGGATACCCTAAAATAGTATTAGATTAATATCTATTTAGGCCCTTCTAATTAGATTATAGTAAATACTAGAAAGTAGTTTACTAGTAAGAAGTTCGTTTAGCTTATAAATACTATAGGAACCAAAGTTAAAATTATTTCTATAAAAGCTTATAGTTCTATTAGAATTATAGAATATTATTATAGCCCGATTTAATATATTTACTTTATTATTATAACTAAAATTAATAGAATTAATAAAGATATTATATTTTAAATAGCTTTTAAGACTATTAATAATTTTATTAAACCTAATAATATTATTCTAACTTTTTTAATTTATAATACTTTATCTTAAATAACCGAATATAATACCCTATTTATTATGAGTATAAGATCTAGGGCCTAGAAAGCATAGTTAGACTATCTCTATTTTAATAATTTAAAGCTAAAAAGAGAAGAGGATCCCAAAGGAGCCTCGGATCTAAATAATTACGAGCTATATACGGGCCTATATACTAGCTTAAGCTCGGGGTCACGTGTAATAATCAGGTAACTATAAATACCTTACTCAAATACCAGATATTTCTCTAGCTCTAGTCTAATCCCTACTAGTACTATATATTATAATAACTATAATATTACTTTTCCCTCCCTTAAAATAAGCTCGTCCCCGAGCTTTAAAAGTCCCTATTAAATTTCCAAGTTACAGGTTACATATTAAAGGCCAGGGCCTTTTACACGTGACTTTAAAGGATTTCCGTCCATATTACGCGATTCCGGTAATATATTATTCTTGGTATAGTCTAACTAATAGGGGAGATTCTAGGGCAGTCCTAGCTATTCGGGATTCTTATTATAAAAGCTCTAAAGAGCTAGGGCGCTATTACTTAATAAGGAAGCGGGATACTACTTCGGATCTAGGTCCTATTCTTTCTACTAGACTCGGTACTTTAGCTTCCCATAAAATAGTTTTACTACTTATATCTCTTGAACTTCATACTCCATTTCCCTGTCTTATAGTTCTAATAATAAAGGCTCCAGATTTACTTATCCGGGAAAGAAATTACCTGGATCTTTATATAACTTCTCTATATAAAATACCAGATATATTCTTATTAATTCCGGAAGCTTAAGCCTAAAGAAATATCTTACTTATTCCAGGATTTTATATAGTTCTTTTATTTAGTAAGCTAGCTTGTGGCTCGGATAATTATTCTTCTAGTACTTAGTAATAATTCATACCTTATCTCTTACTCCAAAGTCTACTAGTTAGCAATACTTATTAGCTTGAGTAATATAGTATTCTTATACTTATATTATATTCTCCTATATTTTTTACTATAATTCGTAAAGCCATATTACTAGAGCCTTTGCCTCCTATCTATTTAGCTCTTCTTTCGGGGTACCCGATTATACTTGGGTTTCCTAATTAAATAATATCCGCGGTTTATAGCCTTTCTCTATAAGAAACGGGGATTAGCCTATAGTCTCGTAAACTAGAGCTACCTGCTAGTAGTTAATTATTACTACCTATTCGTTCTAATTATCCTAGTAATAATTCATATAGGAACGCAGCTATTAGTTAAAGTACTAGTTAATAATCTTTATCTAGCTATTAGTTTAGAGATAGTTAGTAGTTAATAACTTAAGCTTTATACTAATATACTTATAGAACTCGCTCCAGAAATCTAATATAAACTAGGGGCCTTAATTAGATACTATAGTCTCCGGAATACTAACTTGGCAAACTATATAAGTAAGAAATAGGGGCACTAATTCTTTAGTTATTACTATATCTCAGACAGGAATTATAATAAGGCACTTGCCCAGGTAATTAATAAAGATTACTACTATATTATGCTTATTCCTACTCTCTAGGCACTTCTTGAAATTCACTAATATATACTACTAGGAGTAGTCAGGGACTAGTAACGGATATAAGAGCCCTGGCTTCTATAAGGTATTTATTAGTAGGCAATAAGACAATAGAATGAATTAGTATATTATAAAACTATAGTATTAAATTCAGTACAGAACTAATCTCTGTCCCTCCTATAAGGTCCAGGGAAGCCCCCTCTAAATAGGAGGCCCCGATAGCATACATATAATTAGTAATTTATAAGCCTAATATATATAATATAAATAGTAATTAGTTGGGATATTAAAGGGCTACCGAACTCCCTGATTAATACCTGTAATATCCGAGGTTCGTTATATGCCCTTAAGTCACGTATATCCCTGCATATATTATAACTATACCCCCCTCCTAGGATCTTGTCCCCAAGATCTATTAATCTATCCTGGTAAATATTTAATTAATTATTTATTTAATTAATATAAACTTCTAGTATCTTGGGAGGTGGTTTTGCTAATACGATCTGGATAATAGATATAAAAATCGTCTAATTAGATCGGGGCTAAGTAAGCGAGAAGGAAGGATAATTATATCCCAGGTATAGGGGCTAGCCAGTAATTGCGATTTTGTTTGGGATCTGAGTATTCTAATTAGCTCGATCCAAAGTACCAAGGTACTATCCCACGAAACTAATACTACCTGTTAGATCTCGTATTAGAATAATCTAAATAGCTATATGGAAAGTATTTAATAAATATTCATATGAGAAACCTATATGAATATTTCTGAGGTCCTAGAAATTATTTGCGGGCTTCTGGGAGCATATATTAATTAGTTATACTAGTTTCTAATTAGGACTAGTACGAAAACTAGTAGTTAATCCAGGTAGTTCTCTATCTCTATAAAAGGACCTCTTTATATTACTATATGCTCTCTTCCTTTCTAATAACCATATATATAACTTTTTCTATTATTGCCTTCTAGCCTCTTCTTCTGCCCTTCTCCAAGTCTTCTTTAATTATTTTTAATTAATTCTATAATATTTTCTTCTGGCTTTATTATCCGTTCCCGTAATAATAAGTATAAAGGTAACCTCGTAGCCTTCTTTCCTATTACTAGTAGATACTTGAAATATTTCAAGTATTTGCTTATTAATCCCTTTATCTTATATATTATAGTACCTGGCAAGAAAAATTATAACTATTATAATAAGGGTTCTAAGTCTTATATATTAGTAAGTTCTTTAGCTTTAATATCTATTAAAGCTAATATGATTTCAGATTCCTTACTACTTATTAGAGGCTTGCTAATTCTGGGAAGATACCGTTATAATCTTTAAGAAATTTCTTAAAGTATATCCTAAATAGTATTATACTAATAAGAATAATACTATTAATTAGGTTTTTAAAGACTAGAAAAATACTAATAAGCTTCGGAATTTTTCTTCCTGTCTTAATAAGGCAGATAATAATACTATTTAGGTTAGTATCCCAAAGGTAAGTTTTTTCTAATATATTTAGGTACTTACTAATTCCTTAAAGGAATACTATAATATTTACCTTTAAGGTATTAATCTTATTACCGAGCTTATTACCGAGATTACTAAGTAGTCTACTACTAGTGTTTTAAGTACTAATAATATAATATTTATAGCTATTCGAGACCTGACTTTAGAAGTTCGGGCCTTTTATAAAATATATATAACTATTATAAGTTCCTTACTTGCTTTTCTTAATATTCTTAATACTAATATTATTATAGTATAATTATATCTTATTAAAAGATAAGCGGATTCCGGAAAGTATTAGCTAATTCTTTACTAAGTCCTAAATAGGGCTAGTATCTAGTATTCTTGCTTTGGGAATTAGGAATTTATAGGAATTAGAGTTTATTTATTTGAGATACTCATAACTAGTTTACCTATAATAAACCTTTCTTAGTTCTAAATCTTTTTTTAATAATTTAAATATGATTTTCGTAAGCCTTAATAAAACCCTGGAAAACCTTTATAAGTAAAAAACCCAGGGAAAGAGTATCTCTATTACTATTCCGGATCTTTTCTTGGCTATCCAGGTCCTCTTTTTCTTTTAAGTAGCCTTTTTCTTAGTAGTCCAGAATTCTTTTTAATCTTAAGAGGTTATTAAGAGGTAGTTTCGGATTCTAAGCTATGGTTTTGGTTATATAATTTCAGAAGTTCCTTGGAATTTTTAAGGTTAGGGAAAGCAGGTAACCAGGTATTATAATCTTTAGGCCAGGCTTTTTATTTAATTAAATACTATTACTTCTTGCTTCTATTATCTTATTAGTAATTAATAATAGCTTCTATTTCCTATTCTTATTCTTTATTATTATTTACTAATTCCGGAAGTTCTTTAGAGAGATATAAATATGGCTTCTAATCCTTTTTTATTATATACTTTTTAAGGAAAGAAATATAGAAAATTAGATATAAATAATTATATATACTTAGTAGTTCTAACTTATATACTAAATCGCTAATATATTTAAGGATCCTAAACGGATCTATGAATTTTGGCTCAAGCTTTCCTACTTTAAGTTTAATATTTCTTATTAATAGTATTATCTAGGCTTTTTTAGAATAGTATTTAGCTAACTAGTACCTATTATAGTAGGTTTCCCGGTTGTTTTATATATAATATTATAAATCCTCAAGCTTTCTCTACTTTATTTTAAGGATTTCTAGCTTTCTATATATAGCTAGTACCTCTCCTATAATCCTATTCTTAGGATTCTATAGAAGTTAAGGATAGTATCTATAATATATATAGAAAAGTATATTCTATAAAACCTAATATTTTGAGTTATTATATATAAATTCCGTAAAAGATAATTTCTTAAACTAGTTATTCTTTTAGGTATTATAATAATATCTCAGGTAGTATTTCAGGGCCTGGTTCTGCCTTTCTATCTAACTATTTATCTGAGAATAATAAGCTATACTTAAATACTATTTATATATTAAGTAGAAGCAGAAAGCAGACTAGAACTAGCTAGTAAATACCGTTTCTTGGTCGGAAACAATTCTATTAGGGAAGCTAAAGATTAAGAAAACATATTCCTATATAATCTTAGTAAGCTCCGGAAAGTTAATAGTCTTATAATATATAATATACCTTGCTATTTTAGAGTACTAGTTAATAATTATAAGAATTATATTAAAATCGGGACCTCTTACCGGGTTCTTATATAGTAGTAGACCTATAATAAAATCTATAGAGATCTTATTCCAGGGTCTCTTAGGCTATAGTAAACTATTAAGCAGGCTATATAGTAAATGCCTCTTTGCCTTAATTCTCTAGTAAATATTATATTCTTAATAATAATTACAAATATCTCTTTTTATATTCTCCTAATACTAGGACCTTCTAAGGAGCTCAAGAGTCTTCTCTATTCTATAGTATCTAGCTATTAGATTATTATAATAAAGCTTTATAACTTCTTAATATAAAGCGGGATTATTAGGTATAATAATTCTTAAATAGTACCTAAATAGGCCCGAATTATTTTTCCAGATTTCTTTTCCCTTAGTATCTTTCTTACTAAGCCTCTATTTTATAATATTCTAATATCGAGAATTATTTCTCTAAGCTACCTAAATAATATCCAGAAGAGATTTAGATAGAAAGACTAGTACTATAGCTCTTTTAGTAGCTATATATATCTATATATAGGGAATTAGATATTTGTAACTATCTAATTCAAAAATTCGAGAGACCGAGGAATCTTTAGTTCTATTAAGTAATACGGTTATAAATACCCTTATTACCTTAGCTATAGTAATAGAGCTTTTAAGGCATCTCCCTATATCTTGCTTCTTAACTAATTTTATAGTTAAGGGATCTATAAGATAATCTATCTACTTATCTTATAGTAAACATTTCTCCTTAGCTACTATAGATATAGTAAGTATTAAATAATACCTATTTTAAAGAGGGAACTCTTTAGATATCTATAAGAACCTCTGAATTATAACTATAAAAGCTTCCTTTAACTTGTTCTAAAAGATTAGAAGCCAAGTTATATTAATAGGACCTTCTTTATAATTAGGTCTTTTACTAGGTCTATTTACTGGATTTAAGGCGCCTCTATAGTAAATAATATTAAAATCATATATTATAAGATATATTACCTAATATACTTAATAGCTCTCTAGATATTTTATTTCCATAAAGTATTAGAGGTTATTATAGTCTATAATAATCTCGATTATAAACCTGGACTCTTTAAGGTAATAGTACTAATACTTAAAGGCTTTAATAATTACAAGTAGCTTCCTATTATGAGTACTATAGTTATATTTGGCTCCGGAGAGTTTCCGGAACTAGAATACTACTAGATACTAGTATTTTTTTGGGCTATTATTAGGATTAACTTATTATGAAATAGTACTAGTAATTACGAATTTTAATATATTAGTTTTAATATAAATCTTCTTAGAAGGATTAAAATAGACTAGGATAGGCATTATAGTAAAAGCTTTTTTTAAAGTCTTAAAGCTTTTAGCCGCTTTATCTATTTATATAAAGGAACCGGATTTCCGGCTCTTTTCTATTTCTTTTAAGAGGTCTATTAAGCCTATAGTTACCTAAAAGTAATAATAGATAAACCTGTGGTAGAAATTAGTAAATCTAAGAAATACTTGGATATTATAAAATAATTCTGGTTCTGGCTATTTAATAATACTATAGACCTGTTTAGGATCTATATAAATACCTTCTATTCTAATAAGGAAGCCCAAAAATTCGACTTCCTTAATATTAAACTCGTATTTACTAAGTTTATAAAATAGGTTATTTTTATATAGCCTAGTAAGTATCTAGCAAATATAATTATGGTATTTATTCTTATTTCGGGAGTAAATAAGAATATTATCTAAATAAATAACTATAAAATAATTCAGGAGCCCTATAAGTATAGTATTAATATATACTTGAAATATGGCTAGTATATTAGCTAGCCCAAAAGGTATTATAAGATATTTAAAATGGCTATAGTAGGTCCTAAAAGCCGTCTTTTATTTATATTCTTTACGAATTCTTACCCGATAATATATATCCTTGAGATCTAGCTTTATAAAGATCTTGGCTTCTCGGAGCCAGTTAAGGATCTTATTAATAAGAAGAAGCGGATACTAATTCTTGATCATAACTTGGTTAAGTTTATAATAATTAATATAAAGGTATAGTTCTTTATCTTTCTTGGGAATAAAAAGAATAGGTACTCTTGCTAGGCTTTTATTAGGCCTTATCTAATATTTATAAAGCATATCCTATAAATATAGATGTAATGCTTCTAGTTAAGTCTCTAACAGATTATATAAAGGCCCGTATGGGACTATACTATTTATATTAATAGAGTATTTAATATTACTAAGATTAGGAAGTTCCGAAGCTTTATTAGGATTAAAAACTTCTGAGAAGTCTTTATATTTATTATTCCGGAAATAGATAGGTATTTCTAAGGCCCTTTTCCGGAGGATATTAATTTACTATATTAAAAACTCCTATTTAGTATTACTAAAACCATATAATAAAGTAGAGACCTAGTAACTATTATAAATATATAAAGCCTATTATCTAGAATAGTTATATTTACTTTTAGTTAAGAATAAAACTTAAAGTACTAGCTCAGGGTACTAATTAAGCTTCTTACCGAATTCTTTTAGTATTAGGATCTTAATATTATTAGGCTATATAGGTATATATACTTATTATTTCTTAATATAGTCTATATATTATATAAGGGTTACTTTATAAAATTCTATACCAAAAACGAGGCTATAAGAGCTAATATTCTTATACCTATAGAACCGGAGCTTAAAAAGATATATCTTACTATAATTATCTATAATAAATACCTCAAGATTATAGGCTTAATAGACCTTAAATCTGTTTTTATAAAAGGTTATAAACTCTTAGTTATATTTAGCTAAGGTAATAAAGCCCCGGCTTTAAGCCTAATTATTATTAAGGAAGTTATAGTCTAACCCGGTATTACCGAGTCCGCTATATATCTCTAAGGTATCTACTTCTGGCTATATTAATCTTACTTAAATAATTATATAAAGTAATATGCCTTTTTTATTATAGCTAAAATTATTAATATTTAAGATTTGGTTTTCCCTTTTCTCTATTTCTTAAGAGGATCTCTTCTAGAATACTTCTCTATAGTAATAGTATTAACCTGCTTTTATAGATACCTTAATTCTTCTATAGTTTTGGCCTTATTAGGGTTCTGCCAAGCCTATTTAATATACTTAAAATACTTTATATTTCCTGAGAAATATTCTTTTTATCTATAAGTTTAATAAACTATACCTAAAGTAGAACTAGTATTCTATTAAGGCCTTAAAGGGGCCAAAGTATTACCTGAGGATTTCTTATATAATTTTCGGAACTTATTCTTCCTTTTTTAATAGCCTTATAAATCAGAATTTACTAAGTTAGAGTCCTTAGGAACAGAATTACTTTTACTAGACTCCCCCGCCTTTACTTTCCTTAATTTAGGGTAAGTAATATATTCTGCTTTCTGAGCTTTCTTAAGCTACTCGGAAATAGATATTGCCTTACTTTCTAAGAAAATAGATATAAGTATCTAATAAGTCTTATAGTTAGATAAAGTAGTATTAAGAGTCCGGACCCGGTTCCTCTCAGAATATAAGTCCTAGTTAACTTCGAGACTAATTATCCGAGTATATAATTCGGTAATTATCTTGCCGTTCTTCTAATAAAGATCTCGGAGTTCCTTAAAGGCATCTTATTAATAGGTTTAAGGTACTTAGAATATATTAGCCAAGTAGGCCTTGAATTACTTCTAATAGACCTTATATAATAGTAGGCTTTACTTTATTATAGCCTCCCAAGTATTATAAGGTTTGTCCCTAAGGGTACTTATAGTAGAGTTAACTCTAGAAGAGTATCTATTATAAGTCTAAGGCTAGGTCCTAAAGACTGCCTTCTAGGAGAATACAAATATCCTCTATTCCTTAAAAGACTTTCCATAATATAAGTCAGGTATCCGGACCTTAAGAAGCTTCTCTTAGTCCAAATATATCTTTAGGATATTATATAATAGCTCCTAATAAATAGTATTAAGATTACTTTTAAAGCTTATTATATTAGGAAAAGAAGTAGATTCTAATCCTATTTCAGGAAGTTCCCTGGTAGGAATTACTAAGGAAAAGAGAATAGACTTATAAATAGAGTTTCTATAAGATATAGTAAATTATAAGGTATCCCTGAGGATACTCTTGTATTACTCTAATTATAAGATACGCTAGTTAATTATATTCACTAATTCTTGCTTTTATTAGAGTACTTTAACTTTAGTATATAAGCCCTATTCCGTAGCTTGGGTAGTAGTAACTCGGGTATTAATCTCGGTATCTTAATTATTGCCGGGATTATTTCCGTTATTATTACTGGCTCTCGGAGGCTCCTGAGGGGCCCTATTAAAAGTATTAGACGAGCCTTTACTATTACCTATATTAGGGTTAATCTGGTCGACTTTCTCTATAGAAATAGCTTTAGCGAGGGGTTATATATTTTGCAGATTTTGAGATATAATTACTTATTAAACTACCTTCTTTAAGGATAGAGAGATTAGCTTATAAGGTATTTATTAGTAGGTAATAAGATAATAGAATAAATTAGTATATTATAAAACTATAGTATTAAATTCAGTATAGAACTAATCTCTGTCTCTCCTATAAGGTCCAGGGAAGCCTTCTCTAAATAAGAGGCCCCGATAGTATATATATAATTAGTAATTTATAAGCCTAATACATATAATATAAACAGTAGTTAGTTGGGATATTAAAGGGCTACCGAACTCCCTAATTAATACCCGTAATATCCGAGGTTCGTTACATGCCCTTAAGTCACGTGCGTCCCTGTATATATTATAGCTTCTTATCCCTGGAAACGTGGAATTATTAGTAGGTATAGTAGTTATTCCTATACTAATTAATATTTATACCTTAGCCTGGCTAGTAATAGCGGGCCTAAAGAAGCTATTAAAGCTTAGCTTGTCCTAAGTATCCTATTAGGGGCTATATATATGCCTCCTAAATAAGAGTAGTATATAAGGGTATCTCGAATATTATTATATTATTAGGTATAAATAGTTTACTATATTATAAGAGGAGGCCGTCTTATAGTATCCAAGTGCCTTTTTTCTTATTTCTTGCCTTATCCCATAGCTTTTCTAGCTCTAGTAACTCTTGGTTCTCGCTTAATAGCTTATCTACTAGCTAGATACTATTATACTGGGTTTTTTCCTAAGCCGGGCTTATAAAGGCCTCAATTAGAGCTAACTAGAGATCCCATATAATATTATTATTAATCTTTCGTTATAAGAGGAGAATTTAGGTTCGGTAGGCTACTATTACCTTATCCTAGATAGTTATATCCTCGTATTTCCTACTTAGGGCATCCGCTCATTTATTTAACTTGCCTATCTAATATATAAGCTTGAAATAATAGTAGGAAAGATACTTTGCCTAGCAAGCTTATCTTACTAAGAGCTTCTTTATAGTTATAAAGTACTTAAGGGCTCGGTAGTCTAAGTAAATTATAAAGGGTACCTCCTATAGGCTTTCTAGCTTTGCTTGCTATTTAGTTAAAAAGAGAATAATAGTAAATATCTCTTTATTATAAATATTATAGTTTAGCTCTACTAATTATATAGTTTTAGAGAAGAATATTACCGGGTACCAGAGTCCTATCTAGGGATCTTATTATAAGAGAATACCGGCTATAACTTTATTTAATATATTTATCTTAACTATAGTAGGGAGGTTCGGGTTATAGTAATATAGAATTAGTACTAAGAGTATAGCTTACTTTAGCTTAGTGAAATTTTCTTAATACTAATCTATTTACTTAAACGGAACTCCCTTATATATTAGAGCTATTAGGGGCTTTACTATATGGCTATATTCCGTAATAAAGCGCTAATAAAAGTTATAAAAACCCAAAAAGCCTTATATTCCTTTAATTATCTTTAGTAATTACTAGTTCTTAATAACCGCTATCTTATCTAAGTCTATTTTAATGCCTCTAGTAAAAATAATAAAGCCTAGATACTTTATATAAGTAACCTTAAACTCTAATTTCTTAATATTCGCTTAGAGGCTAGTATTCTGTAATTACTAAAAAACTTTTCATATATAGTCTTTATACTCTAGAGAATTATCCGAGTAAATTAGAATATTATTTAAGTAAGCTATATAAAAGATATTAAGGTAATTAAAGAGAATATTATTTATATACCTCTAATATATAGTAGGGCTATTAGTTAGGCCTTCCTAAAGAACCTTATACTTATAGGCCCCATATCTCATATAAAATATCGTGAGTTCTTCTAATTCTGGATCTATTCGGATCTAATAGAATACTTGCCAAATATCTAGCTTTATATAGACCTTGGCTTGAGCTAGCCATGCGAGAGTCTCGTAAATAAGGAAAAGAGAATAATAGTCCTTTTATATTAAGTTATTTAGCTTATAATAGTTAATATAAAATCAGAGAGCTTTATTAGCCTTTTTTATAAAGAGAATCGGGAATATAAAAGGAAACTAGCTTGGCTTAATAAAGCCCTATTAGAGGTTCTCTTTAAGAAAGCGCTTGATTTCCTATAGCTTATGGGTCGACTATTAATGAAGCGGGAAATACCCTAGGCTCTCTGGGCCTTCGGGATTATTAATCTAAATCTTATAGTTATATAGTTAATACGGGAATAAGATATTTAATACTTCCTTTAAGAAAACGTCTGCGAAATCCTTGAACTTCTCTAGTAAAACTCTTGCTAGCTACTATAGCTTTATCTCTCTTAGCTATTACTTGCCCGGGACAAACTTGTTCTCTTACTATAATTCTAGCTCTTTATTAATCTCGAAAAATAATATTATAAAGAAAAGGTTCTTCTTCTTCTATAGGTTTATCTAGAAAGCGGCTAGCGAGATACTTATAATATTAACCAAGGGCCTTAACTAGATCTTATGGCTTTCCTTTAGATAGTATAGTTTTAATATTCTTATCTCTAGCTTAGGAGAAACTTCTATATTCCCTAAGGCTACTTGTATTTCTCTATAGTATTAAGCTTAATCCTTTTACTATATATAGCTTTCTGAGCCCGGGTTAGAAAGAGAATAAGAAGGTTTCCTCTTTATAAGCTAAGGTCTCTAGGACTTATTTATAGCTATGGCTTTATTTCTTCTATCTGCGTTTTCTTAGTACTAGTTACTTTTCCCAGATTTCAAGTTCTTATATATAGTAATTAGGACCTTATCCTAATCCTTTTTTCTAGGCTAATTATCTAGCTAGATTAATCTTCTATTCTTATAATTAATTAGGATACTAGTACTTATAAACTATTATTATCCCAAAATCATATTATGCTTACCTAGCCCTATAACTAGTATAAGTACTAGGACTTTCCGTCTATTAATTAAGAGTATAAGCTTAATATAGTAAGTAATAGGCGCGGCTTACTTATTATTAAACCCCCTTATATTATAGGGTAATACTAATTAAGTAAGCTTAATATCTAGAAATTATTTAATTATTCTTATAAACTTGAAATTAATAAAAATATATCCGTTTATTCCGGTATTAATAAGAGAAGAAGTCTTAATACCTAATCCATTATTACTAACTATATAAGGGAATATAAATACTTTACTTCCTAGTAACTAGCTCAAATTAACTTCTATTATATCCATATAATATGGCCCTAAAAAGAAGACTTTTTTTAGGGGTCCTCGTTTCCCTATTCTATATTCTTAGATAGCTTACTTATAATAAGTACCGCTAGCTTAGCCGCCAAAACTTGCTTTATATACTTTATCTTAGGCTCTAGATAATTCCTAGATATATAACTAAATCCATTATAGTTATAGTACTTAAGATCTAAGAATCTGGGCTTCGGGGTAATAGGCTTATCTATTACTAGGATCTTGGGAGCGGGCTTTATATAAGGGGCGTTTTTTGGGCTTGGCTTATTCGTACCTTTATTAGCTTTCTTAAATACCTATTCTTTCTTTTTATAGTAAGCTCGAATCTACTAGTTATTTATAATATAGTATTACGCGAACTTTATAGTATAAATAGCCGGGTTATTATAATACGTAGCTATGGCCTCTTAAAGCTTCCAGGTAAGCTTATTATTTAGGTTATTCTTAAGATCCTACAGGTTAATATTTCCGTTTGCCACGTGCCTCAGGAATAGGGTATAGAACTTCTGAAAGTCTAGCCCTTCTTTATAAATAGCTCCTTAAACGCTTGCCGAGTATTATACTCCTTATTCGGGTTACTATATAGCTTCTCTAGATAGGTATATAGTTTCCTAATAATCTTATATATATATTAATTATCCTGGTTTAGGCAGGAAAAGATTAGTATAAGGGCATGGCTACTTATATGGCCGGATACGTAAATAATCTTGAGGTTCTTTATCTAATAGGAATTAGAGTTACTATAAAGCTTATTCTTAATCTAAACTAACTAATTATTAAAGGTAATACTATTCTTGGTTATGCCTTTAAAAATAGGAAAGTTAGGGAGTTTAACTAAGTATCTACTTTCTAAAGTAGGGGAACTAGTTATCCCGGCAGGCTATATAATAAACTTCTTAATAATAGCTTTATTTTTTTATAGGACTTACTTAGTTTCTCTTAGCTAATCCCGATAATTCTCGCTATAAGTAAGGATATTACGTATCTTTAGAATTAGCTTAATAATCTCTTTATATAAAGCCTCTGGGTTCCGAAGTAATTCTTGGAACTTTGCCTTTAATAAGGCAGGTTCCTTTTCTTTTTTTATTTTCTGAAAGAAAGTATTTCTTCTACTATAAATATTAATAGAATACTCGGACTTCTCAGGAAACTTAATAAAAGACTCTAGTCTATCTTCTAGTAATATACTAGTAGTATCTCGCACTATAGCTTCTTCTGACTTGCCTAGTTATTTTGGGACTTGCTTTCTTATAGATCTTTATTTAGTAATAAAGTTACTAGCCTATTTACTTACCTAGCCGGTCCAGGGCTTTTTTGCCTAGTTATTTTAGGGCTTTCTTTTATTCTAATATTAGTTAACCGGTTCGGGAATAGCTATAGCATATTGTATTTATACTTATTAAAAACTAATTAGGTAAGTATTATTTAAATTCTCCACAGGATTAAGAAATAGATAAGCTTTAAATTATGTTATAAGTATAAGATCTAGGGCCTAGAAAACGTAATTAGACTATCTCTATTTTAATAATTTAAAGCTAAAGAGAAAAAAGAATCCCAAAAGAGCCTCGGATCTAAATAATCGCAAGCTATATACGGGCCCATATACTAGCTTAAGCTCGGGGTCACGTGTAATAATTAGGTAACTATAGATACCTTATTTAGATACTAGATATCTTTCTAGCTCTAGTCTAATTCCTACTAGTACTATATATTATAATAACTATAATACTATTATTAATTATATTATAGTAATTAGTAATATTTAAGAAAGTAATAATAGAAATTTAAAAGCTTTAAGCTAAATACTAGATTATAAATATCCTAAATATCTAAAATAGTTCTAATACTATTAATATTTATAAACTTTTCTTAAATTTAGATATTCTTATATAATATAAAAGAAATACTAGTTAATCTAGTAATTAGAATAAGTTATATAAGCTAGTAGCTATTAACGGGAAAAACTATATACTAGCTTTATTATATAATAATACTATCTTTTATTTAATTTCTATAAAGCCCTTTTATATAGGAAATATTAAGGTTATTACTAATAGCCCCAAACCTAAATCTATTTCTAAACTTTATAATAAAACTAAAAATAATATAAATATAATTTCTCTTATTATTTCTATTATTTTATTAAAGTATAATAAAGAATACTTTTATAAAAACCCGAATTTTATAATATTTCTATAAAATAATAATTTATATAAGAACTTTTATTAAGTTAAAATTACTAGCCTTTTAAAAAAAAATATATTTAAGATTATTTCTAGATCTTAAATACTAAAGAAAATATATATTTTTAATTTCTGGTTTATTAATAAAATTAAGAATAAGAATATAGAAAAAGAATTTAAAAAATTAAAACTAGTTATTTAGGCTTATAATAATAATAAGAAATATATAATATTAATATAATTACTTACTATTTAATATATTAGCTAGAGAATTATTCTTAATATTACTATTATAAAAATAGATATTATAAAGCTATATTTATATAATATCTTATAAGCTTATATCTAATTAATAACCTTACTTAATTATAATTTCTATATTAACTTATTTTATAAGCTTATTAAAAAGCTAAATCTAAATAATAATTTAGTTCTAAAAATTATAAAACTATTATATAATATATTAGAAACTAGAAATTACTAGTTTAAAACTTACTATTCCTATTATATTAATAAGCTTTTTATAGAATAATTAACTTATAACTCTTGCCTTTTCTATAGTAAATAATTTTTTAGAATTATTAGTTTTTAAACTAATAATATTTTATTTATTAGAACTAATAATTTTATAAAAATAAAATAACTAAAGCTTTAAAAAACTAAGTTTTTAGCTAAGAAATATAAATATCTTATTATTAATTATAATCTCAAATTTAATAAAGATATTATTTATATAAATATTACTAGAATTATTTTTATATAAAAATACTAATATAAAAACCTCTAAACTATTTCTATAAAAAATATTACTATTATAAATAATAGAAATACTATTTATTAAGATCTCTTTATTAAGAACTAATATATTACCTAATATATTAAAAAAGTATATATTATATTAGTTTATTAACTAAAAGCTTTATATAACCTATTAATTACTATTTAAACTATTAAATTCTTAAAAACTAATATAAAAGTATTTAATAAGTATATTTAATAGCAAATTAAGAATATTACTAGAGAACTAAGATTTATAAAGCTAGTAAAGAAATCCTTATATTTAATTATTTTTATAGATATTTTATTTATAAATAATAAAGATTTCTTTTCCTAAATTAGATATATTCTAGTTCTAGTAAATAAAACTAGATATATTAATATTATTTACTAGTTCTTTACTAAATATAAAAGAGTTACTAGAAGTATTCTAGTTTTAGAACTCTATAATATGGCTTATAGCTTTAATATAAATACTTTAGTTAAATCTATAATTAATAAAATACTAGAAATAGAACTATTACTAGTAATTTATATAAATTCGAAATTATTATATAAATACCTTATTAAATTAGGAATTACTTAAGAAAAATATCTAATAATTAATATAATATATTTCTATTAGTATTAATTTACTAGAAATATATAATACTATTATATAAATATAAAAGTACTATTTATATAAGGTTAGTAAAATTATTATTTAGAAATAGAGATTATAATATTATAGTATTAATATATAATTCCTAAATTTACTAAGCTTAAAGAAATCTAGTTTACTAGTTAAATTACTAATAAAATATAAGATTATATAATTATATCCTATATCTTATATTTTATTATTTATATTCTATTACTTATTATTTATATCTCGTATCCCGTATCCCGTAATTATATATATAATTTCTAGAGAAATAGCTATACTAATACTAGAAACTTTCTAAAAATACGAAAAATAATATCTTTTTCTAATTATATATAAATTCCCTAATTTGGCCTAGTACTAGATTTCCTAAATACTTTATATATTTATATTACTTCTAAGGTTTTAGTTATATATTAAAGGCTATAGCCTTTTTATATATAATTTTTTTCCTTATAATATTTTCTTATTTTATATATTTATTAGTTTTAATTTTATTATAAAATTAGCAGAATTTAATTCTTTTTTAATTTATTTAATTTCTATAATTTCTTATTATTTATATATCTAGTAAAGATATATTATATTAATTATTAGGTATTTCTCTCAAATAGTATCTAATTTAATAAGATATTTATATAATAATTTCGAATTTATATAAATAACTAATAATAGTTCTATTTCTAGTATTTTATTAATTATAGATTTAACTAAAGTACTTATATTAAAACCATAAGCTATATTATAGAGTTCTAAAGCTAGAATACTTTTAATAACTCTTTTATATTTAATAGAAAACTAGTAAATAATATTAGTATATCTAGTTCTATTTACTAGAACTAGAATATATCTAATCTAGAAAAAAAGATCTTTATTATTTATAAATAAAGTATTTATAAAAATAATTAAATATAAAAACTTTTTTATTAGTTTTATAAATTTTAGTTTTCTAGTAATATTCTTAATTTACTATTAAATATATTTATTAAATACCTTTATATTAGTTTCTAAGGATTTAATAGCTTAAATAGTAATTAATAGGTTATATAAAGCTTCTAGTTAATAAACTAATATAATATATATATTTTTTATATATTAGGTAATATATTAGTTCTTAATAAAAAGATTTTAATAAATAGTATTTCTATTATTTATAATAGTAATATTTTTTATAGAAATAATTTAGAGGTTCTTATATTAGTATTCTTATATAAAGGTAATTCTAGTAATATTTATATAAATAATATCTTTATTAAATTTGAAATTATAATTAAAAATAAGAAATTTATATTTCTTAGCTAAAAACTTAGTCTTATAAAGCTTTAGTTACTTTATTTTTATAAAATTATTAATTCCGATAAATAGAATATTATTAGTTTAAAGGCTAATAATTCCGAAAGATTACTTATTATAGAATAAGTAAGAGTTATAAGTTAATTATTTTATAAAAAGCTTATTAATATAATAAGAATAATAAGTTTTAAACTAGTAATTTCTAGCTTCTAATATATTATATAATAGTTTTATAATCTTTAAAATAGAATCGTTTTTTAGATTTAGCTTTCTAGTAAGCTTATAGGATAAATTAATATAGAAATTATAATTAAATAAGATTATTAATTAGATATAAGCTTATAAGATATTATATAAATATAATTCTATAATATTTATTATTATAATAATAATACTAAGAATAATTCTTTAGCTAATATATTAGATAATAAGTAATTATATTAATACTATATATTTCTTATTATTATTATAAGCTTAGATAACTAGTTTTAATTTCTTAAGCTTTTTCTTTATATTCTTATTTTTAATCTTATTAATAAACCGGGAATTAAAAATATATATTTCCTTTAGTACCTAAGATCTAGAAATAATTTCAAATATATTTTTTTCTAAAAAACTAGTAATTTTAATTTAACGAGAATTCTTATATAATTTATTATTTTATAAAAATACTATAATATCCAAAGTTTTATAAGAGTATTCTTTATTATATTTTAGTAAAATAATAGGAGGAATTATATCTATATTATCTTTAGCCTTATTATTAGATTCGGAAATAGGTTTAGATTCGAGGCTATTAGTAATAACCTTAATATTCCCTATATAAAAGGGCTTTATAGAGATTAAATAAAAGATAGTATTACTATATAATAGAGCTAGTATATAGTTCTCCTATAATATATATAGGATTATATGTGATTTAAGGGCATATAATAAACCTCGGATATTACGGGTATTAATTAAAGAGTTTAGTAGCCCTTTAATATCCTAACTAACTATTATTTATATTATATATATTAGGCTTATAAATTACTAATTATATATATACTATTAGGGCCTCTTATTTAGAGGGGGCTTCCCTAGACCTTATAAGAGAAATAGAGATTAGTTCTATACTAAATTTAATACTATGGTTTTATAATATACTAATTTATTCTATTATCTTATTATTTACTAATAAATACCTTATAAGCTAATTTCTTTACTCTTAAAAGAGATAGTTTAATAAGTAATTATATTTCGAAATCTGCGAAATATATAACTTTTTACTAAAGCTATTCCTATAGAGAAAGTTAACTAGATTAACCCTAATATAAGTAATAGTAAAGGCTTATCTAATACTTTTAATAAGGCCTCTCAGGAGCCTCCGAGAGCTAGTAATAATAACGGAAATAATCCCGGTAATAATTAAGATACCAAGATTAATACCCGAATTACTATTACCTAAGCTATGAAATAAGGCTTATATACTAAAGTTAAAGCGCTTTAATAAAAGTAAGAATTAGTAAATATAATTAACTAGTATATCCTATAATTAGAGTAATATAAAAATATTCTTAGAAATATTTTATGGTTTACTATATCTTATAGAAACTTTATTCGTGAGTCTATTTCTTCTTTCTCGGTAATTCTTACTAGAGAACTTCCTGAAATAGGATTAGAACCTATTCTTTTTCCTAATATAATAAGCTTTAAGAATAATCTTAATACTATTTATTAGGAGTTACTATATAATATTCTAAAGATATATTTAGACTAAAAGAAACTTTTTAAGATCCGGATACCTGACTTATATTATAGAAAGTTCCTTAAGAAATAAAGAATATTTGTGTTTTTCTGGGAAGTAATCTTTAGGACCTAGTCTTAAACTTATAATAGATATTTTTCTAGAGTTAATTTTATTATAAATATTCTTAAAAACAAATCTTATAATACTTAGGAGGCTATAATAAAGTAAAGCCTATTATTATATAAGGTTTATTAGGAGTAATTTAAGGCCTACTTAGCTAATATACTCTAAGTATCTTAAATCTATTAATAAGATATCTTTAAGAAACTTCGAGATCTTTATTAGAAAAATAGTAAGATAATTACCGAGTTATATACTCAGATAATTAGTCTCGAAATTAACTAGGACCTATGTTTTAAGAAGAACTAGGTCCGGATTCTTAATACTACTTTATCTAACTATAAGACTTATTAGATACTTATATCTATTTTCTTAGGAAATAAGGCAGTATTTATTTCCGAATAGCTTAAGAAAGCTTAGAAAGCAAAATATATTACTTATCTCAAATTAAGGAAAGTAAAAGCAAGAGAGTCTAATAAGGGCAATTCTGCCCCTAAGAACTCTAACTTAGCAAATTCTAATTTATAAGGCTATTAAAAAAGGAAAAATAAGTTCCGAAAATCACATAAGAAACCCTTAGGTAATACTTTGGCCCCTTTAAGGCCTTAATAAAGTACTAGTTCTACTTTAGGTATAATTTATTAGATTTATAAATAAAAAAGATATTTCTTAAGAAATATAAAGTATTTTAAATATACTAAATAGGCTTGGCAGAACTCTAATAAGGCCAAAATTATAGAAAAGTTAAGGCATTTATAAAAGCAAGTTAATACTATTACTATAAAAAAGTACTCTAGAGAAAACCCTCCTAAAAAATAGGGAAAAAGAAAGGCCAAATCTTAAATATTAATAATTTTGGCTATAATAAAAAAGGCATATTACTTTATATAATTATTTAAGTAAGATTAATATAGCCAGAAATAAGTACCTTAGAAATATATAGCAAACTCAGTAATATCGGATTAGACTATAACTTTCTTAATAATAATTAGGCTTAAAGCCAGGGCTTTATTATCTTAGCTAAATATAACTAAAAGTTTATAATCTTTTATAGGAATAGATTTAAGGTTTATTAAGCCTATAATCTTAAGATATTTATTATAAATAATTATAGTAAGATATATTCTTTTAAGTTCCGGTTTTATAAGTATAAGAATATTAGCTTTTATAGCCTTATTTTTAATATAGAATTTTATAAAGTAACCCTTATATAATATATAGACTATATTAAGAAATAATAAATATATATATCTATATAGCCTAATAATATTAAGATCCTAATACTAAAAGAATTTAGTAAGAAGCTTAACTAGTACCCTAAGCTAGTACTTTAAGTCTTATTCTTAACTAAAGGCAAATATAACTATTCTAGATAATAGGCTTTATATATTTATAATAATTACTAGGTCTTTACTTTATTATATAGTTCTAGTAATACTAAACAGGAGTTTTTAATATAATAAATTAATACTTTCCGGAAAGGGGCCTTAAAGATACCTATCTATTTCCGAAATAATAAATATAAAGATTTCTCAGAGGTTTTTAATCCTAATAAAGCTTTGGAACTTCCTAATCTTAGTAGTATTAAATATTTTATTAATATAGATAGTATAGTCTTATATAGGCCTTTATATAATCTATTAGAGACCTAACTAGAAGTATTATATCTATATTTATAAGATATACTTTATAAATATTAGATAAGGCCTAGTAAAAGCCTAGTAAAGGTGCCTATTCTTTTTATTCCTAAGAAAAATAGAGGATTATATCTTTATATTAATTATTATAAACTTAACTAAGTTATAATTAAGAATTAGTATCTACTTTCTCTTATTAATAAAGCCTTTAACTAGTTCTAAGAAGCCAAGATCTTTATAAAGCTAGATCTTAAGAATATATATTATTAAATAAGAATTCATAAAAAATACGAGTAAAAGATAGCTTTTAGAACTTATTATAGCTATTTTAAATATCTTATAATATCTTTTGGGCTAGCTAATATACTAGTTATATTTCAAGTATATATTAATATTATACTTATAGGGCTCCTGGATTATTTTATAATTATTTATTTAGATAATATCCTTATTTACTCTCGAAATAAGAATAAATATTATAATTATATTTACTAGGTACTTACTAGGCTATATAAAAATAACCTGTTTTATAAACTTAATAAATACGAGTTTAATATTAAGGAAATCGAATTTTTGGGCTTTTTTATTAGAATAGAAAATATTTATATGGATCCTAAATAGGTCTATAATATTATTAAATAGCCAGAACTAGAATTATTCTATAATATTTAAGTATTTTTTAGATTTACTAATTTCTACTATAGGTTTATTTACTATTACTTTCAGGTAACCGTAGGCTTAATAAATCTCTTAAAAAGAATAGAAAAGGGCCAGAAATCCGGTTCCTTTATATAAATAAATAAAGCAGCTAAAAGCTTTAAGACTTTAAAAAAAGCTTTTATTATAATACCTATCCTAGTCTATTTTAACTTTTCTAAGAAGATTTATATTAAAACTAATATATTAAAATTCATAATTATTAGTACTATTTTATAATAAGTTAATCCTAGTAATAGCCTAAAAAAATACTAGTATTTAGTAATATTCTAGTTCCGGAAACTTTCTGGAGCTAAATATAATTATAATACCTATAATAAGAAACTACTTATAATTATTAAAGCCTTTAAGTATTAGTACTATTACTTTAAAGAATCCAGGTTTATAATTGAGGTTATTATAGATTATAATAACCTCTAATATTTTATAGAAATAAAATATCTAGAGAACTATTAAGTATATTAGGTAATATATCTTATAATATATGATTTTAATATTATTTACTATAGAGGCGCCTTAAACCTAGTAAACGGACCTAGTAAAAGACCTAATTATAAAAAAGGTCTTATTAATATAACTTAGCTTCTGATTTTTTAGAATAAGTTAAAAAAAGCTTTTATAATTATAATTTAGAAATTCTTATAAATATCTAAAAAGTTTTTTTTTTAGAATAAGTATTATTTAATACTTGCCATATCTATAATAGCTAAGGAAAAATATTTACTATAAGATAAGTAAATAGATTATCTTATAGATTCCTTAATTATAAAATTAGTTAAAAAGCAAGATATAGGGAAATACCTTAAAAGCTTTATTATTATAGCTAAGGTAATAAGGATATTTATAATTATATTATTTAATAGAACTAAAGATTTCTTAATTTCTCGAGTTTTTGAATTAGATAATTATAAATACCTAATTCCCTATATATAAATATATACGGCTACTAAAAGAGCTATAGTACTAGCCTCTTTATCTGAATTCCTTCTAGATATTATCTAGATAGCTTAGAGAAATAAATTCTCAATATTAGAATATTATGAAATAGAGGCTTAGTAAGAAAGATATTAAGAGAAAAGAAATCTAGAAAAATAATTCGGGTTTACTTAGATACTATTTAAGAATTATTATACCTAATAATTCCGCTTTATATTAAGAAGTTATAAAGCTTTATTATAATAACCTAATAGCTAGATATTATAAAATAGAAAAGACTCTTGAGCTTCTTAGAAAGTTCTAGTATTAGAAAAATATAAAAGAAAATATTTATAATTATTATTAAGAATATAATATCTGCTAGAGAATTAAGATAAAGAGGTATTTGCTATATAGTTTACTTAGTAGTTTATTATAGCCTAAGAAACCCTAAAATAAGATTTCTATAAATTTTATTATAAGTTTACTATTATATAAGAACCTAATAAAAGGTCCCGATTTTAATATAATTCTTATAATTATTAACTAGTACTCTAAAATAGTAAGATATATTATATATTATAAGACTATTAATTTTCCGGAGCTTATTAAGATTATATAGAAATATGTTTTCTTAATTTTTAGCTCCTCTAATAGAATTATTTCTAACCGAGAAATAGTATTTACTAGCTAGTTCTAGTCTGCTTTCTGCTTCTACTTAATATATAAATAGTATTTAAGTATAGCTTATTATTCTTAGATAAATAATTAAATAAAAAGACAGAACTAGGCCTTGGAATATTACCTAAAATATTATTATAATACCTAAAAGAATAACTAGTTTAAGAAATTATCTTTTATGGAATTTATATATAATAACTTAAAATATTAGGTTTTATAAGATATATCTTTCTATATATATTATAAATATTACCCTTAACTTTTATAAAATCCTGAGAATAAGATTATAGAAGAGATACTAGCTATATATAAGAGGCTAAAAACCCTTAAAATAAAGCAGAGAAAGCTTAAGAATTTATAATATTATATATAAAATAACTAGGAAATTTACTATAATAAGTACTAGTTAGCTAAATATTATTCTAAAGAAGCCTGGGTAATACTATTAATAAGAAATATTAAACTTAAAATAAGAAAGCTTAAGCTAAAATTTATAGGTCTATTTAGGATTCTTAAATATATTAGTAATTTAATATATAAGTTAGAACTACTAAATATATATAATTATTTATATCTAACTTTCTATATTTCTTTTCTTAAAAAGTATATAGTAAAAAAGAATTAGAAGCTATACCTATATTTTTTTAGAGAACTTCCGGAATTAGTAAATAATAATAAAGAATAAGAATAGAAAGTAAAAGCTATTATTAATTACTAATAAGATAATAGAAATAAGAAGTAATAGTATTTAATTAAATAGAAAGCCTAGCCTAAAGATTATAATACCTAATTACTTACTTTTCTTAACCTTAAAAATTCTAAGGAACTTCTAAAATTATATAACTAAAACTATAGCTTAAAATCCGAAACTATTTTTTAATAACTTTTTAAAATTAAAAAGAATTCTGGATTACTAAGAAAAAGGCTACTTAAAAGAAAGAGAGGACCTAGATAGCTAAGAAAAGGCCCGAAGTAGTAATAGAGATACTTTTTCTCTGGGTTTTTTATTTATAAAGGTTTTCTAGGGTTTTATTAAGGCTTACGAGAATTATATTTAAATTATTAGAAAAAGATTTAGGATTAAAAAAGATTTATTATAAGTAAACTAATTATAGATATCTTAAATAAATAAACTCTAATTCCTATAAATTCCTAATTCCTAAAATAAGAATACTAAATACCGGTCCTATTTAGGACTTAGTAAAGAATTAGCTAATATTTTCCGGAATTCGCTTATCTTTTAATAGGATATAGTTATACTATAATAATATTAGTATTAAGGATATTAAGAAAAGCAAGTAAGGAACTTATAATAGCTATATATATCTTATAAAAGGCCCGAATTTCTAAAGTTAGGTCCTAAATAGCTATAAGTATTATATTATTAGTACTTAAAATACTAGTAGTAAATTACTTAGTAATCTTAGTAATAAGCTCGGTAATAAAATTAATACCTTAAAAATAAATATTATAATATTTCTTTAAGGAATTAGTAAGTACCTAAGTATATTAGAAAAAACTTATCTTTAAAATACTAACCCAAGTAATATTATTATTTGCCTTATTAAGACGGGAAAAAGAATTCCAAAGCTTATTAGTATTTTTCTAGTTTTCGAAAACCTAATTAATAGTATTATTCTTATTAGTATAATACTATTTAGAATATGCTTTAAGAAATTTCTTAAAGATTATAATAGTATTTTCCCAGAACTAGTAAGCCTCTAATAAATAGTAAGAAATCTGAAATCATATTAGCTTTAATAAATATTAAAGCTAAAGAACTTACTAATATATAAGATTTAGAACCCTTATTATAATAGTTATAATTCTTCTTACCAGGTATTATAGTATATAAGATAAAGAGATTAATAAGCAAATACTTGAAATATTTCAAGTATTTACTAGTAATAGAAAAGGAAACTATAAGGTTATTTTTATATTTATTATTAAATCCATCAAGAAATAAAAGATATTTTCTTAAAAGAAATATAATAGATATATAAAAAGACAAGAAAGATTATTAAAATATATATTGAAAAAAATAATAATGAAAGATCAAAAGAAGAAAATAGAAAGAGATTTAAAAGAATTAATAAAAATTAATTAAGGTATTATAGAAAAAAGACCGAAATATAAATAAGGGCATTATTATTATTTTTTTTTTTTTTTTTTTTTTTTTTTATAAGAAAATAAGAACTACCTTAAATTAACACTACTAGTTTTCGCTCGCTAGTCCTTAATTAGAACTGTATACTATTAATATATACTCCCAGAAAGCCTGTAAAGTAATCTCTTCAGCGATTCTCAGATATATTTATATAGGTTTCTTATATAAATATTTATTAAATACTTTCTATATTAGCTATTTAGATTATTCTAATACGAGAGATTTAATAAATAATATTAGTTTTATAAAGTAATGCCTAGTACTTTAGGATCGAGCTAATTAGATTACTTAGATCCTTAAAATAAAATTTATGATTACTAGCTAGCCTTCTTATATTAGGTATAATTATTTTTTCTTCTTTACTTACTTAGCCCTAATCTAATTTAGATAATTTTTATATCTATTATCTAGAATTATATTTAGTAAACTATTTCCCAAGATACTAGAAGTTTATAATTAATTAAATAAATAATTAATTAAATATTTACTAGGATAAATTAATGGATTTTGGGAATAAGATCCTAGAAGGGAAATATAATTATAATATATATAGGGTTATATGTAACTTAAGGGCATATAATAAACCTCGGATATTACGGGTATTAATTAGAGAGTTTGGTAGCCTTTTAATATCCTAACTAACTATTATTTATATTATATATATTAGGCTTATAAATTACTAATTATATATATACTATTAGGGCCTCTTATTTAGAGGGGGCTTCCCTAGACCTTATAGAAAAGATAGAGATTAGTTTTATACTAAATTTAATACTATAGTTTTATAATATACTAATTTATTCTATTATCTTATTACTTACTAATAAATATCTCATATTTCCCTATTAATAGCTACTAGCTTATATAGTTTATTCTAATTACTAGATTAACTAGTATTTCCTTTATACTAAACGAAAATATTTAAATTTAGGAATAATTTATAAATATTAGTAATATTAGAATTATTTCGGGTATTTAAAGTATTTATAATTTAATATTTAGCTTAAAGCTTCTAAATTTCTATTATTACCTTTTTAAATATTACTAATTACTATAATATAATAAGTAATAGGATATTATATTTAATTATTTAAGATAAAATACTATAAACTAAAAGAGTTAGGATAATACTATTAGGTCTTATAAAGTTATTAATAGCCTTAAAAACTATTTGGAATATAATATCCTTATTAATTCTATTAATTTTGGCTATAATAATAAAATAAGTATATTAGATTAGGCTATAATAATATTTTATAATTCTAATAAAGTTATAAGCTTTTATAAGAATAATCTTAACCTTAGTTCCTATAATATTTATAAGCTAAGTAAATTTCTTACTAGTAAACTACTTTCTAATATCTATTATAATCTAATTAGGAGAGCCTAAATAGTTATTAATCTAATATTATTTAAGTATATTCCAGATATATATTATACTAATATTCTAAAGCTATTAGCTAGCTTAATATTAAATACTTTTATTAATAATATAAAATATAGGCTTACCAGAAATATAGAAAATATTAATAATAATAAAGTAATTAAAGCTAATATTATTTCTTAGATTAAACTTAAATTATCTGGATAATTAGCTATATTTCTAGTATTACTTATAGTACTTTATAAGATATTTAAGGGCTTTTATATTAATATTATAGCTTGCTTATTCTAGTATATTTTGAAGTTTACTAATAAATAAATAACTAAAATAATAATATAAATATTATAATTTAATTTTTATAAGAAAGCAGGAATTATAAGTAAAGAATTTAAAAATAAAATCTTATAATATAATATTCTAAAATAAGAAAGAATATCCGAAATATTATATTATAGGTATATATTTTCTAGTAAAAGTAATAAGATAATTAGTAAGATTATTAAAGTAGATCCCTAGCTTATTTATATTAGTTAAACTAAATAAAAATAAAGTTTTTAAAAATATAATATAAAATTATACTTACCTAATTAGTATATTTACTATTATAGATCTAATAGAAGATATAAATCTAATACTAAACTAGATATTAACTTAATCTTTAGTAGTTTTATTAAGTTTAATATTATTATTAGTTTACTAGAAAGCTTGGAATTAGTTAGAATTAGTAATTAAGTATCTAGAGGCTCTAGTATTAATTATAACTTTATAAAAGTAATAAGTATTATATCTTAATATATTATTAATTATAAAAGTCTAGATATCTTTTATTAAGAATTTAATAAGCTCTAAAATATAATTTTCGTTTATTATTTAGTATATAAGAAAAAGAAAAATAAGGTTATTTATAAGAGTATTAGCTATAATTATTAGTAAAATAGGAATAATAGAAATAGCTAAAAAGCTCTTAACTAAAGTAAAATAAGAATCTGGGTAATATTTTTATTTTTTTTATTTTTACTAATAAAGCCTTAAAAGTATTATTTACTAGTTTATTCTTATTACTTTTATTATTTTCTTTATTTTTAGTTTTAGTAATATATTATATATAAGTATTACTAAAGTATTTATTAAAGTTATAGGTATTTCGGGATCTAAACTAATAAATATTTTTATTCCTAAATTAAGTCTTTTTAGCCTTTTATTTCTCTAGTATATATTTCTATAAATAGTATTTGGGTTTCTTATATATAAAATATAACTTTAAAATATAATTATTATAATTATAGGACTTAAAATAGTTATTATAGGTTCTGAAATTATAGCTAGATTTATATTAATAATTTCCGGAAAAATAATAGCTTAAAGAATTCTAAGAATAATATTATTAATTAGTAAAGAAAATTTCGGGATTAGCTTATTATTTATTCTTATATATAATAATAAATAACTAGAGCTTATTAATAAATTAGCTAAGATTTATAAGAAGATCTAAGATTATATATTTATATATCCGAAAGCCTTAATAAAAAGTAATAATTTTATTATAAAAGAATTTAGTATTTTATAAGTTAGGTATAAAACTATATTATAATTAATATAATTTATTAATTAGTAATTAAATAATTTTAAATATTATTTTTTCCGGAAATTTAGCTATTATAGAAGCTAATATAGTAGTATTTTACTTATCTAAATTCCGATATTTAAATCCAGGGCCTTTAAAAAAGCTATAAATATTAATATAAGCCTTTTTATATATATATTAAGAAAGCTAGTTCTTTTAGTATAATAAGAAAAGCTCATATTAGTATTTCTTATAAAAGCTTTATATATTAGTAAATATTAAGGAAAATAGTAAGTTTATAATTAAAATTATTATTAGATCTATTATATTTTTATTTTTTAATATAGATTTTAATAATTTTCCTAATAAGTCTTATAATTAAAGGAAATTAGGGATTATTCAGATATAATTATAGTAATAATAATAATAGAAATATATTATTTATTTCTAAAGCTTTTATACTAATATATAAATCTAATAAAAATATAAGATATAGTAATAAAAAAAGTAATAAAAGAGATAATAGTAATATAGGAATATTAAAAATAATAAGTTCTAGATATTTATTCTTTATAAGAATAATAAAGTCTAATCTAACTACTAATATATTCTTATTTAATTATATATATTATTATTTTTTTATAATAATATATAGGGTATTTATAATAGTATTAGTACTATTATTCTATTATATAAATATATTACTATATTAAAAGATCTTATATAAATATAGTATTTTCGGAAATTCGAATTTATTAAAGTTTCCTTAATAAGTAAAGTCTTTAAAATTATATCTAAATAATTTCTAAAGATTATTATTAATTATTTTATAGAAAATATATTAAAATAGCTTAGTATTTAAGAACTTAGTTATTTTATTTACCTTAGTAAAGTTTAGGTTAATCCTATATTTCTATTTTCTTACTAATTCCTTAAAATTATTATTATTTATAAAGTAATTAGATTAGATAAATCTAATAAAGAAATTATTTACTATAATATATTTTACTATTATATATTCTATAGGCTTATATCTAGTTTAAAATATAGTAATTTATAAAAAAAATAAGTTTATAAGAAAAAAAGTAGTTTATAAGATAAATAGTTTATAATAAGTATTATATTTAAGATAAAAATTTCGTTTATAATAAGAAATTTAGTAAATAAAATTTAAGAAATAAAATATCGAGATTCTAGAAAAACTTAATAGTTCTAAAGCTTAAAAGCCCCAGAAATTTAAAAAAAAATAGTTTTTAAGAGAGTTTTATAGGAATTAAATAGAAATAAAATAAAATAGTTAAATAGCTAATCGTTTTAGTATTTAGTAAGATTAAGTACTCTTTTTACTTATATAACCGAATTATAAATAATAGAACTAATAGATATTTTCCTTTTTAATATAATATAATTAGACTTTAGTAAGATTAAGTATTTTTCCTACTTATATAACCGAATTATAGGTAATAGGATTAATAGTTATTTTCTTTTTAACTAGAATAATAGCTTTATTCCTAAATAACTAAATTTTAGATAAATATAGCTTAATTTTTCCTAATCTATATATATAAATAAACCTTATTCTAATCTAAATATAAACTAATTAGTATTAGTTTATTAGAAATATATAATACTATTATATAGATATAGAAATATTATTTATATAAGATTAGTAAAATTATTATTTAGAAATAGAAATTATAGTATTATAGTATTAATATATAATTCCTAAATTTACTAAGCCTAAAGAAGTCTAATTTACTAGTTAAGTTACTAATAGGATATAAGGTTATATAACTATATCCTATATCCTATATTCTATTACCTATATCCTATTACTTATTACTTATATCCCGTATCTCGTATCTTATAATTATATATATAATTTCTAGAGAAATAGCTATATTAATAATTAGGTATATAAATAATAAGAGATTATAGAAATTAAATAAATTAAGGGAAAATTAAATTTTACTAATTTTATAATAAAATTAAAGCTAATAAATACTTTTAAATATCTAATTAATATAAATATTATATAATTAGATATAGAAAAATAAGTTAAGTATAAATAGAATATAAAATAAATATATAAAATAAGAAAATATTATAAGAAAAAAAATTATATATAAAAGGCTATAGCCTTTAGTATATAACTAAAACCTCGGAAATAATATAGATATATAAAGTATTTAGGAAATCTAGTATTAGGCCAGATTAGGGAATTTATATATAATTAGAAAAAGATATTATTTTTTTGCGTTTTTAGAAAGTTTCTAATATTAATATAGCTATTTTTTTAGAAATTATATATATAATTATGAGATATAAAATACGAGATATAAGTAATAAAATATAAGTAATAAAATATAAAATATAAAATATAGTTATATAATCTTATATCCTATTAGTAACTTGACTAGTAAACTAGATTTCTTTAGGTTTAGTAGATTTAGAAATTATATATTAATACTATAATATTATAATTCCTATTTTTAAAAAAAAAAATTTTTTTACTAACTAATATAACTAGTATTTCTATACCTATATAATAATACTATATATTACTAGTAAACTAATAAATACTAATTAATATAAATTATATTAATTAAAACTATATTATATTTTTTAAATAATTAATTTTATATTCTTAAAATTTTTATATTTTTATTATTATAAGAAATATAATATTTATAATTCTTTTATAAAAAATTATTAAATTAATTAATATTTTAAAAATTATTATATTAATTTATAAGAAGTTTTATTTATAATAATTATATTTATATTATTTATTTCTTATATACTAATAAATTATATAAGTATAAACTTATTTATTATTATATAATTTAATATAAATATATAAGAGAATTATTTCTTTTTAATAATTATATATTAATATAAATAAGACTTTTAATATATAAAGAATTAAAATAAATAAGTTATAAAATAATACTTATAAATATAATTAATTTTAAGAAATAATTATAATAAGAAACTAATTAATATATTTTTTAAAGCTATATATACTTCTTTATATTATAGTATCTAGCTAAATATATATAAGTTTTTTATATTATAAGTATAATATTTAAGGCTTAAAATATAAGATAAAATTTTTTATAAAAATAATTTAAAGCTAAAAAAAAAAAAACTAAAAAATAAGAAATTATAAGAATATAAATATATATTCTATAATATACTAGCTTATAAAGAGTTTAATATTTTAAATTTCTTTAGTAATATAGCTATATTATATTTATTTATTATATAACTTAAAAGTAATATATTAACTTATTAAATATATATTAAAAATAGTTTTATTTAGAATTTTTAATATATAAGCTAAATTAGAAAATAATTCAAATATTTTAAATAATTTTAAATATAAATATATTTTCTTATTATTATTATATATTAATTTTATTATAAAACCTTTATAAGTCTTTTATATTTAATATTAGAAAATAATAAAAGAAGTTTAATTATATAAATTCGCTTTTACTAGTATTTTTTAATAAAGTTAAATAAAAGAAAAAAAACCTAATTTAAAAAAAACTTAAATAATATTAATTTTTATAACTTATATATAACTTAAATTAACTTATAAAGCCTTTATATATTCTTTACTCTTACTTATTATATAGGGCTACTATTTCTTTTATTATTATTATAATTAATATATTATATAATACTAGTAAGAATTAAACTTATATTAAGTATATAAAGTTAAAGTCGGGAAGTAAAGTTAAGGTTATATATATTAACTTAGGTTATATATTATGATTTTACTTAGCTAGCACGTGAGTATAATAGCTAGTATTATATAATTAGTTTTAGCTAAAGGAATTAGTTTTAGCTAAGGTTTCAAGTTATTATTATTACTTTACTTTTACTTTTTTATATTTTACTTTTTATTTTATTTCTTTATATTTTACTTTTTTTATTTTTTTTATTTCTTTATATTATTATATATTTGAACTACTTTTAAGTAATTAGTTCCCGGGGCTTCCTGAAAAATACGAGTTATATAAGAAATACTAGAATCTCTCTCTTCTAGGAAATCACGTATTAGAATGCAATTATATCTAAATTCTTAGGGCTTAGTTTAGAATAAAAAAAAAGAAGCTTAAGTATCTTTCTCTTTATTTTAGTAGTTCTGAAATATAAGAGGCTTTTATTATGATTTTTTAAAGCTCGGGAAAAGAAAAAGAGAATTCTTAAGGCTTTAGCTAGCTCTCGGGGCTTCCTAAAAATATAGGTTACGTAAGGAATACTAAAAAAAAACCTGGCCTTACTTTACTTTTTTTTTCTTTTTCTCTTTACTACTCTCTCTTTTATTTATATTATAGACTCTCCCTGCTTTTATATTACCTATAAGTAAAATTAGCCTATTTCTAATTTTATTACGGAACGGGCTAAGATATATAAAAGCTATAATTACTATTAAGTCTATATTTTCCCCCTTTTCCTAACTTAACTAACTAGTTAATAGGCCCGGTTAGCTACTAATTATACCTAGTAGTACCTTGCCTTATAAGAACTCAATCTAAATACCTTCCCTATTTCCTAGTAATAATAATAGTTAATTACGAATATCTATATAAATGAGCTAGCCCTATAGCACTAGTAACGAATCCGTTAATTATCTATTACGGCCCTAGTTTATATTATAGAGAACCCTTCTATTAACCTACCTATTATATAGCCTCTTGCCTTTCTCTCCCGCTTCCGGCTAGCTCCTATATATATAACTAGTCTGCTTACGGGTTATTATATAGCTTATAGAGCCCTTTATTTTAGCTATACGGATAATTGCTTTAAGGCCTATTATAAGAAGAGTAATATAATACTTTCTCTAATCCGTAAGCCTTCTTTATATCTCTTTTATCTCTTTACGGGCAATAATCCGCTTTACCGAGCCTTCCGGACAAATATCCGGATATATAATTATACTTTTGCCTTTATATTAATTAGCTATAAGAAGAATACCCGGATTAACTTCTCCCGTAAAATCTAGTGCTTTTAGATCCATAGCAAGCTCTTCTATTTCTAAGACTCGCTATAGCCTACTTTATATATTAAATCCTTTTTTATATAGCTTTTCTTTTATAATCTACTCTTTATAACTAATATACGGGCTACTAACTTCCCTTACTTAGATTATATAGTTCTTTTATAGCTTATGGATATGCTTACGGATTATAATCCGTTTATTATAGTCTATAAGATAGCCTGCAAGCGTCTTATAAGTTAGTAAACCGATTTCCGGATCTTACTTAACTCGCAAATATACTTAATTCTTGAGTTAGGTACTAATTATTATTATAAGAACCTCCTAATAAGTAATAAGATTATAGCCCTTATTCCGGACAAGTATATAAATACAAGCCGCCATAATCTGGTACTTATAGTTTACGAGGCAGGCCACAAGCGTCTATAAATATATATAATTAATATTATATATATAGTATATATACTGCTTTACTATATCTTATTCTTCTTATATAGTAACCCGGGCTAGTACTACGGTTTATAGTTATAGGACTATAATAGGACCTATTAGTAAATATAACTAGAGTAGCAGGTCTTTTACTAGTATTACCTCTATATTTATCTAGCCTTCTCCTTACTCTTTTATACTAGCCGCTTTTTTTAGTAATATATTATTAATATATATATTACTTATAAGATTACCTCGCTTGACTAGCTCCGCTCATACTAGTAGAATATCCGTACGGATATATATATAGGACTTATAAATACTCTAATCTGCAAGAATATTTATATAAGTAATATTAGCTATTACTTTATTTTCCCATTAAGCTTTACGAGTAGTAATTACTTTATATAATAGCTTTTTTAAGACTTAATAGCTATTATATAATACTTTAGTAAGCCAAGCTTCTTTATTACCTTTATAGCTAACCCGTACTAGCCTAAGATTATAGATTATTTCTTAAACGGATAGTAAGCTATTAATTATCCGGATTTTCTTTACTAGGTCTTTATATTAAAGATAAGGGAGCTACTTACGGACCTAAAGAATTACCTTTTCGGACTATATATAAGCCATATATATATAATTAAATACCAGAAGCATAGCCTCCCGTATATATACCTGCTCTTATTTCTTAGGAAAGAAGCCGTTTTCTTAATTCCCGATTTAGTTAATAAAGTTATTTATACCAAGCTCCCAGACCCGTTATAGGATCCTATAGGCAAACTTATAACTATAATAACTAGTTAGATATCTTACGGACCATATAGCCTCAAAAATAATCCGAAAGCCCTATATATGGTTTATAAGACGCCTATAGCCCCGCTCGCATACTAGAAGAGATTCCCTAAGGCATTTGCAATTATAATAATTATCCGCAAGAATAAGTATCCCGAGTACCGGTACCAGGATAATGGCCATATATTTACGGTTTATAAACCAGGCTTTCTAGGCTAGGAAATTGTCTATAATAATTACTAGGTTATTTCATATAACCCGTATCTCTTCTAGAAGTTCCGCTCTCGTATTAATATTGAGGTTTATACTTCCGTATAAGTAATTAAGTATATTCATAAGTATATCTATAAAGAAATAGACTATATAATTATTATAGTCTCAGGAATAGATAATAAGATTACCTAATACCTTTAAGCTCGGTATATAGGCCTTATAAAGGCTTTCTGGCGCCTGTTCAAGTGCCTAATATACCAGGAGTTCTCCCCGATTTAGTACTTAGTAATTTACTTCCCTAGGTAATATATAGTCTGCTTTATAGATAACCTCTTACCCGAGTAAATTACGGACCGGGCCACAAATACACGTTTAACCTTAATAGCTTTCTTTAAGTATAATGTAATATACGAGAACGGCCGCTAATACCTCTACTATAAGTTCCCATAGCACTTTATATAGGTTACCAAGACCCGGATATAGAAGCCCTGCGAGCAAGGGTATAATATTAGCCGTATTTACTATTATAGCCCGGTTTCGGGTAAGCGGTTTTACTTATGGCTCTTACTAATAGTCATATACGGTCCGCGGTTCTTTAATGAGCTCTATTTAGTTAAGGGCGTCCGTTATCCCACGTACTATACTGCCTATATTACCCGCGGCTTGGCAAAAAATAATTAGGAATAATTCTAGTGCTTTAACGAGGCTATTTTATTAATGACTGGCCATGGTTTATGGACGCTCTTTCTTATAGGTATCTGCTAGTAACTAATTATGGATACGCGAGTGATCTGGGACCGGTATAAGAAGTATTTCTGTAATAACTTGGCCCGCAAGCTTGCCCGCGACCCGTTAATTGACTTCCCGCTACCCTTGGTTAACCCTTACTATAATTATGGCCTCTTCTTGCTCGGTCTCGGCCTTGCGGATCTCTAGCAAATGCTTGCGGACATTACCCTACCTGAGAATACCTTTGACTAGACCATAAGCCACCGTATGGCTAATCTACGGGTCAATTACGCCCGTAAGATGTTACTGGCGACCGCAATACAAGCCTAGCTAAACGTAGACTAGTGCTCTTGCTTCTAGATAATTATAACGGTAATTACGGACGATTTACAGACGGCTCACTTCTACTTGCAGGGCCCGGGCAGGACCGGTAAGACGTTCCTCTATAAGACCCTCTGCTACTATTACCGTGGCCAAGGTAAGGTAGTCCTGTATGTAGTATTAACGGGTATTACGGCTCTTCTTCTCCCGGACGGACGCACGTCTCACTCCCAGTTCCGGATCCCGCTCGAGCTCAACGAGTCGTCCGTAAGTACGATTACTAAGACGAGCCGGCTCAGGGCGCTCTTGCGATCTACGGACCTAATTATCTGGGACGAGGTGCCCATATAACACAAGTACTACTTTGAGGTAGTATACCGGCTAATAGTCGATTTACGGTCGGTTGCGGACGACGTTCTCTTTAGAGAGGTACCCGTAATTCTCGGGGGGAACTTTGCCCAGATCTTACTAGTGGTCCCATACGGTTTGCGGGCCGATATAGTACGGGCCTGCCTATAGCAGACGTGGATCTGGCCACGGCTCCGTTAGTTATTATTACGGATTAATATGCGGGTCCGTAATAACCCGTCCGAGCAGGATTTTATAGACTAGATTAGTTATCTACCGTATAACCCGTCCTTAAATAGGCAGATTACGCTCCCGCCTTTTATTCCGCGTACCTAGTTAGTTACGGACCTGATTAATTACGTCTACCCGCAAGAGCGACTCTTGCGGGCCCTGCATAACTACTAGGCCTTTAGCGGACGGGTAATCCTGTTAATCCTGAATAATACGGTCCGCGAGCTTAACTAAATAATCCTGGATATGCTTCCTGGCCAGGAACGGACGTATTTTATAGTAGATTCGGCTAATATAAACGAGGCGGATCCTGAAATCGCAGAATTACCTCTAGAGGTCTTATAAAGCATCTGTTTACCGGGTCTACCCCTTTCCAAGCTATAACTCAAAATCGGTACACCCGTAATACTCTTGCGGAATCTCTATCCGCAGGAAGGGCTTTATAACGGGTTGCGGATATTGATTTATAGCTTTGGGAGGTTCTCGATTCGCATATGGCTACTAGGTAGCGACTTTAATAGCTAATTACGGATAATTCCACGGATTAAGCTCCAGTTAACAAATCAGTAACTATCTTTTATACTCTCCCGTAAGCAGTTTCCACTTGCTTTATCCTTTGTAATGACTATTAATAAGTCGCAGGGCTAGTTATTTGAGGCAGTGGGGGTGAATTTATAATCGCCGGTCTTTTCTTACGGCCAGTTCTATGTAGCAGCCTTACGGGTAACCTCACAAGCAGGGCTTTATATTCTTTTATCCCCTAATATAAACCGTACGAGTAATATAGTATACCCAGAAATATTACAGGGTCTTGCTTAGCTTTTGACTTACTTACGGGCTATTCTCCTTCTTATACCGTCCGTAAAGGCCTTTACCAAGTCACATACCCCCTTTAATTCCAACCCCACTCGGGACGAGTTTAGGGCAAAATTATTAATTGGCCCCGGAGCTTGCATAGGGCCGCCAATTAATAATTTTAGCGAAGCGGCCCTAAACTCGTCTATCTTATATTTTCGCTATTTTCCGGAGAAAACTAACACTATCACGTGAATACGTCTATACGGGAACACCAAAACTTTAGGCCCGCTCCATAGTTCAGGCTCCATTTTACAGGCTTTACGGGCTCCACAAGCTCTATAGACTTCACAGGTACCACAGGTTCCACAGGCTCCCTTTTACAAGGTTTATAGGCTAATTCCACAGGCTTTATAGGCTCCGTACGCTCCGCAGGCTCCCAATAGATACCCTCCCTTTAAACCGGCTACGCTACTCCGGATACAAGTCCTTTCGCCCAATTACAAGCTTCCCTTTTTACGAGAACGGATATCGACTTTATACTTGCGAAATCTGCCTCATATGAAAGCATAACCAATACCATAAAGCTACGGGCGAATTTATACAAGAAAGGCATGACCGGCGGATCTTACGGGCGAAGAGAGCAAAGCTACGGGCACAAAAGCGTGGGATATGGGATCCTGTGGACTTGGAGAAGGCACTAGCAGAAGGAGAGGTCCAAAGGAAGTAGAGGGAGTTCCAGGCTCAATTACAAGACGATGAATGGCAGTGGGATAAAGAGGAGAAGCAGTGGGAGATAGAGCAAGAGAGGAAATGGGAAGAGAACGATCCGGTAAGAGCTTGCAAATAGTAAGTAGCGGGGCTATATATAGCAGTTTACGGACGAGTATAAGAGGGGGGAGCAAGAGCAGGAGCAGGAGCAGGAGCAAGAACAAGAGGAAGCGTGGTGCTGGCTTACGGCTAGCCAATATTTGGAGATACAAAGGGAGGAGGGGCTTGCGGGCAAAGGAGAAGGACTTGCAGATAAAGAGAGACCTACGGACGAAAAGGGGGGACTTACGGACGAAGAGGGGGGACTTACGGACGAAGAGGAGAAATTTACGAATAAAGAGGTATCTGTGGATCAATTTACGGACGAGCCTATAGCCCGTAAATAGGAAACCCTGTCCGTAAATACTTACTAACCTTTCTCTTAGAATACTGCTCCAGTTGCAATCAAAAACGCCCCCTTTCTGAATTTGGACGATTCTTTACGTGCTCTATATGCCGAAAACGGAAGCAAAAGTCAAATCGTCGATGTGGTATTCAAAGAAAGGAGCAAGCAAGGGTATCGAGACGAGCTTCAAAGACATATACAAGTACGTACTAGGAAATCGGGCGAGCAGGAGCTTAGGGAGGTAAGGGCTATAAAACGCTATGGATGTCTTATAAAAGACGATAGAAAACAGCCTTTAGAAGTCAATAATTATTTAAATAAAAGCCTTTAAAAGACTGCACGCTTACACGTCACATTAGTGCGAGCTTGCGAGCGCAATGTGGCTATATTTAATAAAAAAAGGAGGGGGGGTTAAGTAAGAGAGAGAGCTTAATAAGTAAAAGTAAGGCTTAAAAGGGCCTATAAAAGGGGAGGGAGAGCTTTGCAAGTATAATTAAGGAGTATAGTAATTTATAAAAATAGAGAGAGAGCTTTATCCAATTAATCTCGAATCGAGATCAGGGCAAAATTAAAGCCTGGCGGCCCTACGCAAGCTTCGGGGCCAGTCTTTAATTTTAGCGAAGCGGCCCAGATCTCGTGGTTCAAACCAAGCTCGCTTCCAAAGCTCGGCGTTTCAGTAGTCTTGGCCATACCTACTTATCCACTGCCACACCTCACTCCTATCCTCCTTAGCTTTAAATTCTCAAGACATAGGAAATCATTGATCTTTGAGCCTCGTTCCATTGCTCTGTTCCTGCCGTCACAGTGGGCCTGTACACGCTCCGTAATTATTTAGTTCCGAGGCTTCTTTGAGATCCTCCTCCTCCTTTCTTTAGCTTTGAATTATTAAAATTGAGATAATCTAACTATGCCTTTTAGGCCCTAGTTCTTGTATTTATAGCAATTATATCTTTAAGTAATTAGGCAAATATTGGTTTAATAATTTCACGATAGCCCGTCGCCCATAGTCTAATAGTCGTATACAAGAGATAAATATCTAGCTAGTATAAAAACCCATATCTCCTATTATAAAGTTACGAAAATACCTCTGGTAGTACCCACGGTATGGGATACGAAGAATCTAGGTCTACAGTTAGCGTCTGACTTTGCGTCGGGACCGTGTGCTGCAACTCTTGTTGCTCCGCTCATTACTGTAATTGACAAGTGTGTTTTCCTCAAGGGCTGTTTTGTACAATGCATAGGAGTCAGTTCGCTCTAGCCGAGTCGCCCCCTTTTCCAAGCTCTCCTCAGCCCAAGCGAGTGAAACTGATGTACCACAAGGACGGAATTAAGAGTAGTTGAGATTAAGAAAACTCAATAGTTTTCTAAAGACCTTTTTGAGTACTGTACATTTTGCGCCACGCCGTTGTTCCATCCCCTCGGGAATATTTGCGTCAGGCAATGCTTTTCCAAACTCCAGAAGATTCACATAACCCACAAAAATTAATATATCCAATTTCCTTCCAGGTCTGTCTGTAACAGCGAATCAAAAAAAAGATTATCCTCTGGCAAACTCCAGTCTTGTATTTGTTGTGGCTGCTGTGGTTGTTGTGGTTGCTGAGGTTCAGTTTGACATGGCACTTGGCACGAGAGGTTAGGGAATTGACAGCTCGAAAAGGAGATCATGGGCATTTTCGTCTGAGTTGTAAACCCTGGGCTTCGAGGAGTGTAGGAGCCTTGCCAAGATTGCGGAGTTGGTTCCTGTCCCATGGGCAGAGACTGCTCTGGGAATGGTTGAAGGTACGAGAGATTTGACGCTTCGTTCTGTTCCGCGGGTGGAGGCCGGACTATGCTAATTGTACCAAAATACGGGATCGTGAGTTTGAGATTCCCGGTCTGATGATCGGAGGGAGAGCCGGGAGAGCCAATTGCCAGGAGAGACTTGATGACACTGACGCTCTGGGTTGCCACGAAGTCCCTGCCACCCTGCGATAGATCCTCCATATGTTTGAGCACGGCGTGGACCATGGCCTTGTCGGATTCCTTTTGTTGGCGTTGTGCCTGACTTTCACCACCTGTCTCGGACTCCATTATACTCACCAAGTAAAGAGTAACAGTGGAGGTGAGCGCCCCAAAGTCAACCACATTGCAGCAGAATGATGTAGTTCCGGCTCTCCGAAGGGCAAGATATCTGTCAATCATCTCTCGGGAAGCTTTCAAGCAACTAAATCTGCTGTATTCATAGCGCCTTTCCTTGGGAGCTCGAAGCATGAAGGGAAGGTGGAGAATCGCGACCACCTGAAAATACCCTTTACGACCCCTCAAGAGTTAGTAAGGTTCTATCGAGATTAATGATAAAGACAAGGAAGATAAATTTTAAGAGACAAGAGGACTAACACATTTCTGACATGATGCGATTGAAAATCTGCACAGCCTCTAATGAACCGTCGTTTGGAATGAAGGCAGGAATTTCCCACCAGCCTGTTGGCATATCGTTGTGTAATTGTTCGAGTGCTTCATCGATATTTTGTGTGGTGGTATAAACTTGAGAATTTTCGGATTGATTTCGTTCAATAACTCGGCCTACTATATTGCAAAGCTTGCTATTAAAGAGCTCGTCGACGTTCACATTTGGGTTTTGGAAATTCTCGTCGGGCTCAAATTCAAGGTCAGCCGAGCCGCAGGGGAGTCCTAGGAGCAATCCCTAAACAAGAGTACGATCAGCAAATGGGCCAAATTTGAAATAGTGAGTGAAATACATACAAGGTACCTATCTGCTTGTACTGCTTGAAACCACATCTGTCTACCACCCGGAATCGTAGAACCTTTCTTTCTATGAATCCCCATCAACTGTCCGAGATTCAAAGCTCTGCGTAATGTCAACCATGCACGTCGTGGGTTTCCAGCATTGATATGGTATAAGCCTTGAAATATGAGACATTCGAGGCCTTCAGTGGTGCTGACCATCTCATCGTCCGAGGTTATGAGAGATTGAACCGTGGTCATGTATTTGTCAATTCGGGCATCAACGGTGGGTAGAAGGTGCAGGCGTGATATGTCGAAACTCGGGTCTAATTGTTGTACGCATACCGCAATGAACAGGATCGACCGGGCAATGCTGGTTGGATGTCGCTTGGAAACTTCTTGAATGTTAAAAGTTGTAGCTGAGATTTCTTCCACTTTTTGGTTATTAAATGCATGGAGGAGAAGCCAGGAGCTGCTGGCAGCGCGGATCAGATCCGCATCTTGCTGAGATGGCAACAAATCAACCAAGGCCTGTCGAATTCTTTCTAGCTTTGGTGGTCTGCAGGAGGGGGTTCTCGTTCCCGTTGTAGGTGCCGCAGGGGAAGTGACTTGTGATGGAACGTTATCACGGCGACCAAACTAATATTGTCAGCCCAGTAGGGAGGTTAGAGGGCTTGGTACCTACAACTGAGTTCTCAAAAAGAGAGAGGAAAGGGGCATTGTCGGCGACGTTAGGGTTTGCGGAAGCATTCGTGGTGAATGGCGTAAGTACATCATTTCCTACAGACTCTGGAGTCATGATCTTGTGTACATTCTCTTCTTCTTCGAATGATTCGATTTTTGAGACCAATGTCTCCAACAGTCGTTCAACACGGCCGAGTCTCTCGCCAACTTGATTTCCCGCCGAAGTGTCACGCTCTTCAGGATATTCCTGACTTAGACAAGTCGTCCCCCGAGAAATGCATCCCGAACAGACGGGGACATCTTCAGAACTCAATTGGCATCGGACCTTTCTTCGTTTGCCTGTCTTAATATCAGCACATGCTTGAAGAGCTTCGGGGTTACGAGGTCGCCTTACATTCCCAACAGCTCCGAGTACCCTTACGAACTCTCTTTCTAGGAGGCTCTCCATCAACACTAGCAATACCAACAGAAGACATCTTCAAGGCGGCTGAACCAGACTTGTGGTCGGATTCTAGCTTATGCAAACCGGATTCACATAAAAGCAAAGAGAGACCGGTTCGCGGGGGCTTCGTACAGGGTGTCTCAATCACTCGAGGACATGTGTGAGATCTTCAGTTGATAAAGAGTAAGCAAACAGAGGCCAGAAAAATATATTCACAGAAGATGAGCGGGAGGAAAGCCAGAAACATTCGGAGGTGGAGATAGGTATGGGGACATTCCATTGTCAGCATGTTGCAGCCTTGCCATCCCTGCATACAGTAGCAGGATGATCAACGTCGACCGTCCGCCGCTTCGGCGGTCAATCAAGCGAGCTCATCATTGGCCAGAGAGCGAACTGTGCCCGTGGTCCTGTGGCTGAATCGCTTCTCTTGCTTGAATTTGTCAGCATCGGCATCAACTCTGGGACCTGCAACGTCGAACATTTGAAAGACTACACACCAACTATCACTAAGGTGGAACCTCGTTGCCGAGACTAACCTGCTACCTTCTCAGGCATGATAGGGGTATAGCTTTCATAATAAGTCGGACCCGGATTGGTTCGCCCAAGTGTTACCACCTCCAACGATGGATGCTCCCAAACGACCTGGACACCGAGCGAACGGACAGCGTTTGACTCGGAGACGGGTGCCTCTTTCATGTGTAGCATGCAGAGTGAGGAAGTGAGGGGATTCCCCCTTGCCATCGAAAGCACAGGATTCATCTCCTAGCATTTGCCCGGTAAGAAGACAATCACGTGCTGACGTCGCCCAGGTTGAAATGCAATCGAGAGAAGCCGTGCCAGAACTGCATTGTCAGAGGGGAGAGCAATGCGGCTTCCTGCACGTATGCGGAAAAAGCTGAGAAGAAGAATACTGCCAAGTTGAATCCCCGCTCAGACGCTGAGGACATGCGCAAACGTCTCAATCGACTTGAGTATTCCATCCTCTCCATGATGTCAAGTGACGAGAAAACAGCAAGTCGGGACAAGCACTCCAAATTGCACGATACAAATGGCAACAGCATGACTGAGAGTTTCAATCAAGCTGGTGGCCAGCGCATATCAATAGACACTCGGTCTACACACTGGGATGCGATTTTGAATGACCTTGGAGCAATGAAAGATGCATGGAGTGAAGAGAACGACAAGATAAAGTTCTCAAGTGGCTCGCAATCTCCCATTACTAAGGATCATCGACCAAGCTTACTTTCTGGCTTGACGCAACCTCCAGACCGATCAACAATTGTCGCCTCACTTCCTTCCAGAGAGGAGGCTGACAAGCTTGTGACACGCTTCTTCCAGTCCTACAATCCAGCCATTCCTGCTAGATGTGAGTTTATGCCATTGCAGAAGTTCGCACCATACTCACGGTCAACCAGATGTCCTTCACAAAGCCACGTTCCTCAAGCAGGTACACAAATCCTCAATTGATTCTACTTTAAACGGAGAGCTGACCTTGTGCAGTATAATAAACACTGGACCAATCCCTTAAAAACAAAAACTATCTGGGTTGGAATGCTATTCTCCATTCTTTGCATTGCTATGCAATCGTACACTCGTATCAACGAGGTGCCGCCGGAGTATGATGGAACGGCTCCTGCACTGATACAGCTATACCGTGTTCGAACTGCACAGTGTCTGACAATCGCGGATCTTACGAAACCAGTGAGAGCCCAGCCAAGGGGCAGACACTTCGAGATGATTTCGGACTGACTGATCCAGGTTGATTTCATGTGTGAGACGCTGTATCTATATGCAACCATCGAGTATGCTGATGAGAGAGATGGTAAGTCTTGATTCCGTCAAGTATTCTTTCCTGCCCCACTTGTCTTGCGAGCTGTTTACTCCCGAGCCATATCTCGGGTGTAGACCACTCATGAGATAGTATCTTAACTCTAAGTTCCATCCTCTCCACTCAATATTAATCTGAGATTCTGGAGGGCTAAGGCGACATGGGCACTTATTTGCTTTCGGGTACAATGATTCGCCTGGCTCTACAACAAGGTTACCATCGTGACCCCTCTCAGTTTCCTAATTTGTCCGTCTTCCAAGGCGAAATGAGACGTCGGATATGGTCTGCAGTAAGCCAGCACGACCTTCTTTTCTCCATCCAGATCGGCCTTCCAAAATGCATCAGGTATGCAGAATGCGATACTCAACCACCACGGAACCTTTATGAAGAGGAATTATATGAAGACATGAAAGAGCTTCCACCATCTCGACCTGTGAGCGAAGACACAGAAATCTCGTACCAAGTCGTCAAACTGCAAATCATGCGCGCTTATGGGTATGCATATTCTCGAATTTATCCCCATGTATTTGGATGTGTCGTGAGAGACATTCCGACTCTCCACATCCACCCCCGTTTCCTCGCGATTGCCTCGGGAGTTGGAAGTTCCTAACCAAGCAATACTGAATCGAGATTTTCCAGGCATGTCATGGAGTTCTTGAATATACTGGAGCCGCAACCATACGAAGAGGTAAGCTCCAAGTTCTCGGAGTATCAATTCCCCTTGTAGCAATGTCCAACAACTGCTGGAACATCTGCTCCCGAAATACCTGAAAGAAGTATGCTGACTCCGATTCTTTGGGAATAGGTTTTGAAACTTGACTTGAAACTCATGGAAGCAAGGGCAAATATTCCGCCACATTTAGAGCTAAGAACGCTGGAGGAAATGGCCAACGACCCACCATCCCGAGTGATGGAGAGATATATAATGCAGCTGTTTTATAACAAAGCGAGCAAGTCCCTAATTTCTTAGAGTATTGCTTCGCAATTCAAATGTCTTGTTAGCTTTTTACTCCCAAGCTAATCTTGAGAGCGAGTTACTCATGAGACTTTGTCTCAACCCCAAATTATATCCTCTAAAGGCATTGCTAATCGAACATCCTGTGTTGTAGTATGTAGGTTTCTGGGAGAGGACCCCTTCCTATCCTAGATAACCTCGTGATTTTGTCCCTAGACAATATCCCAGTTCTCCCGAAACAATCTATATCAAGCGATTGCTAACTACCCCGCCAGGTCTTTTGCACCGGAAATATTGGTATTCTAACTCCCTGGATGCCTCATTCTATTCAATCAAGTCTAGCGTGTCTGCTGCACTTGCTGTATGTCCATTCTCCAGCTCCGTCTCTGACCCACGAGTCGTGGAACATTTCAAAATTCCTGTGCGGAATGCTTCCGAAGAGCCGGGCACATTTAAATTCCCGATAGACGGAGACTGACTCGAGATCTCAGCTCCTTGATATGCAAGCATCCATGCACCGCGCTGCCCGAACGGGAGGAATTCTCCAGACAATAAAATGGTATCATTTTCCAATCACGAATCACGATTTTTTGCTCGCTGCAATGCTTATTTGTCTGGATCTTATGAGCTTAATAAAGAGAACTAGGGCCGATATCCCAGAGTGCATCATTCCAGAATCTGCGAAACTCCAGGCCATTCAAAGATCTCGAGCTATATGGGCAGAGGTGATCGATCACTCTCGAGATGCTCGCAGGGCGGTTAGCATTCTCACATCAGTCCTTAATAAGCTGTCCCTCTATAAGGAAGAACAGGAGAGGGCCGTGAATGTCCCTGTGACGAAAGATAGTTTGTCAGCCTCTGCCACAAACCCAAACGTCGACTCGCTGCGATACAGCCCGTATTTCACAGACCAGTTTGGGCTAGGAATTCCACTCATAGCTGATTCGCCTTCTGGTGTTGACGTTAATATGGAAACTGATTTCTTGGATAACTTGGGGTCTGATCTCACCATACCAGGAGACTTCAATTGGGTAAGTTGCCGTTCCTATATTCTGGCACTGTTTATCTAACCTGTTTTCGAAGGATCTTTGGGATCAAGCGGTTGGGAACCCCCAGTTACAAGGCCAAGATAACCTTGCCGAATTTGAAGCGCTAGAGAACAACATGGAAGTCACGGAAATCAAAATCTGGCCATTTTCCGACTACATAAATCGCAACTCTATCACCTCATAAGCGACAACACGCTATCCTCGAATTCCTTCAGGATCGGCCCAAACGCTCTCCTCCATGCATCGGCCCCTTTTTGCGAGAATCCAACTGCAATCTCCTTCTGGCCTGCTTTCTCGAACACAGCGGTTGCGCTGTCTATATAATCCTTCTGCGGTATTGGAGGATGGGCTTTCTCAGGCCCATCTTGCAATCAATGATCTTCTCTCTGAACCTCTCATCCAACCCCGTGTTAACGTATGGTGGAGCGAGTTCGATCACATTGATATTTGTACCGGCAAGTTGTGTTCTCAGAACTACATTGAAGGTGTGAGGACCAGCCTTCGTTGAGTTGTAAACAGGATACAACGGAAGAGGGATGAATGCCAGCCCAGAAGTCACAGTAATGAAGGTCGCCGGCTTCTTCAAAGACAGCAAATGCGACACGATCGCCCTTGTGAAGGCAATCTGGGCAATGAGATTTGTGGCGATCTCGGAGACAATGGGCGTTGGTGCTGGTCGATGATTGATCGCTGAAAAACCCAAGCTCCATTTTACCTGATACGAGGAAGACGCTGTCCAGGTTTGGGAAGCTCTGGACGAGTCTCAGTAGCTTGGGTTCGATGTCTGGACATTCTCGACGTTGGTTTGGAAGGTTTCTAGGCCTTTTGAGCTCCGATTTCAGGGCATCGAACGTTCGAGACGACGGCCTGCTGCTATGACGGTCTTGCCTTTGATATGAAAGTAGCGAGTAAACGCTTCACCGATGCCTGAAGTGGCTCCGAGAATGAGAATTGTGTTGATGTTTGCGGTCATGGTGGAAATGGTGTTGGTGTGGGTGCCTTGAGAAGATTGTACTTGTTGGGTTTGGGTGATTGTTGTAAATGAGGAAGATGTTGGCGATGAATGGCCCTTTGCTTGACAACAAACCACAATGCACTTATACTCCACTCTCAAAAGGATCTAGGATTTTAGGATCATAGTGTCCGATTCTGATAGCAGGAAACCCACCACATCGTAAACTCTTCACTTGTATATCTGGATCCCATTGAGAAAAGCTGGCCGTTGGTGCCTCCAACTCAAGGGCCGAAAGGACCTCCGCTAGAACCCGTGACCGACCGAGCACTTCCCTGACATAATAACTCAACCCTCTATGATCCTGTTTAGCGATGCTGGAAATGGCGCCTTCAAGTGGAGTTTGGAATGCAGTGACTTCTGATCCATGGAATTAAGTGAGGGTCAGGAGAGTAATGTCTTGCTTATTCAGCGAATAGGGGCTCATCCCCCGAGACCAGCGGAGAAACTCACAAGTCCAAGGCATTACGGCCTGAGTATCCCGTGCAATGGAATTAAGGGTGGTTGATTTATAATTGATAGATAATTAACCTAGCGGATCTGGTACATCTGGGATGCCGCTGACAAGCTCAGGGGCGGCTAACACGTACTGGACCAAGTGGAGATGGCGGGCTGCAATGTGCATGGAAGTACGGGATCAATGAGAATAAGAACCTAGTTCTAACATCAAGGTGATAAGCTGGTTCTAAATAAGCGAGGTCAAATGAATTCTCATCTCCTCCTTTGGCCCCTTCCAACACCTCCTTTCCCCGCTGATCACGTGCTATACAGGCCTCAAAAACAAGGCACCAAAATGCACTACATGCCCAAGAAACTAAAAAAAAAAAGGAGCCGAAGAGCTTGCCATTAACAACAAGCAGCTCACAACACGTCAACCTTCCCACAAACCACAAACGATCTCTCACAATCCCCAAAATGGCACCTAAACAGCAACGCATCCAAGTTCAGAAGGCCGACCCCCGCCGTGCCCAACCAAAGGGCTATTTCTCCAGCGCATACAACACAGTGACTTCACCTGAGAATTCGAGCGTTGTGAGGAGCATTGCAGTATTCGGGGTATGTTTTCCCCTCTCCCGCTTCTAGACTTGAGATGCATGTGGACTATTTGGAGTGTATGTCGGGAGTAGGAAGATGAGGCGTTGGGCGTGGGAGGAGAGGGATTGAGAAATACAGATATGCAGAGAGGAGAGGAGTTCATAGAACTGGCGGCTAATTGGCTATTTTATAGGTTGCCGTTGCGTTCTTCTCGAGTTCTTGGAGCGAGTTTTTGCTTCCGCCGTGAGTTTGTCCTTTGTACTGCAGACCTTGACGGAATGGTGGCTGATACGATTATCTTATAGGTTGTAAATATCGACTCCAGTTGCTGATGAAGATGAGAGGGACATGACGGGGTTGTATAATGTGTGAATATGAGGCGACTGGAGAGGAAGAGAACGTGTATGATATGAAGGCGATGGCTAGCTGGGGTCGATTATGGGTGGACTCGATCGATGACATGGTTGTGTAATAGATGGTTGGGCGGGCATCACTGGCGTTAAGAAACAATGGATCTCAGCTTCACACAGAGAGAGAAGAGTTAGTGGATGCACGAGCGACATGGCTTGTACGGCCATATCATGATGTATTGGTGAAGCGGAATATGTCCTTACGAACGATCGTATACATTCAGGTAACTCGACCTGCTCAATATGGTACATCCGAAAACACAAAGCCATAACCACGTAACCCATGCGCCAAACACCGAGTTCCGTTCCAAAGCAATCAGTGCTGACTCCATTCAATACTGTCCAGAGCGATACCCTCCTGGACCAGCTCCCACAGAGGACTCAGCTCTCTCAAGAAAGTCACACGCTCCTTCACGGCCTTCAAGACATAATCAATCTCGCTCTCCGTTGTAAATCGTCCAATGCCGAATCTAATACTGCTATGTGCGCTCTCGTCGCTGCTGCCAAGTGCTCGTAAGACGTAACTGGGCTCGAGAGATGCTGACGTGCATGCGCTTCCTGATGAGAGCGCAATATCTTTCAAGGCCATCAAAAGAGACTCGCCTTCGACGTAGGCAAAAGAAACATTGACACATCCAGGGTAGAAATGTTCTGGATCACCATTTTGTGTGGTATGCTCCATCGACAAAAGCCCGTTGAGAAGTCTGTCCGAGAGCATCTTGACTCGTTTAGAATCATACTATATCAGAGTTAGTCGATCTTCAGACGTTTTTCTCCGGTAACAGGACGGCAAAATTAATAAATCAGAAAAGGTACTGTGTTTCGTCAAGGAAGTCTCAACTTGCGAGCAAGGAGATCACTAGGAAAGCCATGCATATGTAAAGCAGATCATCATTTGAACGCGGAAAACGAAAGGGTTTTTGGGGGCTCACAGGCATCTCCTCCTTAGCAATCCGGCAAGCTTCACCAAATCCAACGACCAAAGCAGGGGCAAGAGTGCCACTTCGCAGACCTCTCTCTTGGCCACCTCCACTGATGATGGGGTCAATCCTCACTCTCGGTCGCCTTCGGACATAACAGGCTCCCATTCCCTTTGGTCCATAAATTTTGTGTGATGAAATCGACATAAGGTCGATGTTCATCCTGTTCACATGCATTGGTATCTTTCCAACAGCCTGTGCTCCATCGGTATGGAAGAACACCTTCTTCGACCTGCAAAGTTTGCCAATTTCCTCCAATGGCTGTATGACACCAATCTCATTATTGACAGCCATAATACTGACAAGAGCCGTATCTGGCCGGATTGCGGCTTCGAGCTCCTCCATGTTGATTAAACCGCTGGGCTGAACAGGAAGGTATGTGACATCGAAACCCTCGTCTTGTAAATGTCGGCAACTGTCCAACACGCACTTGTGCTCCGTCTGACTCGTGATAATGTGCCTCTTCTTTCCCGCGCGCCCGAAAAATCTCGCAACTCCTTTGATGCTCATGTTGTTACTCTCAGTAGCACCACTCGTGAATATGATCTCCTTGGGATCTGCGCCAATCAAATCGGCAGCATGCTGTCGAGCTTCTTCAACGGCTTTATCAGTCTCCCATCCATAAGCATGCGTTCTCGAGTGAGGGTTGCCGTAAAGTCCGGCATAGAATGGCAACATGGCATCCAACACACGCGGGTCGAGAGGAGTCGTAGCTTGCATATCCAGGTAAATTGGTCTTTGGCCTTCGTCCATGACGGTAGCTTGCTTAAGAACACCTACAAAATTGTGAGCCAAAATTGAACTTCTTCCATGCTTCACTGCATACCAGCCATTGGACTCATCATTGCTTCTGCGTTTGCACTGGTCCCCGGAATGCTCTGATTCTCCGGAAGCTTACCAGTCTCCGCGAAGAAAGCCTTCTGCTCTGCACGGATTGCGGTGTCGACATTGACCTGTGCACTATCTTTCCTCGTCGCCGAAACATATCCTCTTCTTGAGGTCTTTAGGCTTGTCGCCGCCACTCGAGCTGTTGCAGTGCTACGCAACAGAACAGCAGAAGCGGGTTGCTTCAGGCACAGGCCGGATGCCTGTCGCAATGACTTTGAAGCTATTCCGGACATATTGGTGTGCTCGTTGGGAAGAATCTGATAAGATCAGAATAAACCGGAGAAGAGGCAAAGATATTTTATACGCCTTTCACACGACGAGCTAAAATGCCCTTAGAAGCGATAGCAGCTCTGATTGGCCAGTGCGGCATCATCATGCATGGTGGGGACTTGCGAACGAAATCCAACTTCCAGGGTTATTCACTGCACCCGTCTTCATGTCGCGGACATTCTCGGGTTTCTTTATTGTCAATAGACTCAATCTACTACCTATCCAGCAACACTGCTGCTAGAAGGAACTTGTATCCCAGGCTACGAGAATTCCACCACTTCTGCGCTGGGCGGCGGCTAAGCCACAGCCAGTCCTCGTCATCGTCTGTCTCCGGTTGCTTTCCACGATCGCCAGGCCTCAAGAACACCTCACGCAACAATCAACTGTGAATTCTTCCACCCCACCAGCAATCCGCGCAGCCATTACCCTGCACGTTGCGATAGTCTGTTAAGATTCCAAGGGAGATCTAACACAGTGAGGAGGAAATGAGCTTCAAAGGTTTCCAGAAGAGCGTGATTCGAGTAAGCCTGCTCCGGGGAAAGGCGGGGTTTGTCGCAGAATACTGACAAAGTGGTAGGCGCCTCAAACCTTCAAGGCGAAATTTAACTTGGGCGAGAATACCAAGGATGCCGTCTATATCGATGCGGAACGGCGGTTCCAGGAGTTGGAGAAGGAGACGAAGAAACTCCACGACGAGAGCAAAAAATACTTTGACGCAATTAACGGGATGATGACCCACCAAATCGAGTTCTCCAAGGCTATCGCGGAAATTTACAAGCCCATTTCAGGTCGTGTGTCGGATCCGGACTCGATAGTCCAGGAAGGGAACCCAGAAGGCATCAGGGCTTGTGAGGAATACGAGTCGATTGTGCAGGATCTCCTGGCCACCCTTCAACCCGAGCTAGAGATGATCGAAACACGAGTAATTAAGCCTGCGGATGAGTTATTGGAGATCATCAAAGTCATAAGAAAGACCGCAACGAAACGACAGCACAAGCAATTAGACTATGACCGGCACCGAGCGACTTTGAAAAAGCTGCAAGATAAGAAGGACAAGAGTCTAAAGGATGAAAAAGCGATGTACAAAGCAGAAAACGACGTGGAACAATCCACCCAGGAGTTCAACGCGTACAATGACCTGTTGAAGGACGAGTTACCGAAGCTCTTCCAACTGGAGCGTGAGTTTATCCGGCCATTGTTCCAGTCTTTCTATTACATGCAACTCAACGTCTTCTACACGCTCCATGAGAAGATGCAAGGATGCGATATTGGATACTTCAACCTCCAGCTCGACGTCGAAGAAGGATACGAGGCGAAACGAGGCGATATCAAAGAGCTAGCAGAGGCGCTCTCCATCGTCAAGTTCAAGACAGCAGGGGCAAGACGCCCCCCTGGACGACTCGGTGCACCAGGAAGCAAGCTCGCCATCGAAGCAGGTAAACCTTCTCCTAAAGCCCTGCCCGCCCCAAGCCGGTCGTCATTTTCAGACTCTTCTGAAAATCCACCCCCACCTTATTCAACTTCGTTATCACCTGGTGATGCGACTGTCGCACGAGCTAACTCCACGAGCTCCTCGTGGGGGGCAGCAGCAAAAGCAAAGGGGGCAGCAGCAAAAGCAAAGGGGGCAGCAGCAAAAGCAAAGGGGGCAGCTCCACCTCCCCCGAAGCCCAAGCCTTTAAGGTTGAGCGGCGTGCCTGCAGCAGAAACCGCTACAGCACTTTATGACTATGAGGCTCAGGCCGAAGGCGATCTAAGTTTTACGACTGGAGACGTGATTGAGATTATGACGAGAACGAATAATGAAAACGAATGGTGGACTGGGAAGCTCAAGGGGAAGGAAGGACAGTTCCCAGGTGCGCTTGCTCTCCTTAACGGTTACAAACGGGTAGACAAGCTAACTTGTGAACCAGGAAACTATGTCAAAGTGAACTAAAGCGGTTTGAAGATGGCATACCGTTTTCACTCGCTCTTTCAGGAGTTCCCGAGACGAGCGTCTAAGCCGATTTTGGCCTTCCAGAAGTTGCGGCCAGACATGGCTACTTGAGGTTTTGCATCGGATGGAGTAGGCATTGAGAGAAGCATGTACCCAATATAAAACCCTAGTCAACCGTCTTACAGGCCTTGTTTTATCTTACCCCGAAGCCTTACCCCTCTCGTGGATCACATGCACCTTGCTATCTAGACGTGTGCGTTGTCAGATCGAGGCAACCGCGAGGCAATCCTGGGGTTATGATCCTGCAGCGGATCCCCCACCCAAACATCCCACTCCTGTCAAAAGAGCCTCACAATCCCCCACACGGCTCAACGTCTTAAGGTGGTTTCATCCCTCGTTCCCCTTGTATCTATTTTCTTTTTCAAAGCCAGCTATCATTCAGAAGCTTATATGCGCTCGTACAAAATATCTGACTGTCGGAACAGCGAATCTGCAAGCCTGACTTGATTCGCCTGTGCCACCTGCAGCGAACCTCTATAGTAGTCGGGCGTAGAAGGTTTGATGTCATGTCTCTTGTTCACCGAGCTAAGCGAAGGCAGAATGCCCTGCAGCCTCACTTTCTCAAAGCTTTCTGCCACACCTTTTCCACTATTCGACATGCCATTGAGAACAGCGAATGTCCATCTAATTTTGGAAGATCCACTAACTGAAGACTCCCAAGGACCAATATTAGTAGCACAATATTGCGCCATAGCTGCCCAACTGAGCCGCTGGCTGCACTGAAGACCTTTTTTTCTCTTTCAAATGGGATCACTTCCAAGATATCCATTACCACCCGCACAGGAGCCTGCAGCTAGCACACGTGTACCCAAAAATGGTCGGAGAACGATTTATTGATCTGCTCGAGGCGGCACAGAAAAGAAAACCTGCGCCCGAGCAACGCGCACTCAATATGCCACCAACATAGACAATCAACGCACTTACCTTTCATCCAAATCCCTCATCCAACATGCTCCATACCAAAGTAGTAGCCAAGATTTATGTCCTGATACATCGCCCTCTCTTTCCAAGCCCAAGCGTTCCGTCGAAGCCCAACCCCCACCTTGCTCCCCGGGAAAGCGACTCTGTCATGTACATCGACCGTTTCGCAGCTCTGCATCACCGCGATATCGCTGCACCTCACTCTTTCTTTGCCCTTGCCTTTCCTGTCCACCGTAACCGTCCTATCCCGTTCGTCCACGTCAACATATGTGTCCCCTTTGAGTCCTGTCTCCTCAGCAGCGTACCCAGTTGCCCTCCCATCTATGTGCGGCCCTTCTCCCACACCCTTCCGGCACAAACCACCCCACCTCTTCAAACCAGCAAGCTTGATCGCTGGATCAAAAGCGATGAAGATAAGCGCTTGTGGCTCATTCCTCGCCCCTGTAACGTAGACCATACTTCTCTCATCTGCTGTCCCTTCCACGTTGCCCAGATGGCTAGGAGGATTCATGAGCCTGTAGATTGCATCGACATGCTTATTTCGGAGGCTGGGCTCTGGGTTTTGTGAGGCAGGCCAGTATATGATCTCGGGAACGCGGTACATCTCCGCTAGGGCAATGTCGAGATCGGATGAAGGGGGTCGGAGGAGGCCTTGCTTGCGGCCGTTCATGTAAGTAAGGGGCGGCCCGAGACTTCGGCTTCCCGCCCGTAAGCGGAGCCTCTGTCTGCCTTGCCAATCCGTAGGGAGCGGGTCATCGACTAGATCAAGAAATGCGCTGCATGAGGTGTAGTAGGTTCGTATGCGCGACTTGGCTAGTGTGAAAGTTGGTTGCGAGGAGCCATCGTTTCCAGGGTGGGTATTTTGGGGGAGACGAGCGGGAGGTTTGATGTGGTGCGGGTGATCGTCCTTTCGGAGCAGTCGGAGAAGCGGTACATCGGGCAGCTCTGATATATCCATGTCTTCGGAGGGATGCGAGGCAGTGGTGTTTGAAGTGTCTGTGGAGGCAGTATTTGACGAGGAAGCGGTACTTGCAGAGGATGAGGAGGACGCAGAGGTGGAGGCCGATTGAGACGCATGAGCCCAGGAGATGGATGGAGAGGCAAAGTTGGAGTCAGAGGAAGAGGCTGTGGGCAAGTCGTTTAGATGTAGTTCGTCGTCCTTCTCCAGTTTTGGAAATATTATGTCTGTTGTGTAGTATGTTCGCTGACTTCTGCTGGACCCCAGGTACCATTCCTTTCGAGCTTCCACAATCCTGAGCCGACCGGAGCTCTCGTCCTCGTCCAAACGAAGATTAGTCCATCTGTCATCGATTGGGCCTTCTTGATGCTGTCTTCTCCACATGCTTTTGTTCTCGGTCTTTTCCAGAAGCGCTTTGCAAGGAGAGTTCAAAGGAAACCGAATACAGTGATAGAAGGAGGTCCAATCTATTTCTTCGACCTCGAAAGAGGTCTGATTGGAAAGGGCATAGAAATAGTCCTTATGAAATTCAAAACAAATTGTCGAACCAATCTCAGAACCTACCATATCTGGGAGATGTATCTTTTGGTCGAACCATTTCCGTGTCTTGAAATCGTACCCCTGAATTACCCATTTTCTGTTTCCGTCTGTTCCGATTTCTGAATGCGTTCCATAATAGAGGTATTGCTTGTTATGGCGCACAAATATTTTGTCGATAGACTCCAGTTCATGTACAATTAGGATTCCTCTCGTCCCCAGGTGGAACGCTATTAGCCATGCTGTTGATTCCGGGCCCGAAGATTTGTAAAGACATGATAAGATCTTGTCGGAGTAATGTAATACCTGGAATACCCCTCTGCTATGATCGCCGATCTCAGAGAGGGCTTGGGTGAGGAGGCCAGGGATACTGATTACGAGCTCGTCCTGAGCCGAATGATGCAGATTTAAAAGTCGTAATTTGTCATCAAGAGTGTAGCACAGGACACCTTTACAATAGAGGTAAGCATCACAGAATCCAATCGTCGCTACAACAAAGGGATTCGCTGTGGCGAGAGCGTCGCGTCTCTTAGCCACCCTGCGGAGTGCTCTAGCATTGCCACCACCAACGGTCATCGCGGCCAGGGCTTCATTGGAATATCGCACTTTTGTCTGCAATATGTGTCAGCAGCTGAAAAGTGGAAATCTGACTACGTCGTGAAGGTGCAGGACCCCAGAAATGCAAAATGGCTCACCTGCACGATCGTCTTGGATATACTCTCCTCCGTGAAAAGGTATTTGAAATGCTTGCAGCTTCGACCAAGATTGAAAGCATCATCAAAGCTGATATTATCAATGATATTTGATAAAACCTCGTATGGTAAGGATATTAAACCAAACATTAGGCCCTTCCGAGGGAGTTGGACCAGAGTTATCTGGATGCAAAAGCAAATTAATTACACGAGTAAAATAGTTTACGGAAAGGAAGATGGATACGAACCTATACCGAAAATTATGTAAAGGTTTTGCATTGGCGATTGGCGGAGAGTAAATCGAGGCGAGCAATGACCAAATGGAGACTGAACAAAAGTCGTGAATGCAGACTGGACTTATATCGCTGGCGAGGAGGCTCAACATTTGCAGGAGACTTGAGGCTCCTTCTTTGTGGCACATTGAGGAACCCCCTCATCATTCACCGCATAAGCATGACTTGGATCTGGACCCTTTGCTTGGAACAGGCATTTCATTCCGTATCCAGATTACATTGCCGAGGTTTGAGGTCCCTGAGAGCTTGACACCTGTCAGAACAACGTATGATATTGGGCAAGCGGCCACCCTCATCAAAGTGGTTCCGCTAGCCATGCTGTCATCGAGGCCCAACCAGGAAGAATGACCGAAGGAATGAGGCTTCGTGTCTCGGTGCGGCTTCCGCCAATCTGCATGGACTAACCCCATTGGTCCGATTGGAGGCTCTGCGGCTGAAACTTGCGCATGGGCTAGGTGCGAGGCCAACAAAACATGTTGTAAGATGGATCTAATGATGACACCGCGTGGCTTTGAATTCGACAAGTCAATCCCATGTTATCCTCCTACCAAGTCAGTGACTTTGCCTCTAGTTCTTTCGTCTCTCAACGCGGCTCTCGTGACCAGAAAGACTGAAAGAGAAGGAAGCTTCGCAGTTTTCTTTTTCCGTCTCAGACTGGTTCCTTCTTAGTCCCTGCACGGCTAAAGCGAAAACAGATAACAGGCTTTAAGGGTGGTACTGAAGACAGATGTGCACTGCATCATGTCCCCAAACATCCGGCCTGGCCACTCACGGGCACCGGGTTCTTCTCGCGCCAGGCGGGCAACGCAAAAAAGTTGCGGCTCTGCGGCTCTGCGAAGACACTCAAACCGACCCCTGCAAATCAATAAGCTAGGCCCACCAATGTGCGACCGTCCCGCCACACCACGAATAAAAGTGTTGAGGGGTTTTTGAGCCTCACAGCCTATTTTTTTCCAGGAGATCGCCGTTCCCCCTCAGATCCAGGGAATAGAAAATTTCCACCAACGCACTCAGGCATATATTTCTATACTTTATCCCATACATGATACATGCCATACCTGGTGAAAAGCCTCTTCGATATTCGGCCCGGGTCTTTCGTTTTGTGGAACCCAGCCTCCAGGGAATGTTGCTCATGCAGCACGCTGAGTTGCTGTCCCAAACTTCCTTAGAAACAGGGCGTCTCAATGCGCGAATGGTCGTAGTGTCGATGCACTGCAGTATTGGCACCATGCTGTGGCAGCCCCGCATTTTATGAGGCAGACTGAGTTCTCGTGGCTCATTCGAATCGAGCCTCACGGAAGCATCGCCCCGCAGAACCTCACAGCACCTCCCACTCGATAGGTCTGCAAACTCCACCTCTCGCGGATAGACGCACAAATACCCCAGAAATGTTTGAGCAGCTTTAGTATGAGGCTCATGATCAAAAGAAGAACAGGTGACAGCAGACGCATGCGGGGTCACAGGTACAGTATGTGCAGATGAAACATATCTCAAGGATTCTTGTGGTCATTGTTGCAGCCATATGGATGCAGCTTGCCCAAAACTGCGCTTCTCCGCAGAGGCTTAAAATCAGGCAATAGGAAACTCCTTCTCAAGAATTGAACCAACTATGGTTCGAACAATAAACATGCCATGAATAATCCACGAAGCGGGGCACGGAAGGTAGGTGAGACTCTGATTGGGGTATCAAATTTGGGACATCTAATCGCAAGGATAGGTATAAAAGAGTCAGCAGTGCGCAATACGAGGCTGAACTGATTCGGCAGGTGGGAGAGACGATACCTGTGCAGGTCGGGATCTCGGTCTCCCAAGACGGGGGGCCAGTCTCGGGATGGGGGTGAGAGTGGCACGGCTCATGTACCATGGATACCGCTGGTCTGCTTGCACGATGAAGACTCCGCCGCAAGGACCTTGCACAGCGCAGTGGACTCGAGAAAGAACGAATGGATGCCTTATCCTCACACTTGCATCTTGGATGAACATGAAGTGATGAACCTTTCAATCTCTTGATGGGAAGTCTCGAGCAGAAGTAGGAAGTTCAGGAGCGAAAACATCTGGCGAAGACGATGGAGATATAGTAAAGATCAACATTCAACAGGCTCAAAGAAGAAGGTCTGAAGGAGGTTGAGTCATCAGAGGAAGGAACAACCATCAATTGGTGCGGATGCGAACTGGTGCGGCCTCCCCGAACTTCACACGGAAAGGAACGAATGAGAGAAGCTCTTGTGGCCTCCACCCCTTCGTTCAATCTGGAGATAGTTCGGGCACCACTGGGCTTACGGTGATGGTTTCGTGAGTATGCGAATGTTTCATGAGTAAAGATATGGAGGGAAGGATTTGTTTCTTATATTAGTCAGATGGACTGGAAACGACGCTAATCCGTTTATCTTGAAGCTTCCCCAGGCGGGACTTGGTGAGCGGGAGCGCACTCAATTTCCAAGTATCCTGAGCGAAGCTGAACACCGCAAACCCTACTTGTCCAAATGTTCCCTTATATAATTGCACTTTCTAAGCATACTCCCTCTAATTGTGCATGAGACTTTAGAACAAATTGAAAAAAATTGCTTTCTAATGTCCAACTTGAATGAAGGAGGACATTGAAACTTCGCGCCGCTTTATTTCCTCCAAGGCGTGACTGTTCACTGAAAATCCCCTGTCCCACTCTTGCCCGCTCGTCCCTAGAGATGATGGGACGTTCTCCTTCAACCCAATCTTCTTGAATATGTACTATCAGCATGCCAACATACTGCGTATACGTCTGTAATTTATATGACATGTTGCTTCACCAAGATCATTGATGTTTACCAGTATAAACAATGGGTCGACTGCGGAGCTTTTTGTCGGGAGAGCGGATTAACGCCACCACACCTCCACCCTACCTCCTTCATGTGCGGTCCTCCAGGCTGTTCATCTTAACGACAATATGCATAGCTGTAGCCACCGACACATTTCTCTACGGCATGATCGTTCCTGTCATTCCATTCGCTCTGTCATCCCGAGCTGGCGTTGCCCCATCATCGGTTCAGAGCTATACTAGTATTCTCCTTGCAGTGTACGGAGCAGCTCTCCTTGTTTGCGCCCCATTCGCTGGATTCTATGCCGATAGGTCTTCCAGCAGGAGGCTGCCTCTTCTCGGGGGCCTATTGGCCCTAGCTGGTGCGACGTTAATGTTGTGTCTCGCACGAACCGTTTCACTGCTTGTGGTTGGAAGATTGCTTCAAGGCGCATCGGCTGCCGTTGTTTGGACGGTGGGGCTCGCATTGTTGGTCGACACCGTGGGACAAGCAGAGATTGGGACGGTCTTGGGGTGGACCAGCATCAGCATGTCAGTAAGCATTCTAAGTGCTCCATTGCTCGGTGGCGTGGTCTATCAGAAAGCAGGATATTATCCTGTGTACTATATGGCCTTTGGGCTCATCGCCCTGGACATATTACTCCGGCTTCTTCTGGTTGAAAAGAAAATAGCCCGTCAATGGCTGCCCGAAGAATTTCCCGAGTTATCAACTCCGGAGCCAGGATCCGATCCCGAGAAGACGGCAGTGGAGAATCCTAGGGAAGTGGCTCCCGAAGCTCTCAACTCCCTTGCGCCAACATCGGAACAACCTCCGCTTGCGAGACCACTTAGTAAATACCCTCCAGTTTTCACTCTCCTCAAATCACGCCGTCTTCTCGCGGCACTTTGGGGCTGCATCGTTCAGATGACATGCATGACGGCTTTCGATGGAGTGATTCCGCTCTTTGTCAAAGAAACATTCCACTGGAATTCCACAGGAGCTGGTCTGATTTTCCTCGCTGTTATCATCCCAACATTTGCCTCGCCCGTGGTGGGTTGGGCTTCAGACAAATACGGACCACGGTGGTTGACAGTTGCCGGCTTCACTCTAGCAATTCCATTCTGGGTGCTGCTTCGTTTTGTCACACACGACAGCCAGGGCCAGAAAGTTCTGTTTTGCGCACTGCTATCCTTGATAGGAGTCGCTCTTACCCTGGCAATGCCTCCCTTGATGGCGGAAATAACTTATGTTGTGGAAGCCAAAGAGAGGGAAAGTCCAGGAAGGTTTGGGAAGACTGGAGCCTACGCCCAAGCATATGGGTTGTTCGTTACTGCTCTTGCCGCCGGGACACTCATCGGGCCTGTTTGGGCGGGTTACGTCCGAACAGATGCTGGCTGGGGAACGATGTCATGGTCGTTAGGCCTCTTCGGATTTTCCGCTGCTGTTCCGTGTTTAATATGGACAGGAGGGCTGATAACTGAATTCAACGCAAAGACTGGCGAGGAGAGAGCCGCCGGAAGACCGAGCGAATGGGAAAGGGCGGGAAGAGGCGAGAAGGCTGTTTGACGTCTAGTGCACTGCGTTGCAGGAGTTTTGGAAATCTACATCCAAATCGCCAATTAGTGGGCGTTCTATCGTTACTCACCTAGCGGTAGAAATAAAAGCGACACTAAATGTAAGATTGCCATCTTGTGGGACATTTCAACTTCAGCTCCCCAACTTTCCCAATTTCCCTCGAGCTCTCGTACTTTCAATAATACCCGAAAGTTTCGGAAGGCCTCGACTATTCAAGCCATATATTCTCAAAGTCCGCATCATTGCCCAACTTTGACTAAGGACATTGTAATATAGTGGCGCTTTTCATGTCCACCGCGAGCTCACACCAGTTTTCCATTGGAGATATATACCATATGACCTTATGACAAGGCTGGACTGATAGGAAATGGAAGTGTTTTCAGGCACAACTCATCGAGGATGAGTTCTTGCATGCTTCTGATTGACTATGTCAAGAATTGTACTAATGTACTAAGCATGTCTTTCGTCATGGTCTCCTCTTCTGTTTCTCCAACTATGGCGTCCAGTTGCTCTGCAAAATTGTTAGTCCGACACTGTGGATGTAACTGGCAAACAAAAAAAAACTGACCTTGAATCGTAGCCTTGACCACCACCAAAGACTCATCACGATCCGCAAAAAGACTTTGAATCCTCTTGTACGCGCCATCATCTTCAGCAACCAGCCAAGCCAAAATAACATCAATCGTCTGTAAACAGAATAACCCTGCATCCAACCTCCTCGAGTCCCATTCGTCGGCCATCTCCTCTCTTTCCTCTGCATCCATTTTCGTTTGCTCATTTCTGATCTCATTGTCCATAACAGCTACTCTCGCAGCATAGTCTCTTCGTAGTTTCACCAGCTTCCCTAACTTCTCGTAGTCCTTCTCTACGAACTTCGCTAAAGTCCGTATTCGTCCTGAGGAATTCGCTGGCAATAATCGGAGTAACGAAGAGAAGATCCCCAGAAGGTGTTCTGTTGTTTGGCCATCTTGTTGCTTCATGAACATTCCAAATACGACCTTGAGTCCCGCAGCTTCGACTAATCTTTCACACACTCCTGGGCCGCTTTGCCCATTAAGAGCATGATCTATCAGCCGTAATGCTCGTGATTTGCTCATTTTGCCCTCTTCGATCATGATCAGGCAGAGCTCAACTCCTTCTGCTTCCACGAACTTTTGCTTTCCTTCCGGCTCATCCGCCACGCAGGTGAGGGAATCGAAGACATTTTCCACGAATTCCTCCTCTTCCGTGCCTTTCAGTGGATCTCGTTTCCGGTAGGCTGCAAGTATCTGTAGTAGCAAATCAACACCATCTAGCTCGCACAGCTTCTTCCGGTTTAAGGGTGATGACTGCAACAGAATAGCCATCACCTCCGCCGCATATCGTTTGTTCTGACTGACAGGTGATTCCTTCTCCGGTATTCGATCCAGCAGCCAATTCAGAACAGTCGTATCCTGCCCAATCTTTTCCGCTAAAGATGTCTGTGAAGCTAGATTTTCCAGCACGCTCAAAGCATAGTAAATTCCACTCCGATCTGACTCGTTGTTCTCATTCAGCCGCGCAAAATTCGAGATCAGAAGATCCAGTAGATCGGCCTCAATCATAGCATCTACCAAGACCGTCCACTGCTCCTGCTCCGCCTCAACATCTTCATCCGTCAACTCGCTGATTATTTCGACAGCATCGATCGCAATATCCGTATTCTCATGCGCCAACAAGCTCACCAAGCTGGCCACACATCCCAGCTTCGCGAATTCTCCGTATAGCTCTGGATGCTCAGCCAATATGCTCAATGCCTTGATATCTGCATCCAAGTCCGCCTCACTGCCCATAAACTTCTGTGGTTCGCTCTCGAACTTCGCCCTCAACTCTGCGTTCTTCGTGATCTTCTTCTCGAAATTGAGAGCCAGTTTCCGCAGCCACGCTGAGTCGATTTTTTCTGGCGCTACCTCAGCAGATTTTTGCCCTTCCATATAATCCAGAATCTCGTTCTCTTCTTGTGTCACTCCGCCGCCAAAGAATCGTCCCTCTTCATCGTCTGGTATGTCCGGTCCATAGTCTTCGTCATCAGGAGGTGTTGAGGGTCCAGCTTCTACATCGTCGTCTGCCTTTTCGACTGCGGCTGCTTTGCCGTTGTTCTTGGCGTGGCCATTTGCGGAGAGTTTTGCAGCTTTGTAGATTTCATCTGGGGACAGTTAGCTAGTATAATAGGATATGGAGGATGGACAAACTTGGGTCCCGAGATGCGTCTAGCTTGCGCTTATTGCTTGGAAGAGCTGGTTTCTGTGATTTTGATTAGAAGAGGAATTGAGGAGCTGTGAAACTTGCAAGTACCTTGAAAAGATCATCGAGGCTGGACATCGTGGAAGCTTTGCAGCTAAATGCTGCTTGAAGCTCTTTCCTCTCAATTGCAGAAGCTGACCGTGTTTCGTATTTGGGGCATGAAGAGCTTGAGGAAATGAAACACGAGAATATCCTGATGTGCACGTGAATTGCTAATTCGGAGGTATCGCCTTCAAGTCAACCTTCGAAACTTTTTCGAGATGGGGGCTAATGTTTGCAGTGTTCATATCACCACGTGATGAGGCGCTGCTTAATCACCCGTTCAACATCACTCCCTGAACATTCTAGACTATAAAAAGAACCAAAAATGATTGTCACATTCAAATGACCAAATAACGAAAATGGATGAACAAGCACCAGAACCGGGAGGTTTCTTGCCTCCATCTTTGCCATCACCAGCACCCAGCAGTGCTTCTTCCAGCTCCTCAAGGTCGAATCTTCCTCATCCCCGTTCTCATCCGTTGAGAGCTGGCTCCGCTAAAGAAGATGCTGCGAGACGGTACGTTGAGGGAAGACTGCTACACATTTCGAGAAGATATACGAAGAAGTTTCAGCCTGTTGAAGAGAGTAGACTCGAGGATGCGAAGGGATATGAGAGTATGGGGCAAATTGCCAAGGATTTTGGGGAGATTGTTGACGTAGTTTGGCTTTCAGGAACCCGTATGTTTACCCTCAACACCTTAAATTTTACTTATGTTGAAAAACAACTTCTTGGGGGATAGCAAGTTTACAGATCCCATATTTGTTGAATATTGCGGGGTCGGTAAATACATATCTCCCTGCATTTCCGCCATCTCCTAAATCCACTTTCCGACTTTTAAGGAAGCTGGATCATGCCTTCTCTAGCTTGCTGAAAGGGGAAGATAGCGATACTGGTGAGATTTTGCCGGGATTTGAAAGGGGAATGCGAGGTGGGATGAGTAAGACAGACATGGTCAGGTGTAAAGGGTTGGTCGAAACGACGAGAGTCTTGATTGTTGATGTTATGAATAAGGAGCCAGAGTTGGACGAAGGCATAGTAGAGAGCGGCGTGGAAATTGATCTTGAGGAAGACGCTGAAATGGACGCCGACAATCAGAAGTTTGAGATGGATGTCGCCGGAGTGTATGAGCAGACGATTATGCAATTAGGAGAGCAGCTGGACGGAAATGGTGGGTTTGGAGCTGTGAGTTGGCCTAAGAGACCTCAGGTCTTGGTTTCTTAGTTTATTGAGTTGCTCTGCATCAGCGTGGGCGTTAGTGGGCGTGTTTCAAATCGCCGTTCATTTGCTTTCATCTAAGCCATCCTTTGCGAAGTCATCTGCATAGAAAGAACTCGAGGATTCCAATTTTCTCCAGACAGGGGTAAGTCATCCGAATGTTCAAAGGCTAAATGTCTAATTCCCACGCCGATAGGTAATGTAGCTGCCAGCATGCCCAGTTTAATTCATTGAGCTTCGTGGAATACTGAGTGTCGTTGTTTCTAGTGGCAGCAAGATGATGCCTCTGTGTCGGTCCTTCCTGGGATGGAAATGACTTGAGCGTTCGAATATGAACTGGACACTGTAAGTTTGCAGTGTTAAAGTGCATAAAAGAAAGGGTCTTTCCTATTGACCTTAATAAGCGTCGAGATTCGCGAAAGCTGGCTGAGTCTCTCCTTTAAATTTCTCGAGGCTCGCTTCTTCACGAACGGAACGATTCCTGCATAACCATTAAAATTCGCCGCGTACCTCGTCAAAATTTCCTCTCAATCCCATGTCAGAGACACGCGCGATGTAATCGCAGAGTGGCCAGCATCTGCCTCTTCCTGTTCCCTGATACTTTGCTTCCATACTCCAACCAATGCTGCGTCTGAATGACATGTCACGATGCCGACTTACCACATCCACGACACAACAGTGAAGCTGTGTGTTTGGGACCCGGACCAACCGCCGAAACGCTGCATCGGGAGGCAGCGCACAGGCGGACCATATACCTACCCACCTCCACCATATGGACGAGACGTTGAGCCATTGAAAGAGCAACATGAAGGGGTCGAGTTTCTCGGCTCTGACATGCCTTTCTGGATCGTTAATGCTGGCCACGACTTGTTCTTCAAGACGCGTCAGACTTCTAGCGCCATCACAAAGCCAAGCGTTGAGCGGAGACAAGAAGAACCAGTTCCTGCCAAAGAAGATCACAAGAACCCCGATATCCAACCAACAAAGGAACTCCAGTCATCTGCTCATGACTTTCACAACGACGATGGCGATTCCGTTCTCTCCTCTATCTCGTCCTCGATGTTTGCAGATTCTAGCCCACTAGAGACCGAGGAGAGTGCACCTCAAGACGCGAGTTCTGGTGAGTTAACTCTGTGAACCGCAACTCTGCAGCTAACATTTGCAGTGAGGAATGGAAATCGCCGCGGATGTGTCCAACGAAAGCCCAAAAGCCTACCACAACTAGTGCAAGGTACCGTTTCCAAGCCCATCACAACCGCAATTCCAGTCATGGTCGAGCTCTCTCTGTCGAAGAACTCATTCATGGAGTCGATCATAACGAATGATACCCAAGACATCTGCGTTAACGTCTTTTTTAATGGAGAATTTGCCTCTTCGAGAGTCTTTCGATCCCACACAGCTGAACTCCTCACTGCTGAACAGAAGGATCAGTTTTTTGGAGGGCGAAAAATTGATACACACCTCGAGGTACCCTGGGTTATCTTGCCAGTGACAAATGATGATACCTCTCCGTCGGAGAAATCACATGAGAGCTCAAGTTTTGAAGACAGGTGGGACAAAGTCAACAAACTTCTGCTCCAGGAAGCACGTGAATGGGGGCGGGTAGGCAAGTATAAGATGCTCAGATCTCCAGTGGGCGAGTACTTGGCGGAACTTTCGAAGAAATCAGTGCCACAGAACATAAAGAATAGTGGTACAGTAGGTCGTCAAGGCGGCATCATCGACGTAAGTAAGCATATTGCGGTTCAAAGTTTATTGCACTGATAAGCACTATTACAGGTCGTAATTTCCGTCGGAAGATCAATTACGGTACCTCAGTGGATTGATATTATCAAACCTCGTCGGAAACTCCCCGAATACATTTGTGCCAAGAGTCAACAGCTATTCGTTGTCCCTGAAGAGTTGAAGCCTCAGGACAAAGCCCAAATAGTTGCGGAATTTGAGCGCGAGGAGAATAACAGAGAGTCTGATTCCATCACAAAGCAAGAACCTCGAAGACATAATTCTGACGATGGGTACTATTTCAGCACGGTCAACACAAGAAAGGTTCCTCTAAAGGACTCTACAGACGAATCAACTCCCACACCATCCATGTTAGTGGGCCAATCTATGGAGCTGCAAGAGGATCCACCATCAAGCCAGCCGCTCGCTTTAGTCACGTCATCGGCGCAATTGAAGCGTGGAGGTTCTCTTCCTGCAATGCATTCGTCAATGCCTCGATCAGCGATGAAGAACAAAGATACCGCAAGACCAACGACCCCTACACAGCCTCGACATCCGAACAAGCCCAAAGTCACTCCGCAGAAGTCATACAAGGGTCCCACGCCATCGCCTAAAGGCCAAAAACAGAATCCGTGGGAGTACATTCCGTTTGACGCGGATAAATCGGTTACTTATTCGACAAGATCCAAGCGATCCAAGTCGATCCCTGCCTCGTCTCCAGACAATCTTCGAGGTCAAGAGTTGGTGGACAATTATCTGACATTGCGTAATAGACAACTTGAAACACTGCCCTCAACTCCATTTGAATGTCTCCCACACCCTGAACCTTTTGGAGATGGGATTTCTTTTACGCCAGGAGTGAGTTCTGAGATGGACAGTAGCCCATGTCGGCCTTCTACCAGATCCGATCAACAGCCAAGCTCCATGCTTCATGAAGCCGAAGACATGTCTAAAGAAGATAGACTGGGATTGGACGGAGCTGGTGATGCGCGAAAGCGTAAGTCTGACTCGAGCATAGCCTCTGAAAATACGCCAACCAGATCTTCTAAGAGAAAGCGGGGGCCATCTGGATCTCGCAACACATCTTTGGGAAGTAGCGAGAGTCCACCTATCCTACATCCGAAGAGTGCCAAGCGCACCAACATGGTCTCAAAGGACAACAAAGTCTCTAGTCGCATTCCGAGACTCGAACAAGAAGCTTGTGATCAGCCCACAATGGATGTGAAAGGCTCTCAAGCGCAAGAAGAGTTCATGGGGCCACTAAAAAAGTCCCGAGCCAGCCAGCCTCAAGAGCCAGCCGACAAGAAACAACGAAGACATTCGGGAGCCATGTCAGCTCGAGAACTCAGCTCCTTGCTTACGCCTCATAAGCCAGCTACAGGCGTCAACGCCTCCTTCGGGGCATCATTCGCTGAAACTAGCTCAACTCGTTCGACCAGGAATCTCACTGCCAGACAAGAGAAGGTAATCAGTGAGCTGAAAGCCGAAAGGTTACAATTCAATCTTCCCAAGGTCACTGCTACTTACAAGAAACCAGCTCTTGTCATAACAGGGGTGAATAGCACCACACATAAAATTACGACTCAAACCCCGGTCCAAAACCCCCTCGAAACATCTCGAAACAAACGTTCAGAGCCGACACCAGATACTGACGAGAGCCAGACAGCAAAATGCAGAACTGCCAAGGGAAGATTTGCTAAGGCCAAGAAGCCCGGGCAAGCTGTATCGAAGAACATGAAGAGAGGCCAGGAGGGGGTAGAAGCATCAATGACTCCTCTATCGACTACACAGGAGACCGTAAAGGTCCAAGGACAAAAGATGATGCCCACTCAGTCTGACACAAAAGTTCAGGCAGATCAACCAAACGACGAGTCGATCGCCATGCCCATCTCTTACGATAACTTCTGGCGCAACTTTGGTGAATCGCTCGAAAAACCAGAAGTAGGATCCTCCATGAAGCTGAAGCTCGACGTCGACCCAGGAGTTGCGAATGTACGCAACTCCAAACCGCATCCGAGATCACACCGAGGAATGAACACACCAACCCCAACTAGTCCGGCTGTCACAATACCGAAGGACCTCGAAACACCAATCAGTTCGGCACATACGATATCATCAAGTGCCACAATGAAGTACACCGCTGGCACTAGAAGCACGACGTCCTTTCGAAAAGTGTTAACGCCCACACCGGCATTGCCAGTCCCGCAAATCAGCGCCGACTTACCGAACCCAGCAAGCAGAGAACCGCTAGATCCACGTCCAAACCCTGTCCAGAGCTCACGCCCGCGTAGACCAGCATCTGGACCAATTACTGTGGCAACCACGCCCTCGGCATCTACACCAGGAAGCCGACAACCCTTGTCTTCAAGTCCCAAAGTTTTCCCGAGGCCTGGTTCACGCCGCTCAGCATCTGGACCAATTACTTTTGCAACGTCAACGCCCACTGGAAGGTTGTTTTCAACAGCCCAGGAGTCTCGTCCACCGCGCCCTTCGAAATCCGCCGATCTAGCATGGAAGCCAAATTCCCTTTGCGCAGACTCAGTAGTTTCCTACGCAACAGAAAAGATGGCGAAGAAGTGGTCCGACAAGGAATACGTTTCACGGTCAGGTTGTGCATACAGGGGTACGATGGCGGAGAAAGAGACTCCCTTTCGAGCGAGTGGTATCTTGATGGGTGTTAGATTTGTTCTTGGTGTAGGAACTCGTGAGGGTGAAGATGAATCAGGAATGAAAGAGTGAAGGAATGAAGGAACGAAGGAACGAGAGAGCACGTGGTATGATTCGCTGGATGAAGACAATGTGAAGTACGATTTCCTTTGCTGTTGCTAGATCTCGAGGCACTTGCTATTTGCACTCGCCAGAGGGACTGTGTTGTGCAGTCTTTGGCGCACAAAATGGGCAGCAACCATTTCACATTTGCTATGTATGAGTAGAAGACATTAAATAGCTTTGACAACGGCTCCAGTTTAATGTAACTCCGTCTGAATCGTGATGAACCAAAGGTGAAGACAACTGACCAAAGATTGCCACCAACGCCAGTCGCTGACAGCCTATTCTCATCACCGTCTGTAATAGTCACCCCTTCCACCTCTCCTATCTCTATCATCATGTCGGTCCTTATCCCTTCCGTCCCTATAACGCCCATCACCTCGTCCTCTTCTCTCGTCCCTTGAATCATAAGGCTTTCTGTCTTTTTCCTTATATGGACTCCTACTCCTCTCTCTGTCCCTCTCTCCGCTCATCTTCCCTTCCCTCTCATGGCGCCTCCTCAACTCCTCTTCATCTATGATCATCCCATACCTATCCCTCCTCTCCCTGCCCCTACCTTCCGTCTCACTCTTATACTGTCTCTTCTTTTCCAGCCCACTCACACCGCCAAACCCACCACCGCCGTTCCTCCGCTTCGAATTCGTCGCCGTGCGCCAAGTATCCGACAGCTTCGACACACTTTGCGAGAAATCGACATGGATTCGGTGATCGTCGATCAGCACACCTTGCATCTTAAAATACGCTTGTTCGCAGGAAGCTTGGTCTTCGTATTCGATGAATGCGTATTGCAGGGAGTCTCCAGTGCGCTTGTCACGGATGACTTCGCAGGAGAGGATTTTGCCGAAGCGGGAGAATATGAGTTCGAGGTCTTCGTCAGTAGTGACAGGGTTGAGCTTGCAGACAAACAGGACGTTCTCCGGTGGCTTGACTTCTGCAAAGGGTAGGTCGCCCACCATTTCCAATGTCAAAGCTTGAGCTCTTGCCTCCCGTTCCCGTCGTTGCTTCTCCACAGCCTCCGCATCTGCTTCATCGTCCAACTTGTCATCTTCCCCGATCCTGACTGTAGCAAGTTGAGCCTTGGAAGGTAGTGGACTCTCTGGAGGTTCGGCAAGACCAGGCGGGTCATCGTAAGGGTCATCCAGAACGACGGTATGCTTAATCCGGATGTCCACCAAAGGCCGTCCCTTCTCATCACAAAAGGCATCATTTATCTTCTCCAATGCATCAAATCCTTCCACAACCTTTCCAAAAATGGCCACCTTCCCATCTAAGTAATCCATATTATCACCCAGCGTAATTATGAACTGACTGCCTGCAAGCCTCTCATCGGGGTCTCTGGGTGACACAGCTGTAGCCATGCTCACTGTCCCTCTCTCCACATGTTTCAGCTTCGGGTGAAAACCCGCCGTAAATGTTCGTTTCGAAGGTCCGTTGATAACACCCCATATTGAGGATCCACCATCGCTTTCGTTCGAGTCAGGGCCGAGGGGATCGCCGGTCTGGAAGGAGAAGTTCTTTTGAACGCTGTGTACGGGCGAAAAGTTGTAGTATTTGATCTTGCACAGCTTTAGGAAGCTAGGGGAGGCAAATGTCTTAGTATCTATGTGTTCAGTTACTTTATAAGTAGAGGGGAGGGTGAGGGCTTACTTTTCGCAAAGCTTGGGTGAGTAGTCTACGAAAAGGTCGATGACGATGTCGCCGGCCGAGGTTTCGAGGAGGACACTCATGATTGCTGAAGAGCAGCCCGTAGATCTGAGATCACATCAATATTTTGAACGTGCTCTGGCACGCTGATGTAGGCAGAGGAGCAACTTAGAGTCGTTGGTTGTTAAATTTGGAATGGGGCTCGGAAGATCGCCGAACTTTTCTTACAGTAATATGCAAAAACTCCCTGTTTCCGAGAATTTTAGCCGCATCATGCAATTTTGGTATGCACCCCACCAAAAATTAATGATAATTGACAAAACTCACCCAATAATCGCACCACCACCTCCAGTACCATCCCAATTAGGCAATTTCGACTTTATTCGCAAGTTCCCACCATGGCACGTTCAAAGAGCAAAAAAATCGAGAAACCACCGCCTTCAGTAGGCAAAAAACGACAGAGAAAACCTACGGCTAAGGCCTCCTCCGCTCTAGTGGCTCCCAAACAGCCTAAAATCAAGCTTACGAGTGCTAGCAGGCCTCCAAAAGAGCCTTCTCCTGATACTGGTGCTAGTGGAGCTAATCCCCAAAGGGAGCCTACTGTCGAAATATCGTCGTCATCGTCCAACGAATCTCTAGAGCCCGAACCAAAGACCTATGTGGTTACCATGAACTGGCAGGTTTACTTGAACCATAAGCTAGTTCATACAGAGTCTTTTCAGGAGGATTTTTTATCGATTCTATATTACGGATACCGATTTTGGAAGGGCTGGGTTCAGATGAAGGCTGAGGAAGCGGCGAAGACGGATAAGGAGGTCAAGCCTAGGAAGAAATGGAAGGTATTATATAGAGCTTTAAGCCATTGACAGATCTTCTATATCGAAGATAGGAATAGCTTTGAGAGATTCGAATTTATAATGGTTTCTAGGGGCTCCAAAGGCGTTGATTGCGCTATTAAAGCCCGATTCGTTACTAAAGGAGATCCCGAATCGTTACCGGAACCGGAGAGAGCGTCAGGAAAGAGAAGAAAAACACCAGATTCTCCCAAGCTAGTCTATTCAAATAACGACAGTAATACTAAAAAGAGCATCCCCTCTATTAAGAAGGCTAGGAAAACAGCTACTACTATTGCTATTGAGTCTTTAGTCGAAGATAGGAAGATACAATCGAGATTTCAGGAGAGATTGAGCCTACTTTTACGGTATTAGAGGTATAATAGGGGGGAAAGGGGAGGGTGCCCAAATAAAAATCGATAGTACTTTATCTATAAAGGGAACCATTTCAGGATTGATTTGGACGATTTCTATAAATGGATAGATTAATAGAGAGATAATCTTTCTAATAAGGCTAATGTTACTACTATCTCTCCTGATTTGATTATTAAATGGATATACCATAGTATAAATTAATAGAGGATAGGTGGATAACGGAATAAGAGTAAGGGAAAGGTAAAGGAGGAGGGGAAAGTAAAGGATGAATAAAGAGAGGGCTTATTTTAACCCAGCTCTATTATTAATTATAACTACTATAGTAATAAATTCAAGAGAGAAGAGCTCTCCGCCAGCTTATATAGCATCCTACGGGTATTACTACTCTATTATTTACCTGTATATCCCGCTAATTACGATCTAATCCCTCCCCCTGAGTTCGTAGCTATTAAGCAAGCTTTATATTATCGAGCTAAACTTCTCTAGTAAATCCAGCTTCTTCCCTGTCTATAAGCTAATTCGCCTTATTTTTAATATTAATGACCTTCTTTTCCTTCTCTTCTATATTCCCGGTATTAAGATCGTAATCGTTAAGCTAAGTACTTCTCTAGTATCTTTGATTTGTATACTTTGTAAGAGTCTAGCCCAATTTATAGAAATACTAATATCGGAGAGGAATTAGTATTATTTAGAGTATGGCTAGATATTTACTTATCTCAAAATCGATAGACTAATATTAGTAATTTAATAGCTATAGTATTAGAGGAGCAGATTAACCCAAAATAGCTAAAGGTAATAGAGAAATCGGAGGCTAAAGAGTATAGTATTCCATAGGGATTTCTCCTTATTATAAAGGATTAGGTTTCTCCTTAATATATGGTATGGAATTCGGAGGTTAATTAATCTTTTATATTAAATATGGGTATTCCGGTACTAATTACTAATATAGTAGCCCCCTCCCAAAGTACTATTATAGATACCCAAGCAGGTAACTTGATTTAATTAGATATCGTCTTTAGTACGTATCCTAAAGACGAAATTAGCTTCTATTAGAATATAGGTAACTTATAGAAGCAGGATTAGTAAGAGTTTATAACTTCTGGAATATTTAATAATGATTACAAATTAATTAGAGATTAGATAGAGGATGATATTTAGAATCGAGGTTAATAAGCTACTTCCTTAATTTCTATATATTACTAGTTTAGGGAGGCAAGGAATAGACTAATTAGATTACAGGATTTTAGGCTCTTTTAAAGAGATTTATTACTAGTATTATAGTTATTGTTTTTAGTTAAGATTATTAATATTTGAAGTTTTTCTCTTATACTAAATATTTTTATAATTATACTATAGGATTTTTATATATTAGAATAATTAAAAGAGCTATTTCCTATAATTCTAAAGATATTTTCGTTTTTTTAATAGCAGTTATAGTTATTAAGAACTATAGTATTTTTTAATTAGTATTAATATTGGCTTTCTAGTAAAGTAATAAGTAATTTTGGAACTATCTTTTATAATATTAAAATTACTAGAACTTTAAGTAATATTAAATATAGTAATTCTATTAATATTATACTAATTCTATAGGGAAATCCCGATATCCTGAATTATAGAAATGCCCCCTAGCCTTCCTAGCTACCTCCGGCCCCCGTCCAAGCCTCTAAACGGTATTAATTAGATAATCTCTAAAGTTTAGATACTCTCTATAAACCTTCCTATAATTCCTTTATATATTAGACTTAATATTATAAAAGCTCTCCTTAATTAGATTCAAAATTAGGTAATAAGAAGGTAACTAATATATCCAAATCCCTTATATCCGGTATATATTAAATACTTTCTGGCTCCGGTATATACTATAATTATTTATTATAATAATCGAATTCTTGCCCGGTATAAGTGTGACGGCACTAGCTAGGGGCCAAAGGGGGGTGGCTATCACATGACTAGTTTTACCTAGCTAGCCGGCATTTCAGTGGTTTTAGCTAGTATTTCCCTCTTTTTATCCCCTTTCCTTCTCTCTCTCCTTTTTCTCCTTAGCTTAGTATTCTCAATATATGGGATTTTCCTGGATCTTTGAGCCTTTGTACTATTACCTCGATCCCGCCGTTACATAATACTAAGCTCACTCGACTCGGCCTATAGAGGCGATATAATACTGCCGGCAAAGGACCCGTGCTTGTCCTTGGGGAGCAAAGGCAGAATTCCGCTCCTGACGTTCGGTAGGCAATTTTCCCGAACTTAAAGAAGAAAGATACGTCCTCCAAGACCCAGTTAACCTCGGAGCCTAGCCCTTAACTAGAGCAGACAACGTTCCTTGTCCTCTACGACCTAGTCAACCTCGGAGTCTGGCCCTTAACTAGAACAGACGATAACCCGATAGTCGGTCCTCTGCCGACTTAAAAGAAGAAAGATTCCCGTCCTCTACGATCCAGTTAACCTCGGAGTCCGGCCCTCAACTAGAGCAGACGACGCTTCCTCGATATCAACGAGAGCAAAAGAACCGGTACCCCCCTCCAAGAATTAGTAATCCTCCGATTTAAAACAAGAGATACGCTAATCGGTTTCGGGTTCCCGATTTAAAACGGAAGAAACCCGGTAATCGGTTCCAGTTTACCGATTTAAAACAGAAGTAACTGTCTTACGTTCGCCCCTTCCTCGTTCGCCTCTCCCTTATTCGCCTCTCGTATGGCCGCCTCTCGTACAATACTACTACTCCTCCGATTCAGACAATTCGGACGATTCTGCCCCAGAGGCTTATATATGACGCCCTCCTGCCAATAATTTATTGTCTAAGGAGACCGAGAGCCGACAAGATCCTGGCGAAGCTAGCTCTGGAGCCGAGTTTGAATCGGATACAGAGGCTAGTTCCGGTTCTGCAGACGATTTGGACGGTTCTGCGGATAGTTCTGGGGACGATTTGGACTTTATAGATAATTCGGGCTCTATAGACGATTCTATAGATAGTTTCCTGGACGAGCTTGGTTCTTTAGACGGTTCTGTAGATAGTTTTGCGGACGATTCTGGGGATGATTTGGGTTCTGCAGACAATTTTGGGTCTGAGGCTAGTTCTGGAGCCTCAGGTAAAGGTAGAGGTGGCTATTGGTCAGACAGTAACTATTAAAAGCTGGCCGTTTTGGGGGTTTCGTTAAAACCCTATTTCCTTTATATATCTGAATAAGGGCATTTAGATTTGGTTTCCGGGGGGGTAATATGACGGTACTGGCTAGGGGCCAAAGGGGGGTGGCTATTATATGACTGGTTTCACCTAGCTAGCCGGCGTTTTAGTAGTTTTAGCTAGTATTTCCCTCTTTTTATCCCCTTTCCTTCTCTCTCTCCTTTTTCTCCTTAGCTTAGTATTCTCAATACATGGGATTTTCCTGGATCTTTGAGCCTTTATACTATTGCCTTGATCTTGCTATTATAATAAGAGGGAAACTATAATAAGACAAAAACCCATATAAAGTATACTAGAGTATAAAACGTGACTTAATAGCAAAATAATAAATTAAAAGCATAAATAATAAAGTATAAATAGTATATAGTATATAAAAGCTTAATTAATTAAATACTTATAAAGGATTATTCTCTAAGTCTATAAAAAAACTAGCTTTCTTATATAATTTCCGCAAGTTATATATAAAAGGCTATAGCCTTTACTATATAACCTAAATCTCAAAACCGCTAAAATAATATAATTTTTAATAAATATAGCCTGCTATATTATATTTAATTCCCTATTCATTTATACTTATTTCCTAAATACTAAAAATAATAGAAAAATCCTATTTAGAGTCCGAAATAATAAAATATTTAGGATCTTCTTCTATTAGTTAATCTAACTTCTCCTTTATATACCTAAAATAAGATTTATTACTCTTAAATAATCTTATTTTATACTTCCGAACTTACTTAAAGGCAATCCGAATCCGCTTAGCTATATTCTTATACTAAATCCAATATAGTTCTCTATATTAATTAGTATTTGCCTTTAACTATTACTTAATTTCTGCCTTTACTATAAGGTATTAAGGAGGCTTATTATAGTAAATTATATTATAAATTATACTAATATACTCTAAATAGATAGCTCTTTTAAATTTCGTATTATTTGCTATATTCTTGAATTAACCTTTAATAGAAGGAGAAAGCTCTAGATAAGAGACTTTAATAACCTTATAAGAGACTTCATTTTCGTATATTCTATTCTTAATAGTAACTAGACTTATAGGAACTATAGTAAAAGGCCTATTAAATAGCAAATTATTATTAAGCTATTTTTTAACTTATATATTATTCGAGAATTAATACTTTTCTATAATTCCAGACTTATAGATTATCTAGCTAAAAGTATTTATTTATCTAGTCAAATAAATTATATTCGGAGTCTTTCCTTTTACTATCTTTAGTAGATATTTGCCTATTTTCTTAGCTACTTCTAGCTTAAATTTATTAGAAATAGAGAAATAATTAATGTCTTTAAAGAACTTCTTATTAAAGGTAATAGCCTTCTTATAGTTTATAAGGAAAATATAGCTAATATTCTAATACTTTTTACTAAGGTAAAATTCGCTATTTAAAGCTTTAGTAATAGCCAGATCTTTAGTATTACCTTTATACTAATTATAATTAATATTTCCAGGAATAAAGTATCGGATTAGCTAAGAGTAAGTAATTAGGTAAATAGGATACTTGCTTAATATCTTGTAAAATCCGAGCTATATTAATAGATCTACTATTAAAAGTTAAGAGGCTAAGATAAAATAGCTATTACTAAGATCTCTATATATTAATATATTATTTTTTGGAGATAGAACTATAATATTTCTATTTCTTTTATTAAGGTTCTCGAATACTAAGCTTCTTAATTTATTTCAGGTAATCTTTCTTATAAATATGGCTATTAGTACCCAGATTAGTAGTACTAGACTCAGGAATAGGAACTGTAATATTGAATTAGAGCTATAAATTAGAGCGGAATTAATTAGAAATATAATATTTATATTTATACTTTTTAATTTCCTAGTTTTTAAAAAAGAAATCTCGTATTTCCTTATTTACCCAAGTAATAGAAATATGCTTTTTGCCTTTAGTAACTTTATAAATCTTAGTAACTAGCTTTAGAGTATTCTTAATTTCTTATATATTAATAGAAAGAGTATTAGTAAGTTATTAAATATATATTATATAAGGAGTTTCGAGGAATCTATTATTAACCTTATAGTATTCTTATTTATAAATAGGTCCTATAATACTACTATATACCTCCTTAAAGATATACTTATCCTATTAAATAAGTATTAATTTCTATTTAGCTAATATCTTATAAGTATACTAAATACTTTTATTAAATTCTCCGGATTCAATATCCTTAGTCTTTTGCTTCTTGGTTCTGGATATAGTTATAGGAGTTTTCTTAGATAGTATCTTTTCCTTTAAAATAGAGAATTCCTCCTTACTTTTCTCTAGTTTACTAATCTTATATTTGGTCTAATACTCAGATCTCTATTATCTATTAGGAGTCTTAGGCTTAATTTATTTTCTATTCTTACTAGGTTCTTCTTATCTAGTTATACTAGTTCTATTAGCTTTACTAGTAGTCTTCTTACTAGATTCTATTAAATTAGTTCCATTTTTCTTAGCTAGATCCGGTTAAGTTAAAGCTGAAATTATAATAGGGGCCTATTCTTTAGGCTTATTTCGAAAAGTAGGAAAAGGCTTATTATTATAAACTCCTTAATTAGAATTCTGGAAATATTAAAGATATACTATTTAGCTTTAAGGTTATTAGCTAATAATAGCTTAAACTCTAATTCTTTATATTCCGAAATAGCTTTAGTATACTTAAGTACCTTAATAATATCTAATTTAGTAAATATACTAATATTTTAATATTTCTTATCCTTAATATATTCTAAAATAGCTTTATTAATTAACTAAATAGCTTTATATACTAAAGCTTTTATCTTAAAAAGAGAATATAACTTCTTATAAATATTCTTACTAAGATTATTATAGATATTATTAATATATTAGCCAAAAGCTTTACTATATAATATAATTCTATTCTGACTCTTAGTATTAAGACTATTTACTATAGTCTTAATCTTATTAAGCTTCTCTTATCTGCTTTTAGAAATGCCTTTAATAATATTTTCGAATTCTCTATTATTAGCTTAATAGTTTTTTAGTTCTTTCTTAGTTAATCCCAATCTAGTTCTGTTTCTAATAAAGGTTTTCTATTTTAAGAATTCATTATATATATTACTTAGCTTATCTAGAATATTTATATTAAATTCGGTAATTATAGCTATCTTTTCTGGTATTAGTAGGCCTTCTATAATTACCTAAACTCCTTTAATATTCTAAATTTTAATACTATTAATTTATAGGCTTTTAATAATACTATAGCTTATAAGAACTAGCTACTATACTTTATTAACTTAAGAAATCTATTCTTTGGCCATTTTATTATTCTTAATAGGTTATAAAGATATTATTAATATAATAATTATAAGTTATAGAATTAAAGGTTTTTAAGATTATAAGAATTTCTTTTAAATATATTCCAAAATAAAAAATAAATTAAAATAGTCTTAAATTATATAAATATATTATATATATTTGAGTTTTTCTTTCTTTCTAGTAAGAAAACAAAGCTAAAATAATAGTATATATAATAGGGAAAATAGATATAATAATTAAATATATTTAAAATAATATAATTATAAATTAGAAATAATTATAGAAAATAAAATATAGAATTAGACTTTTATTATAGAAAAGAATATAAATATATATATCTAAAGAAATATAATTAAGGAAATAATTAAGGCAGATTAAACTAAATAGTAATAATAAGGAAATAAAAAGGTAATATAATAGAAATATAAATATAATAATAATATTTAAAATATTAAAATATAAAAGAAAATAATATAAATTTTATAATATAAATATATCCCGATTTCTTATTTATTTAAAAACATTTCTATTAACTTAAAAAATAGTATAAAAAAAGAAAAATAATATAGGAAATATATAAAAGATAAAATATATAAGTATACTAAAAATATTAGGGAAAATATAAAATAAGTATTAATAGAAAAGAAATTAGAATAATAAAATTAAGAAATAATTCAGAATAAAATATTACTTCTTCTAAAACTAATCCGTATCTCTTCCGAAAGCTAATTATATTTATTTAGTATTTATTAGAGTTAATTTTAAATAATATAAAACTATTTAGTTATTTGGAACTTTAAAATAATATTTATATTAATAAAAGTAATATTTATATTAATAAAAGTAATATTTATATTAATAAAAGTAATACCAAAAGTATTAGAATATATAGAAAAAAAAACTATAAAATAATATAAATAGGATTTATAATATTATTATTAAGTTTAGAATAATTAATATTAAAGTTAATATAGAATATAAAAAGATTAGGTATTCCGAATTAGTATTAAAGATATAGGAATTATTCAGATAATATTTAATAATAAAAAATAAATTAATAATAAGAATTAGTAAATTATACTAGCTTTTTAAAGAAGTAATTAGTTTCTAATAATAAAACAATATCTTAATTAGGGAATGAGTTCTATATAAAAGAAGTTCTCTTTATATAAAAATAGGAATATATAATATACTAATTAAGCCTTAATATAAGTTTTAAGAATAGCTATAGTTATATTAAAAAAGAAATAGGTTTTCTAATATAAAATAGGCTTTAAATAAATAGATCTAGTTTATTTAATATTTAATAGATTCCTAGAATTATATATTATTAAGTACTTTCGGAAATAACTATTAGATTTAATAAGGTTTCCCTTTTCTTTTATAGGGCTTTTAGTTTAGCTATTTCGTTTATATATAACTTCTAATTAGGAAGTTTATTTAGGTATTATAAGGAAATTTATAATAGTAATTCAAGTTAAAATCGAAATCTATAATTATTATAGTTGAGCTTTAGACTAGTATAAGCTATAAGAATAGCTAGTTAAAAAGGCAAGTAAAGCCTTTAAAAAGTTTCTAGTTTAGTAAGATATATATAAAAGATCCTTTTCTTTCTTTTTTTCTTTTTCTAATTCCAAATATAATTACTATCTATTACTATAGTTCGGAGTTAAGAGTCTATAAAATAACTTCTTAATCCCCTATTTATTTTTATACTAAAAGAAATTCTTTATATTCGATTTCTAAGATCTAGTAATAAAATTTTATATATTAAGAATACTATTTAATAATAATAATTAGATAATAATAAGAAATAAGTAATAGTAAAGCTTATCTAATTTCTAGAATAATAGTCTAATAATAATATTTTCTAAAGATTATAAATAATAGTTAGAAAGAAAATTCAAAAGATATATAAGAAATCAAAAGTAATAAGCTTTATTTCAGGTTAAGAAAAGCTCTTATTATTAGATACTTTCTCTTAATTCTTTATAAAAGAAATATATTTTACTTTTTCTAATTCCGGTAACTCTAAAATATATATAATAATACTAGTAGCTTTTTTAATTTTCTAAATACTATTTTACTTATAATACTCTATAACTATTTCTTTTTCTAGTTCTATATCTGTTTTAAAATATTTATTTATAAATATATACTTATTATTAACTTTATTTTTAGGGAAATACCAGAATTCATTTCTTTTAATAAACTATTTAAATTAATTCCCGGTATATATTTTTTAGAATATAATACTATTAAGTTCTTCTAGTATATAATATTCTTTTAGTTAATTTATATATCTTATTCTATATAGGCCAAGCTAGTAATATAGTAGCTTTATATTCCTTAACTTGTCTTAATTTATTAATTTAATATTATATATAAGAACTAGATTCTTTTCGGAAATAGGCTTTAAATAAATCTAATAAGTAATATTAAATTACTTCTTTCCTTTTTAGTATCTTCTATTCTTTTTTATTCTAGCTTTTTTAATATTTTTATCTCTTATCTATATTTGCTTTATATATATTTCCAGAAGTATTTTTCTATTATAAACTTTATTTTATTTAAGTATTTTCTAGATTAGAAAATATATTTCTATAAGTAATATTACTTTCTTATTATAAACTATATAAAAGGAAATAAATCCAGTTAGTCTATATATAGTAATTTGGTTAGTAAATAAAATATATAATAATAAATCTATCTAAGGCTTCTTTTTATCTATTATAAATATAATAAATACTTAAATAATTAGTTAATATTCTCTTTTAATTATACTATTTCTCTTAAAATTATAGGCCAAAATAATAATTCTATTAATTCCTAGCTTATTAAATTTCTAAATTATTACTCTTTTAAATTCTAATCTATTATTTATTTTAAGCTACCTAAATAAACTATATTTATAAATAATTTCTTTCCAAATAAACTTAGTTACCTTCTTACTAGTTAAGTTCTTTAAAGATCTAGTTTTAATCTATTCTAAAAAGTTATTTCTAGTAATAACTAATAAATTATATTCTTTATAATCTAGTAATTTAATTATATTAATCTCAAAATAATAAAAAAGAAATATAGCTTTTCTTTTCTATATTATCCTATATTCGGACTACCCTAAATAGTTGGCTTTCGGGACTCCTTAAAAAAAACTTTTATATAATAAATACTAAAGTTTCCCTATTCTAGGGAATCGTATATTAGAATATAATTATATTCAAATTCTTAATACTTAGTTAGGAATTAGAGAGAAGAAGCTCAAATATCTTTTTCTATATTTAAGTAATTCTAGAATATAAGAGGCTTTTATTATAATTTTTTAAAGCTTAAAGGAGATTTCTTAAGGCTCTTACTAGCTTCAAGTATACTAAAAAGAAACCTGGCCTTATATTACTTTCCTCTCTTTCTTCTCTTTATTATTCTCTCTTTTATTTCCTTTTAATAATAGATAATTCTAAGACCTACTTATTATATACTAGATACTTACTATTTTTAGCCTTTCTTTATAGGCCTATAGGTGCTATCTATAAGACCTATATGGCCTATATAGTCTGTATTTCTCTTCTTTATCCTTAATTTCTTTAACTAGTTTCTAGAAGTAGTAATATATCCGAATTACTAATTAATATCTTACTTTATAAGAACTTAATCCAAATATCTTTCTTATTTCCCGGTAATAATAATAGTCGGTTACGGATATCTCTATAAACGAACTAGCCCTATAGCACTAGTAATGGATCTGTTAACTGTCTATTATAGCCCCAGTTTATACTATAGAGAACCTTCCTACTAATTCACCTATTATATAGCCTCTTGCTTTCCTTTTCCACTTTTGGCTAGCTCCTATATATATAACTAGTCTACTTATAGATTATTATATAGTTTGTAAAGCCCTCTATTTTGGCTATATAAATAATTATTTTAAGGCCTATTATAAGAAGGGTAATATAATACTTCCTCTAATCCGCAAGCCTTTTCTATATTTCTCTTATTTCTTTATAGGTAATAATTCGCTTTACTAGACCTTTCGGGCAAATATCCGGATATATAATTATACTTTTACCTTTATATTAGTTAAGTATAAAAAGGATATATAAATTAACTTCTTCTATAAGATCTAATACTTTTAGATCTATAGTAAGTTCTTCTATTTCTAAGGCCTATTATAGCCCGCTTTATATACTAAATCTTTCTTTATATAGTTCTTTTTTTATAATCCGCTTTTTATAACTAATATATAGGCTACTAACTTTCCTTATTTAGATTATATAGTTCTTTTATAGCTTATAGATATATTTACGGATTATAATCCGTTTATTATAATCTATAAAATAGTCCGTAAGTATCTTATAAGCTAGTAAACCAATTTCCGAATCTTATTTAACCTATAAATATATTTAATTCTTAAATCAGATACTAATTATTATTATAAGAACCTCCTAATAAGTAATAAGGTTATAGCTTTTATTCCGGATAAGTATATAAATATAAGCTATTATAATCTAGTACTTATAGTCTATAAGGCAGGCTATAAGTATCCGTAAATATATATAGTTAATATTATATATATAATATATATATTACTCTATTATATCTTACTCTTCTTATATAGTAACCCGAGCTAGTACTATGGTTTATAGTTATAGGACTATAATAGGACCTATTAGTAGATATGGCTCGAATAATAGGTCTTTTACTAGTACTATTTCTATATTTGTCTAGCTTTCTCTCTATTCTTTTATACTAGCTATTTCTTTTAGTAATATATTATTAATATATATATTACTTATAAGACTATTTTACTTAACTAGCTCTATTTATACTAGTAGAATATCTATACGGATATCTATATAGAACTTGCAAATATTCTAATTTATAAAGATATTTATATAAGTAATATTAGCTATTATTTTATTTATCTATTAAGTTTTATAGGTAGTAATTACTTTATATAGTAGCTCTTTTAAGACTTAATAGCTATTATATAGTACTTTAATAAGCCAAGCTTTTTTATTACCTTTATAGCTAATTTATACTAGCCTAAGATTATAGATTACCTTTTAAACAGGTAATAAGTAATTAATTATCCGGATCTCCTTTACTAGATCTTTATCCTAAAAATAAAAGAGCTTCTTATAGATCTCAAGAACTATCTTTTCGGACGGTATATAGGCTATATTTATATAATTAAGTACTAGAAGTATGGCCTTCCGTATATATATTTGTTTTTATTTCTTAAGAGAAATACTATCTTCTTAACTCCTAATTTAGTTAATAAGATTATTTATACCGAGCTCCCAGATCCGTTATAGGATTCTATAAGTAAACTTATAGCTATAGTTACTAGCCAGATGTCTTACGGGCCATATAGCCTTAATAATAATCCGAAAGCCCTATATATAATCTATAAGATACCTATAGCCCTGCTTATATATTAGAAAAGGTTCCCTAAAGTATTTATGGCTATAATAATTATTTATAAGAATAAGTATTCCGAATACTAGTACCGGGATAATAGCTATATATTTACGGTCTATAAATCAGGCTTTCTAGATCAGGAAGTTATCTATAATAACTACTAGGTTATTTCATATAACCTATATTTCCTCTAGAAGTTCCGCTTATATATTAATATTAAGGTTTATATATTTATATAAGTAATTAAGTATATCTATAAGTATATTTATAAAAGAATAGATTATATAATTATTACTATTTTAGAAACGGATAATAAGATTACCTAATACTTTCAGGCTCGGTATATAGGCCCTATAGAGGCTTTCTAGTACTTATTTAAGTACCTAATATACCAGAAGTTCTTCTCGGTTTAATATCTTATAATTTACCTCCCTAGATAATATATGGTCTACTTTATAGCTAACCTCTTACCCGAGCAAATTATAGACTATTATAGTTATTATAATATACGGTACTAGTAGGAATTAGACTAGAGCTAGAGAGGTATCTAATATCTAAGTAAAGCATCTATAGTTATCTAATTATTATATGTAACTTCGAGCTTAAGCTAGTATATAGGCTCATATATAGCTTATAATTATTTAGATCCGAGGCTTCTTTGGGATCCTCTTCTCTTTTTAGCTTTGAATTATTAAAATAGAAATAGTCTAACTATATTTTCCAGGCCCTAGATCTTATACTTATAATATAATTTAAAGCTTATCTATTTCTTAATCCTATAGAGGATTTAAATAATACCTATCCGATCGGTTTTCGACAAGTATAGATATAATATACTATAGCTACTTTCGAACCGGTTAACTAATATTAGAATAAAAGAAAGCCCTAGAATAACTAGGTAAGAAAGCTCTAGACTAGCCAGGTAAGTAGATAGGCCAGTAACCTTATTATTAAATAAAGATCTATAAGAAAGCAAGTCCCGGAATAACTAGGCAAGTTAGAAGAAGCTATAGTATGAGATACTACTAGTATATTACCAGAAGATAGACTAGAGCCTTTTATTAAGTCTCCTGAGAGGTCTAAGTATCCCGTTAATATTTATAATAGAAGAGATACTCTCTTCTAAAGAGTAAAGAAAGAAAAGAGACCTGCCTTATTAAAGGCAGAGTTTCAAGAGTTACTTTGGAACCCAGAGGCTTTATATAAAGAGATTATTAAGCTAATTCTAAAAATATATAATATCCTTATCTATAATAAGAATTATCGGAATTAACTAAGAGAAACCAAGCAAGCCCTATAAAAGAATAAAGCTATTATTAAAAAGTTTATTATATAGCCTGCCAGAATAACCGGTTCTCCTGTTCTAAAAGATAGATACTTAGTTAAACTCTCTAACTCTCCTATTTTCGAAGGTATAACTAAGGATAGTATTACCTTTAATAATTAGTTAGTTTAGATTAAGAATAAGCTCTATAGTAATTCTAATACCTATTAGATAAAGAACCTTAAGATTATTTATATATCCGGCTATATAGGTAGCTATATCCTTATACTAATCTCTTTCTATCTAAACCAGGATAATTAATATATATATAAAACTATTAGAGAACTATATACCTATCTAGAGAAGCTATATAATAACTCGAATAAAGAATATAATACTTGGCAAGCATTTAAGGAACTGTCTATAAAAAAGGGCTAGATTTTTTAGGAGTTCTATATCCTATTCCTGAGATATATAATAAACGGAAATATTAATCTATAGGACCTTAAGAATAACCTAAATAATAAGCTTACCTAGAAGCTCTAAAAGGCTATAGCTATATACTATAATAACCCGGCCATCCGTATTATAGAGTTCGTATAATACTATACTATAAATGACTAGTAGATCCGAACTTACTATAAAAAGAAAGAACAGGTATTCAAGAAAGCTAATAAAGGTATGAATAAGCCAAGTCCAGGAGGCGCTCCTTATATAAAGCCTGCTCCTAAGACTCTAGTAATAAATAAGCCTACTACCCCAAAGCCCGGATCCTTAGATCTCAAATATTATAACTATAATAGATTTGGTTATATATTTAGGAACTATCTAGAGCCTAAGATAAAGTATATAAAGCAAGTTTTAGTAGCCAAGCTAGTAGTACTTACTATAAATAAGCTATCTAAGAATATAGAATAGGGAAATAAGGACCCCTAAAGGAAGTTTCCTTTTTAGGGCCATATTATATAGATATAACAGAAGTTAATTTGAGCTAGTTACTAGGAAATAAAGCATTTATATTCCCTTATATAGTTAATAATAATAGATTAGGTATTAAGACTTCTTCTCTTATTAATATTAGAGTAAATAGATATACTTTTATTAATTCCAAATTCGTAAAAATAATTAAACGATTTCTAGATATTAAGCCTATTTAATTAGTATTATCCTATAATATAAGGGGATTTAATAGTAAGCAGGCTATATCTATTACTTACTATATTGAGCTTATACTCTTAATTAATAAACGGAAAGTCCTAGTACCTATACTAGTTATAGGGCTAGGTAAGTATAATATAATTTTGGAATAATAGTAGTTTATAAATACTAGTATCCTAATTAATTATAAGAATAGAAAATTAATCTGGCTAGATAATTAGCCTAGAAAAAAGGATTAGAATAAGGTTCTAACTACTATATATAAGAACTTGGAACCTGGGAAAAGTAACTAGTATTAAGAAAACGCAGATAGAAGAGATAAAGCTATAGCTATAGATAAGTTCTAGAGACCTTAGCTTATAAAAAGGAAATCCCCTTATTCTCTTTCTAAGCCGGACTCAGAAAGCTATATATAGCAAAAGAATTAAACTTAATATTATAGAGAAATACAAGTAGCCTTAGGGAATATAGAAGTTTCTTTCAAGCTAGAAATAGAGATATTAAAACTATACTATCTAAAGAAAAGCCATAAGATCTAGTTAAGGCCCTTAGTTAATATTATAGGTATTTCGCCGGCCGCTTTCTAGATAAATCTATAGAAGAAGAAGAACCTTTTTTTTATAATATCGTTTTTTGAGATTAATAAAGAGCTAAAATTATAGTAAGAAGATAAGTTCGTTCCGGGTAAGTAATAGCCAGGAGAGACGGAGCTATAATAGCTAGTAAGAGTTTTACTAGAGGAGTTTAAGGATTTCGCAGATATCTTCTTAAAAGAAGTATTAAATATCTTACTTCTATATTAACTATATAACTACAAGATTTAGATTAATAATCCCAAAGGCCCAGAGAGTCTAGGGTATTTCCCGTTCTATTAATAATTAATCTATAAGCTATAGGAGATTAAGTGCTTCCTTAAAAAGAACCTCTAATAAGGCTTTATTAAGCTAAGCTAGTTTCCTTTTATATTCCCGATCTTCTTTATAAAAAAGACTAATAAAGCTCTCTAATTCTATATTAACTATTATAAGCTAAATAACTTAATATAGAAAAACTATTATTCTCTTTCCCTTATTTATAAGACCCTTATATAGCTAGCTTAAGCCAAGGTCTATATAAAACTAGATATTTAGTAAGTATTCTATTAGATCTAAATAGATCCAGAATTAGAAGAACTTATAATATTTCATATAAGATATAGGGCCTATAAGTATAAAGTCCTTTAGAAAGGCCTAACTAATAGCCCTATTATATATTAGAGATATATAAATAATATTCTCTTTAATTACCTTAATATCTTTTATATAGCTTATTTAGATAATATTCTAATTTATTTAAATAATTCCCTAGAATATAAAGACTATATATAAAAGGTCCTTTAATAGTTATAGGATACCGGCCTCTAAACGGATATTAAGAAATCAGAGTTTAAGGTTATTTATATAAAGTACCTAGGCTTTATTATCTCTATTAAAGGCATTAAAATAGATCTAGATAAAATAATAGTTATTAAGAACTAGTAACTACTAAAGATAATTAAAGAAATATAAGGCTTTCTGGGTTTTTATAACTTTTATTAATATTTTATTACGGAATATAGCTATATAGTAAAGCCCCTAATAGCTCTAATATATAAAGAAGTTTCATTTAAGTAAATAGATTAGTATTAAAAAGGTTTTACTAAACTAAAGCAAGCTATATTCTCGGTACTAATTTTATACTACTATAACCCAAATCTCCCTATTATAGTTAAGACGGATATATTAAATAGAGTTATAGCTAGTATTCTCTTATAGTAAGATCCCTAAATAGGACTCTAGTATCTAGTAGTATTCTTTTCCAAGACTATATAATTAGTAGAACTAAATTATAATATCTATAATAAAAAAATACTTACTATTATTCTCTCTTTAACTAAATAGCAAGCGGAGCTAGAAGGCCTATAAGAGGCACCCTTTATAATTTATTTAGATTACTAAGCCCTCGAGTATTTTATAACTATAAAGAAGCTTTTAGTAAAATAAGCTTACTAGGTAAAATATCTTTCCTATTACTATTTTAAGCTTATATATTAGGCAGGCAAGTCAAATAAATAAGCAAATACCCTAAATAGGAAATACGAGAATATAACTGCCTAGAATAAGATAATAGTAGCCTATTAAACCCAAATTCTCCTCCTATAATAAAAGATTAATAATAATATTATATGGGATCTCTAGTTAGCCCTAATTAAGGCCTTTATAAACCCGGCTCAGAAAGAAACCTAGTATAATAGTATCTAGCTAATAAATAAACTATTAAGTAAGAACCGAGAGTTACTAAAGCTAGAAAAGCTATAAGATAAGGCAAGAAATAAGAAGGAAGGCACTTGGATACTATAAAATAGCCTTTTCTTATAATATAATAAACTATTTATATTTAATAATATAATAATACCCGAGATACTTTTATATATTACCCTTATTTAGGAGATATATATATAGCCTCTAATAGGATATCTAGGATAAGCTAAGCTTTAATAGCTTCTTTAGACCCGCTATTACTAGCCAGGCCAAGATATAAATATTAATTAGTATAGGAATAACTACTATATCTATTAATAATCTCATATCCCTAGAAATAAGAAGCCAGAGCTCTTATATCTGTTACTAGTCCCTAATTACTCCTAGTAATATATATTAGTAGATTTTAAAAAGTACCCAGAAAATAGAAATAAATATAATATAATAGTAATCTTTATTAATTATCTAGGTAAGTACTTTATTATAATTTCTGTCCGAGATATAATAATAGCTAAAGAGTTAGTATCTCTATTTCTTATCTATATAGTTTACTAAATTAATATTCCGATAACTATAGTATCTAATTAAGGCCTCTAGTTTATATCGGATTTCTGGAGTAAGTTCTATAAGTATATTAGTATAAAGTTCAAGTTATTAACTATTAACTATTTTTAAACTAATAGTTAGACAGAAATTATTAACTAGTACTTTAACTAATAGCTATATTCCTATATAAATTACTACTAGGATAATTAGGACGAATAGATAGTAATAATCGACTACTAGTAGGTAGCTCTAGTCTATAAGACTATAGACCAATTCCCGTTTCTTATAGAAAAGGGCTATAAACTACGGATATTATTTAACTAGAAAACCCAAATATAATCGGGTATCCTAAAGAAAGAGCTAAATAAATAGGAGGTAAAGGCCCTAGTAATATAACTCTACGAATTATAGTAAAAGATATAAGAGAATATAATATAAATATAAAAATATTATATTATTCAAGCTAATAAATACTATTAACTAGTAGACTTTAGAATAAGAGATAAGATATAGATTACTACCAAGTACTAGAAGAATAATTATCCGAGCCGTAAGCTAGCTTATTAAATAGAAGAACCATATAAAATCCTGGAATAAGTAAGATATTTCTTTAGGCTTAAGCTTCCGGAATTAATAAGAATATATCCGGTATTCTATATAGAGAAGCTATATAAAGACCTAGATAACCCCCTTTCCGGATAAGCAAATCCGGAGCCTCTACTATTAGAACTATAAAACGGGAAAATAAAGTATAAAGTATAAAAGGTATAAGTAGTAAAACTACTTTATAGAAAGCTAAAGTATTAAGTCTAGTAAAAAGAATAAAACCCAGATCCGGAGTAGTATCCTGCTTCCTTATTAAGTAATAGTATCCTAGCTCTTTAGAGCTTCTATAATAAGAATCCCGAATAGCCAGGACTGCCCCAGAATCTCTCCTATTAATTAGACTATATCAAGAATAATATATTACTAGAACTATATAATACGGACGGAAATTCTTTAAAGTTATATATAAAAGGCCCTGGCCTTTAATATATAACCTGTAACTTGGAAATTTAATAGGGACTTTTAAAGCTCGGAAACGAGCTTACTTTAAAAAAAAGAGTAATATTACGGTTATTATAATATATAATACTAGTAGGGGTTAAACTAGAGCTAGAAAGGTATCTAGTATCTAAATAAGGCATTTATAGTTACCTAATTATTATATGTAACCCCGAGCTTAAGCTAGTATATAGGCCCGTATATAGCTTGTAATTATTTAGATCCAAGGCTTTTTCGAGATCCTCTTCTTTCTTTAGCTTTAAATTATTGAAATAGAAATAGTCTAACTATACTTTCCAGGCTCTAGATCTTATATTCGTAATATAATAGTTCCTATATATTATCTACTAGTAAATAGCCTTTCTAATAAATAAGATACTTCTTTCTTTTTCTATTCTTTCTATAGGCTATAATGAATTCCATTTCGAATTCTTCTTTATCCTTAATCTCGACCGGTTCTAGTTCTATTATAGTATTAGCTTATAGGTATTATAGTTCTAAAAGAGAAATATAGAAAATATTATAGATCTAATATAATAGTAATAATTCTAAATAATATATCTATCTATATATTCCTATAACTTCCAGAACTTTAAAAGAACCAAGATATCAATCTACTAGCTTTATATTAGATTATAGCTATTAAATATTCTTTATATAAAGTATAATTTTATTATATATATTAAATTCCTTATTAATATATTTCTTATTATAGTACTTTTTCTATATATCTATTACTTTTTACTATTACTTCTCTAGTATTTCCTGTTTTATTTAAATCCTCTATATTCTTTCCTATATTACCGGTTTTTTTTTTTTGAAATATTATTCTTAATATATAGTTTAATACTAGAATAGAATTCATATAATATATAGAATAAAGAAATTCTTATTATTAAATATATAGAATTATTATATATAAATTCTATAAAAGTAAGCTTTACTACTTAGTTATCTTACTAGTAGCTAGTATAGTACCTTAAGTACTATTCCAGAGTTTGGTTTAGATTCTCTATTTATCTATTAGTTTATAAATAAAATATTATATTTAGCTATTATTAAATCTTTAAATAGAAATATAGACTTAACTAGAACTTATTTATAAAAACAGATCTTTTATTAGAAGTTATACCTATAAGTATACTAAAGTTTTTAATAATATAATATATAAATAGCTCTACTAACTCAGGAACCAAGATTCCCTTAGTAATTAGAATATATTATACTATTTTTATATATTTATTAATAATAATAAATATAGAATTATATATTTTACTATAAAACCTAAAAGGAAATAGTTCTATAATAAAGTCTATAGTAATTTCTTATTATAGCTTAGAGGAAAGAGGAAACGAACTGAGTATACTATATAGCAGATATCTCTTTATTTTAGTCTATTAATATATAAAGCAAGTTCTATATAGTCTTTTATATCCTTTTTTATATTTTACTAGAAGTACTTTCTCTAGAGGATTTCTAGTATTTTACTAGTACTAAAATACCTATCTATAGGATTATTATAGTTAGCTTATAGTAATTCTTTTTTAAGAGCCGGCTTATTTAGTATATAGATAGTATCCTAATATCTTAATAATCCAGATATATTAAGTTCCTAAGTCTTAATAGTTCTAGTAAAGGTCCTTTTTAAGAACTATTTATACTACTGGTATTATACTAATAGATTAAGCCTTTAGTACTATAATAGTAGTTTAAATAGTATCTCTCTGCCTTCCTTATATACTATTTCGGACCCAGCTACTTATATAGCTAGAATCCGTAGTATATACTATTTATAACTAGCTATACTAGTAATAGGCTTAAGTAGTAGTATCTTTAATACTATTTTATTACTAAAATAAACTTTTCTTTTAGAATTCTTTAGTATTTTACTAATTAAGGAATACCTATTTCCTCTTTTCTAGGCCTTAAATTATAGTATTATAGAAATAGTATAATATCCTATTACTACTATCTATAGGGCTTTCTATTCTATATTTTATAGCTTATTATAAAATATAAGTAGTAAAGTATCTTTATTTATACCTGCTATAAAGTCTGGCCTTTTTAATAGCCTATTAGCAAAATTACTATATTCCGGCCAGTATTCTAAAACGAAGTCGAAAATAGCTAGTTCCTCTACCTATTTTATTTATTAACTATTTAGTTTTCTTTTAGTTATAAAATATTTCAAGTTATTATAATCTGTTTTAATAATAATAGTATATTAGATATATATTAGGTAATATTACTAGATACGGAATACTAGAATAATAGCTAAGAGTTTAGAATTATATATCTCGTATCTATTTTTAATTATAGTTATCTTTTTTAAATAGAAAGTAATAGGATATTATCTGGCTTTTACTCTTTTACTAAAAAGCTAGGAAATTATACCTATAACTATAAATCCTGAAGTATTTGTTTCTATATAAATCTTTAAGGCTAGATTAAAATAATAAAGAATTAATACTATTATAAATATAATTTATAGCTCCTTAAAAGCCCTATTTACCTTATTTATCTAGCTAAAATAATATTATAGGTTTCTATTAGTTTTTAATAAATTAGTTAATTCTTTTACTATTCTAAAATATTTATAGATAAACCTTTAGTAGAAATTAGTAAAACCCAGGAATATTTAGACTTCTCGGATATTATTCTTTAGGGCCAGCTATTCCCTAATAGCTATAATTTTACTAGCTTCTATTTCTATACTATCTGGGCTAATTATAAACCCTAGAAACTCTATCCTTTTTATATTAAACTCGTATTTTACCAAGTTTATAAAGAGCTAGTATTATTATAACTATTCGAATATATATTAGACTACTACTATATACTATTCTGGATCTTCTAAATAAATCAAAATATTATCTAGATAAACTATATAAATAATATCTATAAGGCCTACTAGTATATAGTTAATATATACCTGAAATATTACCGGAGTATTAGATAATCCAAAAAGTATAATATAGTATTTAAAATATCTATAATATATTCGGAATACTATTTTCTATTTATTATTTTTCTATATTTATAACTAATAATAAGTATTTTTTAAGTCTAGCTTTATATATACCTTTATTTTATAAAGCCTATCTATAGTCTTACTAATAAATAGTAACGGTATTCGGTTCTTAATAGTAATCCTATTTAGACCCCGGTAATTAATATATAAATATAGGCTATCTTTTTTCTTTAGAATAAATATAATTGGGATATTAGCTAGACTAATAGAATAATGAATTTATTTCTTTTCTAGGCTAGTATTAAGATATTTCCGAAAGACTTTAAGCTCTTTTTCTAATAAAATATATATAGAACTATATAGTAGTTAGAATCCTAGTTCCAGATCTATATAATATTCTATTATATAGTAGTCGGATAATATATTTATAGTCTCTATAAAGAATACTTGAAAAAGATTCTAATACTTCTTAGAAAGTATAACTATTCTATTAGTAGTAATAGTAATAATCCTTTAGCTATCTATTATAGGATAAGTAGTTAATAGAAAAATATATACCTTATATTTTACTATTTTAGTAAACTTTCTAATATTTAGAACTTTAATTTTCTATAGTCGAATCTGGTATCTCTATATTATTTCCCTAAAGAAAATCAGGGAATTAATCTAATAGAGTTATAGGAATCCAAATATTATATTAATATAGTTCAGATTAAAATTATATAATATAAAATATATATTAGCTTTCCTTTAGTTCCCTAGTATATCCTTAGTAGTAATTCCAAAAATATAATTTCTATATAAATAGATTCTTCTTTCCTCTAGTAAGAATAAGAGAGTTGCCTTTAATATTAATAGAATACCTATATCTAAAGCTAATCTCCTCTTTATATAATTGGCCTCTATATCCGAATCTATTAATATTCTAACCTTTTACTTATCTTTTATTATTTTAATAGTAACTTTAATTACTATTCTTATTTCAGGGGCCTTGCCTTCTATAGTATAAACGAATATAACTACTATAAGATATATCCGTTTCCTGGCTTCTTTAGTTCTGGATACTTATATATTTTATAGCCAGATTTATTATAGTTATAATAAGTCGGTTTCCCTTAATTAGAACAAGTAGTAATATAGTAACCCTTCTTCTAATAGATAAAGCAAATTATATCCGGTCTTATAGATCCCGATATAAGTACTATATTAGATCCTATTACTATACCTTTACTATTCCGGTTTTATAAACCTTATAATAGAGATATATTTCTCTTCCGTTTCCCTTTATTATCCCCTTTTTCTTTTTTCTTATTTCCTTTCTTTTATTATCCTATTAGCTTATTATTATATTCCTATTAAGTAAATAGGTTCAAATTATTCTTAACTCTTATAGCTATAGAAATAAGCTTTTCTCTTTCTTATAGAGTATTCCCTTAATAATTAATTTCGTCCTAAATCTCCTGCCTCAAACTACTAAACAAGTCATTCTACTCTTATAGTAAACCCGTATATTTTAAGTTATCTAATAGACTATTCAAATAAGATATAAAGCTTTAGATACTCTAGCCTGGCCATTATTTAGTATCCTTAAACTTAATAAAGATATTATTACTATAGTTCTCCGGATCCAAGATAGAATCCTTTATAAATTCAATAAAGGTCTCCTAATCCGTAGTATTAATGCCTACTAATTGCTCCCTATACTTCCAGATATCCCTGGCTATATTCTTAAAACAGGAAGTATAATATATAACCTTTACTATATCGGTAGCCCAGGTAATCCTGCCGTCTTTATACTATTTTAACTCTGCCTAATAGAAGAAGTCCTGGGCTTTTTTAATACTCTTTCCTCGGTAAATAGGCAGTTTTCGGGTTTTTGGAGCCCTCTGAACCAAAGGTACCGCCGGAGGTATAACGGGTTCTATACCGGGTATCCGAACGTTTTTAAGATAATGGATCTGAGCTTCTAGCTCCTTCAGATCTTCTTTCTATTATATCTCTATTTCTAACTTAGTAATATAATAGCAAGCCGCTACTAATTTCTCCGTTATTATTATTCTATCCGCTGGTTCTAGGGGTATCTAAGTTCTACTTCCTTCTCCTAATTAGGTAGTACGAAGAGTACTTGACTGGGCACTTCCCTAGATACCCGGTTGGATTACCCCAGTAGTAGTAGAGGCACTTCTCCTGGTTAATACTCCAGCTATTAATATTTTGTCTATTAATAGCTTAACTACCTTATAATAAACTGCTCCCCAAAGGTTGGATTAATTAGAATATAAGGTATATAATAGTAGGGTAATATACAAGTAGTTAAGGTAAGTAAGCTATAAAGTAATACTTGCAAGTATAACTAATTCCAAGAATTAATTCTAATAAAAGACTAATTAATACTCCTTTCCAAAACTAGAAGCGTCTCCCTATATATTCCCTAGTACTTAGCCAAGCCTATAAAGCACTTTACTTAACTAGGAAATACAATCCCATATAATCTGTACGATTCCGATTACCCGTATAATTCCGATTACAAGCTTTACCTAAAATAGGAAACTAGATCTATAATATCTAATACCTGTTTATATGCCATTATATATAGCCATTACAAGTATTCTAATAGTATTTTTACTATTACTAGTACTAGAACTTTAGGATATAGGAAATTCTTCTTTTACTAGGCTTTATACTTAATAGTCTTAATTAGAATAAATAAGCTAATATTTTTATAAACTTTTCTTACTTCTTTCTAATTAAATATAATTATACTTTCTTAATTAATTATTAATTCTTGGAATATAGCCAGTTCCTCTTCCCAGAGCCAGTTACTAATATTTAATTATTTAAGATATTCCGGAATAAGTTATAAACCTTTTGGAATAGCTAATATCCTTAGTAAAAGGTAGTTTTTATATTTCCTAGTATATTCCTATAGGTATTCTCTAGCTTTAGATCTCTTAAACTAGTTCGGATATTTACTAGGGCCTTCTTTAGTTCTATTATTAGTATCTACTAGTTAAATCTTCTTATTCTTTATTTTATATATTCCTATAACTAGAAATAGACTATAGTTATTATTCTTTTCTTTAAAAGCTATAGTTATTTTCTCTAGTACTTTTTTTATCTAATCTCCGGAATTTATAACCTTCTTACTTAGCTTTTTCCTAGTTAGATATAAAGAATATCTTTTTATCTAGTATTTTAATATATCTTCCTTAAGTTCCTATATATTCCAGAATTCTTTCTAGTCTTAAGTTTAATATTCCTTAGCTTCGGGAATATATTTCTTTATTATTAGAAAATACTACTTTACTTCTTCTTTAGAAATATCTTTATTTAATATTCTTTTTATTTCTTTTTTTATTAATTCTGGAATTACTCTTAATAATATTCTAATTAGAGCCTTTTTTGCTTTAGTTTCTCTAAAAATATTATTAATTTCCTGAACTCCTAAACCTAAAATAAAAGAATCTATAGGAAATTCCGGTATCTTTCTATTTCCCTTAATATTACTACTAGTTATAATACCAGGCTCTATTTTTCTTCTTTACCTTTAGTTTCCTATTCTATATTACTTAATTTTTTAATTCTGGGAGCTTAGTATTTTTGAACTATTACTTTCTTCTATTTTCTAGTATTCTTTAAAAATAGAACTATTATAATAATACAGGTATTCTAGTTATTTTTAGGATTAGTAAACCTCCTATTCTATAAACTATTACTTTTATATATAATTTTTATTTTTATTTTTACTAAGAATAATTAATTAAATAGGATTTTTAAAACTTTTTTAACTAGGAAAAATGCATTTTTATATTTTACTCTATTTATAACTTTAGTTCTAAGCTTTACTATTTCTATAAATCCAAATTCTATTCTAATAGTAATAAACATTTAATAATCTATAGTATTATATACTATTTTACTAATATTTCTAGAGATCTTTTTAGAGAAAATATTAATTTTAGTTCTAGTATTAATTATTCTTTTATATTTAATACTTCCTTAAAGTTCTCAAAATACAAACCGGAGATATAGAGCTTATATAATATATTTATAAGCCAGTAATATTCGAATATTAATACTATTACCTTTAAATTAAATAATTCTATTAGTATTAGGTACCTAAACTAGTATTTCTAATTCCTTAAATATTTTATCTATTATATAAGCTATAGCTACTAGTTCTATAAATCTCCTAGTATATCTAATTATACTTAATATAATAGTATTTCCCATTTATAAAATAGTAAGATAAGAAGTATTATTCTTGATTTATTAGTTCTAAAATATAGTAGCTAGATCTGGTATTTTTAAGGTATTAATAAGTATTCTTATTTCCTTCTAAATCTTCGGAAATAAGATAATTACTTTCTTTAATAGTTTTATTAGAATATTATTAATTTTAGGAATTTTATATTTATTATAATTAAGAATATATTAGGTCCCTAATTTATTTTATTTATTTCCGGAAGTATTAATATCTATATCCTTAGCTAAGCTATTTCCTTATCTATTATTTCTTGAAATAATATTCTTCTAGCCTCTTATATAAAATAGCTTTTCTTTTACTCTAGTTTATTTTCGGAAAACCTCTTTAGCTATTTCTATCTCTTTTCTCTTTTTCCTTAATAAGGAACCCGTTATAATATTAATAGAAATACTATTTATAGCCAAATCTTAGTACTATTTATTAATTTTAGAACCTGAAATATTAGTAATTCTAATATAATTTCCTTTAAGGTAAAGCGGCTATTTAGATTCCCTAGATATAACTTACTTATTCCTATATATGGATCCCGATTAGCTAGTTCCCTTTTCTTTTTCTTATCTAATAAACTAGATATCCTCTATTAATCTCTAGATATTTTTAAATCAAATATTTAAATTATAATTAAATTCTTCTTTTTAGACTTAAGAAATAATTTAGTTAAACTACTAGTATTTACTAGTAAGGAAAAAGGAAATACTTTCTTATCTAGGCTTAAATAGCTCTTTATATTATCTTCTATTAAATCGGTAAGTATATCTATAATTTATAAGTTCTTCTATTAGTAGGTAATAGAACCAAAAAATATAGATATATTCTGGATTAATATTATTATTCTTATCCCTATTATAGTACCTATAGCAAATTCGTTCTTTTAGTTCTAGGTTTATATTATAGACTATATTAACTTAAATAGTATTTTCTAATTATACTTGAGACTAATTTCCTTTAGAATATAGTTATCTAGACCCTTTACTTATTCTAGCTTAATTACTATAGCTACTATAGTATTTTCTATAACTTCTATTATAATTTCTAGTATATCTTTTTTAAAGATTCAAATTATATTTATTAGGCTATTAATACTATTATACTTACTATAGTTAGCTAGGCTATATAAATAGGCTATAGATATCTTCCCGAATTATAATAGTAGCTATATTAAGTTATTTTTATAGGTTCTCTTAAGTTATAGTAGTAATAGATAGTTTTTCCAGACTTTTTACTAGCTAGTTAATATTATCTCTTTTAAGTTTACTACTTTTAGTAGGTTTTATATAATTAGCTATAGGCTGGGTTCTTCTCTTACTTATATCTATAGTAGTTTCAGGAAATATAATAGAAGGAACTAGTAAGAAATAATTATCTTCTAGTTTGGGAACTATATTATAGACTACTATATCCAAGTATTTTTATCTAAATCTGGATATATCTGGGTTATTAGTAATATTAAAATAATATTTCTTTTCTTTATACTAATAAGATATTATTACCTTCTTATATATCTTATTATATTTATAGGTAGAAATATCTATAGGCTCGAAGTTTATATTCTTAAGAATATAATCTCTTACTAGAATAGATAATTCTCTTATAAATTCTCGATACTAAATAATTTCATTTATCTCTTTTCTCTTTAGTAATTCCTTTAATATTCTATTAAATATATTAATATAAGACTTAAATAAGATTCTTTTATTCTGGGCTTATATAATAATCTAATTAAGAAAGTTATAGCTAATTTTGAGTATTTCCCAGTTATATTTTTGGAATTCCTTTAGTAAGGCCTTAAAGAATTTAGTCTCTTAGTAATCTCTCGGATTATTAGTATAGTATTCTAGTATAGCCTTAATCTAATTCTTATAAATAGGAAAGATATAACGGATAATTCTTTCTCTTTTAGTATTATTAGAAATATAATAGTTTTTATATATATCTATATATTATTCTAAGAATATAGAGATATTATTTTCCTAAAATTATAGTATTTCAGGAGCTTTCGTAAATAGCAGATTTAAATCCGGTACTAGTATATATTTGTTCTTAGCTATATTAATCTTAATAATCTCTTCTATAGTTAATTATAGAATTTTTATATCTAAAACTTCTACTAATAAGGTTCCTAAAGGGCTAATTTCCCGTTTAAGTATATCTTTTAATTTAGGAACCGGAATTAGAGAGAAACCGGTTAATAATAACAGATATAGTCGAGGTTCAAGTTTTAGTATTAGTAATAATAAAGTAATAGCTTTTCTAGTCTTATTTCTATTACTTATATTCTCTTTCCTATTCTTTTGGCTTAATACCTATAGTATTTTCCCTTAATTTCACCGAACTAGATATACCTATTAATACTATTAAAGATAATAATAAAAATAATAAATATAATTTTACTAATTTTTCTAACTTTTCTGAATTCTCTTTTCTTTTTCTATTTGGTATCTATTTCTTTCTCTAGAAGCTTCTCTAGTTTATCTATACGATTTCTTATTTCCGATTTCTTTTCGATTCTTATTTCCGATTCCAGTTTACTATTCTACTTGAATTTAAGAGTATTTCCTCTTTTGGGTATCCTTTTCGGACTTAGGAGCAAGCTTTATTACTAAGATTAAAGCTACTTTAATTCCGGCTTTTACTATAACTAAAAATAATATACAAATCAATAGTATAACTTCATTTCCGAATACTAAAGTCTGATTCCAACTAAGGTCTGACTTGTACTATCTTAGTATAATATTTCTCATTCTATTTCCTCTGCTTCTTTTCCTTCTATAGTTAGTCTCTATTTCTACTATCCCTATATACTATACTAGTAACTATATCTTGCAGCTAACCTGTATTCAAGTTACTAGATATATCGGAAATTAATATAAGATACTGAGATTAATGCTCGTATATTCTTAATATTTTGGCCTTAGGCTCAAGGCATTACAATAGCCCTTTTCTCCCCTAACTTGCTAAGCTAATAATCCGCCTTATAGACACCCCTCAGAACTTTATAAGAGTATTACCTTAACTATGAAGTTTCTATCCTCCCTGTATTACTTACTATAAAATATATAGAAGGGAAACTGTAATAAGACAAAAACCCATATAAAGTATACCAGAGTGCAAAATGTGACTTGATAGCAAAATAACAAATCAAAAGCATAAATAGTAAAGTATAAATAGTATATAGTATATAAAAGCTTAATTAATTAAATACTTATAAAGGATTATTCTCTAAGTCTACAGAAAAACCAGCTTTCTTATGTGATTTCCGCAAGTCACGTGCAAAAGGCTGCGGCCTTTGCTATATAACCTAAACCTTAAAACTGCCAAAACAACATGATTTTCGACGAGTACGGCCTGCCGTACTATACCGGCTATGGATTATACTGCAGGAGTATTCTATTTTCCATCCAATCTTCGAATATCTCGGCTATAATATTACTCTAATAAACCAAAGGATCAAGGTGCCTATTAATCATATATACCGGTAAGAGGGACCACTTAGGAGATCGCTTCAAGAGTATCTTTATCTCCGCAGGTAAGCCCTGTGGTATCTATCCATATTTCCTATATCCAGTATACTTATTAAAAGCTGATTCGTTAATAGCAACAATCTGATCTGCTCTCCAAAATCGCGAATTATCGTACTACTGCTCAAGGAGCTCCTGGTTCTGCTCCGCCGCTACCGCCTTAATCTTCTTATATATAACCTCCAATTTCTTCAAAAGGCGTAAGATTATCGATTAGTAAGGCTGAATACCGAATTCGTTATAAAGAAAGTCGATAATCTCCTCCTGATAAATGTCGACGTATCTCAGAACATGCTCCATTACCGCTTCTTCCATCTCTGGCGTAATTACTAATGGCCGGCCTGGTTTTTTCCGTGGATCCCAGCCAAGAGCTCTCCGAACCTGTATCTGATACCGTCGATATCGTATAGTCTCGTAGGTAGTATTAAATCGGGTTGCGATCTCGTGCAAATCGGGGTGATTCGGTTGTGCTACAATAGCGTCGATGGCTGCGATTTCGCGCGGGCTTAGGTAAGGTGCCATAATCTACTCTTATTATTAGCAAGAGCTACTTTAGGGGAGTAAATTGATCCACTTCTTATCTAATTCGGACGTGGTTTGGTGGAGCAATTGGTGGTTGAAGATAATTTAGGTAACTTTTGGTGCACCCATTTTTAAGTGTACCGCTTTTCGTCGAAAACTCGCTAAAACAGGGAGTTTCTGCATATTACTGTAAGCGCGTCATCCTGATCCTCATCACTCCACCACAATCTTCATCAAAGCACAACCACCAGAACCATCATCAAGTGTTGATACCTCTCGGTGCCTAAGTTTTCTACAGAGACCAGTGGCTATTGCCCTTTAAATTTCAAGCGGATGTTGAGCCATGGATCCTCCAACGCAAGAAGGTCACGATAATCGGCAACGTGCCAATGACCGAGTATTCTGCATTCTCTAGGACAACGCGATCTCAAATTTGCCAGGCCAATCAGAACGAGCATCATTGAGATCTTTGAATGTTTTACCCCTTGATCCTTCGGCCTCACGGACGCCTGCCAACCTCCTTTGCGAACACTCTCATCGAGTCGTCGAGGACTTTCGAGTCACGTGCCAGGGGTTACTTTGGCATCACCGCATTCTCTATCCGTGGGCCAGATCCTTGAAAACGATCTCCCAGAATCTCAACGCTGCAATGCTGTGACTTCTGGCATGGAACCCGACTGGCTCCTAATTCTTCGGACAGATGATCTTGCACGAGCGTGGGAGATCGGGTTGTCCGAGAGACGTGCTCAAGGGCTAGACGCCATTTCAAGGTGACGAGCAGGACCCCAGCTTCCTCCTGATCCGGCTCCTTTGCCTTGATTAACTGCAGCAAGAAACCTTCCCTTACCTAAACTCTAGCATCTTAGACAAAGAACATTCGATACTTCAAATTGTTTACGTCATTACATAATTTGAGCAGGTCGACTTCTCTGCACTCCTCCTATCCACGGCATGTGCCTTTAATGTCACCCTGTCCAACGATTACCGAGTATTTGGAAGATGAAAAGAAATTATTGGATGGGGTCTCAAGGCACACGGGACTGTGCATACTTCAAGTGATGCTCGAGACGTCTTCCTTTGTCCCGAATGCAGCCAGCCGCCGCGAATCCAACAAATTGTCCGTAGTCTCATGGATCTCCCACGTGCCCGCCACAGATACCACACCGGTCAGAGATATGAACTGAGAGTCAACGTATAATTAGACATCAGGAGACGGCGGATTAGACTTCCGACGCAGCCATAGTGTGTGCATACCCAGGGTGGCATTCCGTCGATTCGACTCGTACCGGCCCTGCATCATTCTCCAGCACGTCCAGCATCGCACAGTATGCATCGGAATCTTGGAATTGACCGAGAAGAGGCCGGTGCGGCTTCCTCTGCATATACAACACGTACCGGCTCGAGGACCACAGCTCGGCCATTGAATCCTTCTTTGCAAGCCTGGACATTCTCGGAAAACGTAATGGTGGCTTTGACAAAAAAATTGAGACCGCTGAAGGTCAAGCTGTATATCATTCCAGTATAGCATGGAGAGGCAAACAAGGTTTTGAGATGTGCTGTTTGGTGTGAAATTCGACCAGTTGGCAGTCGTTCTCCCAATAGAAATCCCGAACCGGCCTTGTATCACTGGCCTCACCCTCGGCATACCGATGACTTTAAGCCAATAATCCTGCTCACATGCTCTTGACCGCAAGGTATGCAAAGTGCTGCAGTGAAACTTTTACGCAGATTCTGTGTGACGAGGCCAATGCTAAGGAGGCTCCCGCGCCTTCAACTCAGTTAGATATTGAAGACGGAAGTTTTCTCGAACTTCACTGAAACTTGTACTCATTCTCAGCCTGTGTAGAGTCGAGACGGTGTCCTTCACTTGACAACTGATGCCTGGTGTTGGTCAACACAGACCAGGTGCACGATTTCACTCCAAACCTTACCTACTGATTAAAGAGACATCGGCAAGGGTCAGAAGGCCAGAGAGTCAGGGGTGTTGGGAATCTGAGAATGTGGTGCCTTGTGGCAGCGACCACGGCCGCGAGCGCTGCAGAATCTCTGTAGAATCTCTGTAACATCCCCGGGTTTCCCATCCTACCCTCATAAGTACCACTCTCATAACTTGGAACGTAACTGCGGCAATATTTTTCCTTGCCACTTACAGGTTGCATTGCTTTCAATTAGATGTGCCCGTCCATGACGTCTCCTCCAAGGAATTGCCTCCGTCTGCCCATATGATCCCCCAGCTGCAGAATATGTTCTACAGCATTTTGTGTATGTTGAAATTCTGAATTTGATGCTGCTGTGATGCATGGTGGCTGAGCTAGCCTCACTGTGGTTGATCCAAGCAAACATGCGATCCCCATGGATGTCTGCGATTGATTGGATACAAGTGTAAAAGCGACAGATTAGGTTTGCTTCGCTGTGATTGCATCTTGAAGTGACTAGACTTCGTTCAAGTGAGTGCATACACCAAGTTCTGCAGTCTTGTGACAATCATCAAACGGTCAAGAGTCGATGCCCCACGGTTTTATCTCAGGTGCGGCAGCCGTTGGGTTTAAATAAAAGAGAGTCACTGGGGCAAGGATGCAATCATGCTGGCTCTGCATCAGATGTGCTGTCTTGCATGTGCTGAATTATAGCTGCATGATTGTTGAGGCGCATTCAAAGGATTCGATGATAATGGCTGCAGTTTGCCAATCTTGTGTTGCAGAGTGATACAAGTCTACGTTTGCTCTCTGTAGCACAGTCACCGTTAGGATTCCGGGACTTGTCCAGAGTTTGCTTCCTTTCCCATGCTCCTTAGCTTGGATCGTTTTATGTCACTTCACTTCTGTATCTCTAGCTAGAAGAGGAAAAGCTTACTCGGAAGGTTCTCCGGGTAGATGGGTTTGTCTTTCAGATTTAGAGATGAAGGATATGAAGGCCGGATTGTGGCATATGAATTGAGTCTCAAAGTGTCCTCTCCACCCTACCACCCTACAGTTGAGACTCAAGATTGTCATATTTCATGTACTCTTCCTCCACCGGCCCCCCTCTCCTCCCCCACCGCCCCACATTCTTTGTCTGCCGGGACTGTGTTTCATGAAATCGAGACAGTCTCGTTCTGCCCAAAACTTGGGAATCCATTCGTCAGGGTATATTTCAGTCAGTCTCAGCTCGTCCAAACAACTCAGACCCTTGAGAGCCTCGTCGAGACTCTCCACATCAAAGACACTAGCTCTGTTTGCTAGATCTGCCGATGGGCTTTGCAGATCAGTGGCCTGATCCGTAGTAAGTGCCATGCGTGAGCACGCCCCATCCTGCAACCTCCCGTAGCTTACAAAATCTCTCCAAGGCTGCATGAATCTCTTGCTTGCAGATTGCACTATTCCACTGGAGTCTACTTGGAGAAAATTGTGATGCATCAGATCTTGCTTGCGCATGCTTTTGAAATCGAGGCAAGATTACTGCTGAACTCCTGTAGGCAAACAAGTCACACTTAAAGCGGTCACCATCGCCTTGCCGGACTATTCCGCGATTTACTACAGTAGTCAATTCTCCCTGGCACAGTATCCTTTTCACACTCGTTGACTGCACAATAATCATTGTGCTTTTTGATCTTTTTCCCAGATACATCTCTGACAACAAGACAAGAATCCTGAAGGTGAGATGAGATTTGCATCTTTAATTCTTGGGGAATCATTCAGCAAACTGACAAAACATCCTTCCAGATGGTGATGACTCGAGCCATATTTGATGATCAAGAAGCTCCGTTCCGGCGCCTCAGTGGCCGTGGACATGGTTATCCTTTAAGTCATGACCGAGACCTACCTCCAGCACATGGCCTTTATTCTCCTTCTCGAATCTCGCATTTAGGTAGCCCCGAGAATCGAAATGGCGATCAAGCTTCAGAGAACGACTCAAACACTCGACCGAGAAGCAGAATCCCTGTTGCAGTAAGTCTCTGAGCGTATGTTTCTTGGCGTCCATAAGAATACTGATGCAACCTTTAGTGTGGACGTTGCCGGAAGCGCAAGATTCGATGCAGCGGTGATCAAGGCGGTCCGTGTTCAAATTGCAAGAATGCCGGAAACGAGCAGTGCCAGTTCTTGAGGGTAAAAAGATCTGATTGTCTTCGATTTTGTCCTTGCTTACCTTGTTGTAGGTCTCATCAACAGAAGCCCAGATGAAGAGCGAATCCGCGGGTTATGATTATGACCTCTCTCCAGGATCCCGTTTGAACTGCCGCATGGTTCCATGCGGCCCGCAATCTTATGGACTGGGTCTTGACCCCTATCAATATCGCAACAATTCCATACCGGCGTACCAATTTCCAATCAAGTCATACTACTCATACAATGACTTTGAGGAAAACGTTGATTACGGTCTTCAAGGCTCATCTTATTCACTGCTTCCATCTGAACACATGGCGATGCCGAACTATACGACGTCCGCAGGACGAGGCTGGACAACTCCGACCCCTCAGCTTCCAAAGACGTCGCTGTTCGTGGATCAACCAGATTCAGCTTACAATCATGGCCAGTTGCCGTATCACGGTAGCACCTCCTTTCCTTTGCGCCCAGCCATCAGCCCTGAGCCTAAGAGCCTCTCATTACCAGGTTTTACAACCTCGCTCCCTACACCATTGACAACCAATGATCGTATGCTCCCGATTCCTGCAACCAATCGTCAATCACAAGGATCGTTCTTGCGAACCCCAGAGAGCCTTCAGCCGGTTTCGCAGCCAGGATATCAATCTTACAATGGCTTGATGAGCGCCAGCATGTTGAATAGTCTCAAAATCCATAGCAATGCAACCCCTCATGAATCCTCCTATATTCCGATATCGAGCAGCAGCCCCGAATCCCTGCCGTCATCGCAGATGGCCTACAGCTCCGGACAGATCCTGAATTCCCAATCTCAAGAGCTGTACCAATCATCCAATAGCGAGAGTTTGTATACTCCCAACGATCCGTCTGAGTCGTCTTATGGACACAGCAGCCCGGTGTCAAAGCGAGGATCGCAAAGCAGCCAAGCCGCCAACAGCGATGACTCGCTACCTTCACAATCCGGCGGATCACTCGTGAATGGACATACATACGTCCCTTCGCCCTATCAATCATCTTACCCGCCTCCACCGATCGAAGTCCAAAGCTCGGCTCCTCCCCGCCTTCCAAACACGAGCATCCCCGCAGCATAAAACCTCACCATTCTACAATTTTCATTATACTGCGTATCAGATTTCGAATTGCATTGTTTAAAGGTTTAAACAGCCCGCGTGGCAGGCGGTATGGTGTTTTCGGTTCATTATTCTGGGAGAAGCGAAGACAAAATCATTCAAAAGGTACAGAAGATAGTGTGCGATTTCTTGCTGTCTCAATTTGGACGTATTGTACAACTATGGTATTTTGGCCACGGCCATTCTCTGGAGAGAATGAGGTAATGGTGGAGGCAACTGATCAAGCGCATTTCTGAAGGCAGATTTTTTGGGTGGTGGCCGGTTGTTGGAGGCAGCAGTTAGTCGTGTTGCTACACTTGCAAGTCACAGCGGTTTATCTGACGATTTCCGCTGCGTAATTAGTCTTGATGTTGCATCTCGGTATCTTGGTGATGTCAAGTGCAACATCGTGTTGCTTGCCTCGTCTCAATCGTTGACACGTTGAAGCTGTGTTGCATAGAAGGGGATCTTTCGATCTCTGTATGTCGTTTCACACGGCCGCCAGTGAAACCACACACCTGCCGTCCAACGTCGATGCACTTTATTCATTGTGCATGTTTGCCTTCCTCTAGGCGTCCGTCAAGATCTCATTTGATCGCGTAATTCTCAAGTGTAAATCTGACAACAAACTGTCTCTCAGATCTTTCGATGCTCAACGGTCTCGGGGCTTTGAATGCTTCCAAGTACGTAAGTACGTCTCGCACTTCCGGGGAAATTTGGGACTTATATATATTGCATTCCACCCGCAATAGCGGTATGTTAATAAAGTTAAACTTCCACAAAGATCAAGTTAATCCTCGATTAATTGCATCAATCTCCTAACAAAAGGCTGGAAGAGGAAGACTTCGAAACCGGGGATCCTCGCTTAATCTTCTTCAGGGGCTCGCTTAATAAGCTCTCCCATTTTAGTGAGTCCGACGAAGAAGAAAAAAGAGTCGCAAAAATTGAACTGAGACCCACCAAACCACGATTTGGGCAAGCCAGAAGTAGATGCTGAGCTAGATTTAAGAAGCAAAAGACGTCCCGGGGGACCCAGAAACTTGGCTTTCGCTCAGTTATCTGTGGCAGAGCATACCTCGTTTTTTACGACCGCGAGGGCTATTGAGACTATGCTAATCCCAAGCTGTCGGGCTTCATTAGCAGTCTCAGCTCAATCGCGGTCAGAGGTCTCTAATTTACAACAAAATAACATATTTTAATCTATACAACCCACCACTCGGTAGGCTCCACAAGTGAGGCTGCCTTTTTTCAGCCGCCCCCAAAGATAGACAGACAACACTTGAACTTCCTGCAAAATGTCTTGATGCAATTGCATTCGTTTATAGTTCAAGAATAAACTTGAAGACTTGCGTATACATGATAACAATAGACTTCTCCATGACCAAAACGTATTATGATAGTGATGCAGTCGATGGAGTGACAACGGGAGCAACTGCATTCTGTCCAGGGATGTTTCCCCGTGATCCATCCCCGTTTAGTTTAGCAAGTTCATGTGCAACTGCAAGCAGCTCAGTAAATCCTGTCGGCCCTGTAAAGTCGATTTCACCCTCTTCTAGCCTGCACTTTAAAGGATAACATCTCAGGCAGCAGAGCTGAGGGGGCGGAACTGCCTGGAACTGTGGCTGGTGAAATGGCCAGTACTGCAGTATTCGATCCTTGTACTTCATTCGTATCTTCCTCCTTGACCTATTGAAAATTAGTTATGGATTTCGAAACACAGGATCAGGACTTACAATGAGCTCTTCCTTAATGACAACCTCCACAACGTCTGCTCGTAAATCCGGAAATTTGATGTAAGTTTGGATATCGATAATAGCATCGACATACGCTCCTTGAGCGTCATTCTTCTCGAGTGGTTTTATCCTTCGTCGTTGGCGAGCATGTCGAGATCCATCCAGTAGTCGCTCCGAGCCTCCCCAATTTCTTTCTCGATTGTAGCGACCACTGCAACTTCATCTGTCGAATATCGCATTGCATCATCATCGTCATCATCCACCATCATGAGAACAGTGTTAAAGAGGTCATTGAGTGTTGTAGGCTCTTTGGTGTCGTCCCAGCTCATCCTGGTCATGATAGAGTCGAACACGAGTAAAACTTGTGCATCGGTCTGAGCAGAATCGAACCTTCGAATGAGCTCCTTGTCCCTTATTGTCTTCTCTTGTTGCTCCTTCTTTCTGCGACGCTCGTCTAATGATTCGGCGGCCTTCTGTTTGTTTACAACCCATTTCCCCCTTGCCAAGACATTGACATTACTCGCGACCTCTTCATTAAGAAGCCTCCAGTATTTTTGGTTAAGACTTCGCTAGCAACGAGCCGCTACCTTGGCAGGGATTTCGAAGTCTTGAGAGCTCTTCCCCTAACGGTCCCGTCCAGGTTACTTCAATGCTGACTTGAAGTAGATAGTGCGCCGCCTCATCGAACTCACCAACGTCCGTAAATTGTGGTCGAAAGCTCGGCGACTGAATCTAGAAATCAGGCCCCACCCATCCTCACTCGTCCTGGCGAAGCTGCAGCGCCTCTATACCTTGCCAATTTCTAGATCAGTCACTATTCGAGTCACTATCGTACAATCAGTTAAGGTTCTTTGTTGTGGAGAGACTGGGACCTTCGTTGATTTGGTTGGTGTGCAGATTTTGATCCTCGAGAATCCACCTTCAAAGTTCATGCTTCTGTGGTACCATCGAAAGCTACTCAGTCAAGGCTGTAATTCTGCTAACGACACGCCCGGAAGTCTTACGTGGTTAAATTTTACCGAAAGATACGGGAAAAAGGTAAACGACCCCCCTTCCTCCCTCCCGGTGTCTATTAGGGGTGTTGATGGCAGAAGCTTTTTTTTTTTGTTTTTTTTGGCTTAGCGCTTGGCATTTCCCGAGTTTATTACTAAGAAACCCCCCAAGACCTCTCTTCCCCTATCGCGGGTATGAAATAGGAGTATTAATAGATTTTAGAGTTTTAATAATGTCTAAATAATTACTCGTATAAGTTTATATATAAGAGCTCTAGTTTTTGGATATGGGATGAGCGAGGCGATTATTGCGTACGAGGCAAATAAGTTCCAGGTGCTTAATCGCTAAATTTTCAGGCTCTCCTAAGGTCAACACCCCTAATTAATACCCCTCAATTAACACCCCCCAATTAATATCCCCTAATTTATATCTGGGGAGGTATCGTTTTATATTTTCCCGTTCTACTAGAGATTGTTAGGAAATATGCATTATTATAAGCCTATAAGACCCTAATTTTATTTATTTATTTTGACTAATTGCAATATAACTAAATTTCTCTGGAAATGATAATGACAATAACAAGCCATTAGAGCAGAGAATGCAATACGCGCACCTGCTAACGCTTGCTGATTTCGGTTAATGTGGCCCCCATCGACACCCCAAATCGACACCGGGGGGGAGGAGGGGGGGTCGTTTTACTTTTTCCCCTTGGCCTGTGCACGTGGTGAAGGCTTCCTCTGGAACTTTTCCTGGAAGAGAGCAAAGTTGAAAGGGACTGTAACCAGTTATCGGAAGGGGACGAATGCTAAAGTACACCGGCTCGCTCTCTTTGATCTAGCCACCACTAGAAGGAAAATGGTTAGCCAAGCGAGGGTCTTGTCTCGAAGACTTGGACAAAGGAGTTGACGACGAGCCATGTCCTCCGTACTCCGTAATACTGCCTACTCTGGTTTGAGTTCGTTCCAGTTCTCCTTTTGCGATTAACTTTGTGAACCGCCAAGTACAACAGAGCCCTTGGGAGTTCTCAGCTGATCTCATTCGAAAATCATTAGGGGAGGACCCCAGGTCTTCCGATTAGAAGGGTTCACTGGCCAACCGCCCAAACTACTCAACCGCCCAAAATTAAAATCTTAATATTTAATTAACGCCTTAATAAAATTTTAATTCCTATTAAATAGTAATACTTTATAGTATTCTCAACCCCCTAATGGCTATATATTACTTTAAAACTATATAGTATTACTAAAATTATTTATTTAGTAGCATTTTTGGCATTTTCCCACTGATTTTTACCCTGCCATCTCTACCCCTCACTAATTTCTATATAATTAATTAAATATCTTATATAACGTCCTAAATTCTTTGGTAATATATGGCTTAATATAAGAGAGTATATTAGAAGGTTTTTTGCATTATTATAATAATATTTCTTATTGAATTTTCTTTGGGATAAGAATTAGTGACTTGCGTTTAGTGGGGTAATAAGCCTAAATTTAAGTACCTAATTTTTGGAACAAATAATCGCTCACATTACTTAAATATTCAATTGTGCTTTAGATACTATTCGATTTTTCGATTATAAAAGCTCAAATATTAACCGAATTCGCTATTATATAGTGAACCCTATGAACTATTAGGGGCCAGCCCCATACTTCCAATTTTTGAATATGATACTGAATGACCGCCTCTTGCCTCCCTGACAAACGCTGTCTTGCCGCTGTATCTTGTTCCTTTGGTTTCGCTCCATTAATTCGATCTCGAAGGGTTTCGTATGCAATTCCATGCTCTCTCGCGCATTTTCGAATGGATTTAGTCTTCTTGCTGGTATTGTGATCGAGATAATCGTCATGGGCTATCTGTAATCGCACGCTCTCAGAGAGCTCATTGGGATCGTCCGGAAATTCGGCATAGTGATTTTTCTTTACAGGCATGTTGAGGGGCTAAAAAAGCTTCAGAAAACAATTGATTTGGTAGTAAAATATTATGTGGGTGTTGAATTATGATTTTTTGAAGGTAGCGATTTTGGGCGGTTGAGTAGTTTGGGCGGTTGGCCAGTGAAACCTTCTACTCGCCTCGGAAAGTCCGGCGACGAAAATAGAACCCCTTTGTCTCTAGGATCAAACCCCGAACTGCCAAAATCTTGCTGCTCCTACTCGAAGTCGCCTCTGATATTCCCCTTCAATTTCCAAGGGTGGATTCGTTCCTGTCCTGTTTCTGGTGATGTCTTGACCTACAAGTCTCGAGCATCAGCCACACTTCGATCTTGCGGCCACCGCCACACCACACGTCTCCCCACTTGGTGAGACCCTACCAAGCAACTTCTATGGAAAACCCGGGATCTTACTCGAATCAAAGGGCATTTGATGCGATTTAGATGCCCCCAGCGGGTAGTGACGCAGAGAAGAAGCATCTCCATTGGAAATCCTGGCAACGCAAGCGCATGGGCTGATTGCCGCTTGCCAAGGTCAATGACGTGGGCTGCGTTCAGGTAGGCAAGCTTTAAATAAAGCAACGATGTCCACGGCTCTTCCTTTCTCATTCATCAGATATTCATATCAATTTTATCCCAATCCCGAAGACAATCTTTAAGATTCTTGTACTTGTCCAAAAATTAGTTTTCGTCCATCTATAACTCATCCACAATGCCTTTCACTGCAAGGTAAGACAGACTTCCGAATCGAGGCCCATCGCACCACTTTTGAAGAGTGTCTTTCCACCCCAGAAGCTAACTTACGTTCAGCGACATTTGCAAGATCATTCTTGCCGTCATCCTTCCCCCTCTTGGCGTCTTCCTTGAGGTAAGCAAGAAACCCATCGCCCATTGAATTTGACTAACAAACTCCCAGCGTGGCTGCGGTGCCGACTTATTGATCAACATCCTCTTGACAATTCTTGGTTATATTCCCGGAATTATTCACGCTTTGTATGTATTTCCAATCTTTTTGTTATCGTCAGGCAACAATAAAACCTTGATACCCACATCCGACGTTTCTTTGACGTCATGAGCCCTGGAGCGATCGCTAACAAGCTGCAGATATATCATCTTAAAGTATTAAGTCGACCACGACGACATTTACTCTCGAATCCGAAATCTCATCCTCTGGCGATGCCCGACTCACATAATCTTCGCCAATTTTCTACGCTTCCATTGACATAACGGCGTTTAGCGTAGCGTCATCTTCCACAGAATTTCTTGGCACGGCATGTTCGGCTTTTTGGGTATCTCCTCAGCACTCGACTAATATCCTGGTTGGCTGCATGTTGGCAGGGGGCTTGAATGTTGGACACATGGGATTTTCTGCGGTCATGATTCATAACGGGAGGATTGGGTTTTCTTGCATGTCTTTCTCATCGGACTTCTCGTTTCTGGCCGGCAGGTCTACGGACTGCGGTCTATTTTGGGGTTAGACGGTCGTGTACATGATAATTAATTAAGTCAAGAGATTCTCGACACCCCAGACAATCAATTCCAAATTGAGTTTCGTGATACCAAGTTCACCCACCTCATGCTGTGATCCTCAAGGTATGATCATGCTGCGGTCCGGTGTGTGTGGCTGATTTTGTATACCGTACCTCTTACTTGAACACTCTAGACGAACAGAAGGTAAACATTGTTTCCCTCCACCCGAACTATGCCAAACAGTAACAGGAAATGCAAAGAGAGTTCTCCGCTCACTTATAGTCACGTGATATTGAAAAAAGCCCAGCAAACGCTCACAATTGGAACAGAGGCTTAGAGTGCTTGAGGGAAGGGAAATTGGTAGATTACTTTGAGTATCTTTAGCCTCCTAATATTGATTTACTTCTCCTCTTTCCTTGATTTACTCCTCCACCTGGGGAGGCACGTGAACCCAAAAAGAGAGGCCTAGGTAAGATCTTAAGCGAGCTCGAAGTCTTGGCACCGCACAAAATTTACTCCGCGAGCTTTTCTGGTTCGAAAATCAATGATTTCCTCATCAATCCATCTCAATCGACAAACGGCGCAGGATTCTACCTCTTTGCGACCACATCCCGAATACAGAATGGCACCATCAACAGTATGTACATGAAATTGCTTTGCTGTTGGCCCGCCTCTTGAGAGGTTGCGGCGTGATACAGTAGGCTAAGATCATCGATTTGTAGAAATCCGCCAAGGGCAAGCAGGCCAAGGTCACTAACAAGGTGAACACTCTCCTATCCTCCTCGGACTGATCTTCATCATAGGATTTGAGTCGAGGCCGTGCGTAGAACAGCTTGTGCTGACGAGAAGAAAAGTTCATCATCAACGCTTCGCAACCTGCAAGCGACAAGATCTTCGACGTCTCCGCCTTCGAGAAGTTCCTTCAAGACAAAATCAAGGTTGACAATCGTGTCGGAAACCTCGGCGATGTTGTGTTGATCAAGAATCTCGGTGATGGGAAGATCGAGGTCACTGCGCACACCCAGTTCTCTGGACGATACCTCAAGTACTTGTGAGTACAACTGCGTCTACTCCGCTTCTGGGAGGGGGAAGAAGGATAATCACTGACACCGCTGGAATAGGACAAAGAAGTTCCTCAAGAAGCAGCAGTTGAGAGATTGGCTCCGTGTTGTCTCGACCTCCAAGGGTGTTTACGAGCTTCGATTCTTCAACGTTGTCAATGATGCCGATGAGGAGGAGGATGAGTAGAGGGTCGATTGAGATGGACGTCGCGATGGATAGTGAATGAGGATATCGAGCATAGATAGCTTGCCAATGCCAAGCTGCTTCTATTCCTGTCACAATGGCCTGTATCAGAAAGAACTACTCTGTGACTACACTTCAAGCTCTTTACAGTCCCCCAACACTGGTTCTTTACATGTGAAGTGATCCCAAGGTGAGTGTTTCAAAGCGAAGTGAGATTGGTCTATTCTTAGTCTATATATAATGCTACACTGTGTACATTTGACATTTACATTGAAGGAGATTGTAAACCCGAACGCCACACAAAAATCCCTCTCTATCATCTATGGTAAAGCCCTCATAACGCCTTCGAATGCAAACAATGCTACCGCATTCGCTGGAAATGCTCTCAAAAAACACGGCAAGAAACCCCTCCAATATCCTCTCCACCCATTTTCCGCATATACGGTCCTTGCAGCGGTCTTCCAATCCGGGAACCTCCTCGCCCCATCATTGAGTCCTCCAGCCAGTGGATCCGTCATAATTCGCTGCTTTATCACATCACTTGGATAGCTCGTAATCCAAAACACTTGGGCACTTAGCCCACCCGCCCAAAAATTTACAGCCGGCGTGCTCAAGTCCGTCTTCTCAGTCAACAGCCTCGTGAACACATCGTAGCTCCCCCACCAGAAGAAGAAGAAGCTTCTAAACAACAACGTAGCGGACAGACCATGATATACCCCAGGAATACCGTGGTATTTGTAGATCTTCGACAGGCAGTCAATGGGCCCTTTATACAGTCTCTCGGACTTCTTGGACGAGTATTGAATCTGCAGTCGTGCTTTGATGTGCTCGACTGGTGCTGCGATGAACGAGACTGTTGCGCCTGCCATCACACCTGCCATGGCGTGGCCGATTGTGGGCAGCTTGTGGATCTTGGAGTCAGGGAGACGGAGGTCTCGTTCCGCGAAGGAGGAGGGGGAGGCGGCCATGCGGTGCGGATTGAAGAGGGTTTCATGCAGGATTCGTCGATAGAAGGTGAGTGACCCGAGCATGATGCTGTCCATGAACATCCATCCTACAAGCGGTGGGGTAGCACCTTTGTATAATCCGGGCACGCCTTCTTTCCGTATAGTTTGGAGGAGACATTGGAGGGGGCCAGAGAAGCGGGCTGAGTCGGAGGTTTGTAACCTTGTTTTGATTGTATCGAAAGGGTGCCCCACTATACCGTGAGTTAGCTTGGTCTGTATCTTTTCGTATGTCTCCTATCCTCTAATCTAACTCGATATATCGTCCCAGAAGCTCTCCAGCCGAAATCTCGAGGACGGTCCTGGAGGAGTGGGGTTTTGACATACCAGAGAGCTTCGCAATGCCAGAAAACACGCCCGCCACAAAGCCCTTGTAATTGCTATGGCTCTCCTGCTTCTCCGTCATCGTGCCCCTTCATGTTGGTGGTTTGAACCTAATCATTGATGTTGATGTGATGCTTGGAGATACAGAAGAAAGGTGACCAATCAGCCGCATCGCTTTCAAGATGCACTAAGGCTAGCATGCATTTCACGTGCCGTCAGCCTGAAACCACAGTGAACTCGTGCACGTGGACGGAAGAGCCCCTGAAAAATTGCTATGTCCTAGGATAAGGATTCTTGGCATCTGAGATACATTGTAGCTTGAAATTCGTTACAAAAATGTTACCAGACAGAAATAATGAACACCTCATAGCTCTATATAAGGCGCCTGGTAGAGCAAGGAAAGTCATGTGATTGGCAACTAAGGTACCTTGAGCGTTCCATTCCTAGGTAGCTGACAAAATACCGCTGGCCATTTTCATCTTCTCCGCAAACTCAAGTGCAAGCTAGGCTAGTGGCTTTGGACAACACTTTGCCCCCTTGGAGGTACACATGGGGCGATTGCGTTACCTTGTCATATCTCTGGGGCCCTCGGAATCCCTGGACGGATGTCATTGTTTTGATCAGCGAAGGAAAATTTCCAATCAGGAGTAATCTTGCAGCAGTCATGCGGCAATTGCAAGACTGTCCGAAAGTAAAGCAGGGTTTCAAGCTTTAGATTGATATTATGTGCATCACCAAGAAAACGTGCAAGAGCTGGAAGCTCAGGTTCGAAAAATTAAAGACATATATGCCTCTACCCAGCATGTTGTAGTTTAGCTTAGCGTTGAAGCTGATGGAAGCAACTTGGCGATATCGACGTTGACGTTGAGGGATCTTAGTCGACGTCACCGCCTTGGGCCATCCTCAACGCATCCAGACATTATATGCCAACCTGGTTGGCGCATTTGCACCAGAATAAGGTATACTTCTTTCAAGAGAAAGGTACATGTCTATCTGTGTTGCTTATTAACGCGAGATTACTGGTATCGGCTGTGGATTCTCCAAGAAATTGCTCTCGGGAGATACGATATGCCAGTTCTATGTTGGAACTCGCATTAAAAATAGTCAGACATCGTGGCTGCAACAACTTTGATCTAACAGAACGATTATGTATCCTTCTCACCTGCAGCGTCTTTTCCTGGTTTACACCTCTCTCGGTCCGCCAGGTCTGTAGAGTATTCACTTCTCTGATCAAAGTATGCTGACTTTGACTTCATTAGGATGGGTGCCTGGATGGCCACTGGTTGGGCATTATCCTTCGAGAGAAAAAGCCTGGCGAAGGGAGAGTACCGATATATAGAATGGCTAAAAGCTGATATTACGAGAGAATCGGTGAGGAATAAGCCTGGTATCGTCCAGAATGGCAAAAATTCGTTGAGTTGGCAAACTTAAAAGAGGATCAGTCTCAGTTTATCCTCTCGCGCCGACCAGAAAGTGCCATAAAGAATCATAATACCCTCAAAACTGATCCCAAAATCGAAAAGATACGCGATGGTCAGGGTCAAACTCATGATCAGGACCAGATGCTCTAGAAGGCCCTCCTACTCGGCCGGTCAGCTGCCGCAACCAATCCATGAGACAAGATCTATGGGCTCCTTGGACTCTCTGGATTCTCAAATCTTGGACTTCTCGTCGACTACGACTGCTCCCCAGAGGAAGTCTTCGTCAGGTTTGCTCGCTCCTTAATCACGGAATGGCACTCTCTCAACGTCCCCCGCATTACGAGCAATCCTGTCGGGGAAATCCTGCGACAACCAGGCGATTTGCAAACCCTAACGAAGAGATATGTAGAGAGGGACACCATTTTAAGCGCGTGTGTGCACACTGACTTTGCATCCTGGGCTCCATACTGGATCTGCGACTCTGGTGAATCCTGGGAGACCATGAGGTACCACGTTGGGACATTCCTCTCCTTTACTCCCACTTTCGAGACGGAAGTCACAATTTCTGGAAGAAAAAGACATATTTTATCCCTGTGTGGGGCTTTATTTGACCGTGTCCAGAACATGAGTGCATTTCATGCATACGAGGTTGATGAAATATTCCCATACAATAGCGGTTTCCCATCTGTGGGCCCCCAACCAATTGGATCAACATCAAACGACAAAGTGATTGAAACTCCGTATCCCTCAATTCCAGAAGCTCTCTGGTCGCGCACACTCGTTGGCAACCGCTCCTCCTCCGGGAGTTCACCTGCCCCAAACACGTTCTCTTGCATACTATCTACTCGGGCGCTTGAAGCATAGCATAACGAGGGCTTATCTTTATATGTAGAATACTGGTTAGAAAACTTTGACACAATTCTGTTCTAGAATCAAAGAGCTGGACATATTTGGTACGAAATTAGGTGATATATTGAAGTCACCGAGTCTTGTATCCAACATTAGGAATGAAGCAAAGACGTGGGCAGATGCCGCCTCGTGTGCGAGGAAGACGTTGGAGTATGAAAGCTTGTTACAACGAGTAAAAGCTATCTGGGGGCGCAGGAGCAAGAAGTGGTGATGTTGTTGCGGTTCTAGCCGGGTTGGAGATGCTGGTCATTTTGCGGCCAGCAGAGCGTCCGGCGGCTTCGACGGCTTCGAAATTCAGATGTGCCAATGAATGAGGCCTTGACCAGAAATTGTGCAGTTGACAGGCAGTTGTATTTGGAGGTAAAAGCAGCGAGGCAGTGCAGTCCATGCTAACGAAATAGAGAGGACGGGATAGCGAGAGCCTGCAAACAGTACCGGCTGAGCTTTCGTCTCCCGTTGCCTTTCGAGACTGGACCATTTCCATTGATTGTATTGTCTCACTGGCCTATCCTATGGCCCGCTTCTCTGTGTCAGGTGAGAATTTTATCACGTGGAGCAGTGACGTGCTGGGAATCGTCGCTAAATTTAGAATGAGCTAGTAGAAGTGCTTTTGACATCCTCAAAGTTCACTGGACGTCCAAGCGACAACTCCTCAGATGGGAGGCCGGTTTTTTCAGCACCGCTTTTCGATTTCTTGTTGCCTGAGGCTGAAAATGAGGCGTCCGAACAGAGAGTCCAATGAGTTGTTTTACCGCAAGACTAGCGTCATTCATGTAGCGTGGGGCTCTTCAAGTTCATAGGCCCCTTCGTAACTTCAATATTTCACACCAGGGAGCCCTCTTGCTGCCGTTAAATCACGTGTTAAGGTCAACATCAAACTTCCGTTGAAGGCTTCAAATAGTTGGCTCTCTATTTTTCAGCTAGTAGTACTCTCTTACTCGCAGGTATAAAGAAAATACATTATTAACTCTTTATTGCTTGAGTAACCCTTGGGCATTGCTCTCACGTGATATGCTCGCGACATGTCCCTGAGCTCCCCTCATTTCCTCATAATTGCAGATGTCTCCAGGTAACTGCTGGCCACCTTGACAATCATGCTACAACTTTTAGCGTTTCAATTTTATCCTAACTTACCCTCAAAATTCGAGCGGCTGCCCACCTGTTATCACGTGATGGCTGGTCCTCTTAGCTTGTGGTTGTAGCGATTAATCTTAGAAGTCAACATCACTAACAATTTTCTTGAAAGCTTCATTTCAAATTGACTGACTAGGTTTCACGCGACATAGTCCTCAGCAGCGATCATTTACTTATCATGTGACCTCGCTTGTCTCGCCCTTTTCTCGAATCAAGAAACTCGCGAGGAAAATACATTCGCCTAGACAGGGCTGCGAAGCTAGAGCCTTGCTCACTTGTAACCTGTTCAAGATAAGTACTTAATTCTTCCCAATATTTACGCATATCAATCCCTTTTAGACACCGATGTAACTGCTCATTGGCTCTCCTTCCATCCAAGTTTTGCAAAGCCTAGTTTTCTTGCTTGCTGAGATCGCATTCCCTAGTTTCAGGAAGTCAGCAAAAACTTTAGGAAACAGATCTGAAGCTTACCTCTTCCACAGTTCCCTTCACTATATAGCGTACAACCTTGACGTTTCTGCTCTGACCAAGTCTCAAAACCCGACCAATGGCTTGATTCTCGACCATTGGGTTCCACTGTGGCTCTAAGATATACACGCAATTCGCTATTGTGAGGTTGAGTCTGTCGAGAGAGGTCAGATCAGTGAAGGGCAACTCAGGGGGAGGAAGGTCGTACCCAACCGCTCCGGTTCCAGTAGTCATTAACAATATCCGTGTAGCAGCATCTGTGTGATAATCTCCAAGAATCTTTTGCCTTTGAGACAACGAATAAGTGCCATCGATTCGAGCATACTTGATCTGCTGCAGCCCAAGATGTTGTGAAACGAGGTCCAGAGACCGCGTCCAACATGAAAAGATAATGCTTGGTTGGAGTAAGTGCCTAATCTCCTGGAACGAATGAGACTCCTTACCTCTTGCCTTCAGTGTCATTGGCCTTGAGATCGTTGATGAGTGTTGTAACCTTTGAAGAAATGCTACTCCCATCAAAGGGGAACAATGTCGGGGAAAGAATGGTTCGAATGCCCTCCGTATCAAGATCACACTCTGCAATGCAGTTCTCGGGGACTTTCCGCAAGCAAAGCGAGCATTGGCGACTAGAGCTAGCAATACTTCGAAGGGCAGCCTTGTATTTAGGAACACATTCCGAACAGAATAGATGTCCACATACGGTAAAGCTGCCGCTGCATTTGTCTTCGATTCTTTTGATTCCTCCAACCACAACATTGCAGTGGGTGCATTTTGCCAAACCTTTCTCTTGAAGAAACTCAAACGCTTGCTCAGGATCAAACTGAAAATCTTCGGCTGGGGATTTGGAGAGGGCTTTCTGAAAAGTACCGTGATTGCAGAGACGGCGTAGTTGCAATTGGAGCTGAAACATGCCGAAGTAGTCCTTGGAGTTTCGTGCTCGGCTATCATGCTGCTTGACTGTAGCAATCATTTCGGCCTGGGTTTCTTTGTAGAATTTCATTTCAAGTGAAGTGAAATCTATCCGTCGATCTTCATCAAAACTGTCGGGGAGATTTAACAGCTTTTTCGTCCTTCGTAAACAAATGGAGTCCAAAAGAATGCGAAGACTATTCGAGCCTTGGTCCCTCCCTTTCAATAAGGGTGTGGTAATGTGCTTCCTGAATTCAGCAAGTGTGTGCAGAGGCGAAATTTGAATAAAGGCAACAAGCGATGCTAGATCCTCGAGGCTATTCTGGATAGGGGTCCCGGTGAGGCACCAGCGGAACTTCGAAGATAACCTGGACACTGCTTGGCAGAGCTTGGTAGTCATGCGGCGAATTATATGTGCTGCTATTATTAGTCTCAACAACGAACTTGTGGATGACTAGCGATGTAAACAAAGCTCAATCTGACCTTCATCAAGCACAATTCGAAACCACGTGATCTCGTTCAGTGCTGCCGGTGACTGAATTGCTACAGTAGCAACAGTATGATACGTGGTAAGAACCAGATCCCAGTCGGCAAGAGATTTAGGATCGATTTCCCGACTCCGCCCATGGTATACGTGAATATTCAAGGACCCGTTGCAGTGTCTGTTGGTGGCTGATTAGCTAGAGGCCAGCTAAAGAAGCCAAAACATACGCGTATATCTCTTCTATCCACCCATTGATCAGGACTGTTCGTGTCAGTTGGCTTCGTCTCTGAGGGTTCACTTGGGTAGATCCTACGTACGCGATGAAGGTACGATGACGAGAGTCGCCCTTGAGAAGATCTTATGTGTATCACTCCGGTCGTATTTTGACGCTGCTATAGTTTCATTGTTTTCTTCCGCGTAAGACTTGCTCATCTTAGCAGTGCGTAGGATTGTAGAGAGGACGGTCAATGTTTTGCCAAGTCCCATATCATCTGCCAATATCCCGCCCAACGTCTCAATTGGAGGCTCAGCAGTCCTTACTCCCGTTATGACATGCTCATAACTATTGAGAAAAAAACAGAAATCGCATTAGATAGACCTAAGTCAAGGCATAAATGAGGTCGTTACGTACCAAGTATCGCTTCCTCTTTCGTGCTTTGACCAAAGAGAGAAATCTGTCAGAATTGGCCCCAGCTCTCGTTGAGCCATGAAATCCAGAGCTTCTTCTTGGTGCCTTCAAAAAATTTAACTATATCTAATCGTGAGGGGCTCAGACGACTTACGGCAATAAAGGTGTGGTTATCTTGATATCAGCCGCCAAGCGTTTCAATGTCTTATATCTGGTCAATGAGCCGAAGACTTTGGCAAGCTGGGCCTGAAGAGTCTCTGCCATTCTCATATCTCCGCTGGACTCGCCAGAAGAGACGATTGGAGTCTCAGAAATTTCCAGGGGGGTGTGGGCTTCAGAGATTGGACGGGAAAGAGTGGATGTGGTGGAGAAGTCAGTCAAATTCAGAAAATGGGGATTGTCGTACTCGGTCTTGGGGTCTTGATGGCACGGGTGTTGTAAATAAATTCGAGCAGATGAAAGCAGACAACCAACACTCTTTCGAATCTCAGGAGACCCGTATATGACGATGTCTACAGGCATAAATCTGTCTTTGTCTGCATCCTTGAGGGTTTTACGCGACAAGTTCCGCGAACCTCCTCGTAGGAACACTTGAAAGCGGCATGAATCAAAGCTGGAGAGATCTCGAAGGACTCGGCTGGTCTCCTCGTTCATAACCGCAGTATCTTGTTCGGAGGAGAACCCAACGAAGACTGCTTGACCTTTGAACGACATGTTGAGCTCATCGAAGATTGAGAAGGATGGGACGCCATCAAGATGGCTGATTGGTGGGCCATCAGTGTCCATAATTTTTGTATTGGCATTGTGGATCTGGTGCAAGTCTCAGCATGTGATCGTGGAGAGAGCAACTTGGACCGGCATATGGAAATTATTACCATTCCAAAGCAAACAGACGTAGTAGGAAACGAAAGCGGCGCCAATCGATTCGACAGGTCTTGCGTACCTGAATCATCTTCTTGGTCGCTCTGACCTGGGCTATTTGGAGACCTCGACCAAAGCCCGTCCGACCTTCGCCATCTCTTGGCAGCTTTTTCGAAGTCGTCACTGGTGGAGAATCAGACCCGACATTCCGCTTCACTTATGACCTCCATTGCTACTTACGGGCCTTCCAAATCTATGATCGGCTCCACTGTATTGAGAGACTCTCTCGATTTCTTCAGGGGACTTTCTGTAAAGGTCTCAAGGCCACTCGTCCGTTTGAGGGATGTCATCGGTGTGAACTGTAGAAAGAGAATGATGCATAGCTGGACTGATCATGATTAAAGACCTCAATTGCAACAAGGCTGGGAAAAAGAAGATCAACTGATCGCGCTTCCCGAATTGAGGCTTAGCCAGCTTCATGCTGCACAAGGAAGCCTGCAGAAAAGGTGGGACTCCAGGCAGATTTTGAGGGGCCCAGCGCGCTACAAGGGTTCACCAGCCAAACGCATACACACAGTAAACCACTCAACCGCCAACTTATACCCCTGTCGAAAGAGCAAAAATTTAAGGATTTTTCAAAGTGCTTAGAAAATTCTCAAAACTTCTCAGAACATGGGAAATGCTCCAAAAAGTCCGATTCCAGCGTTAGTTTTTCGAAATTGTAGTGCTGTCGTGGCCAAATTCAGGGTTGAGCGGTTGAGGGGTGTGGGCGTTTGGCTGGTGAACCCCTCTAAACTTAACCCTGGTACGGGCTGATTTAGCGACGATGCTGCAACTATAATTTTTTTCGCAAAATCAAAATTACGATGAATCGCGATTTATTTAATGGCCACATTTTATATGGAAAACACACCTAATTATGGCCAAAGACGCAACTCCCATGCATCATAGTCAAATGTATCCAGTAGTATTACTCTGTTCTCGCTTTTTTGAACTGCCCCCGATTATCCCTACGCCTATTCCCCGGCCTATAATCACCATCCCCTGGTAATTCCTTCTCTCCATCGTCAAGATCTGAATTATCGTCGTCATCGCTTGATATAATTACCTCCCGCTTCCTCTTTAATATAGACTTTAGAGGACGTTGAGTGGGTGGAGCGGGAGCGGGAGCGAACGCTAGTAAAAACGTCAGATCTACTAGTATATTTAAATCTATTAACTTACTAGGTATAGAAGCAGGAGCAGGAGCAGGAGCAGGAGTAGGATCAGGAGTAGGAGCAGGAGCAGGAGAAACCGTAATTCTAGCTTCTAGCGTAGGCATATCGTCGTCTGAATTAAAATCGTCAGAATTCAGGTCGTCACCTGACCAATTCTTTGAAGGAGTAACCTTCTCCCATATAGCTTCGATCTGTTGATTAGGAGTCGAAGCAGGTAAAGAAGATGCCGTAGATATAACTATAGATGTAGATACTACGTTAGGGGTGGTATCGGGAGAGTCTCCTAATAGGGGGCTAAAATCTAGGAGGTAAGGCATCTCTCTATCCCTTCTTTCACGCTTATCCTGAATCTCGTCGTCTCTTGCCTGAATTTTATTAATATCTTGATCAAATACAAGATAAATATGCTTTGGCGTTTTCTTATTTGATTGGCTAAAGTGGGATAATAAGCCGTTAATAGTATTTTTAGCTCTATATATTAGATTAGTTATATGGTCGATCCTCTTGTTTTTGTCCTTTGGCCATACCTGATTATATTAGTACTAATTATATTAGGATACTAATAAATAATAGCTTACTTTAGTAGCAAAAGACACCCCATTTGCGCGTTCCAAGATCGTGATCCATTGATTAAGCTCCCAGTCTTCAAGTGACGGAATTAATAATAAAAAAGCCTTGGCTAAATATATAGCGAACTCCTTATATGATAGTTCTTGACTATAATAAAGTACTATATTAGTAAAGAGGTGTGTATTTCTATAAATAAGCTTTATGTACGTATTAAACTGTTCTACTATCTATAGCTTAATTTGAATATTTTGAGCCTCCCGATACTCTTCTAAGCTAAGGAACTTCTTTGTGGTTGAAATAGGTATACTTCTCCCAGTAAAGCTACTCTCTAGTTCTTCTATTTCATATATACGTAGTATAATAGAAATAAGGACCTTATATCGTTTTTCGATAATAGGAGCAGGAGGGATCGGCGATTTACTCTTACTAAAAGCCCTTACACGTGCCCCCTGGCCGAGAGTAAGGGAACCAAGGGCTTTACCCCTTTTAAGGGCTGAACCTAATAAAATTAGTATTAATATAGGAGTTAAATAGATGGATACGCACTTTCGCCCTGAGCTTCCTAATGGAAATTACCACGTAATCGCTCTAAATACTCGAGCTTAGCCTGCTGTCTCCTCTCACGTGCTTCTGATTCAAAGACCTCCTCTGAGAGATCCATGCCCGGGGGGTGGTAAAAAGGATAGGAATTAGCTGAGATATTGACCCCTTGGTCTCTTGATAGCTGGGCGGCAGTATTCTGAAGTTGAGTTTGACTAGAAAATGGTGTACTATCTAATGCAATAGTCAGTGTAGCTGAAGTAGGAGTAATAGGAGCAGGAGGAGGAGTAGCTGGGTTGATCGCACCACATAGTGGACACTTTACTATAGAGGGGGGGTGTGGTGCCTCCCGTATAAAACAAGAGTTCCATAGATTGAGATTATCTATTGAAAACGTTTGGGGATAATATAATAAGGATCTGATTTATAATTAAATATTAGAAGGAGGGTATAGCTGATAAATCTATAGTTTAGTGAATGGTGGTATGAAGTCAAGTAGTAGGATAGAACTATAATATATTAATATTATTTTAATCCTTTAGCCCATGCCCCTATAACTTTTTCCCTAGGGAATTTATATATTAGAGACTTATTTTGGAGGTTATTAATAGTGGCGTATTACTAATATATAAAAAGGGGTAAATGGAAGGACTATAAGGGATGCCCCTTAGTACAAGTTAAATTCGGACATATTTTATTTATCCCTAGTATTATTCCTATATAAACTATGGTTTCCTATACTAGGGGCTATAGAATATTAAGTAAGGGGCTATAGAAATTAAGGGGGGGAAACTAAATTCCATATAAAAAGAGACATTTTTACTAAATATGTCTTGTAATTACTTTAAAAGTTCTCAAGAACTATTAATTTAATAGAGCTAGTATTAACGGAGAATTTGATCTATACTATGGACTCCTTACTACTAAAATAACAAGTTAATAAAATAATTATAGGGGGTGTGGAAAATAAAGGGGCAAGGGTCGATTTTCTGACGAGGTGAATTATGTGACCTTTTGATATTAAACCACCTGTAACTATGTGAATTTAACTAATTAAGCAGACTACTATTAGCTTCTGTAATTAATTGCTTTACCAAAAATTAATGTTTTTAGCTAGTTCTTTCTTTAGGATATATATTAATATGTCCCTGTTCAGCCTCTCTGAGGCCGGGTAAACCGACTAATATTTACAGGAGGAATTTCTAGATTATCCTCCTCCTCCGCTTCAGGCTCAGATGCGTATCCATTATCCATAAACTGTCTATACTCTTGACTATTTATGACCCAATTGCTATTTGCCCTATTAAAAGTAATACCATCTATAGTAAATCTAGTATCCTCCGCATTATCTTTAACCTCCGCTTCGTCGTCAGAGCCAATATAGGTGAGATCTTCATCTCTATAGCTAGCGTCTCTCCCTTTATTAATGAACTGAATACTATCTTGATTATTATAATCCTTTAGCCTTGCCTCTTCTAGTCCCATAGCTACCTCTGGTAATGGATTCCAATTATATATACCCTTAGGTGTTAATAAAAGCCCTAGCTTTGGACGAGTATTCTTCGTATTAATTAGGTAGTCGCTAATCGACTCCCTTAGATATATATACGTACTCAGGTGGTTCAGATCCCTATTCGAGTCACGTGTAGACTCCGTAATTGGGAGTATAAAGCCGGCATTCTTAAGCTCTTGCTCACACCACTCAAGTATAACCTCTGGTAAATATGCGTCTTTATTATAGCTAGCATATCCTTTACGTAGCTCGTTTAGTTTATTAATATTAATAGGAATCCCGTAGTCCCTGACCCCTATCTGCTCTGAAAACATGTAGTTCTGGAATAGTTAACTAGGGACGATATGTGGACGATTAGGCTGTTTTCTAATTAAATGGATATTTCAAACCCGGACGAACTCCTTAGTTTGCTCCCGTATAATAGGTAAATAGACGAAAAGCATAGTAATATAGTCAGGGAGAAGTTTGCGGGAGTAAAGTCTTTGAGAGCATAGTTACTTGAAAAATATCTTCCATTTATTTAGCATGCCCTATATAATATTAGCTAATTAAATAAGTCTATATGGGATTAGTATAGATAAATTACCTTTGCAACTTGCCCCTACCATGCCTTAATTCGTTAATTAGCTATATTAGTCCCGAACTAATAGAGATCTGAGAACTAATATGGATTAATACCCCTTGTTTAGCACGTCGCTTTATGGAGGATATAATGGGCATTAGTAACTATGGGTGTTTCGCATCCTCTATCCGATCGAATATGGAGCGGAATAACTTCCATTTCGTCTACTAAGTCAAGGTATTACACTAGGATAGTAACCTGGAAAGTGGTATAAGTAAGTATATATTAGTATAATATTAATTAGCCTAAAGAAGAATGTGGTGTGGAGATTCAGGGGATTTATTGCCTAAATTAAGGGTTTTTCAAATAACTAGTTCTCTATAATACTATAGAATTATATAGCCGGAATCACGACTAAGTGAATTTTGGCATTTTCAAGGGGATATATTTATACCGAATTAGGAAATACTACTACTTATAGCATAACTATTTGAGATTCCAATATAAATCCAAGGTATGAACCGTAAGTAGGCATTAATACTAGCATATATCTCAATCCTACAAAATCGTAGCTAAGTAAACGGATTAGTAGTTATTAAGATAATGATTTTTGAAGTTAAGTATATACTGTACTTACCTTGCAATAGCCATTAATAGACCAAACAAAGTTCGGCCCATAAATATTATATTCTCCCCTAGCTGCCTTTATCTCTTCCGAGCGACGTTATATACTTTCTGGATCAATTTCCTGCATTATAGAAGCTATTCTATTCCTAGAAAACTTCTGGCCATCCCCTAGGGAGTTAAGATAAGTATATAGAAGCCGGCAGCCATAACTTCTAGTATTGCCTTATGGGCCTTTATTCACTGTGTATTACTTGAGGATATGGCGAAGTTGCTCCTTTTCTAGCTCAACTTGCGAATTAAGCATTCGACGTTAAAGGCCCATAGCCCGGCGAGCTTGTTATAATAGTCGTAGATTAGGAATATCATATCCTAAGCTCCGGAGGTTAGTAAGTATATTGGCATTAGTCGTATGGATATTATAAAAGAACCAGGCAATAAGACCCTTTACCTACGGCGAAGGATCAAATATCGAACGTTTAGAGGGCGTTTTCTATTCGGAAAGCCTACTGCGTAGCGTTCTCAGGGAAATATTAACGTCAAAGTCATGCTTTAACCTCTCCACAATAGTCTCATGTGATAGCTGCTGCTCAATTAAACAAAGAATATGGGCTTGATAGCACATAATATTAATCTTGAAACGACCTATTATAAAGAGTTTAATAATAATAGATTAATAGTATTAGAAATAATAACATAGGAACAAAAGTATGAACGAAGTGTGCCAGATGGCTAGTAGGCCAGGGGGCATATCACGTGCATTTTATTGATTTTTCCTACCCTATTGCATTCCTACCATGGAATGCGATAAAACACCATATAGATCGACTGTTTTAATTGTATTCTACCATAGAAATTAGCTAGACTATTAATAATAGCACATTTTTAAAATATCGTAATTTTGATTTTGCGAAAAAAAATTATAGTTGCAGCATCGTCCTTAAAGGAGCCCGTACCTGGCTCGCCTGGAAACTTTGGCAGCCCTCTGAATCTGCCTCACTGCATCATCTCACTCACCTGCCCATTTTCAACCTGGAGAAATGCTTTCCCTCTCCGCACAACAGTCGGCCGCGAACTTTCGATGAAGCAAACTCTGCTTGGAGTTTATCAGACAATAGAGCACCACGACCAAACACCATGTAGCGTCTTCTCATCTCATCTCACATGCGATGCCTTCTTCAATCGACAACAGTTTCCACCAGGCCCTGGCCAATTTCTCAAAGCGACTAACGAAGCAAGAGCTGGAGGACTTCCGGTTCTCATCGCTCAGTGATGTTTTGGTGGCAGTTGAAGGGATCCAAGTAAGGGACCAATGTCCCAATAGTCATGGAACAATGTGCTGAATCTGGCCGAATTAAGGCTGAACAAGGGCGACGCAAAGAGCTGATGAATCTCACGCGGATCAGACGATTCCTTGAAGCCATGGACCAGTACGGGAAGGTCATTGAGGTCTTTCTCAACGATTCATCGATGCTCTGCGTTGTCTGGGGACCTATGAAATTTTGCCTCCAAGTAAGACCGCTTCAAACAAGGTGGTCTGAGACTCACATGCTGAGAAGGTTGCAAGTGCCTGGGCTGATGCTTTCGATACTCTTCTTGATGCATATCAACAGCTTGCCGAGAATATCCCTTTGTTAGAACAGTATCATTCCTTATTCAAATCCAATCCCCGAATGGCAGGCGTTCTAGTTGTAATATACGAGGACATTCTAGAATTCCATCAAGCAGCTCTGAGAGTATTCAAGCGGCCGAGTAAGATCCTGTCAGATAAGTCTGGCTCGTTAAGATCTAACAGCTGCTCTAGCATGGAAGCAACTATTCAGATCTGCATGGAAGGATTTCAAAACTCGGTTTCAACACATCCTGGACGATCTTGTAAGCATGCTCTCGGGTCTTCTTTGTAATGTCCTTCGAGTTTCAGAACCTTTATAACAATCTCCCATCAATATCCCGCAAGTTCCTAGTACATTCAAAAGCGTTTCCCATATAATGCCCCACGATATCTGGGACACTTCCTTCTACCTCGTCGTTTACCGTAGTACTGACTCTGAGATCTTCAGGCAGCCCACCAGACTCTGATTGAAAGACAAGCCAGTATCATTCAGATCGAAGAAGCTCGAGCAGAGCGAGCGCATGTGCGTAATCAATTTACAGTTATTGAAGAGACTGCACAAAAGAAGAAACGCCTCGATGTCGTCAACTGGCTCGCTGCAGTGGATTCAGTCCTTGATCAGGAAGCCTCAGCAGCTATTCGGCATGATTATCCGTCAACTGGCAAATGGGTCCTTCACGATGTGAAGATCAAAAGCTGGATGGATCCAAACAATGCCATGGTCCCTATTATGTGGATGAACGGTATACCTGGAGCTGGTGGGCAATTCAGACCTTTCGCTGCCGAGAGTCGACTGCTGACTATCGCCAGGAAAACGATTCTAGCCTCACTCATTGTTGAAGAGTGTGTGAAAATAGATTCTATCACGATTATCTACTTCTATTGCAACTATCAGGATGCTCAAAGAAAGAGCTTTCTGACTCTGGCAAGAGCGATGCTTGCTCAACTCCTGAACCACGATGAAGCTCTCCTCTCGTACCTTTACGAGAATTGCGTGGGCAGTGGTCAAGTTTCACTAGTCTCCACACAATTATGTGCAGAAATCCTCGAAACATGTCTGAAGACGATGTCCAAGGTCTACATAGTTGTAGATGGGATTGATGAGTGCGATTTTTCCGAGCGAAAAACTATGCTGTCCTTCTTTACCTCTCTTATCGAAAAGATCGAGAGGGACGATATGCCGGGCAAGATACGTGCATTGTTCGTAAGTCAAGATGAGAATGATATCCGCAAGTTACTCAGAACGGCATCCGTCTTGCATCTGACAGACTCGCATAATAAGTCGGATATCGAAAGTTATGCTACTCAATGGGCTTCGAGCATACAGGAAAAATTCGGGCTACCTGACGGCACAACAAAGTACATCGCATCCGCAGTTTCTGATGGATCTGATGGTATGTACACTTTCTAAAGAGTCGGCTTAGCTTTTAACTGACGTATTCGGAGGGATGTTCCTGTTTGCAAAGCTTGTCTTAACGAACCTCCTCGCACAGACGACCAGAGAGGAACTAGAACAAGAGCTTCAGCCCGGAACATTTCCAAAGGGATTTGAACAAGCGTGAGTAGCCAGCGAGAAACCAGTAATCCGTTTAAGCTGAAAGAATTTGTCAGTTATGGGAGGATCGTAGCCCGAGTCTATCAAAATCCAAATCTAGCAGAACGGAATACTGCTCAAAGGTTGCTCGGTTGGATCGCCTGCTCAAAACTTTCACTGAAGTGGCACGAAATTCAAGGTGCTGTTTCCGTGAACGTGCAGGATCAGTCAGTAGACTTTGAAAATCGACAACTTTGTACTCATGTCAGAGACATCTGTGGATCTTTGATTGACGTTCTCCCTGGTGACCGAGTTCAACTCGTCCATGGAACTGCTAAATCGCAAGTCTTTCCTTCCGCCTGGGCTCCCGTTGAATTGCGCTTTGAAACTTGCTTTCCACATACTGACTTTTCTCAATAGCTATTTGACACATAATGACTACGTCAAGATCCATAGCGAAGAATACAAGCTGGCGCTCTTATGCTTGCAGTATGTCTGTCCTTTCAATTACCTTGTCGGTGGATATATAGCTTTTCAATGTCCCACAAGCTGTGGCATAATCAAGACCTTTCCCGTGCGAATATTCCTCGATTTCCGGTGCAGTCAAATTTCCAAACGATTGCTGATTCTGCTATTCTTCAGATATCTCCTCTTCGACTGTTTCGGTCCCAGCCTCTCCGACGAAGTGATTATAGACTATACCATGAAGGGATACTACGCCTTTCAAGATGTAAGTAATCGGAGAGAAAATTATGTCTTTCTTCAGTGTTCTATGATTCTATTTCCCGAGACAATGTCCCAATTTTCCCTGAACAATCTTCACGAAGCAGTTGCTCACTATTCTGTCGCCTAGTATGCCATTTTACATTGGGTAGATCATCTTGAGGGATCTATTCCTTACCTACTTTCGAATGCCGCCAATGAAAAATATAACATTGGACCGTCAGTCAACGACTTCCAAGATGCGTATGGTGCAGTCGACGCCCGTATAGAGAGCGTTCCACAGGAGTTAAAAGACAAATGCAAACATATCGCGGACTCCGATTTCTACGAAAGTCTGTTGCTTCTCGTGAGCTACACGAGGAAGTCTAGAGCAAAACAGGACAAAATTGATGCACTTGGAGACCTGGGACAAGTCATCACTAAAAATAGGTCTATCCTAGAAGGGTTACGAACATCAAAGAGTCTTGACCTCGCCACAAAAAGCAAGCTAGAGCAGTACTATGGTACTCTTTGGCATAAATGTCCACGGCATGCTTGTATCTACTTCCACGAAGGCTTCCTTGACGAAACTCGTCGAGACAACCACGCTAGTCGACATGAAAAGCCTTTTTTCTGTACTGAGAGCAGCTGCTCTAGAAGTCACTATGGCTTCAGCACGGAGAAAGAGCTCAAAAAACATATCAACGTCCAGCATCCTGATCCATCAGCGCTATTTCCTAAGATCAAGAAGCCGCCCGTGAAGCACTTGTGCAACATTTGCTCGAAAGAGTTCACAAGAGCTCATAACCTGAATGCTCATAAAAGAACCCATTCAAATCTGAGGCCATATGACTGCAAGATCTGTGGAAAGGCTTTTGTGCGAAGGCATGATAGGGAGAGACATGTGGAGAAGTTGCATCCAGGAAATGGTTCTGAGATCGGAGAGAGCTTACAAGAGACACCCGTCCCGTCAGATATGGACATTCAGGAAGGGGATCGAGGTCTTGAAAACCCCCCCCGTCCAGGAGGGAACAGTTTCCGGTGGTGACATGGTGAGTTGAACCGAATGTTCAAGCTGATGATTGTACTCGACCTGGCTGGAACAATCGAACAATTCACAAATCATAGACTCCACTTCGATTGTTTCAGCCAGACCGAGTACAATCATTAGCATGAAGCTTGTTTGCGAATTTCGACTGGTTGAGCCTCAGGAGAGCAAGGTCAGAAGTTCTACACAAACATATCTCGTTGCGAATAGCATACATGACCCTACGACTAAATATGAAGCCCATATAATTCCACTATCGGGGATTTCATGACCAAAGTGGATCTTGTCATTTCCCCTAACCCATTACCACCTGCAACTCAGTGGCAAACACTGCTGTGCCGAATCTGGAAGATAACGTAAGCCGCTTACTTCTCACAAGTTACTTGATGAACTTCTTCCTGCTCCTTCATCTTAAATCGCTGATCGAGTCTCAAGACAAAAGTGGACTGGCTGTGGATCGGGTACAGTCCCCTTTCTTACGATCAATTCCATTGTGAAAGTTTCCGCATCAAAGAAATCATCCGGGAAACATGGTCGATCCTAAACCCCATTCGACTGCCACCTACTGTAAGAAACCCCGCAAGAGACCATACAGAAAGTCTACGAAGGTAAAAGTTATTTCAAAATAACGGTTTTGTATTTTCTGACTTCTTATAGGGATGCAAGGACTGTAAAGCACGGAAGATTAAGGTAAGATCTTAGGAACATCTAAAGACCCTCAACTCTTCACGTGACGCTGAATAGAAAATAGTGTGACGAAAGACGGCCGGTCTGTGGCAATTGTACGCGGCGTTATTTTGGCTTGTCTCATTGCGAATATGTGTCATATGAGGATGGAAGTCCCAGGTGCTTGACCGAGTCGGATACTGCTTCGAGCCGTAGCCGTGGGGAGATACTTCCTCTTCCAAGGTCGCTCATAGTTACTCCAAGTGGGCTTGGTCACTCTGATACGCTACAACTACGTCTCATGTATCACTACACTAAATCAACATGTGGGCGTCACATTGTTAATACGGTTCCGATATTACCCCTTTCCCTGGTAAGTTGTCGATGTTCTCTATGTCTCATGCTATAATTTCCGGAACAATTCCCAGCCCCCCACTGTAGAAAAATCTCAGGGAATGTTTAGTCTTATGAATTTTGGCTCTGAGTTCCTTCTGAGATGAATTTTGCTGACTAAACATAGTGGGAGGTAGAAATTCCTCAAATAGCCTTCTCATCCGAACTCGTTCTCAACGCTTTGATGGGAATTTCGGCGCTGCATCTCCTGTCCATGAACCCCCAAGACCACACTTTGGCTTTGGTTTCGGGACAGTATTTAGGCAAAGCCCTTAAGGAGCACCGGGCTGCGGTGGAAACCATGAATTTGCGAAATCCCGAAGAGTTGATTATTGCTGCCGTTTTGATAGCCCATCACCATTGGCTTTCTGCGTCCACAAATATGCATCAAGAGCCGTACATGATCGATATGGGCACGTATCGCTTCTGCTAAGGCATTCAAGCTCTGGTGACAAAGATTGCTCCTTGGCTTTCAACCACTAATGAGGATGCTTGTGCCAGCATCGACAATCAAATCGAATATTTACCTTTTCCACGCTTTCTAGAGAGTGCATCGGCTGATCTTGGTTCTCTCCTGCAAACATTGGAGGAAGACTCCGCCAGTCAGGAGGTAAAAGATGTGTACGAACGAGTCGCAGGGTTTCTCAAGGCGACATATTCTCGAATTGCTCATGGCTCGTTTGGGAATCCGCCTATTGAGCAAGACATCACGGCCTTCTTACCACACGCACCACAGCTTTTCATCAAGCACCTGGAGAAGAACGAACCATTAGCTATGGCTATGCTCGCGCGGGATATCGCATTACTCGGTATTCTGCCGGATTCTGGTGCTTGGTGGATTCATGGAGCTGGGCAACACAAGATGGCGGACACAACAGTCAACGGCATTTGTGGATTGATGCCACCGGAATATTTGTGGATGATGGATTGGCCTCTCGGAATCATCTCTGGGGAGATTACACTCGAAAATTAGGAAAGGCCACTTAACCGCTACTGATTCGAGCCAAGAGATCCGGTGCTCGAACCATGTTGACGATTGCAAAGAGGGTGGGAGCAGAAACGATAAAATTCAGCATTATTGGTCAAAAGAGGCTTCATCTTCGAGCTATTTTCTGCGCTCCAGCTCTGAGACACTTCCCGGTCCCGGAATAATAAATCAGTCTACAAATAATTCTTAAGCTTCGGCAATGCCAAGTCAAAAACGTCTTCTGGATCGTACTCTCCCTTCAAATTCCGGACTTCTTGATCATTGGACCCGAAGATCTTGGACAGCGGGTCCCCAGGAGTCTGATCGGGAGGTTCCAATGAGATATACGTGCTTGGAAGAAGATTCCCTGACTCGATGTGTTTAAAATCCTGCCAAAGCGACGTGCTCCAATCAAGAGCTTGCTCCCTATTCTCCTTGACTACGGCTCCCCCAAGAATTTCAAGCAAGAAGTGAGGATCTCGAGTTCCAAAGACAGAACCGATATCGGAATTGAGAGCAGCACCACGCATATCATGGATGGCAAACATGGATCCCTAAATGCATCACGGCGTTATCAATACGATCTGCCCATGGAGAAAATGAGAAAGTGGAGCAACGATCTTCTGGATATGTTATGATCATAAGGGAATGGGGCACTTTTTTCATGATCAACGCCACAACGGGTTTGTGAGCCTGGTGGACTTACAGGATCCGTCGGCATCTTCTCAAAGCTTCTTGCTATGATATCCGTGACTTCGGCAGTCATTTGGCGAATGTTGCGAGTCCGGCCTTCGCCGTGAAAGCCAGTGGGAGTAAATCTGGCTGCTCCTCTGATCCAGTCTGGAATCGAGGTCATTGCGACCATATTCATGACAACGGTTCCCAGTGCTTCAACCTTCTTAAGCCAGTGTCTTCCCGTTGCCTCATCTTCCGAGCTCCATATGAAGATAACTCCAAAAGTCCTGCCATGAGGCGTATTGACCAAGACTTGGTTGAGTGTCAACTGTGGTGGTACTCCTTTAGCCGAAAGCGCTTGATATCCCACGTTAAAGCTCCGGAAAATTGCGTTGAGATCTCGGGAATCATAAAATAAGCTCCCGGCGAGGATCTGATTTAACATTAGTATTTGCATAAGGGCAGGTTGAAGGACTTAAATACTCACAGCCTTTAGCGGATATACTTTGATTGTCAGTTCAACAATGACGCCAAAAATGCCTCCAGCCCCACGAATACTCCTCAAAAGCCTTTCATCTGCTTCAAAAATGGCGCCTTTGGCATCGGCAATTTTAGCAGCAACAATCTGATCGACTCCCAGTCCGAAATTAGACCGAAATAAACCATAACCACCATAAGTCGCCCAACCTACATGGCCGATCGATCCTACACTCGCAGTTGGTGTAGCCAGACCCTCCTTCGCCAACTGTTCCACCAATTCACCTTCCAATATGCCTCCCCCAATCCGAGCAGTAGAGCTCTGCTTGTCGATATTGACATATGAGATGTCACGCATATCGATAGTCAAAGCTCCTTCAACAATTGACAGGCCAAAAATGTTGTGTCCCCCAGTTCGGATGACGAATTTGATGCCATTAGATTTGGCGTAGCTGACGAGAAGAGCTACATCGCTGGCGGACTGCGGACGAACGATGGCTAGCGGGGTGGCGGTGCTGTCCAGGCTGAAAACAGCTCGAAGGGAGATGTAATCTGGGGAAGAGGATGTGATGAACTTAATGTATGGATGGTCTTTCAGGAAGCTCTCGAGAGCAGCTACTTTGGAGTTGTGGGCGTTTCCCATGATAAAGAGCAATTCGAAGAGACAGAATGGTGCCACAGTGAAGGCGACTTGAAATCTGGGCTTGATGGTACCTACATAATGGCAGCTTTGCAGCCTTTTAAAGTACTTACTCGTACACCGGGATCCCTCCAGCCAAGTTTCCAACGCGAACCCGAACCCGAAATTCTGGCAACGGCTCTTTTGAACAGCAGTCTTTCGAATCACAAAATAAGGCGAGTCCTTCTAGTCTGACTTGCTCAATCAGTACTCCATATTAGGGGTTTATCGACTGCAACGCGAGCCCGGATTGCTCTGATTGGCTGGAGGCTCCGAAAAGAATATCAGTTCCCAACAACGTTGAAAACGTGCCCTATTGTTGTATTAATCGTGTCATTCAAGCCTTCAGATCTCACTCGAGGACCCCCAAGCTCCGCAGCAATTGTTCGGCTGACTAGAAGGTGGGCATCTCACCTCATAGTGCATTGAGTAGTTCAGAACAGGGATACGAACCCGAACGCGCATCTTTGTGACCAGCCAAATTAGTAATAAAGCAAGCTGAGCCAATTTGGTTTCCCCCTGCTTTGGAAAAAAATATTAGGGGGCAAATTAGAAATATGGAGACGTATGTTCTTGACTTCACTTGAAGTGCAGGAAAGCCAGGGCTTTGAATTTTGAAGAACGAAACGAGGGTGTTTGATACAGGCTCGAGCTCAAGTCTCAAGTACTAAAGTGAGGCACCTGGAGAGATCTGCATCTTTTTGGGGGACCGCTTGAACGTTGAATATTCAGGAACTATTGAAGAACAAAACAAATTCGACTCACTTCTCGTCTATACCGTCTATTTCCCTGTCACAATCCCATACTTCCCATAAGGAAAATCAACCAAGCTGACTAGCTGCTCTCCCCATCCGTCGCCAACTCGCCCAAGCTGATACTCATCCACCAGCTCCCCTCCTTCTCCCCTCCCGGCTAGCACCTCAGCCTCCCTCCCAAAGTACTGATTCGCCAACCCCGGATGCGGCACCCAAATAACCCTCATACCAGCTCTCCTACCTGCAATAACTCCCGGCACCCCATCCTCAAACACCAAGCACTCCTCAGGCTTAATTTGCTCCTCACCTTCCTCCAACGTATCATTAATAGCCTTAAGTGCAACCAAATAAATATCTGGGCTCGGCTTTCCCCTCCCCTTCGGAATCCTATTATCATCACCCAGCACCCTCCTCTCCTTCTTAAAAACCCCAAACATATCCTCCAAATGCTGCGTCTTCAGCTTAAAATGGCCCTCATGGCTACTTGTCGCGAGCGCGATGTGTATCCTCCTTCCCCCATTCTGGGTTGTGCTGAGGGTTTGCAGCAAGGCTTCGACGCCAGGGAGCGGTCGGGCGTTCGGGAACTCGCGTTCTTGGATTGTATGGAGGGCGCTGGTGTAGGATTCGGGGTTGACGTGCGAGAGGTTGAAGAAGGAGAGGAGGCGCAGGATGGATTCGTTGGCTGGTCGGCCTTGGAGTTGGGACTTTATGTCCCAGGTCATTGGGCCCGCATTATGGGTTTGAAGGAGGATGTTGTGGCATAATGTGTAGATGTCTTCGGTGTTTATGAGGAGGCCATCCATGTCGAAGAGACAGGCTCGGACTGATGGGAAGCTGGGAAGGTCAGATCGAGTCAGTGGTGGGATTGAAGGACTTACTCTGTGCGTGGCTTGTCCATTGCAGACGTCGAATCTGAGTCAATTGAGAAGGAGATGCTGTAGGTGATTTTGCGATTCTTGAGAATCGCGACAAATGGACGCACTGATATGCAATGGCCAAGGAAATCTCGGCGTGACTCAGAGAGAAACGATGCTTGAAAATGAATATGCTGCTCCAATTGAGCAGTGATGAAAGAAAAGGCTTCACTTATCTTTGGTCAATCATACCTCAACCATTCGAGGTGGCCCTGATCGATCCACTGTGTTGGGACGAATTTGGTGGTTGCGGGTCGGCTGATGGAAAAGAGGTTCCCCCGAAGTGAAACTAGCAAACGTTAGATGAAAACTTCTCTCCCAATACATTTCGTCTCATGTCGCAATGATGGTTGGGTGTCTGGGTGGTATGTTATGCTACGGTGGGAGGTTTTCACCTTTTGATAGCTGCAAGCTCTTAATAATCATCAATGACGTTCCGCTCTGACTTGTCTTCGATTGCACACTTCAAACCTCCATCTATCACTGTAATGCGCCTCCCCTTTCTCTCTCTTCGGGATCCGCAACAATGCCTCTCGTGCACATAGTCCTCTTTGAATTTAAGCCGTCTGTTGAGCGCAGTGTGATCCAAGACGTACGTCAATACTCTCCTCTTTAGATAAATTGCGGGGCAATCGCGGGGTCCTGTAACGGTGGCTCTTGGATTGTTTTTTGGATGCAAGCTCTTTTTGAGGCTCTCGTATGTTGATTGAGAACATATAGGTCTGCAAAAGAATGCTATCTTTGAAGCAGGATTGCTTACACCCTTTGAGCAAGCAGCCATACATCCTGGATTGCTCGGGCGGAAGGGACAATTCCCCTGAAGGACACCAAGTAGTACCCACCCTATTCCCATTCTCCAATTCACTTCAGACTGTTGACATAAAAGATTTCTAATAAGTGGGTTATTGCAGGGCGCATTTTCACATGGCTTCGTAAGCCATTTCACGAACGATGAAGATAGGAGATATTACTTGGAAGAGGACCCAGCACATAAGGCGTTTGTGAAGAGCTTGGACGGCATTATTCAAAATATAAGAATTGTGGACTATGAACCAGGAGCGTTCTAGATTGGGTCGTTGTTGGGGCATTGCATTGGGCGTTGGAGGGGTTGAATTTGAGAAGCCTTTACGAGTTGGCAGAGTGAAGCTCCCACATAAGTGACGACTGCAAATCATTCTCAAGCACAGTTCTACCAGGAAACATAATTTGCGCACAACTTTCATTCATTTTGACATCTATGTATGCATCTATGCGTCTCTATTGCCGATGCTGGTATCCAATTCCCAAACGCCAACCCAATGCTAACGCTATGCTGTAAAGTCGATGGAGTGATTCGAGGAGTGTGTCGTACGTTCATACCATGAAGGATTCGCCACATCCGCATTGCTCCTCTGATATTACCGTCAGTGAAAAAAAAATCAACGAGTGGAAGAGCTTGGGACCATACTTATGTTTGGGTTTTTAAACACAAATCTCTGGTTCAGCTTATCCTCCACCCAGTCCATCTCACTTCCAATAATACTGAAGAGTGCCTTGCTGTCAATCAGTACCTTAACTCCATCTTGTTCGACTTCCTCGTCAAACATTCCAGGCTTCTCCACGAATTCGAGATGGTATGCAAGTCCACTACATCCACGGTTCCGTACGCCCACCTTGATCAGCTTCGGTGATGGCTGATTGAGGAGTTCTTTCAGTTGCTTTACCGCGCCAGGTGTGAGGTTCATGGCAGCTTTTCGGGCTCGTAGTTTTGGTCTGGGCTTTGCTCGGGTTTGTTGAGAGGTCGTGGTCGTTGGCTCCGACTTCTGGGCTTCTTGTTCTGTAAGGCTGATGGTGTACTTCTCCTCTGCCGGTCTCTCTACAGAAATCTCATATTGCCCGGTCTGTTTCGGTGGCCTTGTCTCGTTGACCTGTGGGACCCCACCAGCTATTGAAGTGTCCGGGATGCCAGCGTTTCTGGGTGGCGGAGGTGTTGTGTCGAGGGAATATGGCTGATATGCGGTACTGGTCTGCATCTTTCGCTTTGATGACATTTGCGATGCTTGCGCAGAGGAGAAGGTTCGTAGGACATGTTGACAAGGCCGGAGAGAGGAGGTTGCGGGTGAGGAGGCAAGTCGAAGGAAGAAGCTCGATGGCAACGCCAATGGAGCAAGGACTCGTTGTACAGACATGTTGAGGACTGTCTAGGATATTGGAGGAAAGGTGGTCAGGTCTGTGAGGGGTTGAAAGGTTGAAAGGACGGGGAGTTGTCCTTTCAAGGTGTGAATGTTATCCTCTTGGTAATCGCACCACTTCTCGGGACCATCAGGGAACAGATCGGCCAATCACCGTCCCCCAGTTTCTAAGCACAAAAATGATCGGGTGGTGAATAGGAATGTTGATAGATGTTTGGATGCATGCAGGGAGAATGGAGAAACGCAAAACAAGGAGAAGCCGTCTCTTGGAAAGAGCAGGAGGAAACCCGATGTCATGAACTGTGGCTAGCATACATGTCCACACTTTCTTTGACGCCGCAAAAGTGTGTGCACAGTGATGCAATTTTGGCCGCCGTTGCCGCTAGTTCTAGTGCAGATCGGTCGGCTCAAGATCCTTGTCAGTGGATATTGGAGCACCACATTTGCGCTGACGAGTCCTGCGAGAACTTGATGATTAAGAAGTGGTGAGAGACCGAAACGAAACATCTTCACCGAAGCAAGGCCTCATTTGCTCTTGGACCGTCCAGGGATCTCGTCTACTATGGTTTAAAAACATGGAGCCATCTCCTCTCACTCAGCAAGTTCGGCCCGAAGTCTTCCAGCAGAAAGTTGTTGCACTGTACGAGGAATTGTTCAAGGTGGGGAATGGGGAACTTATTCTCGACGGAACCGCATTTCGCTGACAACTTTGCAGGATGAAGAAGACCGTGAGAAATCCGAGGGATACTGGAGGGAGTTCTTTCTCCTGAAACCGGACAAGGCCACCTTGCAGAAAATAATCCTCGAACTGAGTCCCGACGACCTTTTGCACCTCCAGGTATGAGGCTGAGAGAAGCATAAAAATCCGGAATTCTGATTCGCATATAGGCGCAGACACGGCAGCTGTTTTTTAGAGCAGTGGGATGCATCAAAGCAGGGAATGCTCCTGCAGATGCACACGCTCTCGATGTAAGAATTTGGCCTCCCTTGATTTGCTGCGAGGCTGATGAAAGTAGACTGCAACAGCGTTCCTGGCTTCCGTTCTTCCAAAGAAATATACCAACCCGAGTTCCGATATAATCAATGTCATTGCAGGATTAGATCAAGTGGATGCCGTCTTCACAGACTTTGTTGCTGCATTGGATGTTACAATAAGGACGGGAAGAACCTGTATGTGATCTAGCCACCACTTTCGAACCTCTGTCTCAAATTTTATAGTGGACATCCGCCAAAAGGCCATCGAGGTTGCATTGTCTGTTGTCTCCGGCGCATATCAAACGAGTCTCCTTTCATACTTCACACATCGCGATTTATTTCCTTCTCTTATGAAAGTAAGGAATCTGCAAATCCTGGCGTCCAGAGCTGACCACTACTAGTTTATTCAAGATTCCGATACCACTTCCCGCGCATTTGAGCCATTTACTCTTCTCGGCCTGCTAGCAAATTACAACAAATTCGAATTTCAGAATCCATATCGATTGCGACTGGACGATTTTGTCAATGAGGGAACTATTCAAAAAATCATAAGATCTGTGGGCCAGACGTGTTCGATTTCACGGGGGAAATATGTAGCAGTTCAGGAGGACCTTCCGGAAGGGTGGTCAATAAGTACGACTTTGAATATGATAGGGCTGGGAGGGATTGCTCCTGGTGCGAAGACTGTAACTCTCGCGCTTGATCCCGAAGTTGCGAAGGAGAAGTTTGCTCAACTGTATGGCCTCGACACTCTCTTCTCCAAGTAAATTCTGACTTGGATGCAGGCCTGGAAGTGAAGCAGCTGTTCTTCTGGCAACGTACGATTTCGCCCATGCAAACAAATTGTTCTGCTTCAACTTCGTCTCCATGCCAGCCGACAAAGCCCTCGAGGCCCCTATTAGCAGCTTCCTCTCGCTTACCTCCTATCTTCTCCAACATGCCCACCTATCTGCACGGGCGACCCTTTACTCTCATCTCAACCTCCTCATCTTACGACTCCTGATAGAAGACCAAATCCTATGCAAGAGGATATGCAGCGAGGAAAGTAAAGTAGCAGTTCGATTATGTCGGCAGAGGTCACCTTACCTACCAATTGTGAGGGGTGATCGAGTATATGCGTCAAGTCTGTTGGACACGATGATAGATGGCATCAACCATAATTTGCGCCGGCGGCTGGATGTAGAGCTATACATCTTGTGCATTGGAACCATATTGAGAGTCATCTCCCACTTATCTCGGTCTCGAACACGCCTCAATTATCACTGGCCAGAACTGTTCAGGTCACTCCTCTCCCTCGTTCGCTTTCTCAATACTTATGCCGCCGACCTCAAGAATCTCCACCACGTCGATATTCTGCTTGACGACCTCGTAAATCTCATCGCCTTATCTCTTTCCGCTGGCGAAGCATTCCTACCAAATCCTACGACATATGACGACCTGTTTTACAAGCTTGTTGAGATGGGAGAAGTCCTGGTGAAGTTCCGCGATAATTATGACCTGGGGAAACGCCCAACCAATTCGATAGATATATTGATCAGCGTCAGTTCACATTACAACCAACTTCTGGAAGAGGGTGCTTCAGGGAGGAGAGGAAAGCACTTGACCAGTGCTCAGGTTGCGGGAGTGATCAAGCAAGGATACGAGACTTTGAGCATCCAGGCCAGGGAAGGGCTAGACAGCTGGGATAAATACCGAGAGGCCGACAAGAGGGTTTTCCTGAAGAAAATGGCCAGAGCAGCGGTGGCTGATGTGAAGAGACTTATCAGTGAACCTTGAATGGCATCGGACCATGCGAATTCGATTTGGATAGAGGATCCCAACACGTGATCTATGTGCTTGGCCGCCCGTTCCTGTATTCTGGAACACCCTCCCTGATGTTTAAAGGGAGCGTTAGTTCAATCGCGATGCTTCAGGTCTAAAAGTGTTGGATTTGGGCGTTTAAAGAGTTAGCACGGCGCTTACAGACGTTGTCAAGATATCCCATTCACGAATCACGAAGAAGCGAAGAAAGCAATATGAAACATCCCTCCCATTCGCTCACTGTTCAACTTTCAAGTGACCCGGTTGTATCTGAGAAGTGAGTCACACGCTCTGGCCGAGGTACTGGCAGAATCAGCACCGCCTCCAAGATCATCTTGAAGATTTCTCAGTTCAGACAGTGGGTGTTGAAGATCTTGGAAGACCAGGATTAACAGGGTCTTTGCAGGACCCCTGTTCTCACCCCTGAACGGAAGCGAGCGCTCGTCATTGGCCAGGGCCAAAAACCTTGCTGCAACAACTCAACCTCTGGTGAACACCTCACTAGAATTCGCCGTACCTGCCCGTCACGATGCGTGGAAAGCAGGAAATTCCAGCCAAAATTCAGGGGCGCCAGGCACAGCCATGATGCTCCACGAGTCCCTTTATCGCTTCAATGGCGTTCGGCAGGGTGTCGCTGGACTGGGTGCGTCATGAGCGCTCCTGTTGGGTGGGACCCGAAGGTGTGACTTGCTCCAGGCGAATAAAGAAGGACACCACCCTCCTCCCGGAGGCGACTTCTTTGAAAGAATGGGCACCACCAAAGTATTGCACCGCTCCATCTCGGTGTCCCCTTGCAAAAGATCTCTTCTGGTATTGGTATATGATCTCCCTCCCTTCCCGAGGAATTGTTCGCAGCCAAATCGTCCATATCAGAATCATCGCAAGTCAAGTTTATGGAGCATCAATCACCAGTCTTACCCAGTATTACCGGTCAGTAAGACTACAGGACCACTCACCCCAGCATTGCCTTACCCTCGGCCGCGCTTAAGAGCCGCCAGGTCTTCGATTTCACTGGTCTAGTTCGTCGCAGAATCTACTGGTTGTGAGGGCTCAATCGCCAAAGCGCCTATTTTTGGAACTGCGGCTACAGTAACAAAGGACATCGAGTCGCAGCCAGAACACCGGATTTTGCGCATGACCGAGATTTTGGAATTAGAAACCAAGGCTATTCCTCGTTTCAGATTTTTGCGATTCATTTGAGTCAAAGGTCGCTGTTTGGGTCTTTGTATTGTTTTAAAGTGTACGTTGCACCTGCTTTCATTGTCCTTCTCGAGCCTGCGTGATTCACCTCCCCATTTTACTATTGTCGTCGTATCACTAAAATTAATCATTGTTCTTTCTACACCAAGCAACCACAATAGTTGATATTTCTATTCACGAATCTCCTTTGCGAATAATTTCTATTGAGCATTGTCATCGTTTCCTCTGAATCAGTCATACAAAATAATACTTTCCACGCCACTACAACTTTCCTTCGTCAAACGCAACGATTCTTCACCACGAAACAAGACATTCATACAGAGAAAGAACACATACTAAATGTCTCCACTGGCTGGGGTTAGACGTTTTCTAGCTTCACATACAGAGATGTCTTCCGCAAGAAATCAACCAAGTCAGGGCTTCCCTGACGTACCATCAACCCTCAACGCTGGCGATCACGAGATGCGGAACTGGAATGCGCACTCGGACGCCAGCGCCCCTCCTAGCACAGCTCCTTACTACACACCGTATCTCGGTCTTCGAGCACGACTATCGCAAACATGGATCAATAGATGGACGGTCTTATTACTTCTGATCATTGTTCGACTTCTCCTCTCGCTCAAGGACATCAATAACGACATTGCCAATGCCAAGACCGAAGCATTGTCTGCTTGCACGAGTGTCGAAAATGTTGGTAGTGCAATGGCTTCCATGCCTCATTATCTATCAGAAGGTGTCAACGCTCTCGTTGCTGATGGCGTGACAAATGCTATCTCCGGGATGATGGACATGCTGATGCTTACTATTACTGGAGTGGAGGAGATCGTTCTATTCTTCATCAACATGTATACGTCCATGTACGTTTGCTTGATCACGTTCGCCGTGACTGGAAGTTTGCACGCCGCGATCGATATGATCGAGAAGGTCGGAACGTTCATGAACGAGTCCATATCTACAATCACAGGCGATTTGTCAAAGGATATCCAGGGCTTCGAGAGCAGCCTCACCACGTTCCTAAGTGCCATCAACCTTGGTGGTATCCTAGGCGGTTCGAAGACGCCTCCCACTCTCAATGTGGACGGGTTTATCTCCAAATTGAACGGCATTACCATCGACCCCACGACAATGGACGCGGACCTGACCAAACTGAATGCCTCCATTCCGACCTTCGCCGATGTACAAAATGCCACAAATTATGTCCTCCGCCTTCCCTTTGAGGAGGTGAAAAAGCTGCTTAATGAATCCATGGCAGCATATACCTTCGACAAGAGCGTTTTCCCAGTCGCTGAAAAGCAGGCTCTGACTTTCTGCTCTGACAATCCCAAGATCCAGGATTTCTTCGGTGGTCTTGTGAAAGTGGTCTACGAAGCCCAGAAGATCTTCATCGTGGTTCTGACTATCCTGGCCATTCTAGCTATTATCCCAATGGCCTTCCTTGAAATCCGCAGATGGCACACCATGCGTCAAAGATCGATCTTACTCCAGAAGCACGCTTTTGATCCTATGGATGTTATCTACATTGCCTCTCGACCGTACACAGCAACTGCAGGTATTAAATTGGCTTCCAAGTTCAAGAGCTCCAAGCGCCAAATTCTTACTCGATGGCTCATTGCATATGCTACCTCTCTTCCGGCATTATTCGTTCTGGCTCTTGGGCTAGCGGGTCTATTCAGCTGTCTCTGTCAATACATCGTCCTCAAGACTATCGAGAAGGAAGTCCCAATTCTCGCCAACGAGGTTGGAGATTTTGCAGGAACCGTGGTTGCTGCCCTCAATAATGCTTCTGAATCATGGGCTGCTTCGGCCAATGGCGTTATCAAGACCACAAACGACAAAGTAAATGAAGATGTATTTGGCTGGGTAAACACCACAACGCAGGCTCTCAATGATACGCTGGTCACCTTCGTCGATGAGGCGACATCCGTTTTGAACACAACTTTCGGTGGAACAATCCTGTACGACCCGATTATGGAGGTTCTGAATTGTCTCATCGGCCTCAAGATCGCGGGTATTGAGAAAGGACTTACGTGGGTTCATGACCACGCCCATGTCACTTTCCCAGAATTCCGAGCCGACGTCTTTTCCCTGGGGGCAGCAGCAAGTTTGACTAATGCCAGCACTGACCCAACCGCATCGTTTCTCAGCTCACCGGGCAGTGTGGCAAGCGATGATATCACCAACGCTATCGTCAAAGTCACCGACAAGTTGCAGGAAGCCATCAGACAAGAAGCCATCATCTCTACATGCGTGGTTCTAGTCTGGGTTTTGATTATGCTCATGGGTCTCGTGTATGTGCTATTCGCGATGATGAGCCGAGACAAGACACGAGGAGAGGGGGGGCCTGTGGGCTACACCGGAGACAATCGCGCGCCTCTCTCGCCTAGATCCCCGAACCAAACCGATGTCTCGAAATTCCCAGAGTTCGGAGGACCAATTAGCTCAGTACACCCAATGCAAAGCTCGGAAGATGTATGGGCTACCGGAGGGTTAGTGGATGAGAAGTATGGACACGTTGGCCACCGAAGCGTGGATGCAAGCGTCAAGCCCGGTCACGAGAGAGCCAGCAGCTACGGTTATGTGGACGGATATAGCGACGGAAAGCGATGAGTCGAGGCTACTGGCTGGTCCTTTGAGCCCTCCGATTAATTCCTGTACTTTCGGCGTTTGGGAGACTGGATAGACATGGGAACAAGGAGTTCAGAGCCGTTTATTTGCTTGCTTACTTACCTTCATCCATTGCTTTGATCGTTGTGGTGGCTTCTTCGAGGCGAAGTCTAGTCTGAAGCACTTCGAGCTCTGAGGAGGCATTTTTTGCAGTGAAGATATTCATTTCAGAGCACCGATACCTTGCTTATAGATCGCATGAGGACACACAAGCAGATATCATAGTTGAAGCAGGATAGAGAATGGACATTTATGATACTGTGGCCCAATACCTTTAATGAGTGTGAATAATCTATTTGATATCTAACAAAGTATGGATCACCCTGAATCCGGGCCCCCAGAACCGGAACCCACAAAACGTTCGACAACCATCGCTCCTTCTCACTCAAGTCATCTCAACCTTCTCCTCAAAATACTAACATCACTGGAGTTGCTGATGGCGGCATGGAGCTGCCAGTAATTTCCCGGTCTCTTTCTGCGGACAGGGCGTGGAGTACGGGAAAGCTGCATGGAGAAGTCGCGCTATCTTCGATCATCCTTAAGTCAACACCTTCCACAAAGGATGTCTCTGCCTCCTCAGGGATGCAGCTCCCGCTCTCACCCCACATTACGGCGAGGGAGAAGGCATATTGATAGGAGATGCGTATGTCCTGAGTAGTTTACTTGGCCACTGCTCTTCTTCATCCAACCCCCCAGCGGCATTCAAAGCTTATGATTGCGTGCGAGTGCCAAGAACGTGCAAAGTCACTGTTACGAGCCGCGAGCAAGGGAATCTATTATGTTTCGAGAGTCCAGAGGCAGGAAGCGATCTGAAGAAGATTGCTGAGCGCTTAGATAGGGAGGAGAGGTTGTGGATGTGGAATCTTGATGTTGAAGGACATTGTAAGGAGGCACAAGGCAAGTCCGAGGAAGGGAGGCGTGCTGGTTGGTGACTTCGCTACTATGGTGCTATCGAGTCGGTGATCATCGTATAAGGAGTAACACTCTCACCCTGCCAAACCCTTCAGGCTCTCCATTGTAGGAAGAGCTTTACTTTCTCACGCTCTCTCAGACGCACATGAAGCCGATGCCTTCGTATGATTCCTTATGTTGATGTCAAACAAACACGGATGATTGCTTCTTGGGGGTTGCCAGGCACCTAGCGAAGAGGGGAGTTTTGGAGGCATCTACTACAAGTTGCTCTGGCGCGGGTGGTATGGGCGGAGGCGCTGGTGGCTCTTATGCTGGGAAGCCATCACGGAGAACTGCCTATGGCCTTCAAGTTTTGCCGTGTCTGATAGTAATCCCTTCTCCGGAACAGCCGTGGCTGCTACAACAGCAGCAGCATTTGCCTTCGCTTGAGGTTTGGTATCTGTCTTGACGGCCTCTACCTCAACCCTGGGCTTTGAAGCCCAACCTTTTAGACCATCTGCTTTCCTTGGAGTTTTCGCCCTCTTGGAAAGCCTGCTATTTAAGTCAGTTTCTGTCCATCAACACGACACATACCGCGTGGAGGAATCACCGAGAAGAAGATGGATATGAGGGAGAAGAAAATGCGGGTGAAATTTATAACTTGGAGCTCTACCTCGCCCGCCCCAATGCATTAGAAAGAATGCTCTTTGCACCATTAGGTTTCATCTTCGCTATACAAGCTCGCTCGCCCTTCATTCGCCTCTCCCCTCTCCTTGCTTTCTTTGCTCCCAAGCAATCTTTGCTTCTTCAATATCATTGTACACGGGCTTCGCCTCGGTGAACGACTTTAGGGCATCTTTACGAGTTCAAACGTGATTTCCCCCCTCATTTGCTCGTGAGCCTTATCGAATCTCCTTTCGCCTGGTTGCATTCTTCCCACGTTCGGCTTACGATTTCAAGATGCTATTCCCGAGGACGTAGCGCATCTGACACCGGACCTTCGTAATTTGCAATTGAAGCTAGGCAGCGCACTTTGCGCGAGTACTTCAAGTCGGAAAGAATTGCAGTGTACTTTCAGTAGCTTCAACACAAAACCGGCTAATCAACTGCACGTGGCACCAACAGTTTGGAAGTCTTGGGCAGCATGATCATTCAACGTCCCTCCGCTTGGAGATGAGAAGAAATGGGGTCTCATCTGGTCAGTCTTCATTAACGATCTCGCAGTTTTGGGGTTTGATTATTTTTCTTATTTCATGCTACTGCTCGTTGGCAGACTATCAGCATCGGCGAATCTCGGCAGCTGCGGTACTTCTCCATGCTGCACGTTCGCAAATACCACTCTGGAGATTCTATCATACACATCTTTCTTTTCGCTTCTTACTCCCACAGAAATGCAAACTGTAGGGCAAAAGCAAAAGCAATAGCAGAATGCCATGCGGCTCTCATCCCATGCCATCTGCATTGCACTTTTTCTCCTCGTCAATAAACGCAATTTTTTTCCTGATGTGGTGTCACATCCCTTGGTAGTCTTCGCGCGGAATAGTCATCGATCAATGCAGAAGAGCCTCTATATCCGCCATAAACTCATCGCAGGCGGATACGGGGTGAAAAGGGGCGTTGAAGAAAGCATATCGAAAATGCGAATGTGTAATATACATTGAATGCGTTTTTGGGGAAGAGTATGATACAGGTCGGAACGGGGGATTGTGCGAGGAGTCGATCTGATGGGTGATCGTCAAGGCCAAATGCCAACATCAATCTATTCCTCCTCGGAATCGGATTCATCACCACTAGAATCTTCGACAGCTGCACAACGATTAGTCTTTGTAAATTAAACAATCAGCGGGGATGAAAATACTGGGTATAACGGGTTCTTGCGAGCCGGAACTTTGTCTCTCAAACTCAAGAGCCGTCTTTTGGAGTTGCTGGATTTTGCTTTCTTGCTCGGACTTACTCATCGGCTTGTTTTTCTTCTTTGGGGCTGGCTTGGCGACAGCTCGAGGGCTTTCACGCTCCCGCATCTGCTTCTTGATTGTGGCTTCAACCTCGGGAGCATATTGCATGATCAAGCCATGGATCTTCCAGAGGGTAGGAGTGCTAATGAGATCAATGTCAAGCTCGAGCGTGCCATCTTCACCGACCTAATTTATATTAGATTAGGACAAACGGCTCCAAACGGTGAACTTACATCGACATCAGGCTGATCTGCCTTGATCATATCCAGAACAGTTCCTGAGACGTCATCCGGAAGTGACATAAGACCGTTTGAAATGGTTTCTTTCTCCAAAGTTCCCATATATCTCTGCTTCTGCGAACCTCCTTTCTTTGGGGCGGCAGCCTTCTTTGGAGGTGGGGCTTTCTTGACAGCCTTCGGCGCGGCTTTGGGTTTCTTGACTTTCTTGGTTTTGAGTGCTGCCTCCTCATCGTTCACAAGCTTTTGGACAACCTCTACCATCTTCTGTTGCATTTCAATAAGAAGTGGCTCCTTGTTCTTGGCACCCATGAGCGTGATCAATTTTCCTTGCTCTTCGATGAGTCGCACCCGAGCCGCTGATGCTGCTGTCGAGAGTCCTTCCGGTACCTCTTCCTCGCTCTCCTCATCTTCAGATTCTGGTGTGCGTTCAGGACTGGCAAGGGCAGGGGAGTGTTCCGCAATCCATTCATCCTTTTTGACCCATTGAGATTCAAAGAGCTCCTCCAACTGCTTGCCCATCAGATGGACTGGATTTCCAGGGGGGTTGAATCTCAGGCAATTCCAGACAATCAGTCTAAAATCCTTCTCGAATTCAAGCGCGGTGGTGTAGTTGCCTTCATCAAGCTTCTTAGCCACAGTCGAGATATCCATTGGCCTCTTGATGACTGTAAAGTAGTTTGGGATGTTGAGGGCAACAGGGTCGACAGGGATCATGAACGGGTTGGTGATACTGTAGTGCTTTGGCTTCTGAACTTCGACAAGCAACTCCTTGCAGAACCTGAGCTCGGTGGCGTGCTTCTTGCTCTTTGGTCGAACCGTATATGGCAAGTCCTTGTTTTTCGGAGGATGGATCTCACGCTTTGGTCTACCCCCCTCAACTTTTGTGGAGTCTCGACGAATTAGAGGCGTGCTTGTGGTAGGATCAAGAGCAAAAGTAGGAGCCACTGGAGCAGCTGCAGGTGCTGGAGCGGTATGAGCGCCTCTCGATTGTCTTCGTGCAGGTGCAACACGTGGGCCAGCTCCTACGGAAGCGGAAGGGCTAGCCTCGGGGACAGGAGTCGATCTCTTTGACTTTTTCTCCCTCTTGGGGAGCGCCACTGGCTCGGACGGAAGGTTGTCCAACTTGCTTAAGAGAGCCGATCGAACCTCCGCGGCAGCTACTTCAATCGAGTGTCCCTGGCCATTGAACGCCAAAGCATTGTCGTAAAGCAGTTGAACATCGTCTTTGATAGCTTGAACGGTAAGGTAGAGTCCATCTTTCAGCTTCTTCTCCATTGATGCGAGATCGATCTGGTTCGGGATCTTTGCATCATACGACTCAGCAAAGCCTGGCCACAATATTGCCACTGGAGCTCGGAAATTCTTGCCCGATTGTGTTCTGGCTCCATTCTTCAAGATCTTCATAATCTCCTTGCTTTCGAATGGTGTGATCTGTGAGCCCTCGGCCTTGGCACCAGAGGCATCGCCATTCTGAGTTGGTCGTGGGAGATCGGGCATCTCTTCATCCTCGGTTTTGGTTCGCTTGGCAGATCGCTCGATCTCGTCGTCGTCTTCGCGTTCATGCGTGACCTTTAGTGGTGCGGAGAGACTTGGCGCGTCAGCCATTTCCATGTCGGTTTGCTCGATTTTGGGCTCGGGCGCCATGACCTGTTCTTGTTCGACTTGAGGCTCTGTTGCAGGTTCGGGTGGAATGGAGGGATTTTGAATGGGGACAGTTTCTGACTGTGGGCAAGCTGGCTCGTCTAACGATGGCTCGGCACCAGAGGGCTCAGAGGCGAGTTCATTCACTCCAGTAGCTGCACCGATCTCGGGCTCAACAGCCGATGTAGAATGTTCGCCTGTCTGAATCTCGAGACCAAAGTCGGGTAGTCGCTCCTCCTCCAGTTGCTCTGCTGGGTGCTGTTGCGCAGGCTGTGTAAGAGCAAGGGACGAGGTCGTATCTCTGAGATCGGACTCTTGCGCCTCGACAAATGGTGGCACAGTAGATGTTGCCGCCACGTCGTCAATTGCAGAGTCGATCGCTGATTCGGCAGAAATGAGAAGACTTGAAGTATCAGGTTGTTGCGCGTCGGGTGACGTCGAGAAGGGCGCTTCCGACGCTGTTGTGTTTGTGTCAGGAAGCTGAGAAGAATTTTGTGCCGAGGCGGGAGATATAGCTGTCGCTTGAAAATCCATAGCGGCGTCAACAGAGTTGGTTACTGCGTGGTTCGACTCAAAGGCGAAGACATTTTGGGATGCGCCATTCACTTCATAGTTGGTTGGAGGTGAGATCTCGACGGTTTTGTCAAAGGTGAGGTCAAGCGGGGTGGAATCAAGGGTGGTCTCATTTCGATTTGAGTTTCTGCAAAGTTTTGATTCATAATAAGTATACAGTTTTGAGAAGGGAAGGAGACGACGACAGCAACAAAATTAATCGAGATAGACTCACCCGTTGATTTCTAAATCCAAAGCCATCTTGTCTGATGATGGAACGGGCGTGATCTTCTGATCGAATGCGACACCGTCTGATTGTTGAGACGTCATGACGGCCATCAACAAACAGAGCGCGGCACACGGCGGCAGGAGCCAAAGACAGGAATTAAGAGATCAGACTCCAGTAGGGCAATGCAATGAATGGTCTACCGGGTTGCGAAAGGTTATGCGACACCAGATACTTATGCTGTAGGAAGCCTGGCTCAATGTTGGGGCCGTGCTGGGGCCGGGGCAGGTGTTGTTGACTTTTGAAGCGGCAGCCTCGTCGCAAAGGCGAGCCTCGCGGGTAGCGGGTCAACGGCCGGCGGTTGGCCTGCGCAACTTCAAGAAGCGCGTCGATGACTCCACGTCGACGAGGGGGATGCGCCACCGATGGAAAGAAGATGCGCGCGATGAGAACAGCGCCGAAAGCACGCGACGGGTGAGATAGATTCGTGGTGGTGAAGATGCGCGTCGTTGATGTTGAAGGTGCCAGCTAGCGAAAGGGACCAAATACACGAGGCGGGAGATGCGGATCAAATATCAAGGTGGGAGCAACAGCCAGGGCCACGGCGCACAGAAGAAGGCTGTGTGGGCCGAAGCGCAAGAAAACGGGCGGCAAAATCAAGCAGAGTGGATTGCGCAGAGGAGCGATGTCGAGGGTGGTGCTGGGTGCTGGGTGCTGGGGAGCGGTGTTTCTCAGGTAGTGCGTGTCATGTGGTCGTGTGTCGTGTCGTGTCGTATCGCGGGTCCGGTCGAATCAGGTCGGATACTCAAGAATCAGCATGCGAGAAATATTTGGGGAGGAGACCGAGATTTATTTGAAGAAGAGCGGCCTCCGACCGAAGGCGCTAGAGAGAATCCCTGCCAGTGCTGCACCCAATGAGCGTTGGCGGTGCCTTCCAGGATGACTCAAAAGGCTAGTGGCGTTCAGCCAATGAGAGCTGCAATATGCCCAATTCTAAGTTCCGCACGTGATCGCCATCGAGAAAAAAAGTTCAACCCAAAAGTTTGCGGAGGAACGAGAGAGCTCGAGTCCAGCGAGTGAACAGCCCAGACATCAGCCTTTCTGCTCCCAGCAGCCACTCGACTCGCCGGCACTTCCCACCTTCGCCTGGGGCTGGACGGCTCCTCCAACCTCCAACTTCGCTCTCCCATATTCCGCTATGTCGACGAAACGGAAACTCCCTCAAAAGCTTGGCCTGCCCGCGGTCAAGCAGAGCGCAAAGGTCTTGGGCAAAGGGAATCTTGATGAGTCTAGAACCGTGGTATCAGGCGGTGGGAATGCGACCAAGTCGGCCATGAATGGAGTGATCGATATTTCCAGCGATTCGAGTAGTGAAGCCGAGGGGGCAGAGGAAGATTCAGATCAGGAGAGCACGGAGGCAGAGTCTGCAGCCGAGGCGGATGTGGCTATGGAAAATGCAGGATCACCAGCAGATGCGCCATTATCAGACGATGCCGAAGAGTCAGGCGAACCATCCTTTGGTGACCTTGTGCGGGCAAATGCATCAGAGCCCATAGATGTGGCTGGCGCGTTCGAAGACCCCTCATTACGCACAGTGTCTTACCCCAGAGGCACGCAAATACAGCCTCCTTCCGGCGCATCCCTCGGAACTGTCCTTACACAAGCTCTCAAGACCAACGACGTCTCCCTTCTCGAATCCTGCCTCCACACCCCCGATGTCAACACGATCCGAGCCACAATACAGCGCCTCGAGTCTCCCCTCGCAGGAACCCTATTACAAAAGCTTGCCGATCGATTACATAGACGGCCTGGCAGAGCGGGAAGTTTGATGGTGTGGGTGCAATGGACTCTAGTCAGTCATGGAGGATATTTAGCAACACAACCCGACTTGATCAAGAAGCTGGCGGAGTTGAACAAAGTTATCGATGAGAGGGCCAAGGGTTTGCAAAGTCTGTTATCTCTGAAAGGAAAGCTGGATATGTTGGAAGCACAAATCGAGTTACGGAGGAGCATGCAGATCCAGCGCAGACGGTTAGATGAGGGGGAAGAAGATGATGGGGTAATCTACGTTGAGGGCCAGGAGAGTGAAGAGGATGAGGCGGCTGCTAAGCCGCAACGACTCGCCCCGAATGGAGATTTGGAGGACATATCGGATGATGCGAGTGAGGTGTCCGAAGACATGCCTATGGTGAACGGCATCATAGCAGATTCGGACGAGGAGGAGGACAGCAGCGACGACGACGATCTAATAGACGACGAGGCTGAAGAGACCGATGCCGATTCTGGCGACGAAGATGAGGTAGATCATGATGATCAGGATTCTCAGGGAGAGGACGAGAGTGATGATGGAGTTCCTCCAGCGAAGTTACCTCGAACCGGCAGCCTATTCTCGAAGAAAAGATAAAGTGGACTGATTGGCATTTGGGCGTTGCATGGCCCGGCGTTCTGTTGTATTTCTCTGTTGTGTGACAGCAGAACTCCTATGTTACAGCATAGATGTATGTGATACCGTGACATCTGAGACCTCGGCCTTGGGTAGAACCTTGGATGTAAAATCCAAATATGATATCACTCATGGTTTTGCTCCGGCCTTTCAGGGTGAAAATTTTGTTCGGACGAAACTAGTCATCAAGCATTCATGACGACGATCTCCTGTCTACTCGATAACCTCAAGCGCGGCACCGACGTTGCACCGTTTAGAAGTTAGTGCTTCGCCTGAGCCCAGTGATGACGACTGCTAAAAATTAAAGTACAGCAGCTGTTACCCTAGTAAGGATGTATTCTCGGCCTAGCGTTCTTTATGCGTTTCACGCCGTTTGACTTTCCAATCTTGGGAAGCTCTCTAGAATTTGCTATGGATAGAACGTGATTAATTGATCTGTGCCAGCCTAGCAGAGTATTAAAGCAGCATCTGTCTCACTGACACAGGAATAGCTGTACACAATTGCATCAATGCGGCTCTCCTTGTTTTTACTCATAACTTCATATGTGCGGGTTTCTCCACATAAGTATGGACTGTCCTCGCGCTCAAGTAGGCTGAGCTGAGGTATCGGTCGAGTTCCCCTTTTCGTCTGGTCTGAAGGTCATGCTTCCTTCCTCGCAATATTCCATAACACAGATTCCAATTTCATTCAACATGCCCAGCCCGATATTTCCAATTAATGTGGTGGTTTCCAGACAAAGAGACCATGTGAGAAGTTGCTTCATCGGAAACCTGTCAAATGCAGGTCCTAGTCGTTCAAAAGGGGAGCCCTGTAACGTCCCCATGCGCCGCTCCACTTTTACTAAAATGCTGCTTACGACGCCCACGCGCACTGCCCAAGTTCTCTTCGTACCTTCTCTCCAACAGCGATTTCCCCTCATAAACATCACCCTTCCCTTCGTTCTTCTATACATGCAACCCAGCAACAACACAGGGACTGCGCAAGGCTGAATGTCACCCTCGCAGCCTCATTAGCCAACTCGGGACCTGTGTTGCACTCTAGGACCTTGGCAAAAGCCGTGGCGACTTGGCCCGCCTTTTCACTGGTCGGCTCGACCCCCAGCCAAGTCTTGGCATTCCTCCTCTCACCCGACGGAATCACAAGGCTGCAGCGATTCAACAACCTTGGCTTGGCTTGGCTTGGCTAAACATCACCTAAGCCGTTTGGATGTTTGCAGGTGCTGGTTCGATGCCCGCTTTGAGAAAGCGCCTCGGGGCGTCGATTGTGTTGACGCTGCTGTCGCTTGTTACAATTGTCCTTCTGCTTCCTACTTCGAGGGTGAGCACGCGATTACAGAAGATTGCCCTTGGTACCACGATCGATGGGTCATTATGGAGTTGGAGCTCAAGTTATGAAGAGGTAGAGGAGGATCTTGGCGGAGAGGGAACTAGATTGGTGATATTCGGTGATTCGTGGGTTGATGATACAATTGAAAATGGGCAGGGCGGGAAAGGGAAAAGCTGGGCTGATTATTTGTGCGAAGAGGTACGCTACTATCTATTCTTTATTGTTTTGTTTATATATATTGAGTTACTAATTATCGCAGATAAACTGTACCTCTCGTCTTAACTTCGCTGCGTCCCAACCTTTTGAATCCTGGCCTTCATTTCCGCCAACAGGGGTCATGACATCGAATTCAATTCACGAAGCCACGATCTCGAAGTCTAAATACACCATCGCTTTAGAAATCGCCGAATTATCACTTCTACCCGACCTAGCTACTCAAATCCAGTCATACATAGCTCTCCCACTACCAACACAGCGGCCGACCGAAACTATATTCGTGCTTTCATTCGGGTTTTGGGATGTTTACGACTTCTCTAGGCTTGATTACCCCATTGGGCAAAATGGTACAGACAACTCAATCAAGGAAATCTTCAAGCAACTAGATATCCTATATAACCACTTCACTACCAACCTCTACTCCGCAAACACTACAGATCACAGGGAGACCACAGCACCCTCGTTCCGAGTCATAATACCGAGACTCTTCGACCCTACGCTGCTCCCAGGATGGCTCACGCTTCGCCCTTCTCCTCCATCTCCGAGCAGCGTAGCAGAGCAACAAAAAAACGCCGTCTACCTCACCGAACGCTGGAACAACATCATGGTGAACCAAGTCGCGCAATGGGTCGTCACCCCGCCTCCACCAGCTCCTCAAAAATTTGAACAAAGCCCATCAGACGAAGACATCCGCAACAACAGCGAGCCTTTCCAGCCCACAGAAGAAGACCGAATAATTCAAAAAGATGTCTTTTACTACGACCTCCCCAAACTCCTTCTCGATATTATTATCGAACACCAGCTCGAAGATGAAGGACTCTCCGATGCATCTGGTCTCGGAAAGGGAGAGAGCCTATTTGAAAGCGTATACCAACCCTGCGTGCATGAGGCAGAGGGTGACGACACAGACGGCCTGATCGATCTTAACGGGATGCTAGTCTGTAAAGGGCCGGAAGACTACCTTTTCTGGGATTCGTTTAACCTTGGGCCTGCGGTGAAGGGAATGATTGGGAAAGAGATTGGGGACATGGTTAGGGGGAATAAGACGTTGAGGAATCAGTGGGAGCATTGAGAGATGTTGCATGTAGCATTTGATGGGATTAAAGAACGTGGGAATGGGTAGGCATTTGTGGAGTTTTGGAATAGCGAGCAAGGTTTCCTGGCGTTTGAGTCGCATTTAGGAGATACCAAAGATGTTGTAAGAAATGGATATATAGAAGGATGTCGTACAGTGTCGTCTAAAAGTTTCCTCTTGAAACCCTGTGTGATGTGGTAGATTCTCTTGTGAGCACTTGCAACCATAAAATTAGATAGCCAAATCGGTAGCATTGGTACCGGCCAAAGAGACATGCTCCGTCCCTCCCATGGCCAAGGCTCTGTGCTTTAAGTTTTGCAAGTCCTCGTCATGGGTGCAAGAGTTCAAAACAGACAACCTAAATCAAGGTCACGTTATGCAATTAGCGAATTTTGTTGCTGGTCGTATGTATCCAAATAAGCTTATTTTGCACCAGAGATCTCCAGTCGTAGACGTTAAGTCTGAACACACTTGAAACATCAGTGTATGTAGCATCCTATCTTGATCGAGTGCTTCAATGAAATCAAGATAAGGGTACGGTTTAGAAGAGATATGCTCTGCTACAGATAACCAAGCGAAAGCTGAGTTTCTGGGTCCCGCTGGGATTTCTTTTGCAATTTTGGTTTGTGGGACTTTGTTTTGCTCCTTTTGGTACCTTTCGCTAAACGTTTGTTTACTTCCTCGTCTCCACGAGTCACTGTAGTCGAAGCACTGCAGAACTACGGTATGAATGGAGACGCAAAGGATTGACTACAACTAGCATTATTTTTCATTCGCGAATGATCGAGGGAAGCTGTGATATCCATGCAGCATTCGCTAGTTGTTAAGTGTCGATGCAGTTGAGCATATTCATCCGCCTTTATCGGGCCCAAACTTCCTCCCGCTCACACCTTTCTGTCGCGCATCACTGGCGTGTACAAGCGCCACCGACTAAGTTGGTAGCTTGATCTGATACCTTGGGAGAATAAACACACCTTTTCAAAACCCATGGTTCACAACGGGAACATGAATGGTTTGTTGCATATCGGATAGGCTTGGCAGGGATATGTTTCCTGGAAATGATGGGGAAAGGCCCGAGTTCCCGTGACGCCGGTAGGTGTGCGGATGAGATTCATTCGATAATTTTGACTTGAATGTTGATATCGTTGGCCTTCGCTCGAGTGATTCTCGAATTCGCAGCAGGATGCCTCGATTCTTTGACGGGCCGTGGTCCCCAGAGCCGCTCTTCCCTTTCCTTCTCGCAAGAACAGATCGGCCTTGGCCGCGCTTCCCCTTTCTCTTCAGAAGCACAGATATCATCAAAATCCCGACAGCTCTGGCAGCACCTCGGATCTGCTTCTTCGCAATGCTCGCAGACCACAAGAACAAGGTGACAGCCCTTAGATCGGCATTTGCTCAACCTGTCTGAAGGTTTGTCACACAGGTGGCATTTTGATACGGGGTCTCCAGCTTCTTCACTAAGTCCCATTGAACCCCTGGCGTCGAAGACATAATTCTTTCCTCGAAATAAAGAGTGTTCGGGCTTCTTGCTGCCCAGCTTGATCTCCTCGTCAATCCAAGCTAGATAAGCAGCAATACCACCTTTCAGAGTGCACACTGTATCTCCCTCCCGCTTCTCCATGTTCTCCTGCAAGAATCTCGCACCTTTCTCACACCTAATCCCTCCAGTGCAATACGTCATAAATTGTCTGCCCTCAGTCCGCTCGCTGTCGTCCTTTCCAGCCATATGCCTCTTCACATATTGCGGCCATTGCGAAAATCTCCTAATCCCAGGTCTCACAGCAGGTTCTCCTGTCTTTGGATGCACAAAATATCCAATTCTTGACTCATAGTGATTCCTCACATCCATCAATACTGTCCCATCATCCTTCAAGCATTTGTCATGGAACTCCTCTGGGGACAGAACTTCAATTTGATCCCAACTTTTAGGGCTATAGTTCATTACTCCCATCGGTGTAATCTCAGAAGTTACACGGACACTGGCCCGAGGACCTCCAAACACACATGCACATCCTCCCGGAGTAGGTTTGAAAAAACCATTCTTCTTAGCTTCCGTGTCCAAATCAAGACCAGAAAACGACCAATGGGAAATACATTCCTGGATATAGGCTTCGATTTCAGCTTTGGTGCCTGCAACTGTGATGTTGAATCCTTCCTTCGCGACGCGGATCTTGCCTCCGAGGTTAAATTTCTGCGTCAGATTTGTGTGGAAGGCGGCCAGAATTGAGGGCTCAGCTGCTGAGGAATCATGTTGAGAGGGTAGTGGTGGGGAGGCTGCGAAATAGCGGTAGAAGAGGAGAACGAGGCCATCGTTGGAGGCCGGACAGGTACAGGTGAAGGAGACTGGGTCCGATGAACCTGTCGGAAGCCGGGGCATGCTTAAGCTCGAGAGATGTATCAAAACTTGCTTTTGGAGGCAATCCGAATGTCTCGATCCTGTGTGGTACTGCTCAATGATTTTGCAATGCCTCTGATTCATGTATTGGAGCCGTACACTGCGAAATGGGCAGAATGGGCGTCGTTGACATGTCAACAACTCCTCTTCACACTGGTTATCGCTGAGCCAACCGGTGCAGGTTGACAGAAATATGAGAAGGTGGACCAGAGAGAAAGAGGAGCAGGGCAGCTGTTCATATGGCCACGTCTCAATAGACCGTCTCACCTCTATGATCGAGAAAAAAGACAGCTCAAGATGGAAATTTAACAATCCCAAATTTGACTGACATGGAACAAAAAGTGCAATTTACATGACCTCGGCTTTGTTTCACATTCAAGCTAACCTCGTTTGATCACCGAGCCTTGGCATTCTTGACTACACTTACTCAGCACTCTCATCTCCATCTGGTGCATCATCCCATCGATTGAAAATGTCAGACTCAGACTATGCAACTCAAACAACCACAGAGTCACCGGCGGCGGCACTGAGGAACATCGGCCTATCCTCCCGAGACCTCATGGCAGCAATCAACAGGCTGGGCTCAAGCCTGGAGATTCCCAACCTAGCCCCGTGGGACCCGTTTACCACCTCAGAATCAAATCAAGAGGGAGCTTCCGAAGAAATTGTTCAAGATAACTTCACCTGTTTTGGGCAGCTGCCTTCTGAGCTCCGTATCAAGATCTGGAGTTATGTGTGCTACCAACCTCGCAATGTTGACATCTTCACGGACAATCTAGGAGTGATCCGTGTAACTGAAGACGTACATTTTGATGCCTACAAATTCTACTCGCATTTCTGCTCTCACCCTGCTGTTCTCCACATTTGTAGGGAAGCCAGGGAAGAGGGGTTGAAGCATTATCAACTTGAATTTGGAACCTCTCATCACTTCTCAATCGTCAATATCTCGACACCTCCCCGGATCTACGTCAATTTCGCCTGCGATAGGCTTTGTCTCTTGAAGCCCGACTCCTTTGGCTCAGATCTCGAGGATCGATTTCTGTGGTTCGTTCACATTTGCAGGGAGCGTGGTGCGCGCTCACTCGCCATAAATGTTGCCCAAGATCAACACTGGCCTTTTGTCGACGTAGCCACGTCATGGAATGCGTTAGAGGAGCTCATTTTGTTCGGATCCGTGCAGAACTTCGAGTACTTGCACAACGCCGGCATCCCCATAGACTTTGTGGCGCCTCATGGGACCGGGGCTCATAACAAAGACGAGTACCTTGAAGACGCCGCAGTGAGGCAGTTGGAAATTGCGCGGCGGGACTTCCTTGCGCTATTCGAGATGCATAATGATGGTTTGAAATTCGATATGTCGGTTGATAATAGAAATACTTCGATGAAGGAAAAGGGAAAGCCCTTGTGGAAAGCTCCTGTGGTTGAGATTTGCCATCTCGTTGTTGGTGGGCAGAAGGACTCAAATGGCTGGGCCTGGGGAAGATGAGACTTACCGATGGGAAGAGCGATTTAGTGAAATCTGCTCGAGCGATGACGTGGAGATAGTTATGGGATTGAATTTCAAATTCCTATAATGTGGTTCAGTGAAAAGCTGGAACGATGAAGGTATCGTTTTGCATTGCAGAATCAATTTTTGCCAAAGTTTCAGCTAGCTATGCAGCAAATGTCTCTATGTGTACATACATCAATTAAAACCCATCCAGGATCCCTGCGTCCAATCGATAGTATTCAGCCAATCCAAATCATCCATCTCATTAAATGTTGCCAACATGGGATCAAACGGAAACTCGTTTCCTTCTTCGTCCCTTACCTCCTTCTGAGATGGCTCAAGGACATGATCCAGGACCCGTCTTACCACTTTTCTCAATCTTTGAGCAAGGGTATAGTTTCCATCTGTTGGCCTTACCCACTCCAAAAACGCGATAAAGAGAGTTAATTTCTGGATGCCATCGGAGCGTGAGAATTGAATCGAGCTTCGGCCCACTGCGTCCTTGAGAAGCTCAATGCAGATCACACCAGCAGAAGGAATGCCGTAATATGTTATCTATTCGAAATCAGCAGCCAGCCAGCGTTAGATACGTGATGAATCCACCCACAATCCAGTCGAAGCTGTGAGAAAAGCGCATCAGCTGATCTCTCTTGATCCAAAACATCATTGAGATATCTATCATCTCCATAGCGGTATCAAGAAGGCCCTGCCCATTCGCAAAGCCCCGCGCGATGGCCACTCGATCTATGAGAAACTTATTTTGGAGGTATTGAAGCAGAATGTGGGATTGCTCAAACAGAAGGCCTCCTGTGCTACCCTTCGGTATCTTTCCCTCGGTGTAGTATTGAAGTTGAGGAGGAATAGCCTGATACATCTCGAATGATCGACGATGCAAATCACTGGCCTTTCATTAGCGTGAATATTAAGTGGAAATTTGATTCGCTCACTTGATTCGCGCTTCTGAGCCGTCCACGTTGACACCAAGGGCAAGTTCCAAGATTTCTTCCCTGATGGTACATACCTGAACTTTTACGCGCAAGATAGTGGCCGGATAGTAGGTATCGTCTGATTTGTCTGATTTCTTCCATCCATTTACGTCAAGTTTGTTGAGTTCAAGGGTCAACTCATCCTCTGGCAAGAAGGTCGCCTCACTGGGCAAATCAAGACATGGCTGAACGTCGCAGAACATTCGAGTAAGCAGGGGCGGCGTTCCATTCAAAGACGCGTGGGTCTTGTCATTGCAATATATTGCACAGAATAGTCGTCTCTTGTACTCGGAGCTCGCTGTTACCTTGCTAGTAGCGTAGTCGGGAAGTCTGTGAAGCCCAGAAGTAATACTTGTCGTAATCAGGTCCCCATGAAGACGTCGGATGCTGTAGGCTATTTGATTATTAGCATCAAGTTGACAAGGACTATATTGTATGATTTGCTTACTGTCATCCCCTGTGCAACCAGTTTCCAGCCTTTTCAGGCTCTGAATCAGGGCTGTGACAAGGTAATTGACAGTCTCCGAATCATCACACATTTTCAAACATACGCCAGCACATTCTTTCATCCTCCAGGCGGTCTGTTTTCTGTCTCTCCCATCGTTCTCCGTCGCTTTGAAGGCCGGATCCCAGTCCTGCAACGACATAAAGCCCAGTCCGAAAAAACAAAATAGCATGCCCATCATCTCAAATCGAATATTGGAGCCAGTGAAAGTATTCATCCATTCGGTTGGATCATCAGGACTTGGTGCTAACGGTGTCTCTTCATTCTCAAAAAGGACATCAGCAATACGAGCCATGGGTTCCTCCTCTCGCGGCCCAGACAATTCGGCTTCGAACGTAGACCATAGTTTCGTGATGCAATGCCTGACCATTACAGGATTCAGGCTTGATTCACGAATGGAATCAAAATTGGCGAGGAGCATCTCACAAACTTCTCTTGATGGAATGTTCAAGAGGGCCTTGACAGTTTGTTTCGTACGTGCCGTAGGTCCGTTTGGTCTTTCTCGGCCGAGAAGGGGTACTCCGAATGGCCATGCCCCCGGATGCTTTCGAATGTCCTCTCCAATATCCAACAAGTCTTCCTGGTGTTCAGAAAATATAGCTGCAAAACTAGTCGGACCGTAATATCGAGCCGACCGTCTGAATATCATGTCACTCCAGCCCGCTTTAGGTTTCCATGTACTGAATATGTCTCGTTTAATGACAGACTTCTGAGTAGCAGGTAATTCAGGAGCAATTGCACCATTTTGTCCTTCACGTGACGGGGTTTCAGGCAGCAGCTCTGTGGAACCTTGGAAGGGCGGAGGGTGAGAGGTTCCCAATGATTGTGGAGATTGTAATTGACCAGCCTGATCAGTAGAGACGCTTGAACTTTGCTGTGGGGAAATTATCGCGGTCTTTCTGGTCATCGGCGCTGGATGATAAATACATTTTGCGGTTGTCTTCCTTCTCACACATCTTCCGCAAAAAGGTGCCCCATGGTCGCAAGCCAGCTTCCCTTTCCGGCAAGGCTCGCATGCTTGTTTCTTGCCGTTTCGACGGTATCCAATTCCGCTTTCCTTTGGTGGCATATCGGTAGATTGGTGAGGACGCAGATTTGAAAATCCATCAAGGACTTATTCGGATTTAAGCCTGACGACAGCTTGTGCATTATCATGAAAGGAACAGGTACATGGCATGTGTGCGATATTGATGTGTAACTTCTGGATCGGCCCGTGGTGGTCTCGGTATTGACATAAAAGAAAGGATGAAGGTCTAGCTGCTCCCTGTTCGTGGAATCAACATTGTCGGAAGCACTTGCTCTAAACCAGGAAGCGCGAAAGGTAAGCTTCACGTGATCGATCAGAGGTGAGCCTCCCGAGGTCATCATTTCGGGGCATGATCACGCGTGGGGCTTCACGTGACTAGATATGGTTAGCCGCGGCATACAAGTGATGGCAACGCCAAGAACTGCGTTCTTGGTTATGTAACCTTTTGCCAGGATGTGGCGTAACGTAGATTGTCAGCTACGGAAACGACAGCATTAAGGGTTATGTGCAGATGACTCAGCTACCGTGAGGGGCAAAAATGGTTGAATCTTGTAAAATGCTCTATTCTACCATCTCCCAGTTAGGAAACTCTAAGATAGTTCTATGAATCAACGGCGACATTGCCATGCTCAGCCACCACCTATGAATGTACCTTGAGGCCTATTCTATGTATTCCTTCAAATCCCGAAGACGCTCTTTTGCCTGCTCTAGAACATCGTCCTCTTTACAGACTGCGAATCGCAACCAGTCTTCTCCAATATGAGCGTTTGCATCGGTGTAGAACTCTGTCGGTGGAATAGCTGCCACGCCAACTTCCTGTATCAAGAACCAGCTGAGTTTGAAATCTCGAGGTCTGTCCTTGACATGATCTGGGAATGGATAATCTGCCGGTATCTTGACTTTCTTCATATTGACAAGCACAAAGTAGCCACCCTCGGGATCAGAGAATGGCAAATCAAGCTCTTTCCATATTTCGTTAAACGAGTCCATCTTCCCCTTCATTTCTGTTTTTGTTGTCTCCCAGAAGTTCTCAGCATCGGCTTGCTCGAATCCCACGGCTGCAGCCTCTTGGAGAGGTGAGACAGTAGTATAACAGATTCGAGTGTGTGCACCCGCAACGTAAGTGATGAGATCCGGGGGGCCAATGAGCCATCCAACGCGCCATCCTGTAGCATAGAAGTTCTTCCCGGCTGACCCCACGGTCAAGGTAAGTCTCTCGATCTCAGGAGACAATGTGGCTACCCTGGTAAAAGGGACATAGTAGAGTCGATCGTAAACTTCATCGGAAAGAATGATGATATTGTTCTTGATGCAGAGGTTGGCAATATTGAGTAGCTCGTCTCTTGAAAATACCTTGCCAATAGGATTGTGAGGAGTGTTGATGACAATCATCTTTGTCCGATTTGTAATTGCTCTTTCCAGTTCCTCAAAGTCGATGGTCCATTCGGCAGCTGATGTGTTTTCTGTGGCTCCTTGAGGTGGCGGGTGAAGCGGAACATAAACAATCTTGCCACCCGGCATCTCGATATTGCTGATGTACCTGCGGAGGATAAGTTTGTGGATAGACATGGCCCAGAAAAGACAGCTTACTGATCAAAGAAAGGCTCAAATATGATCACCTCGTCACCTTCTTCGATGAAACCCATGAATGCACTCAACATGCCTGCCATTCGTCAGCAAAAAGCTTACCGCCAAAGCATAAATTGCTGACCCTCATTCGCTCCTGTTGTAATCGTTACCTCGGTGTCTGGATTCAGTTTGCGTCCCCATAATGGCGAATAAGCATCCGCAATGGCTTTCTTTAGACGCGGTCTTCCCTTTGTCGGCGAGTATTGATTGCAATCAACCTTGTCAAGAGCCTGCTTTGCAGCATTTATGATGAAAGGTGGAGGGTTATAGCCAAAAAACCCTTGGCCCATGTTGACAATGGGTTGCTTTGGAGATGCCGCGGCAGCTTCGTTGACAATCGTCCTGCAGAGTAATGTTAGCACCCGTTCAAGGCAGGTTTTGATGAAGAAGAAACAGAGGCTCCCTTGTGTTACTCATGGGCAGGAACTCCAGTCACAGACACTTGTCACAGCAGTGGAAAGTTGTCCATAGATAAACAACAAAAGACCTGCCACATACCATACATCTTGTCTCTTGCCTGCAACCCTCTTGGCGGGTTGTATCTTTGCTCCTTTTTCCATTATACGATGGAGGTTTCTTCGAGCACCGAAATCGGATGGAGGGGTCGAGTACTTGTGAATGAGGTGTTGCCAGGGTCGTACCAGCAGACAAACTGCAGTTCGAGGCCTCATGGAGGATTTAACATGGAGACTATATAGCGGTCTAGCGGCCGCGTACTAGAGGGGGCAATTGCTCACGAATCGAAATGCTGACCCCTTTGCGCAAAAATTGATAGAGGCAGCTTCGAAATGGCGTCAACTGCGGGATTACCACGGCCGCGGTGGACTCCGTAGATTTAAGCGAATGCGCCCCCTAGCCGCTACCCCTCCTCACCCTTCACTAGCATTTACTACGTATGTTCACCAAATTTGAAGTATTTCTCCACCCCGAAATTGGGAAAATTATAGAACTGGAATCTTTACTCTTTTGGAAACTTTATTTCCCCAGGTGTTTCTTTTTCAGGTCCAGTTCCCATCCTTTGCCTCGTTTCGGTCAAAACTTCCCCGCCAATGGACTCTGCAAAACATAAACCCGTCCACGGTGTTTTAACACGATGGATTATTATGCAGCTCAAACCTGGATTCGAATTCTCTTGAATACGAGTCGGGACGTTGCGGGCCCCTGGCTATGCAGAAGCAAAATATGCTCTCATGTGGCACGTACATTTCCGTGAAGCTTCTTACCCCAACTTTGGCTACTATGCCGAGAAATACTACCCTCCGCCTCGGAATGAACTGCATGTGCCCTCCACCTCGGGGTGGCCTGCGTGGACCTTGGATCTGCTCATTCAAACGTGCATTTCGACCGTACAAAAGCTTCGCCTTCAATTCCGCTGTTTCAAATCATACCGACCCTTTACTTGAGTATTGGATCTCTCACGGCCAGGCAAGAGAATCATACACAACTGTCGTTTCAGTTTCAGTAAACTGCTAGATCCGCCCCTTTTGACCCAGTCAGACCTGGCTGCTCCTGCCAAAGTTTTGCAGATCACCCTTCACCTGCTGTTTTGCTAATTGCCTTTGGTTCAAAGATGCCGTGATTCCAAATATGGTTAGTGCATAAGGTCTGGATCGAATGTGGTGTGAGCCAAGAGTAGTAAGTCCCAAGACTGGAGAGTCTTGTATGAGTAGAGGTAATCTCGCTCCCGTCATGTGCTTTGAGCGGCAAGAAGAATTTCCTCACTCAACAGGGCTCCACAAATAGGATGCTGCAGACCGCGAAATCAATAGAGCAGTCAGGAGCAAGGTGTCCTTGGTGGGGGTCATAGCCATCCAGGAGTGAGAAATTGATGTCCGATGGAGCAGAAGACCACAAGCCAACATTCAACGGGATTGGGAATGTCGAGGCCAAGATTGCACAGGTTTCCACACTGTTTGGGCTAGGGGGCCGAAATTGAGGTGAATTACGATTACGAAAGAGGAAAAATTTAAACTTGGCTTGGGGAGCTACCACTTGTCATTACCCGCTCTCACTCCACTTCCTGGTCGTCCTGGCCGATTGCTACCATTCTTGGAGATAAGCGAAGCAACCCATAGCGACAGAATACACATACTGCACGGCTAATCACTTAGAATTTTCGTTCGTACCGGAGATCATATCAAGCGCTGCACTCCACTTAGAGCACAGCTTGCAAAATGAACACAAACGAGTGTGTAAAGCTGATTTCGGCAAGAGGGAAGACGTCCAGGAAAGGGAATTCTGGTGGAGACACTTCTCAGATGTAGTTTTGGAAGGGAAAGGAGAACATTCTCCTCATTGGCCCCCATTTAATGACGATAGATGAAAACGGTTGGAATCATGATCTTCGAGAGAAGTTAGGATTTACCCCTGTCACGCTAGCGGCCGCACATTTGAGTGTTTTTCTTACTCCCGAACATGGCTCGCGCATCAACAGCACCTGTCCAACGTCACAAGCAGGCGCATTCCCACCTCGATAATCGACTAGAGGTCATTGTTAATTATTGTCAATAATGTGACCACTGACACTCCCTCGAGAGTCGTTGGCTGCTCTCTCGGTGCATATTCCTCGAACCCAGATTCATCAGAAGAGCTGCCCGAAATGGCTTCTCTAGTATCGTCGGCGGATACGACTCTGCATATTACAGTCCGATTTACGACCTCGATTCCAGATCTTCTGCTGGATGTTCCAGAGCCTGGTGAAACGGCAGTAATTGCTTTGAAGCACCTCATTCGGTCAAAGCTTGACCCTCCTACTTCGCAGCATCGATTTCGCTTTATACACGCTGGCAAGCTCCTGAAAGACGATGATCTCTTGTCTGCCGTGCTAAAGATTCCTTTCCCACCTCCTCGAGCGCCGGATCCGAAAGGCAAGGGGAAAGCAGTCGAGCCACCTCCTCCACGCGTCTACATCAATTGCTCTATCGGCGATGCATTGACATCCTCGGAGCTTTCTGCGGAAGCCCTTGCAGCTACTGCCTCGACGAACAAGTCTAAGAAGACCGGCAGAAGTGAGGTAGGCAATGAAGGTTCGGCACAATCTGCTGCCAAAACGATAACAACCCCAGCTCCCCGAGGTTTCACGCGACTTCTCACTGCTGGCTTTACTGCAGCAGAGGTAAATCAACTTCGATTACAGTTTCGATCCATACAATCCAATATACACACTCCAGATACTATGCCCTCTCCGAACACCTTATTGCGGATGGAAGATGCCTGGATTGATGATAATGCCGGAAATGCTGGCACAGGGGCAGGCAATGGTGGCTTCGACTTTGGGGAAGATGGTCTCGGAGGTGGAGCACTAGATGATCTGCTCTGGGGGAACGTTATGGGTTTCTTATGGCCGCTGGGTTGTATAGGATGGTTGATCAGAGAAGGAGGGGTGTGGTCGAGAAGGAGACAAATTGCAGTCTTCACAGGGTTTGTGCTCAGCCTCACATTTGGTATGTTGAGGGTTGTATCATGATACTCCGAACTACTACGGCCGGTGTTTGGAGAATGAGCAGTATTCAACAGCAACTAAGGGCTGCCGACAATGATACCCAACACTCGAACATTTCTGCGGAGTCAGTAGTCGAGAATTCGCTGGATGTAATTATGGAATTATACTTTCTCAAATCAGGTCGATTTGGCGGACAAGCTGGCATCCTGTAGGACAAGTTTCAAAGTCGTATGCATGTAAGTTCAGGGGTTAATGCACGTGGTCAAATCTCCTCAGCCTCACCATGCCGTTTCCTTTCAAGCTGAAGTTCGGTTTGCAGTACTGAAAATCTTTCTTTGCCTGTCCTTGTTAAGCTTTTCGGCGTTTTGCAATTCCAAAACTGTTATTCATGGCACTTCTTTTGGGAGGGAAAAGTCCCGAAAGGACTAAAGACCCCTCTTCTGACAATGTCCTCCTAGATGCAATTAAGAGTGGCGATGAGAATCTTGTGCGAGAACTCTTGTGCCCAGGACGGGCCAGCCCGAGAGCGAAAAGACCTCGACGGACAGACTGCTCTCCACCTAGCGGTGTGCAACGATCATAAATCAAAAGTGAGCCTTTTGCTAGACAAGAGGGCGGATACTGAAGCGGACCAAAATAGTGGCGAGAATCCTCTTGACTTTGCCGCAGTATCAGGGTATGTAGGTGTTAGGGGAGAAACACTGTCCTGTTCGCGATTATCCATGATTTTCCCTTGAGACACTGCCCTCTCCTGAAACAACCAATATCGAGCAATTATTAACTCTCCCGTTAGCTAGGTATCAACATATTGTTGAACTTCTTGTGGAATTCAATGCCAATATCGAAGCTCTAAATTTAAAAACCCGGATTACGGCATTACACGCTGCAATTGGCAAAAGACATATCCAAGTTGCTAGGTTCTTCTAAAGCATGGCGCAAACGTCGACTGGAGGGATCTAGCTGGCGATACTCCATTAAGCATTGTCGTGCGCAGGGGGGCAGGGAGGACCTGAAAATAGCGGAGCTGCTCCTGCAGTATGGAACGAACAAGAAAATCCGGCTTCCAGACAGTGGAGGATTTGGCAGCAGGGGACAATGCAATAATTGACGTGCTCAATACAGTTCCGTTACTGGAAGGGCCGGCAATCTTGCCGTTCAGAGCTAACGAAAAGCTTTGTCCCCGACAACGGCACCAAATTATCTGTTCCGAAGATCATCTACTCTGCTAAAGTGTCCTAGATTCCGTTATAAGTTGCTGTCCTCAACGTCGGCAATCCTGGGTAAACGCAGCGGATCTCCACAGCCTCTGGGCCACTAAATCCTACAAGCTGGGGTAGGCGCGTTATCAAGTTCAAGGATGCAATTGGGCGGAAGTTCAATTTCCCATTTGACCCGTGTAAAACTTGGCCAGTAAGTGTACTCCTCTCTTAGGGTCTGTGTCGTTGACATCAAATAGAGTATGAAAGCGCTAATACGGGAAGCTTTCCTACATATCGAAATCATTGGCAATCATGTTGTAGAAAGCCATTATAATCTGCTTGGATCAGATGGGGGGATTGTTCTGCCCACTCTTTGGGAAGAATTGATCGAACCTGGTTGGTCCGTCTCTATGCACATGTGGCCTATGCTGGAGTCCCCCCCTCCGAACGTGGGCCATTTCCTCCTGGGCCTCTTAGAAGCCATCCCCAAGGCCTCGCCATTCCCCTTCAACCAGGGCCATCACCCAGGCACCAGCCAAGGCCTCCTCATGGACCTCCACCTCCTTCAGCCCCGAATTGGCTAATGCTCCCTCCTGGGCCTCTTCCACCTCGACAAGGTGAAAAGCATGCACGAGAACTGACAGAATGGATGGCAGGAGACCCGGAGTATAGGAGTGATGATCCAGTATTCAGAGGGTCTGCCTCTCCACCTCTAGGAGGTGGTTCCCCGACACCAAAGTGCTTAACAAGTAGAAAAGTTCCACCAGGGTTTGCCGGCAACTCCCTGGGGCACAATCAAAAAGGCGACAAAAACAGAGGACAAACAGCTGGTCCATCAGGTCAACAACCCAGGAATTCTCGATTCGATAGAGATCCAAGGACGAGATCATGGTCGCCGCTGATCCAAGAAGACCCATTGAATGTCCAACAAATCATCTCAACCACTTGACACTCTCATCAAGAACCCCTATAGCTTCCGTCTACGATCTAGCAACACTAATCACTGACTGCTGTGCCAATGTGTTTGATCAATACCATATCCCTGACGAATTTCAATTCTTAGATTTCTTTGAACGCTTCATTGGAGCGGTAGTAAGCCCAGTCTTCGCTGTCCATATTTTTGCTAACAGTTTTAGGTTGATGGAGAGGCACAGTTCCTCCAAGAATTTACTGAGGGTCTCGACCGACTAAACCGCTCACCAGATGCGGATTCGGTCGAACTCTTGAGCATATCTAGAGAGACAAAGCTCCTAGTAGAAATAAAGGATATACGGGATGAATTGAGCATCCTGAAAATGGTCTTAAAGGACCAAGAAACAACCATGACACAAATGTGGGGGATCATTGAAGACGCCAAGATTAAGCCGGGCAAAGAGCAAGATCCACATGCATCGTACAAGCGCAACAGAATCCTCGAAATTCATTTGTTCCGAATCAAAAAGATGGAAGAACTGGCCAACAAGGCGTACGATGAGGTATATTCTTCCAACACATCCAAACTTCATGCTAATGCTATGAGATCAAACATCTTCTCGACCTGAAGCAGAAGCAGGCAAATATATCCGAAGCTCTTTCAGCCCGCAAACAAGCTGAAAACATAGCGGAGCAATCTAGAATTGCTGCAGGCCACGCGAAAGATGGGGCCAGGCAGGCTGAGTTGGGGGTGGAACAATCTGCCTTGCTCGTGGAACAAGCTGCACTTGCTGGAAAACAGGCCGAGGAGACTGCGAGGCAAGGGAAGACTCTTCTGGTCTTCACGATAATTACCATTGTCTTCGTACGTGCTCGACTCTCCTTTGAGACATTTAAATCTAGTAGATCAAGCTTCCACTCTCGTTTATGGCTGCCTTCTTCGCTATTAATATCAATTCGTTCTCGTTCAATGATACGGTTATGTTTTGAAGTACATGTGTAAGTCAACTTCCTAGTGCGGAATTCAACTTCTTTGTGCTCCAGAATCACTGATAGCGTTGTAGTGAGTATTGTATTTGCAGCATCAGTCCCCTTCATTTTCTTGGCCTTTTATCAAGATGAGATTACATAGTGGTTAATTTCACGAAGAAGTGGTCGGATACGTACCGCGGTGGTTGAAGAAACCACTTACGATTGTTCTCTAAATTGGAGTTGCTTTGATGCTTGTGATAACTTTGTCACTTGTGTGGACAAGGCCGTTGGCATCCTTAACCAAGATCGCAGTCACAATTGCAATTGTTTTGCTCGTGGTTGTTGCTGGCGTGTGCTGTGGTGTTTACGGGTTGTATATCAATGGAAGATCATGACTCGAAGAATCCGGGGGCGATGGCGAGATAGGCAGTTTAGTAAGTAACTAAGTAATTGAACCTGCGCAAAAAAGGAAAGTAGATGGAAGAAGTAGAATCTAAATCAGGAAGAGGAGCAAGATGAGTCGTGTTGGGGAATCATAACCTCGTAGAATTGTCTTTCTAAATGTTTGACAATGCTATAGCCACAACCTTTCATGCGCCAAACACCAGTCATGAATTCTTCATTAGATATTCTTGAGTTTCTTCACTTCCACCGATTGAGGCGTAGCTCGTTGCACACCGCATATCCTGTCAATGATTATAATAATCATCTGCACGAACATGATCCAGACTCTTAATGCCAGATCACTGATTCCAAGAACAGGTCTTTTGCCTCTACTAAACGTACTGTCTTTGAACTTGAAAGGAAGCTGTGCACCGAGATGATCCTGGGCAACTTTGAGTCCGCTTGAGAAGCCATCTTCATGGAATCCATACTTCGTCCAAGCCCCACAATAGCTGATGCCTCGGGTGTTCTGTATTCGTGGCAACAGACTCTGTGATCTAATGGCCGTGGTATTATATTGAGGGTGTGAATAGGTATATCGTCCCTGAACTGACGCGGGGTCTGGATCATGAAGTGGGTTCAAGGTCACGAGGACATGTCCGAAGGTGAGCTCAGGAATTTGTTGCAATATGTTCATGTTGTACGTGAGACACACTTGATCAATATTTGAAGAAGTTGCGGATGATTCGGTAATGTAGTTCCACGAGGACCAGGCTCTTCTTGACCTGGGCATCAAGGAGAGATCTGAGTGGAGGACTACGTTATTTTTGCTTGTCTGGAAACCAGAGAGGATCTCCTTTTCTTCCAAATCGGCTTCAGGGAGGATTAGATTGTGAGCCTGGTCGCCGTGAGTGGCAATTATGACATGGTCGTAGACATCTTCCTGTCCGATCTCTAAGTGTAGCCTGACTCGACCGTTATCGGTGTTGGTTACTGATTTAACGGGGGTATTGAGGAAGACGTGGTTTGGTGGAAATCCTTTCATGACAGCATCGATATAACTCTGGGCACCATGTTTTAGAGTCAGCCACTGCGGCCTTGTAGCAACGGTGCTCAGTAAGTGATGGTTCCACCTGGGTTCTGTCAGTAATATTGGTATTTCCCGGCCGGCAAGACTCACATAAATCGGACCAAAGTAACAGCAGGGAATTCCAAAGAACATTTATCCGGACTTGTACTCCAAACCGCTGCAGTCATTGGTATGAGGTAGTCATCCCGAAATGCATCCGAGTAACCCTCCCGATCAAGATATTCGCCAATCGTCTCTTGCTTCTCTGCCTGATGAACCCCTTTCCCATTCCCGTTCGCAGCCCCATTTCCATTCCGGTATACTTCACTCCTTTCTTCATCTTTCAGAAGATCTAAGGCGAACTGATTGAAACGTATAATATCGAATATCATTCTCCACACGCGGGGTGAGAACAAGTTCCGTCGTTGAGCGAAGACCGCGGCGAGTGATGTCCCAGCCCATTCGAACAGCCCCTGATCTCGAGAAACTCCAAAGGTCATCTCAGTTGGAACCGTAGGCACGCCGATATTTTTCAGGAAAGCAATGAAATTGGCTACACAAGATTAGCTTCCGCAATTGGCGCAGGAGGCGCAAAGAGTACATACGATAAGTGGCACTGTTCAGGACAATGAAGCCCGTATCCACCAAAGTCTTCGATTTTCCATGCTTGAACTCGACAGTGTTCGTATGACCTCCTAATCGGTCCGCAGCTTCGTACATATACACATCGTGGTGAGTTCTGTTCAGCGCCCATAGCGCAGCGATGCCCGCGCTGCCACTGCCAATGACCGCGATCTTCTTTCTAGGGACAGGATTTGTTAGGGGAGCCATAATTAAAAGGTAGGAAATTGTATAAGGAAGAAGAGATATAAGAGGAAGTATATTCACAAATCATTGCCGTATCCTTTCGAGCTCGAGCTGGAAGTGGGGAGCTGTTGCGGTGACGGCATTTCCCTTGCTCTGCAGCGCATGTGAGACAAGAAGGCAAGCTCTTAGCGTCTTTCATGTGAGACTCGAGAATTTGTGCCCGGCGATGAAAGATGGGGACGAGGGATGCATGAAAAGTATAATCAAGAAGGCCAACTCATGACTGGAAATCGAGTGTTTGTCCCCGTCAGAGGATGTTTGAATTGGCCAGTCAAAGCTCAAACGTTTTCCGTATTGAGGTTAATATCGTCAGGGAACCATGATCCCAGTACATTTTGTTGTGGCTGAGGAATTGAGGCGTATCCACAAGCGTTGATGAAGCAGGTCCGATAGCATCAGAAGACATCGTGATCTCGCAACAACCACATCTCCATCTTCATCCATTCGCACCCACAACCTACAAGAGAACAACATCTGTTTAACCGTTCGAATACTGCCGTGCAGTATTTGCCTGTCACCCTCTCATCACGAGGCCAGATTAGCAAACACCGAGCCGAGACCATTGCGACGCTCGTTAAAGGCAACGACGAAAGCCAAGCCCGTCAGCATCTCTTCGCAATCATCACACACTCAAGATGTCGAATCCACTCGATACTGACGCTGGCTCTGAGCTCTTCAGCAGCTACGAAGCCGAGCTCAAACTAGTCCAAGCCGACTTGAACCAGAAGTTGGATCAAATCCCAGACCTGAGCGGCGAGCCACGCAAAGCAGCCATCAGCCAGGCAGAGCGAGCGTTAGAAGAGGCCAGCGAGCTGGTAGGCGTCATGTCTCTGGCCCTAGATGATGATACTGACCGTACTTTCAGCTCGATCAAATGCGCCTTGAAAAGCAGAACATTCCATCTGCAACACGTACCAAAGTCAACCAACGCTTCCGCAACCACGAATCCGACGTCGACTCCGCAAAGCGGAAACTTCGCTCTATGGCCGATGACCGCTCTGCTCTCTTCGGCAGCCGATACTCGGATAACCCAAACGATGTACAGCTCGAGCAACGACAGCAATTGCTGTCTGGAACAGATAGGTTGGATCGCAGCTCACAGAGGTTGAAGGCCAGTCAGGCGTTGGCGAATGAGACAGAGGCTATTGGTGCAAGCACGCTGGCGGATTTACATAGACAGAGGGAGACGATCCAGCATACAGGAGATACTCTGCTGGAGAGTGAGGGATATGTGGATAGGAGTGTGAAGACATTGAGAGGGATGGCGCGTAGGTAAATCGTCCCTTTTCCCGGTTGTAGCCTACTTCGGGAGATGTTTTACTGATAAATTTGCTCAGGATGGCTACGAATCGGATTATAACCATTGCCATTATTACGGTTCTGGTTCTGCTTATTTTTGCTGTCATCTACAGCAAGTTCAAATAGAGGTAAGGCTCTCTTGGCGTTCGGGCTGCTTCCAGATACTCTTTTTGTTTGTAGGAGTAATCACAATTAATTCAATGCACTGTAAATTTTATTTGGAGACTTGCAAAATTACTGTACAAGTGAAATGCCCTTGATCCTGCCATTAGTGCCGAAGATCGTCCTAACGTTCAAACCTTTTTCAGGGGGGCTTTGGTTTTTCTACAATTTTTGGTACACTGATTAATCCGTGACTCTCACATATTGCAAAGTTCAACCTGGAATATTCTTAAGATACAATATGTAAATGGCATGCATGAAATTCACTTCCTCACTTGTCACTCTCGCAAAAAGTCCCAGAGCAACATTCGAACTTTCCCACGCCACTGCGAATCTCTCAATGCCCGCATTGGGAGTTAGTGTGTTGGGAACTTGAGCTATCCTTCTTGGGGGCAAGATACGGTACCCTGTGGAACCAGAATAGAGAGACCATTTCCTCAGCTCATACGATTTTGGACAAGTTGCTGTGACAATCATAAAAAACCCGAATTTATTGACCTTTGGTAAAGAAGATATGAACGGTCATCATAATATACACCAACACTTATTTTAATGAATCTTAGATCAAGCTTTCAAGAAACCCTTGTAATATGCATCCAGCCAAGTCACTGCTTCACAGTCAGCGCCAACATCAATCGCATTCCAGCGACCAACGCTTCCCACATATCCATCCGGCCTCACGTTCACAATCGCAACCTCGTGCTCGGAAAGCTTTCCAAGCCACTTCTCAGTGCAAGTCGGCTTCTTCATCACAGAATCCAAGTAGAAAGTCCAGCAGCTGTCCTGTAGGAGTCGCGGAAGATCGGCAATCTCAACGTCTTCCTTGTTCATGGTTGTTACTATGGAGTAAGTGAAGACTTTCGAGGCACCAGTGTACCGGTTTGGCTGGACGAATTCATCCATCTCAGTGTGAACTGGGCTGAGCGTAGCATAAGAAACCGCAGCAGCATTGGACACACGGCCAAGAATCGTTCTTGGAGACGCAATCTCTTCGCAAACTTTGTCAAGGAAGGCGCAAGCGGTTTTGACGTCTGGAGTAAAGAAAAAGATGCGGAACTGTCCGAGCATTGGAATATCGAGCTGGATATCGACGGGGTTGGCGTCGATGTATCTCGTGACCTTGGCAGGCAACAGCAACGAGCCGGATCGTAATCCTCCTTTGGAATTCTTTTCAAGTACGTTGAGGATGTTTTCTGAATACTCTGCACCAACTCCGGAGATGAATCGGATGTTCTTGGTGAAGTTTTCGGCCAAAGCTACGGGGTCACCTGCCGAGATTGCATTTGCATGACCAAAGTCGAAGTCGATGAGGTCTTCGGCGATCTTCTTCCTCTCTTGCTCGTAGGTCGAAAGCAGACCCGGAGCTGCAAGGCCTCGGACGGCTAGATTGAGTTTCCATGCAAGATTGAAACTGTCATGCATACTGACATTCATGCCCTGAGCTGCTTTGGGAGAGTGTGAATGAGCTGCCTTATAATAATGTCAGCATAAGTTCGAATGACTGGGCTGGGGGGCCTACATCTCCAGCTATAAAAACTTGCTCCAGATCGTCAGAAAATCGCTTGGCGACTCGTTGTCCCACTTTGTAAATTCCAAACCATTCTAAAATTAATCAGCGAAGGCCATTGCATCTTCGAAAATGCAGCCTACCAACTGTCTTCCACGAGAGGGAGAAGGGCTTCATGATCTCCCTGGCTCGCCACATCACAAATTCCTCAGTCGCAGCATCTGAGGATATTGGAGCCTCTGCTGGATGGAGCTCAATGTACAGCCTGGTCATGTTTCGTTCTCTGGGGATGCACAAAATTGATCCTGCGGTTTCTGAGCTGACCACAGCTTTACTCCAACGGTCGGGAAAATCGGTCTCAATAACGCCTAGTGGATAGCTCAGTGTCACATTCTCAGCTCAGCTTCGTAAAGGAAATTTACCGTCCAGAACTCCCCACGCTGATTTCGAGCTCTCATTGTGCTCAACAGGGCCAAGCATTACCTTGCTGACTTTAGAATGAGCGCCATCGCAGCCGACTAGGTACTGAGTCTTGAAAGGTCGAGTCTTTCCCGTTTTCAGGTCAGTGCATTCGACCTCTACGGGAGAGTTCCCATCTTTCTTTTGCGAGTAACATAAGAATGGGCTGCTTCGAATCACTTCAACGCCTCGCATTCTTAAGTCTTTGAGAAAAATATCCTCTATCATTCCTTGGTGAACAAGAAGGATGTATGGCTCTTCTACGTCGACTACCTCCGGCGGGTAATGCACTTCTCTACCCGTCCTGCGGAGAGGAGTATCAGCTGAAGAATTCTGTCTCACTGGTTAGTCACGAGACCGTTCAAATTCTACAGTCAAATATCAAATAGAACGTTGTTGCCTTACCCAGAAGCAGATATCATAGATTCTGACGCCCCTCCGTAAGAGTGGGCCAGCCAAGCCAAGTTGCTTGAACGTCTCGATCGTCTTCGGTTGAAGACCATCGGCTCGACCAGTGGACGTCTTGTCAACACGGTCGTCAACGATTGTTGCTTTGATTCCATATCGAACCAGATTAGACCTATCTGCTCATTAGCTCAAGGCCTCAACAACAGACTGCAAACAGCGCACGCCAACATGAGACCGCCAGGACCAGCGCCAACCACCACCACGTGATTCGTGCTTTCCTTGACAGGTTTGGCATCGTGGTTTCCATTGACCATCTGCACATCGACAGAGCCGTCACTGCCATTTCGCTCCCCGGCGGAAAGGTCCGTCAAGTCGTCTGTACGAGGACGCTTCATGGTGGCTCAAATCGCTCAAATACTGAGGTGGAAACGTTGTGAAAAGCATCGTGATGACTAGAAGTCGTGCAACTGAGCAGCCGTTGTTGGGTCGTACGATAACGGGCGGAAGAGTGGAGGGGGCATGATTCTGAAATCAGCTCGAAAATCGTCTGATGCTCATACATGGGGGTTCAAGAATGGCGTGGTAATGACGACGTTATCGTCAGGTTGTCGGGCCACCGCGCGATATTTTACGGTGGCCGGCTCATTCTTGTTTCATGGTTTTAGCCGACCCCCTTTCCCGCCCCCTATTTTCATGCTTCGCTTCTCCGACCCCTTTCGCAATGCATGGCAAACGAATTCTTATCTTATTACTGAGTGTATGGACGGAGAAGCGGTTTCCGACTTGATTTTAAATCCTCATGATCTCTAGAACACCGCCACTTCTTTGCACTTCGTCATCCCGGCATCAATACAGGATCCTGTTTGTCATACGAGCTTGCATCGCTCGCCAAGAATATACAACCACCTCGGAGGTCGCTTGGAATAGCTATTTTCCCGCTCATGTTCTCGTCTTTCCAGTGCTCAAGGAGATGCGGAAACTATATTTTATCAGAATTTCTTCCATTTGGTTCCCTCTTCTGCTTACTGGAGGTGTCATCTCACTTCGGACATAGCCGACAGATGCCGAATTGATAGATGGCTTGTGAGTAGAAGCTAATGGTTGGGCTAATGGGGAACAGTTGCATATTTGACCAATTCTGCGACCATGGCGGGAACCATCGCTCTCATAACACCTTTTATGCCAAGGAAAGACAAATTGCGATTGATGCCAGCGTACAAAACGCAAATATCATAATTTCCGTCAGAGCCTTTCATGAATTCTGCAAAGCCTTTCCCAATGCTTTCCTGTCTACTCATATTGACTCTCGTGAATCCTCGCATCAGCTGACGGCCCAGTCAAGCATAGGAGGTGAGTTTGTCTTCTCACTTGTAATGCTTCACTCCTGCCCCAATCTCTTCTCAATTGAGAAGAAAGCCCTTGAAGGGGAGTAACACCGAAAATTGCTTCATTTGTACCAGCTTCAGCAAGCCTTCAGCAAAAGTCTCCCGCGACAAGCACTACTCGTTTCTTATATAACTACCAAATCTTATCGTCTTCACTCGGCCGTTAGCTGCGTTTTGGGTCTATCCGTAACTCGGTGGTACTCAAATTTGGCTTGGATATCTCCCAAAAATTCGAGGAGTGCAGCCCGTGCTTCAGTTTGGAACTTTACGTTTAGGGCTAATCTTACATTCTAAAATGATATCCAAAAGATCTCTTTCACTCCAATCACGATATTCCCAATCTTTCTAAGGAATGGGGTGTAAGGGCTCAAATCATTGCCATTTTCGGTAGATCCTGTGATGCCTTTTTTAGGTAAGCGGTCCGCAAGTTCCCGCACTTTCGTTACCGCCGCCCCTCCCCCACTCCTCCACTCTTGCTCCTAGCAACCACTGGTGATCCTCGAATCATGATGTCGAGGAACATCGCGAGAGTTTCTTATCGCTGTGTCACTGTTAAGAGTGGATTAGGCGATAGGATAAGGATGTGCGATGCTGGAGGACTCGGGGGATTAAAGATATCTTCTCGATCATCCTCCTCGGTTCTGTCCTCTTCTCGACGACTGGGAGGAAGGATTTGATCAAAATCGATGCCCTGATTGATTTTTTGTTTGGTGTACAATATGTCCGGATATATACCTGCGAAGCTAAAGATCATGAGGGAAGAGGACAGCAAGTTGAATGTGAGTACCCGATCCCGAACGGCTGTACAGCTTCTTAAGTATCACCACACTCATGTCACACCCACCAGGTCATCGTCGTTGGAGCAGGCCTCGGCGGCCTTGGAGCCGCAATTTCCATCCTCCTCGCTGGTCACGATGTTCTCGTACTCGAGTCTGCATCGGAAATTGCTGAAGTTAGTCTCCCCTCCCCCAGCTCCCTTGCGTATTTCATAGCATGGCCTAGGTGGGAGCAGGAATCCAGATACTCCCAAATAGCAGCCGTGTCCTACAATCATGGGGAATGCGTGCCGCCCTCTCACTTCACGCTACAAGACCCAAGCAAGTAAATATGCGTGGCTGGAGAGGGAACCTCATCAGCTCCATGAACTTCCAAGATTCTGCCTCTAATTATCCTGGCACTTTTTACTGGGATTTCCACCGTGCGAGTCTTCACCAGTGTTTGCTCGATCGAGCGATCGAGCTTGGTGCTGCCGTTCAGTGTAACTCGCGGGTTGTGGATGTGCGGATCTGTAGGGATGGGGAAAGGGCGTGGGTGGTATTGGAGCCTGGGAGAGAGATCGAGGCCGATTTGGTGGTAGGTGCGGATGGGATTAACAGTAAGTTGAGGGAAGTCATGCTGCGAAGGGAGGATCCTGCGATTCCGACCGGCGATCTAGCATACCGACTGCTCTTATCCACATCAGAAATGATGAAGGATCCCGAGCTGGCTTCTCTTGTTACTGACCCGCAAGTCAATTATTGGCTTGGGCCGGATATGCATGCAGTGAACTATGTGTTGAAGGGAGGGAAATTGTTTAATATGGTTTTGTTGGTGCCGGATGATAGTAGGTATTTTCTGAGTTATTTCGTTCCTTTCCAGATCGTTTCGATAGCTGTGAGACATGTTCCTCACCCCAAACCATGTCACCTGCTCTTGGATCAAACTTAATCCTCTCAAATTCATTTCAAAGAAATAATGTTGACTGGGAAATCTTCCGTCAGTGCCAGCCGGAGCATCAACGCTTGAAGGTAATGTGGAAGAGATGCGAGCACTGTTTAAAGATTGGGATCCAAGAATACCAAAGCTTTTGAGTATGTGTGAGTCGGTTTACAAATGGCGTCTTTGCATTCGTCCTGGAATGGACAGCTGGAGCCACGCTTCTGGAGCCTTCACGTTACTGGGAGACGCGGTGCATGCAACGTTACCATATTTAGCTTCAGGGTAAGAAATCGTTCCCTTTTCGTTTGAAAAATTCGTACTGATGACCCTTAGGGCAGGAATGTCCCTCGAAGACGGCGCCGTGCTAGGTGAATGTCTCTCACGGATAACCTCCAAAGTTTCAGCAGAAAAGCAGATGGCCTTGCGTGTCTACGAACATTGCCGGAAGGGGCGCACAGAGATGGTTGTGCAGCGTGGGAATTTGCAGCAGTATCTTTATCATCTTCATGATGGCCCGGAGCAAGAAGATAGAGATCGAAGAATGAGAATGGTCCCGACACCTCCTCGGGAAGCTTTGGCTTGGAGAGATCCTGAACTGGCTCCTAAGCTACTTGGTTACGATCACCTTAAAGATGTAAGTACAATAATCGTTGTTGATGTAAAATTTTTGGAGGTCGCAAAGGACTAATCCGCATGTTAGGTTGATGAACATTGGCCGAGGGTTGGGAAAAGGGTTCGAGCACGATTATGAGTTGACGTGCATGTGTGTGTGGTCATCTGTAGACATATCGGATCTCTTATTACTTCATCTACTTTTACTCTTCCCTGTCAGGCCCTTTAGGACAATCACACCTTCTTGCACAACAGCCCACCTGGTGCTGCTGAGATGCTTAGCCATTATTCGGGGCAAATCTCCCATCCGGTATTTGCTGGCAACCTTGCCTAGATCTTCGAGGTTGGACCTTGCCATAGCGCTGACAAGTGCATTCATCTCAGCTCTTGAATCCCAATCACTCTCCTCGTCGTCACCTGTACTCACTGGGACTTCATCACCAGCCTCGTTGTTCTTGGTGCAAATTTGAAATGTCCAACATGTCAAAGTAGCCAAGTATAAAATCCAAGGATAGTAGAAGAAGTGTCCCACGTCCCAGTTTTTGAGCTTTCGAATGCCGTCTCTCAGAATTAGTGCAGCATGTGAGGCAGCTGTAGCGGCAGCCGGAGAGCCGTTTTTGGCCCAGCGTTCAACTCGAAGTTGAGACCGCTCTCGGTCGGTTTTTGTGATTCTGGGTAACGGGTTAGTCAGCAATTGCTCCATTAGGATTGTTTCAAGAGAGGGCATTGTCTTAGGAGAATCTCATGAAACAGTCGAAAATAGGAAAGGGCTTCTCCCCCAACACCTACAGTCGGCCAATGATGTGACTTGCTCCTGCATTTATCTGCATATCATTGATTTCCGCATGTAAGATGATGTGTGCAGCATGGTATATGGCGAGAATGGCGGTGCAGAATTTTTGGAACTCTTCCTTTGATCCATCGTTGTCACCCAAGGAGAGAAGTTTTTCTCTGCTATAAGAATCGAAGTCTGTTTTCCAGGTATCGTAAGAGCGGCCAATTTTTGCCTGCCATGACTCATCTTGGGCAACCGCAAGTCCTAAACTTTGGTCAATTCAAGGGGATGGGAAACGCCATGATTCAAGACATACCTAGCGAGGTTTGATCCCTTCTATTTAGATCCCAGGCAATTGACATCAGGCCGTGCAGGATCAATATTTGAGAGAGAGCATTGAGAGACCACGATCTTGTTGCTGCGCCTGGATTGAAGTAGGACTTGAGGACTGAGAGATAGGGTGGTTGTGACTTTTCTTGGGAGTGAAGCCTATGCCATTCCTCGGCAGTCTCTGCTTCCCACAAATTCGTATTCCAGGGGAGGGTAAGCTTCAATTCTGCAGCATTCATGCAAAGTGATTGCGAGAATAGTACAGCATGTTGGGTATCCCACATAAAGCAAAGTAATGCGAGTCTGCTCAGTAAATTAGCATGGAAGTATGGCTTAATGGATAACGATAAGCCAAACCTTCTTCGCTGCTCTGCATCAACTTCAGCTTTCCATCTTGTGTTAATATCCCTTTCGCTGTTCTCAAGATCATGGCAGCGAGCTGATTGGCAATCGCTCCTCCGAATCAGACTAAATTGTTACGTTAGTTTTAATTCCACAGCCTGGAGAGTCCATGCCAATTTCAATGGAGTCTCACTAGAAATATCTAGTGGAAGCGGTTCAGGAAACAGGGGGATCCGGGGGATTAGTATCCGAATTCGGATGTGGAGTCAACTTACTTGATGAGGAGGCCATGGAATAGGTGTGACATGTCATGCTGCAGCTGGCCGGCCCTAGACTTCCCAAAACACTCGACCAACAGGATAGTCTCCAGAATCCATAATGGCGGCCGAGTTGTGAAATCTGGACTACCAAGAATTTGAGCACGCATGATATCGTGCACGCAGATGGCGAATAGATGTGATTCTCTATCGCTGTAGGTGGCACCAAGTAGAAGTACTGAAGTCAAAAGTAACGGGTCAACGCCAGATGGACTAAATGTTGCTTGGTGGAGGAGCGGGTACGAGATGTTGAATCGGGTGAAATATAGATCACAATACTCCTGCAAGACTGAGAGAGATAGCAGAGGGTGGTCTCTGGTTATCTCCAGCCCATCTGGTACTTTAGGACGACCTCGATCGATCAAACTTAGAACACCTTGCCGAGCAGCTTCGTCCATGGCTGGGCGCTTTCTGATCTGCTTGAATCGATCAAAATTGTTGTCCGTCTCATAACTTGACCCCGAAGTTATGGGTGTAAGGAGATAATCCAGACCATTCCTTTGGATTTGATTCGGTCTTAGGGAAGAGAACCCAGTACTGGGATACCCAAGGCTGGCGGCCATATTAGTTCCAGCCATTTGCGAAAGAGCTAAAATTTGATTTGCTGCAGATGTCTCTGGGCTCATTGACTCTTGTGAAAAGGAACGCCTTGTGAAGTGAGAGGAAGTTCCGGGCATTTCGAATCCGAGATCCGGTTGCTTGAATGTTTGACTGATTATACCAGAAGAGCGCGGCAGTTCCACATGATTTGTTTTATTGCCACACTGCTCATGCGAGGAGTGGGGGTAAACATCCGACGTGGAAATCGAAGTGTTGCTAGTTGGTTGTGAACTTTCAAATCCCAGTGTAGGGCAGGCCTCTTTCTCAAACAACCAATTGTAATAGCTGAGTGTCGTAAACGGGTTATTGAAAGAACTAGCTGCAGAGGTCTTAGTGGACAGACTCGAAACCGTGTAATTTACTCACCAGTATCTGGGGCAAAGAAGTCATTGTACAGGATATCAGTGCTGGTGCTTTCCTGAGACTGTGAGCCCCATGAAGCATTGCACAAAAATTCTAAGGATTCTACAGCAGCGCTGTCATCTGGCAAAATAGCATCTTCGCTCAAGGTTGGCCAGAGATCGTCTGCTTGCGGCGGCTCACGAGGAAGTTCTGACGATCCAGCCGCGTCTGATCTGTTTGAGATCTGCTCACCTGTGGATGGTGGAGGCGATATCGGTACATCTTTCTGATCTGTGAAGCCATTCGTTGACTCGAAGGAATGATCCCGGAGTTTCAGACGTTTGCTTGCGGTAGTAGAGACACTTCTCTTCTCATGCTCTGGTCTTCGTTTAGTCACTACAGCACCGGTAGAATCCCGCCACAGCCTCTTCCGAGTCTGCAGTCTCCCCAGTCCCTCTCCACCTGCTTCGTCGTCCTTCTCTTTATGCCGGGCCTTGTGTCTATCTGTGGGTATCACATGAGCAAGGTGGCCCCCTCGTGAAAAGGTCATAGTCTTGACCAAATTCTCACTTACCTAGCAAATCCCTTCGTCGAAAAACGGCCTGGCATCTTTGACACGTGAAAGTGCCCTTAGTCTCATCGTGATTTAAGGCATGCCGGTGGAGGTGCTCAGCTCTGGAAAAGGATTTCGAGCAGCCCGACCATGAGCAGCGGTACTCCTTCGCTGGAGGCTCTGCAGGGGCATTTGCAGGAGGAGAGGCAGTGGCGAGGCTTGCCATTGAGGTACAAAGTGATGGATGGAGGATTCATGAGTACGAAGGTGGATGTTCAAGAGTGGGAGTGGGAGTGGGAGGACATTGCTATCGTTATCGCAGACGCTGCCCTTGTGTTGCCACCGGTTTAGGTGTGCCTGCAAGCAGCGCTTGACCTACTGGTACTCCTCGCGTATATCTCAGAACAGCTGCTCTTCTTGACTGACCATGGGCTAAAGCAATTTTCTTTTCATCGCCTCTCGACGCCCTTGTTCATCACCACGGCCGCAGTACACTGCCTTCCAAGCATCTTGAAACTGGCGCTCTATTCGGGTGCATGCGATTAGGGGTTTTGCCCCGATCCTAATCAAGTTCGCCGGCGATGAGAGTATCTTGTTGGCTAACAACTTGTCAGAAGGATCCGCGGCCTGCATGTTCCGGGGTCAAAACCCATCGCCTTTCCAACTTCCCTCATCAACTCGTCAGACAAGTCTGGAAAGCTGGGGATCATCCCGATCTGTCTCGCCGAACTGCTTGATAGTCTCTCATAGCAAGTGCCATGAAATATGTTGCAGCTCACGTTCCGTCTGCTGCGAGCAGCTTCCTGAAATGACTTGCCGGCACGCTCTCTAAGAGTCAATATAAATCAATGTCCCACCGAGTCTAGGAACAAGGTGCAAATTGGCTTACACCAAACAGCTATACTGCATTCGTGACCCGATTCAAATAAAAATTTCCTCAGCTCTAGTGGCAACATGGCCAATACCTTCAAAATGCCTCCGCAAACCCCTCCGAACTTCAACCACACTCCTGCGAGCGTCTTGGCTGGCATCTATTCAATTTTGGGGCACACACGCAAACTCCAGGACGAAATTGCAGCCAATTTTCGTCCAGAAGATGCCACCTTCAACAATGTCATACTCCCCCTTGCGAAAGACGACAACCACACCATCGCCCTCAAGAAATTGTTCAAATTCTTCAGCTCAACATCCACTTCTGAAGAACTGCGTAACGCTAGCAATTTATTTGAAGCACTTATTGGTGGTTTTGATTCTCAGTTCTTGATGCGAGAAGATCTCTTCCAGCTTGTCGACGCTGTGGTTCGAAGAAAGGAGTTGTTGGATCCAGAGTCCCTGTTCTATCTGGGCCGAATGCATCAAGCATTTTTGGACAATGGTTTGGGAATTGAGGAGGGTTTAAACCGATGTCGTTTTACTCAAATTCAGACAGAGCTTCGGGAGTTGAGTGTTGCATATCTTAAATCTCTCAATACAAGTACTGGGGTATGGCTTAGGGTTCAAGAACTTGACGGATTGCCTATGGAATCTCTAACTTCATTAAAGGTCGGAGATGGGGAGCATCCCGGCAAAGTTTGGCTTCCTTTAAGAAACCCCATTTTGATCATGCGTTGCGCTTCGTTAGGAGTGGAGCAGTAAGACAGAGAATATACGTTAGTCACGACAACAGATGTCTGGACAACATCCCAAGGTTAAAGAGAACAATTTTAAGAGATGAAGCTGCTAGGCTCCTAGGATACCCAAATCACGCTGAGTGCTAGCTCGAGAGGAAGATGGCGGAATCGACAGACTTTGTCAATGCATTCCTTAAGGATATTAAAGAGAAGCTGATGCCCATTGCGAAAGTGGAACTGGATGCGTTATTGGATCTCAAACGAGCGCATATTGAGAGCACGAAAAGCAAAGATGCCAGTGGTGTTGTACCTGAGGAGGCTGGAACATTTCATTTCTGGGATTTCAGCTACTACGGTAACCTCACCAAAGTACGGACGCATTCTTTTGACGAGGAGAAGTTCTCGGAATACTTCTCCCTAGAAAGATTCTTAGAAGGCATGATGTCGACTTTCTCGCGGCTTTCGGCCTTCAGTTTTGCAAGATAACTGCAGACCAGTTCTCTAAATTCAGACCGGAACATGTGATGATATGGCATCCTGACGTGATAGTCTTTAGTGTTTGGAAAGATGCTATCAACGGCGGAGATTTCCTTGGATACTTGTACCTGGATCTTTTTCCTCGTGACCATAAGTAGTAAGTAAACGTGCAAAGCATGTTCTACATTGGAGTATCTTGGATGTTCATGTATTCTGCTGTCGATCCTGCGATTACTGACTCCCTATTCTACAGCAACCATGCGGGACATTATAACCTTCGACCAGTAAGTATCCTTCTTGAATGCGTCGTCCTTCGTCTGACAAGCTAGGGATTCATCTCTCTTTCGGGAGAACGCCAATATCCAGCCTCTGCTCTGGTTATGAATCTACCCAAGCCGTTCTCCAACATGCCCGGCCTTCTGAAGCACGATGACGCTCTACAGCCACTCAATTCTCTTTTTAATAGTCCAATTTGAATATGTGTACTTTTTATTTTTGTGTAGAATTATCCCAATACAGTAGGATCATTTCTCCAATTTGCTACCTATACCAACCGCACACTGTGGTACGACGTTTTTACTTCATCACCTTGAAACCTCTATTCCATTACGCTCAACGCCCAGTCTGGAGTTGCGCAAAGGTCATGGAATCAACGCTGCTTCTCCCCTCTTCATCTTCCTACGCTTTCAACACAATTGGCTCCGGGCTGCATTTTCGCATCCTTGGTTTCGACACTGGTTCTTGCCCGGCCATTCGCACAGACTTGATACTCTGCAGCCATGGCATCTCCTCTTCCTTCTCCTCAATTTTCGGGCTAGCCTGTTTCCACCAACTCCAAAATACCAGCTCATCATCTTCTGCACCTTGCTCTCCTTTTAATCTGGCTTGTGCATCTTGAAGGCAATCGGCATCTTGAGAGTATTGAGTCTTGATTGCAAAAGGTAAGAGGGGAATATGGTTGAGGCGGAAATCGAACACCGCTGCGTAGGCTGAGCGGTAGGCTAGCATCCCAAGAATGAGACCTATTATCATGCCGAAGATCAGATCTTGGGCTTGGTGTTGCTGGGTATTATCAGAACATGGATTTTCCCAAGCAATTCACGGATCGAGTGCTTACATGGGATGTAAGCATTGAGCCCGAGACGAGGGATGCCAATATCAGGGGCGTTAGCACGACCATGAATGCCCAGAAATGTGATGCATGATCAGAAAAGACTTTCAACTTTGCGTTGAGGTAAAGGGAGAGGAAGACTGCAGCTGCGAATGAACTGGAAGCATGGCCGCTCGGAAAAGCCTGGAGACTGTTCTCAATGTGAGAACATATTCTTTGACAAAGTTTAAGAAGAAAATTTAGAACATACGCTCGGTCTATATCACTCGGATTCCCGAGGCATAGTGTTGCATTGAAACGGTATATCTTTTGATGGATACCTTCCACGATGGCATCCCAGTCTGGTTTGCACGCTTCGATGTAGAAAGGCCGGAAACCGCCAATGAAATGCTTTAGGGTGGTACAGACAAACGAGCTGAGACTTTGTCAATGTTGCCTCCTCGAAGTAGTGGAGACAGAGAAAACATAACGACATACGTAGAGACCACAGCTTTCAATAGACCCACGACCCCAGCGTGGAAGTCCCAAAGACTCCAAGTCTTGATTTGAAACATCCCTATGACGAGAAGTGGAACGAGGACAACCACCACCGCGCAGCCACGCGTCGGGAGCGGCTCCCCTACCAATGGATAGCTTATCTCTAGCGGGAGTTGAAACTGCCCGAAAGGTTGAGATATGCCAGACGGCGTAATCGAAGGTAGCATCGGGACCACACGGTAGTCCTTGTAATACGTAGGGGTGCAGTAAAGGCCTAATGTGAAGGCAGCGACGACAAAGAGGCACAAGTATTCTAACCAGACAACTTGGATGTAGGCGGCGCGGCCTCTTCTCATTGCATGTCCGCGACGAAGGGAGGGGCTATAACTGTTTGAGGGCGTTGTGATCAAAGACATGAGTGCTAGACAGACGTGCGAACCGGCATAAGATGCTGGCAGGATCATGAGAGTGACACCATGACCAGAAAAAGAAAGGAGGATGCATCGAAGAGGAAGAAAAGGTAGAGATAAAGTGGTACAATAAAAGGGGAAGATTGTTATTAATCTAGTGAAGTCACAGCAGAACCTAAAGGTTCTTGTTGTTGACTCGGAAGGAGCAAAGGATAGCCGGCATCGCCTGGACAGGACCTAAAGTTACAGGCAGGATCTCCTTCCGCAAAACTTAATGGAAAGAAACATCACGATGCCCGTCAGAGAGCATTAGCTGTGAATTTTTTCTCTACGAGACAAATCGAAAAGTGTTACAGTATATCGAGGAGATTCGAAGGGAGGACACGGCAGCCCCCGCCCCTTTTTCAAGTACCCACCGAGCACGTGATCAGCGTCGGTCTCCCCCGGGCTTCGGAGTTTGGGTGGATTTTTTTTTGGCCCATATAGAGGCCCAGATCCACATCCCTTTGTAAGTATCCTCTCCATTGCCCGTACTTCTGCCCTTGTCAGCGAGAGCCAGGAGGGATTTCTATTCCTAATCTACTCTAGATCTCTTTCTGTGTTGTCCAATCGGGCAGGAACGGACACTACATTCAGACTTGTAACCCTGGCTCTCCGAGCCTTCTACCCCGCCATCAAACTGGCTCCTCCTCTCGCAAGACTCTCGGTGATCTCGAGGCATATGGATCCTCGACCATCGGTTCCTATCAACACTGCATTTTCAATTGAGAAGATTTCCAGCAACGCGTCTACGCAATCAAGATCATTCAGTTCCGATAAGCCTAAAATGTCAGGTCAACCAAATCACCCAACTCTGCTCATTCCGGGCCCAATTGAGTTCGATGATGCCGTTCTTCAATCCATGAGCCATCACAGGTATGAAAGGCTTCACTACCACCCGCTGCACTTGTCTTATGTCTACGGTTGAACTGGGGCTGACTTGTACTTGTTGACAGTGAGAGTCATGTTGGAGCACCCTTTGTTGCAACATTCGGCGAGACGCTGTCGATGCTGAGAAAGCTTTTCCAAACCGAAGACTCTTCTTCACAACCGTTCGTGATTTCAGGCTCCGGAACTCTTGGCTGGGACTTGGTTGCGGCAAATTTGGCAGAACCTGGGGACGAAGTGTTGGTGCTCCATACCGGATACTTTGGAGACTCTTTTGCGGATTGTTTTGAGACTTATGGGGTCCAAGCAACACAGCTGAAAGCATCCATTGGGTCAAGGCCCCAGCTTCCGGAAATTGAGAAGGCGTTGAAGGAGAAGAAATACAAGCTGCTAACAGTTACACACGTTGATACCTCGACTGGAGTCCTGAGCGAGCTGAAGGCACTCTCAGAAATGGTCCACCGGGTCTCTCCCGATACGCTCGTGATAGTGGATGGTGTCTGTAGTATTGGATCCGAGGAGATTGAATTCGACAAATGGCAACTCGATGGCGTGATCACCGCAAGCCAAAAAGCAATCGGTTGCCCCGCTGGGCTGTCCATTTCGATGTACAGCGGCCGAGCAATTAAGACGTTCCAGGCCAGGAAGACCCCTCCTGGGTCTTACTTCGCTTCTTTCAAGAATTGGTTGCCTAGTAAGTCCAATCTAAATTCTCCGTAGGGAGGGGCTGATTTCAATAGTTATGCAAAACTACGAAGCGAAGAAAGCCTCGTACTTTGCCACTCCCTCACCACAACTGATCCACGCTCTCCACACGTCTTTGACTCAGATCCTTTCAAAGCCATTGGCCGAACGCTTTGCGGCACACAGAGCAGCCTCGCAGAAAATTAAAGAGGCTGTGACTGACCTCGGCCTGAAGCAGCTGGCCTCGGATCCGGCAAATCAAGCCAATGGAATGACCGCTATTTACCTTCCAGAAAACGTGAAGGCGCCAGAATTGTTACCAAATTTGCTAAAGAAAGGTGTTGTATTCGCTGGTGGTTTACACAAGGAAATTGCTGCGAAATATATCAGAGTTGGCCATATGGGAGTAAGCGTGGTAAGAATCGTACACCTTCTCAAATTGTCACTCTCGACTTACGTTACTCTAGACTGACCCCAAGCGTGATGATATCGGTCGTGCGATCCAGGCTTTGCAGAATGGGTTGTCAGAGGCGGGTTACCAAAAGGCCTAAAAATTAGAGGGTTTGCCTGCACTAAAAAGCAATCTTTTGAGAGACATTCTCGCTCGGCGACTTTGTAAATAGACCCACGTTCTCCGAATGACAACCTAGATTGGCGCAATTGCGAACAAGATTCTCCAGGCTTCTCCGATTGGATTATGGTTTCTCCCAGCCACAGCCGCAATTACCGAGTCCTCGAAGTGCAGAAAGAAGCCCTGCCGCTTTTCAAAATGCAAGAAGCACTTATTGCCTAAGCATGTCACTGGAGCGGCTACTCGTGCTCTATAAGGTAGAGCCTGCAGATGGCGACTTCCTTCACCCTACCCCTTTCAGCTGTTCACAGACTCAGGCTGATTCTGGCTTTCAGCCCGTGGCCAGAATGGGGAATCTGGCCCAACTGTAAAATTCTGCTCATCGATAGCTCATCGATAGCTTTAATTGATGATTCACAATTCGAAGCCCAAATGATTAGTTTGATCCGCTTGTGGCAAAAGGCATGCTGTTAGCGTTTTGTTCGCAACATGGTAGCGAAGTGTATTTATTGGCGGCTTTCCTGTGCAGGTATAAGGACACTCTCCTCAATCAACGCAGCCATTCAATATCCTCTCTTTGCTTACCAAATTTTCTCCAAACTACATCATATCATTCACGCAAAATCTACCACATCTCATCCTTCAATATGCGTGTCTCATCTCTCCTCGTTGTCCTCGCTGCTGCCGGAACCATGGCACAAAACGCTGTAAGAACCTCCAGATGCTACCTCACCACCTCAGCAGGGAACGAGCCTCAGCTGAGTTGAACCAATAGTCAATAGATACTAATCGTATGAATAGACATCCTCGAAGCGAGCAAGCAGCAGCTCGGTTGTGGTTTCATCTTCATACAAAACATCTAACCTCACATTCACCACATCTTCCTCTGTCAGGCCAACGACAACCGCTGTAGCTACCACATCCAAAGCCGCTACGGTCGCTACACCTACACCTACCCCAAAAACGACTTCAGGAGCGATGAGCGCCCTTGAGATGAGCAAGTACGTTGCCGGACTTGCTGCTCTCTCAGGGCTTCTAGTTGCCTACCTATAAGAAGCCTTTGAGTTTGGGGAGGAGGGATATGCGGGCCGGATCGGGCCGGATCGGGCCCAAAAATGGTATTCAGGGACGATGCTCTTTCGTTGCTGCTGGCATTTGGCACAGGGAGTTTAATGTACGGAGGTAGACCCAGCGAATGGGATTACTTAATCCCAGGTGTTGTTGTCAATGAAACTCTATGAGAGGAATAGTTCTTGTACATAAATATTTTAAAGCATAGATGTGCTGGAAAGCAATTTCATTTTTTTCAGTGGACCACGTCTTTCCATCTCCAGAGCCAATGAAGCGATGGACTGAAATATGTGACAACACACAATGAAAGACGACTAGTCAGGAGCATTCCTCTGAATGAGACGCTTTACAGACGAACATCACAGTAGCTGCACCATACGTTTGGAAAGTAAATATAAAGAGAAGATCATTTCTCGGCGATTTAAATATTTGAGACGAGGTTGGTGGTCGGTTGTCGGTCACCTAATTCGATTTAGTGTATAAATACGGTAGCCGACGCGGCAGCAAAACGTCGCCGACAGATGCTGGTGCGTGGAGGGGTCAATCTCGAAGGCTGGGACCAACTCCTACTTGCCATCAACTTCATACAACTCCTTCAACAACCAACCCGTGCTCTCGAGAAGACTCTTCCTGCCAGCGCGAGCTGTACTAAAGCACACTCGAAGCGAGGATCGATCTATCGCCGCCGGAACAGGTCCCATACCTTGAGATCAAGCTGCGAAGATGGCTCCAACCATTGAAGAGCTTGACGCGACTGTCCGCGCCTTCTATGAAGGCCGAGGTGAATCGGTTAGTACCTGCAAACTTACCAGCTTGACTCTGGCTTGTTTCATACTTTTGCTGACGCGTTGGGTGTATAGCAAAAGGTTGCTCAAGCAGCTCTCAACCAGGTATGTCCGCCTTTGCGCCAGGGAGCCTCTCTTACTGCGAACATATGCTCACGCCTCAAACAGTTCAAGGAAGATCCAGATGCTTGGTTACTGGTCGATAAGATCTTGCAAGATGCTACATATCCGCAGACGAAATGTTCGTCCCATCCATCTTAAGATATCTCCCTGCGCTGACAAATTACAGACTTGGGCTTGCAAGTACTCGACAGTGTCATTATGACCAGGTGGAAGGTTCTTCCGAAGGAGCAATGCCAAGGTGAGTATCTCTGTCTGTTTGACAGAGCGGGTTTGCTGACTGCTGAATCTAGGAATTCGCAACTTCGTGGTCGGCTTCATCATCCAGTCCTCCGGCTCCGAAGAATCCCTCAAAACCCAACGAACCCTCCTCAATAAGCTCAACCTCGTCCTTGTCTCTATCCTCAAGCAAGAGTGGCCCCACAACTGGCCCACCTTCATCAACGAAATCATCTCCTCGTGCCATACAAGTCTGTCGATATGTGAGAATAACATGGCGATTCTGCGGTTGCTATCCGAAGAGGTTTTTGACTTCTCGGCGGACGCAATGACCTCGACGAAGACGAAGAACTTGAAGCAAACTATGTGTGCGGAGTTTTCATCCATCTTCCAGCTCTGCAACGAGGTTTTGAACTCTGCCACCCAGGCAAGTTTGATCAAGGCCACACTCGAGACCCTCCTCAAATTCTTCAACTGGATCCCACTTGGCTATATCTTCGAAACCCCCATCATCGATACGTTACGTACGCGATTCCTGGAAATGCCAGAGTTCAGAAATGTGACTTTGAAATGCTTGACGGAGATTGGTGGTCTACAAACTGGTCAAAACAACGCCTACGATGAGAAGCTGGTCCAGATGTTCACAGAAGTTCTCACAGCCATATCCAAGATCATTCCGCTCTCTCTTGACCTGAAATCAACCTACTCCTCCAGCAATTCAAAGGACCAGGAATTCATTCAAAACCTTGCGCTTTTCCTTACCAATTTCTTCGGTGTTCATCTCAATGTAGGAATCCAATGCCTACCATTTTTGAAAGACTTACTTACTGACTTGTTGACTAGCTCATCGAGAATCTTCCGAATCGCGATTTCCTGACCCATGCTCACTTCTACCTAATCCGAATTTCCCAAATCGAAGACCGAGAAATCTTTAAGATCTGTTTGGAATACTGGACCAAGCTTGTGCAGGAGTTGTACGATGAGATGCAATCACTCCCTATCACAGATGTCAACCCACTCATTAACATGGGAGTTGGTGGACTTACAAATCCCGGTGCACCAAACCCTAGTGTTCTGGCAAACTACCCGCTCCGCAAGCATAAATACAACGAAGTCTTGTCGAATTTGAGAGTCGTTATGATTGAGAAGATGGTCCGACCTGAGGAAGTGCTTATCGTTGAGAACGATGAGGGGGAGATTGTTAGAGAATTCGTGAAGGAGAGTGATACTATCCAGCTATACAAGACGACGCGCGAGTGTCTGGTCTACCTCACCCATCTGGATGTCGTCGATACCGAGCAAATTATGACCGATAAGTTAGCACGCCAAGTTGATGGCTCCGAATGGTCGTGGGCCAACTGCAACACATTGTGCTGGGCTATTGGATCCATTTCCTTGGCAATGAACGAAGAAACCGAGAAGCGTTTCTTGGTGACGGTTATCAAGGACCTTCTTGGCCTTACAGAGATGAAGCGAGGCAAGGACAACAAAGCTGTCGTGGCCAGTAACATCATGTACATTGTCGGCCAATATCCACGATTCCTGAAGGCACACTGGAAATTCCTGAAAACCGTGGTCAATAAGCTTTTCGAGTTCATGCACGAATCACATGAAGGTGTTCAAGATATGGCTTGCGACACCTTCATCAAGATCGCTAGGCAGTGCAAGCGACACTTCGTTGCCTTGCAACCAGGAGAGACAGAGCCATTCATTGAGGAAATAGTTCGCACCATGCGCAAGATCACCTATGATCTCTCACCACAGCAGGTCCACACCTTCTATGAAGCTTGTGGTTACATGATCGCCGCACAACCTCAAAAGAATGCCCAGGAGCGCCTTATCGCTGAACTGATGTCATATCCGAATGCTGCGTGGGATCAAATCATCTCTCAAGCTACCGCCAACCCCACCACTCTGCAAGATGCAGACACCATCAAGATTATTGGAAACGTTATGAAGACGAATGTATCGGCTTGCACGTCGATTGGAAGCTACTTCTACCCTCAAATCGGCAGAATCTATCTGGACATGCTGTCTATGTACCGTGCTACCAGCCAGATGATTTCTGAAGCAGTTGCTCGAGATGGTAAGCCCAGGTTCCATGCCAACTGAAACAAAGTACACTGACATAATGAAGGTGAAATCGCAACAAAGATGCCACGAGTTCGAGGCTTAAGAACAATCAAGAAAGAGATCTTGAAGCTGATCGAGACTTATGTTGAGAAGGCCGATGATCTTGAGATGGTCCGAACAAACATCGTCCCTGCTCTCCTTGATGCTGTGCTCGTCGACTACAACCGAAACGTCCCCAACGCTCGTGACGCTGAAGTTCTGAAGGTCATGTCGACAATCATTACGAAGCTTTCTGTACGTTGGACCCCTCATCGCTCGAAATATTCAGTGGTGCATCCCCTTTCTACTTCTATATATGTGACGAATTCTTTCAAAATTATTGAACCCTGAATTACTGACATCAATTTATAGTCTCTTATGGAAGACCAAGTCCCTACAATCATGGAAAATGTCTTTGAGTGTACCTTGGAGATGATTAACAAGGATTTCTCGGAGTTCCCTGAGCATCGTGTCGAATTCTTCACACTCCTTCGCGCCATCAACCTACACTGTTTCCCAGGTAAGCCAACACAACCGTTTCAATGTGCAACAGCAGCTAACACCGTTTGAAGCTCTTCTCAAGCTCGATAACAGACAATTCAAGTTTGTCATCGACTCTTGCATGTGGGCCAGTAAGCACGACAACCGTGAAGTAGAATATGCTGGTCTTAACATGTGTCTGGAGTTGATTACAAACATCGCAGAAACCGACCCCTCAACATCGAATGCTTTCTTCCAGCAATTCTTCATCCCCATCCTACAGGACGTTTTCTTCGTACTTACCGACACAGACCACAAAGCTGGGTTCAAGTCACAGTCCATGCTGCTTTCCCGAATGTTTTACTTCGTTGAGCCCGCGGACGGTACGCAACCCAAGATCCAAGGACCCATCTACCAGCCAGATCAGGCCCCTGCAGGAACAAGCAACAAGGAGTTCTTGGGCGGCTTCGTTGCCAATCTATTGCAGAATGCCTTCCCAAACTTGCAACCGTAAGTCAAACGAACTCTATTTTTACCCTTATCTGATACTAACTTGACATAGGGGACAAATCAAGAACTTTGTCGAGGGCTTGTTCACTCTCAACAGTGCTTACGACCGATTCAAGCTCAACCTTCGTGATTTCCTCATCCAGTTGAAGGAATTTGCGGGTGACAATGCCGAGTTGTTTGCGGAGGAGAAGGAACAGATGGAACGTGATGCCAAGGCTGCTGAGCGAGAGCGGCTGTCAAAGGTTGGCGGCTTACTCAAACCTGCTGAGCTCGCAGAGGATGATGATGATTTGTGACTCGAGGAGGAGTTGAGAACGGAATACGCGAAGGTCGAAGCACAAGACGCCACTCATACCACAATATGCAATCGTCGCCTTAATCCAGTCAACAATATGGATGGGTGGGATATGTACGATCTTTGAACGCCTCGCCTATGCCCTGCAGTGGCTTCTGCCTGACTCCCTGGATACAATCTTTCACTCTTGCTCCACCTTTTTCCTCTGACGATATACCACGCGCTCGGTTGGAGTTGGGCTGCGGGGCTGAACTTGATTATGTCTAAAAAGTTGTTTTTCTGTTTTAGATTCTCTTCTCCGATCATATCGCGAGCCGATACCTTACAGATTTGCATTGCTTGCGAAGAAGTTTCGTCTCGATCTCGGAGGAACATGGTTTGACGGTGGATGATGCACGAAGATGATGAGGCAATATGAGAAACGAAGACAGGACCGCCGTATGTAGATGCCAGACATGCAGCAGAATTCATCATACATGAAAAGCACCCACTCTAGCAAGATGACGTCCGACGAAAGTGTGTAAACTATCGACTTCTAACATTTTTGCTGCTGAAATGCACACGCACGTCATCTTCAATTAACTCTCGATTTGCTCTCGAAGCTCTTCCAAGTGCGATGCTGCAGGAAGACTTTACCTGTTTTTGGCGCTCTTTCATGAACGATGCGTCAATGGTTGGTTGCCCTTCCCGGACATTTAGAGAAGGATTGTTTAGATTGGAAGTTACACCGTCCCGTCCCTAAGTAAGGTTACGCAGTGGGTTTCTGCACTTCTCAAATGCAAATGCAAGTGCAGGGCGGGAGAAATGGGTACAGGATCGTCATGGTTTCGACCAGGTAGGTACCGTAGGGTTCTCCGCAAAGTGGGAGAGACATGGAATTATAAATAACGGCCATGGCTTGCCTCTTGCATTGATTTAAGACAAACTGTCTCGGGCATCCGTTTTTCCTACGCATTCTTCAAGTTCGAGATGATTTTTGCCAGACTGGCGACAGTGGTGGGAGCGGTGGCTGGTGTAGCGACTGTAGTGGCGCAAAGCGCGTTTGTCAATCAGACGACGTGTAATGGGAAACAGTATACTTATCAGGAACTGGTTGATTATGGCGCCATTTCTGGGGATGCGAGTGATGAGTTTGGGGATACGATTGGTGGGATTGGGTCTTCGCTTGCCATTGATCGATCGATCCCAGTGGGTGAAGCTGTTAAATGGAAGCAATACTGGAGTTCTTTGGGCACTGCCGGATCGAGGCTGGTAAGTTTGGCTACTTCTGGAGTGAATTGGTCTGACGAAAGGAACATGGAAGGGACGTTGAACTTCCAGCCAAGAATCTACAAGCTCGATATCCTCTTCACTCCAGAACCGAGTGCCACAGTCGCTAATCAGTCTGGAAACAACCTTTTCTTCACTTACAAAGAGACTGTCCGCTTCTTTGGTCTTGATGGAACACCTTGTACCGGTTTGGGCGCGGATCCAATGGGTCATCTCAGCTTCGCTAGTTTCCCAGACCTATCTGTAGCAACTTACACTGGAGATAGCTTTGGCAACGTAGGTCCTGGAGGCCGCAGGGTTCCTGTTGATGCTAAAGGATTGGCCCTCAATCCTGATGGTTCTTTCTGGGTAAGCGATGAGCATGGCCCGTATATCTACAGTTACGTTCTCCTGTTTCTGATTTGAAGGTTGGGAGCTGACCTTGCTCACAGGTTCAGTGCTGCCGGCTTACTGATTGCAGCGATTCGACCTGTTGATGCCATGATTCCTATGCGCAATGGAACGGAGTCTTTCTCTGCCGATTCTCCCCCTTTCTACGATAATAAGGGTGCCGGCGATGATGTATTTCCAGCGAATAACCCCACCGGACGTGACAACAACCATGGCTTTGAGGGCTTGACAGTCACCGGAGGTGGCAACGCCCTGTATGTTCTCATGCAAGCCGCACTCAACCAAGAAGGGGGCACCAACAAGCAGACTGAGTGGCAGACCCGTCTCGTCGAGTACGATATCACCGTCCCAAGCGCACCCCAGTATGCGAGAGAATTTGTCGTGCCTCTCCCTCTGTACAACGATCCTACAGCGAAGGCATCCAAGAATCCCAAAGTAGCAGCGCAGCCGGAGATATTCCATATCCAAGATGGCCAGTTCTTCGTTCTGGCCAGAGACTCTGGTGCTGGACACGGCCAGTCATCTCCGCTCTCAGTGTACCGCCACATTGATGTCTTCGATATTGCTTCTGCAACTGACATCAAGGGATCTGTTTGACTGTGCCAACTGCTCCATTGCCACTGATGCGGGTGTATTAAATTCTGCCATCACCCTAGCAACATTTTACTCATTCACCGACCCCGATGTCAACTGCGAGTTGACATCGAAGTCGATGATGATGATGATGATGAGTGGAGTGGTGCGTCTTCAGTATGTCTGATAACGACTTTATCACCCAGGATGGGTATCTCGAGGGCGGTGCTTTCAAGTACTCCGATGATAGCGGGTTTACTCTTGATAACCAAGCCTTGGTTTTCAAGATTCATCTCCCTGACCACTCGAGGCCTTTCGATAGAGATTCGTAGGTTTGGAGGCCAAGACTTCGAAGCAAAAGTATTGTAGATCTAGGGAAGTGTGTCGAAATGTAATAGTAATTCTGTAAAACGGTATGAAGTGCTCGAGCTTCTGCGACTTGTGAGCAGCACGTCACTCTATTTCCATCAAGGGATACACAAATGAGACGTTACGTTGGCACCCTTGAACCTCAGAGCAACCAGCATACTTCCTGAATACGAAAAAAAAACTAAAAAACCAATGTGCTCCTGATCACTCAGAAGCCTCACCCTCGTCCTTGAAGGATTCTGCCCGGAGACACCGACATGTAAAGACCAGGGCTGATTGCAGGTGACAAAATGCGAAGGCTCGCTTCCCCGCAAATGCTAGGCCAGCGCTGATTGTGTATGCGATCTCATCGAGTAAGGAAACCTTATCGTGTATCACAACCTTTGCGAGGTGTGGAAGCGGCTGCATGCCGAGCCAATTACAGGTGAGGCGTGCCACAGACCGCAGCCACTCCGGCCGTGGAAGACGCCGGGGGCACCAACGGCAGCCGGTCGAGCAAGCGCTGATCACGCGCTGATAGGCGGCCGAGGAGATTTTGATAGGGATTTGCAAGGCCTGGCTGTGGCTCCCTGTTTCCCCTGTGGCCTTGCGAACCCGCCGCGGGCTGCCGTGCTTCTTCTCGGTCGGCCTCTGCTTCATTTTCGCGCGCCCGTCTCGTCATCGCACCAGCCGGCAGTCCCCCACGCTTTGCCACCTCCCTGCATGGATTGGCAGCAAGGACGCACGCGACTGGCCTCACACTGGCAAGCCTGCTGCCATTTTCGCCGCTAGAATACCTTCGAGAACTCTTGACCTGCACCCGTCAGCTGGATAGCTGCTGTATCAGAGCTTCAACGCGGGAATGAAAATCCAGCTTTGAGCGATAAGCGGTGCCAGGACCCAGAGTCTTGGTGGCCAGTTAGACGTATACCTCCGAAGCCAAGGAACGGCTTTTGGACTCTGCATGTTAGAACCTTAACGTTTCTAAGCCCTCTGGTTGAAGATCTTGGGCTGCAGCGCAAAGAGGTCTATATATTGGATCCGATGCCCTCCCTTCAACATGGAAGACCAGACTCAGAGAGCTCCTCTTCCTCACCGACACCGAGAAGACGACACCACGGCCACGGTGCTTCGAAGAGCTTCGCAGACGCAGAGAACTCGCCATTACTTCCCAGCCCATCAACTCCTGTTGAACGTCATAGCTCTGATTCGTTGGAGGGAGTGTTCGAGGCTGCCGATTTCCGCATAAGAAGAGACGCGCACCCACTTGCATACCGTTCCCCCTCATATCATTCATCCGACGAATCCTATTTCTTCGAGTTCATCATGGAGAAAGTCAAGTCGACGAAACTCGCCCACTTCGTGGACAGACTCGCAGTTGATTCGGAACCCGGTTTGACGAATGCTCAGTTGATGCTGAACAACCATGACTTGAAGCCTGTGGAACCTGAACGCCGTCAATGGGGTCCGTGGAATTTTGTGGGATTCTGGTATGTGTGACTTTCTACTTCTGACCTCATGTTGAGACTAAATGACGGATGAGATCTTGCCCTGACCTTCAAACTTACTTCGACAAAGCTAACTCTTTGCAGGGTATCTGATAGTTTTAATATCAACACTTGGATGATTTCCTCGACCGCAATTGTTTCCCAAGGACTGTCGTGGTGGCAATCATGGATCTGCGTCTGGCTGGGATATGCTATTGCGGCTTGCTTCGTGTGTATGACTGGACGAATTGGAGCAACATACCACATCTCATTCCCCGTTGTGTCCCGTTCCAGCTTCGGAATTTGGGGTGCTCTTTGGCCTGTCTTCAACAGAGCGGCCATGGCTTGTATCTGGTATGGAGTCCAAGCCTGGATCGGAGGAGAGTGCGTCAAGCTCATGATCGAGGCCATCTGGCCATCGTTCACCAACCTCCATAATGGCATTCCCAACTCCGGAACAAACACGAGAGACTTCGTCTCTTTCTTCATCTTCTGGCTCTGCTCACTCCCCGCGATCTGGTTCCCAGTCCACAAGATTCGACACTTGTTCACAGTTAAGGCTTTTGTTGTCCCCACGGCGGGGATCTCATTCTTTATCTGGGCCATCGTCAGAGCTCACGGCATCGGACCTATTGTGCACCAACCAGCCAGTGCTCATGGCTCCAAATTGGCGTGGGGCATGGTGTCCGGTATTATGAGCGCTATCGCCAACTTCGCCACCCTCATCGTTAATGACCCCGATTTTGCTCGGTTCGCTCGCAAGCCCAAGGATGCCCTCTGGTCGCAACTTATCACTATCCCTGCTGGATTCGCATTTACCTCATTCATTGGTATTATCGTGTCCTCCTCCTCTACTGTTATCTTTCACAAGGACCCAATCTGGAACCCCCTTGAGCTTCTTCAATCATTCCTCGATGAAGGAACGCACAGCAACCGTGCCGGTGTCTTCTTCATTGCTTTCGCATTTGCCCTCGCTCAACTCGGGACCAATATCGCTGCCAATAGTGTCTCTGCAGGAACTGATATGACTGCACTCCTCCCACGATATCTTAACATCCGCCGTGGAGGCTATATCTGCGCTCTTGTTGGGCTTGTCATGTGCCCATGGAATTTGCTCTCAAGCGCTAACAATTTCACCACCTACCTCTCTGCCTACAGTGTCTTTCTGTCTTCCATTGCCGGAGTCATCATCTCCGACTACTACGTCGTCCGTCGCGGATACCTGCAAATCAAAGACCTCTACTCCGCCAAGAAGAACTCACCATACTACTTTTGGTTCGGATTCCACTGGCGAGGCTACACTGCGTATATCGCCGGAATCCTCATCAACATTGTTGGTTTCGTTGGGGCGATTGGCAAGCCTGTCCCAGCTGGCGCCAATTACATTTACCGCCTGAACTTCTTCTGTGGGTTCATTGTTGCAGGGACGACTTACTGGGCTCTGTGCAAATTCTTCCCAGTTCCGGCCACCAGTGACGTGTGGATGGAAGTCGGTGATCAGATTGAGGATCCGAGCATGGCTTATGGCGAGACGAGCAGCGAGTATGATGAGGAGAGAAATGCTGGTGGTGTTTTTAAGGGCGGAGAGGTTACCGAGACCGGGAAGATGGATCTTGAGCACTAGACAGGTGGTGTTTTTGGATTGGGTGCGATTATGAAGTTATGATTCCCATTAGAGCTAGTGTTGATTTTTGATTTGTGTATTTGGCCGTTATTTTCATAGACTTTTGTTATGATACCACTCGCTGAGTCGATTTTATGAAAGACAGTATCTTTATCGATCACTTTTGCAGCCTTTAAACTATCATCGCGATTTGCGCATAGAACTCTGAATCAATGCAGTGAATTAATATGGCATTTCTGATAAAAGAGTAGTTGCACTGCAAATACAGTGCAATTGAATGCTCAAATCAAGCAGTTGGTTCGTAGTTTTGTACCCCTCAAGACTCACTTACAGACTGCATGGCTCCTTCCGGAGCACTTCAATTGAGATTTTGAACCACTGAGTTGGGTTGCCTAGTCACGAGGCAAACCGCACTGCATTTTTAGTGCCCTCGAATGCTGCTTCCGCAAAGCCTAGTGGGCTCGGCGTTGCGGCGATTCCACGGCAAAGATTGCTCGGCAATGTCAAGTTCGGGACGAAATGCCCCTATTTCACCCCCTCGCTTACGCTGACAAGGTGAGATGAAGATTTTTGCTCGCTCGCAAAGAAGAAAAGGAAAGAAAAAGGGGGGGGAGAAGGTCCCAAGAAAAGCGACACGGAAGCGAACTGGCACCTCCAAACTCATTTAGTATAAAAAGAGGGTAGAGCAGAAAGGAGAAGCAAAAGAAATCCCTCGGGAACCCGGAAACCTTGGCTTGCGCCCAGTTTTTTTGCTGTGGCAGAGCATACCTCGTTTGTACCCGCGTCGCTCGTTAAGGACGCTATCCCAGCCTGTCGGGCTTCCCAGTGTTTCTAACCTAACCACGCGGGCTAGAGTACCGAGGCCTCTAATTGTTGCAGCGCAGTTCCCTGTTTTGGTTCAGGTATTGAGTTAAGCGCCCGGTACCGCTGAACGGGGCAGTACCGCGAGAAGGTAAAACACCCCCCCTTTTATTGTGAAGCCGGTTTTGATGCGAGAGATTGGCCCCGGTTCGGCTCAAGCTTCACTTGTCAGACGAGGATCAGGAGCTTCCTCTTCAACAATTGCTATTCTACCGATACGGCTTTCCTGCTGAAGCCGAATACAATCTACCACATCATATTGTCACGCAATCGCGGTCTGGCTGGCTGGCCAACTAACCCCTCACTTTTCAAATTACTCTCGGAATGGCGAAGAATGGTCTATGAGATTTTGTGCATTTCACCTACCAGCTTTTAGAATCCATGGTCGTGAAAGAGTTGTGTAGAAGAAGTAGAAAAAAAAGGGACTATATTAAAATATGCATTCCTTAACGAAAGACATTTTTGAAAGCGTTGAACTATTTGACAAGCAGAATTTAAAGCGGAATTGGCAACAAATGAAACGACCAGCGTTTCGTTCACGCCGCCAAATTCCTCCAAGAGAGAGAGAGTCTGAAACACCTTGAAAACTGAAAGTGATTGTTGGGGGGGAATATATCTATATCAAGTAACATCTCTTGGTGTAACCTTGACCAACAGCTCGGGTTTCTCCCACAGGATGAAATTACGCATATGCTCCCACGCGCGCTCATTATCATCCGCCAAGTCATAGTCGAACAAGAACACGCTCTTTGCAATCAGAATCCTCATCTCCATCAGCGCCATACTATCAATTTCGTCAGTCAGCCAACCACTTTAATTTCAAGATTCCAGGCTTGGGGCAAATTGGGGAGGGCCGCTCGTACTTCTGTCCAAGGCAAGCTCCAGGTCCTAGAAGGAATGGGCAGCTCGCGGAGAGATTGTCGGTGCTCTCCGGATCTAGCCAACGCTCAGGGACGAAGGAATCAGGGTATTTGAAGTATTTGGCATTACGCGCTGCGCAGTAGCCGTGGACGCTGACCACTGTCTGAGGTAGGCAAAGTCAGCTCTACCACTCCCTATACACACTTACCTTATGGGGAAGGAAGCCACGTAAACTTACTCCTTCAGGAATCAAGACTTCATCCACAGTCTCGCCGCCTTTGGGCACAACCCGTGGCGTCCCAAAGGGCATTGGTGGCACGAGCCTCAATATCTCGTTGATGACAGCCGTCAAATATGGAAACGTCGCACTCTGACTAGTGATCTCGCTCGACGAATTGTATCGCGACCTAATCTCTTGCTTCAACTTCTCATACACGCGCGGTGTCCTGCACAGCCAGTATGTTAACACGCTCAGAGTTGTCGCAGTCGTTTCGCTCCCTGCAATAATTAGGGTATTGCTATACGAAGTCATGTGCCAATCATTGAGACCCATCTGGTCCCTCAGTTCGAATATATAAGAGCAGAAGTCCTTCCTCTCCCCTTCTCCTCTATCTATTCGAGCCTGGATCTTTGCTTGGGACTTCTCGATATGATTAAGCGCCGCTTTTCTGACCGATGGTGGGCTGAGAACCCAAACCATCTTTTCCAGCAAAGGAGACACGTGGCCAAGGGCACAAGACCAGGAAACAAAGATCACCATGTTCAGGATTGTCGCGACCCATTCGTTGGTTTTCCTTGCTTCGACCGAGCCGAATGATTCCCCGAAACAAAGTTCTCCGAGGACTTGAATCAAAGTTAGAAACATTCTTGCAATCTGGCCACTATCCTTTACGTACCATCGAATGTAACCCAATTGTACCATTGTTTGAGGTCTAAGGGCCCTTTGCGGGACTCCTCGGCCATGGATGCCATCAATATGTTGACATACCTCAGAATAATATCTTCCTGCTCAAGGAGATTTTTGGGAGAAAATGCATGAGACTGAAAAGTCAGCTGATTGGTTTCATTTGCGTGCACCCGTGAGAAACAAGGACGTACCAGCAGTTTCTTTGCTTGGTTATGCTCCTCAACATTGGTAGTGCTGACGAGATGGGGAGCTCGAAGCCTGGGATTTCGGATTAGCCCTCCCTTCTTGGCAGGGTCGAATTGTTCTAGAGCCACTACTCTACTTACGTATCGTCTGTGACGAGAAATCTGGGGTCCTTGGTGAAGACATTACCTGACTTGCGCTGCATGTAGATATCTTTCCAGGAATTCGCAGAGGAATATGATAGTTCGCCTGGAGCGACGCGGACCACCTCACCTAGATCATTCGTTAGCCAGAAAGGCTATGTGGTTAAAAAGAGAAGTATGGTTGGTGCTGGTACGTACCGTACTTCTCATGAAGATCTCTCATTGTCAAATAACCTGATCCACTGACGATGGTATAGGCGAAGAAAAACTACGGGGTGCCATTTCTGTCAGATATTTTATCCCCCCCCCGTGATTTATTACCCGTTCTTGAGAGCTTACTTCTGATATACCAGCATACCACGGACCCGGGAATTTGGATAAGGGGTGAAAGTACAAATTGTAGACTGTATGGCTAACGAGGGAAATGATTACCTTCGTTTTTTTGTTAGTTTCATCTGAAAATCTTCCATTGTTGGTTACTCACAGCTATGAAGAAGAAAAGTCCAAGCGATCGCCATCCAAAAGACACTGGAAGCTGGGCGAGGAAGGTAAGGAGACCCATGATTGCCTGCTAAAACGTGCATAGAACGCATCAGAATCCGAAGTACAGTAGACGACGATCTGGGTATAAATCAGCTAAGTTAGCCTTGTGAGCCCGTTGCCCGATGGGGCCGAGTTGATGGAGGTGTTGGCAGTCCGGTTATCGCTGTGCTGCTGCATGTCGACGGTTTCGGTCAGGCAGTGGTCAGTCGGCGCTTACGAGTCAAGGGACCTTCCCGAGACTGCGGACTCGGCAAAGCAGCTGCTCTCATGATATGTTGTTGCTGGATTGGGCAACCCGCTCTCCTTTCGATCTCGATCTCAACTTCTTTGTTCGCTACAACACCCTAAGTATAGGCCGGACCCCACAGTCGAGGCTTCCCTATTTTGACTTCGTGCTCAAATTCGGGATATCTGTAGCATTTGTAATTAGTGTGGTTCTCCTTTCTGCCTAATTAAAACTTACTCCTCAATAAATGCTGCGCCAACGGTCCAGTTATCAAGGTTTCGAAGATGCGTTAGAAACACAGGATTGATTGTGTATTCAGAGGGAGATATTTTGATTAGAGTATCTTCAGGTTGATAAGGCCAATTAATTGACAATGTTTCGTTGGCTGCGTTTGTCAATGCTTGGTATTTGTCATGATATGTTGCGTTTCGACACAACCTATCGCGCGACTTTGGCCTGGAGACTTTAAGTAATTGTACGAAGGCTAAAAGTATATTACCGAGTACGTACCATGGGTACATGTCTACCCAGGTGGGATGAGCAGTGACAACTTGAGTTGCTGTAGGTCTCATCCAGTCAGGCATGTCGTAGTAGTCTTCTTCACTGCCTGTAATCATCCACTATCACAATCAGCAAGGCCGCAACGCGGAACTTGAACACAAAGAACTCGACTTACTCGTAGCAAAGTACACATATTCCACATGATAGCAATCTATGTCGAATTAGAATGACCAAGATAACTGAGAGGAGATTCACCTGTTCAGGAAGGCTGTCCATTGTAAAAACGTAGATCACCTTCTGTTAAGGTTAGCGACTCAATCACCTCCTACTGCCAAAGGATACTGAACTCACCGACACAATTTCCGCCGCTAAAGGATACATCATAGAATACTGCTGCGGGTTCAAAAGAGCTGAGATGTGAGGAAAGCTGGGATTGGCAAATTCCAGAGTGGTTCCCCCGTTTTGATGAAGTGGTTTCAGATTCGCCATAAGATCAAGAACGATGTGGTCATATTTGCAAGTTGCCGGGTAATGAATTGGCCTAGCTTTCCAGACCGGCATTGACAATGGTTGCTGCTCAAGATCTTGATATAAATAGAAGAGACTGGGATCAATTATGGTCTGGCTGGCAGGTTCTGTAATGATAATTGTCAGCCAATAAATAGTTCCACTTCTCGGTAGGTTGGGATTACCTGTGCTGATCTGTCCTGCAATAACTATCGAGTCTGCAAATTGCGAGCCCATTTCCAGGTACTGTGACATGCGGCTCTGCTGTCGCACTACAACGTCCATAACGGCGGCTGTGCCTTCGGGAAAGCATTTAGGGTCTTCCACGATGGGGTGTGGAGGGCCCACTGCGGAAGCCGACCGGATTGTTCCTGGGGGTGCCAATTGGTTTTTCTCCTGAAGGGAAGCACTCTCCAGCCTGACCAGATGCAATTCTTCGGTCAGCATTTCCACCCTTCTTTCCAGCTCTGCAATTGTTTGCTTGACGCGCGCCCTGGTATGCCTCTGACTCTCACGATCTTGGGCGCGCTTGCGCTGTAACTGCTCGGGCGTCAGAAGCGACACTGATCGAGGCGCTTGCTTCGGTTTGGAGGACGAGTTGCCATTCCCACTCCCCGAAGAGTCTGGAGAATTCTCTGAAGAGCGACTGCCTGCGGGACTTGACATGTTGAGTTTCAGAACTTCGGGATTTCGGGATTTCACGTGGGGTCAGGGGAACGATGGGATGTCTCATAGCCCACTCGCGTCAGATAGAAGACGGATTGGACTGCAGTCTGTAGGAGGGACGGTGACGGTGACGGGGACGGGTTTGTACGGCGGGCTCACAAGCTGGTTCTCTATTTTATGTCGGCTGGCCTGCAGCTGCGCTCCACGGAGCCTCGCCTCACCGTCTCCCGAAGTCTGCGGCCGTGCGGATCGGCGATGAATACCGAGACGGGGGCGGGGCGCTGAGTGCTCAGTGCTCAGTGCTCAGTGTTCACTGTTCACTGTTTACTGTATTGTTCACTGTTCACTGTTCAGTGCTCGGAGGACATGGGGCGGGGACGACGGAAAGGAGGGGAAAGGAGGAGAAAGCAGAAAGAAACAAGGGGTGGAGAGAGCCAATAGGATGTCCCGTGCGCGCACTGCCAATGATAAGTACTGTACGGAGTTTGCCAGAGCTGGGAGTGCTGTGCGCGGCGTGCGCCAGTCACCAATTGGAATGCTCCCATTGTGTGGGGGCGGGGGTAGGCACGGCTCGGCCCCGCCCCCTGGCGTGCACTTTCCCGCTCCGCGCTCCCGCGCCCCTGCACGCCCGCAGCAGCCTTGCACCTTGCTGACCTTGGCTTGACACCTTCAATGAAGCGAGGCTGCTTACTCGCTAACCCGCTGCAGACGAAACACGGCACTGCACTTCTTGTTTTTGTTTTTGGGCATGCGGAGCCCACTTCTCGCTCCCCGTTCTCCCTTGTCGTGGTGTGCCGCGTCCCAGCTCCATGGTTTTGCTACTGGCCTTCTTTCCGCCCTTCCAGAACGCCAGAACGCCGACCTTGTGACCTTGTGCAACAGATTGATGGAGGAGTGGTGGTGGATTGAGGAGGAGCTGTGCCTCGAGAGATAAGGATAGCCGTAAGACATGTGGATATAGAGAGTACCCTGTCCGTGAAGAAGGGACGGAGGAGACGTACGAGCGAGACGTTGTCTAGCTTGCAAGACCCAGATGGAAGGAATGGAGAAGGGCAAGCACAATCCACCACGAGTCAGGCCGCACAAAAATGCTTAATTTTATCTCTATCCCGTCTGCAGGCTGCAGCTTCCCCAGCTCCCCCAGCTCCCTCAAGCTCCCCCTGCTTCCCACGAAATCCACTCGAGGTGGGCTAGTGCTGCCGCCAGACCTCCAGTACCCCGGAACCCAGAACCCAAGAACCGGTTGCCCGTTTTGGGTCGGATGCATGCCTTCCATCCAGCTTTCAGATGGATCGATCGATCATATTATTTGCAGCGCTCTCGGCCGGGCAACGACCAGCCTTGTCTCGCTCGCCGCGGGCTGCACGGCTGATACGACGCTGCGGGTAACTTACATAAATATGCTGTCGATCGGCACTCGGGACATGAGCTCCCTCCAGCTCTATGTTGATGTTGGACGAGGCTCCTCGCGGGAAACTCTACTCTTCTGCTCTAACTCCACCAAAGTTTCGAGCCGCGAGATTTCCATCTCCATCTCCATCCCCAACGTACCGCATTGGTCCTGGTCCTCATCGACATGGCACATTCAACCAGCGACGGCGAACATGCCGTGACCCCCACAGAGCATGAGAAAGAAGGTCACTCCCCCATGGTCCAGCAGGTCGGAGCTGAAGCTGCTTTCGACATCGATGCCCACGATTTACCCAAAGGCTACTTCCGCAGCCCTTCCTTCCTAGGAACAATGCTGGCGGTTGGCCTTGCTTTCACTGGAGTAAGTACGCCCCCTCTCTAGAATACAACAAACGGGGCTAAATTTGCATACAGGGCGGTGGCACATTTTCTCTCGTTGCACCTCTCCTTGGTGTCATCAACGACGATATTGGTCCCGATCCCAATTACCTCTGGATTGCGCTAGTCTACACGCTCACGCTCTCAATTGGACAAGTTCTCGTCGGGCGTCTGTCCGATCTCTTTGGACGCCGATGGTTCTTTATATTGGGATCTGCTCTCGCTCTTATTGGCTGTATTGTTAGTGCACTTGCGACAACAGTTCCTATCTTGATCGGCGGGTCCGTTTTGGTCGGATTCGCAGCGGCTCCTCAACTCTCGTACACGTTTGTGGTCGGAGAAATTATACCTTTCAAGCATCGATTCATTAGCCAGGTATATTTGTATCTTTGGGTGACAGCTGTAGTAGGATTCGGGCCCGCAATTGCGTACGCCTTTGTGCAACATACAAAACATACATGGCGCTCCTGTTATTACCTAATGATTGGCATCAATGCCGCATCTACGCTATGCTGGTTTTTCTGGTAAGCCCCAAAACCGCTCTGTTCAATTTAACTTCTAAGGGATAATAGCTACTTCCCTCCTACGTTTGATGATAAGTACAAACACAAGAAGACCAAGCGACAAGTTTTCATAGACTTCGACTTTATTGGCCTGATACTCTTAGTGGGTGGTCTTTTGGTCTTCCTTATGGGTATATCTTGGGGAGGATCTTATTACCCATGGAAGTCTGCGCACGTTATTGCAACTATTGTAGTTGGATTTCTTGCTCTAGTCGCCTTCGTTCTTTACGAGGCTTTTATGCCTCTTAATGAACCGCTCGTCCCTATGCACCTCTTTAAAAACGTCCCATGGGTGGCAACTATGATGGTGGTTTCTCTTGGGGCCAGTGTCTATTACGCCTTTGCTATCGTCTGGCCAACAATGGTATTCTCGCTCTATACGAGCGATTTGACGTATGGAAGCTTGCTTTGTTGCGTCACTGGATGTGGCATAAACGCTGGCCAGCTACTTGGTGGTAGTCTTTGTCGATACCTTGGCAAACAACGAAGGCAAATAGTGCTGGGAGCAATAAGTATGGGAATATTCCTTGGAGGCAAGCCTTCCGTATTTCCCTTGCAAGCAGAGATGTCCATCTAACGGACCTTTTCCAGCCTGTGCATGCGCAACTCCATTCAACCAAAAGACCGTTATTGCGTGTCTCTTCCTCGGAACCGTATCTGTGGGCTTTATGGATTCCATTGGCCTTACTATTACCGGCATCGCGATCAAAGACCAGTCCGAGATTGGGACTGCCGTTGGGGTCGCGGGCTCAATGCGTACTGCTGTGTCGACGGTCGCACAAGTCATCTACACCGTGATTCTCACCAATCGCTTACAACAGACGATCCCCCACGAAGTCCCACCGAAACTCATCGCGGCAGGCCTACCCGCCTCATCTGTCCCGTCATTCCTGGCAGCAGTCGCTGTCGGAACCCCCGCTGCGTTCGCCAAAGTTGACGGACTGACTGCTTCCATCGAGGCAACTGGAATCGCGGCCTACAAGCTTGCAAGCTCCCATGCCTACCAGACTGTTTTCTATTCAACGATCGCTTTCAGCGGTATTTGCGTCTTGTGTGCTCTCCTTACTCCTAATGTCGATGATCGCATGACGGACAAGGTGATCGTAACGCTCCATCGTCACCACGATGAGGAAATTGGCGAGAAGTAAACCTTTCCTATATAATAGTCATAATTAGGCAACGAAAGATCGGAACTCTCGGGAAAGGTGAGATCAGAGAACATGACAAGGGTAGTTGATGGGTAAGGAAGAAGAGTTTCTCGCGCTTTCGTGCTTTCCGGCAGCACCCGGAATAAGAGCAATTTCACTCCAATTCAAAAGAATGGGATCCAGGAGGCTTTCAATATCCATTGTATTTTGGAGTGGTTGATATCTCGCAACGCCTAGGAGTCAAAATCTGTCCGTTTGTATTCCCCAAGGCTAAGACCCAAACCCTGTCCGGTCTCCTGCTGTATGATTTGTGCCATGAACTCCATCGAACCATATCTCCATTTCAATGCGTAGGGTATCTTGCAATTCATCTTGATTCATTGCCCAAGGTAGCTTCTGCTTTTGTTTATGGGAGTGGCTACCAGTTCCCACAAAGCTTCCAACTACCTTACTTCACCCACCGTCTTTGTATTCCCACACTCTTTTATTACCTCGAGCATATGGGCCCGTTCACGCTCAATCTGCCTGGATGGCAATTCCATTTCATCGAATTTATCTTCCATCTTGGGCAGTTCACCTCCACAACCTTCTCTTGACGCCCTCACGTGTCCTCCCACAGCATCATCAAAATCAACTATTCCATTGACGTTATCTTGAACCCCATCTGTCTCTCCTCCAGCAAACAGCTCGTGGACCAGTTCCTTCGCTGCCAACCTATCCCTCACCACTGTCTATATTTCCGGCCATTAGCTCTGATGACTCTGATGACTCGACAAGTTCTGAAGAATCTACAGGCATTGAAGAGTCCCCAGGGCCGGACACCAATAAGCAAACAGCATCTATTTACTTTATCAAGGACCGCTCGTCCACCTAGAAAACAAGGCGGAAATACAAGGGTGCAGGGATATGGATGGAGAAGAGATGGATCCCAAATGGGCCATAGAAGTGGTAGATGGGAAGTTGTACCTGGAGCAGTGCCAATCTCTCGCCGAGGAGTATAACCACTTTCTCAGCGAATCAAGAAAACTAAGGAAGCAAAGAAAGCGAGGCGCGGAGAGTTTGAGTCTACAGCTCTCCTAACAGGCAAGTCTGAATATCCTCCGAATCAGTGACAAGCAGTGGCGGCGTTCCTAATTGACATGGACTCGAGTTCCTGGGTCCCGGATAATATCCAAGCTACCCGACCTTCTACCGCGGGTCCGGATTACAGAGTCTTCCGGTCGAACAGGAGGAAGAGAATTTTCGTCCAACCCAGACGGCCTTATTCCTGGGATTCCAGATAGTATGTTGAGCTCTTTCCAATGGTCAACCTCAACGCTGTCAATTGGCCTCATTGCTCCTACCTGGCCATTCATGGAACCAGATGGAACTTTTTCAGGTGTGGATTCTGAGAGGAGTAAAACTTACAAGTATCGCCAACATGCGGACTTCGTATTTGATAAGATAAGAGTTCTTAAAGCGACGGCCCGAATCACTCCCTCCAATCATATCCTAATAATAATCGAAACTGACTCCCACAGGCTCCCTTGCAAATGAAGAACGGCGGTCCCCTCGAGAATTGCTGCACTACCCATACTGTCTTGCTGCCCAAGCCGAATTCAATCTCCCAGATCAGATTCTCAACGGTCTACCGCCAACACAGCTCTCAACCGGATCGTATGAGATGGTGCCTTACAGGGATTGAACTCATGCTTGTAAGTTACAAAAACATTTCCATTGTCCATCTGTTCACTTCGAGATAGGACTGACTGCCCCTGGCTTTCCTACTTGGGATTTGATTCCAGTGGAGCCACCTAATCAGCTGCCTGGTGAGGAATACCGCATTACGGCTTGCCGTTCCTCTGACCAAGGAGCAATTTGGTGGGCACAAGTTCAACATACTACAAGCACCTTCTTGTCTAGTCCATCTAATAAACAGTTTTTCGGGCCAATGTACGAATCGTCGCTCATGAGTTTGCAGTGTGGCCAGAAACCCAGCTATGAATGCGTTTCCTTCAATTGCATCAGCTGGAGGCCAACCTCCAAAAATGCACCCGAACATCGACTCCTCTTCTGTCAAATGGGTGTCCTTTCTAAATGCGAGACATGCTGAACAAGCGGTTGTACTGTCAAGAGGGGAGTCGTTGGCGGCTCTGTCCTACCGGCTGTGGACGTAAATTGTTTGTTTATCCTTGTATGAGATTCTGTATTAAGTTTATGGTTAATGATAACGAGGCGAGCCGCTTCGGTAATCTCTGTCCAAGAAACTTCTGGGACATTGAATACGAAATGGAACAAAATTGCGTCACACGAAATACCCACTCCTGTGCCACAGTCTCTAATTATCCGAGAAGTTGTGAGACGTTGGATAAACTCCCATATGCCCTGCAAACGCCGATGCATTGTTCAGGAATCAAAAGAAGTTGTGTAGTGCAAATATGGCTTTTCATTCACAGGAAGGAGTCCAGAGACAGAAATGTACCGGCTTTCGGACCGAATACGATCATTTATCTCCTTGTTTCTGAGAGAGAGTGAAGATTGTTTCCGCGGCAGCGTGAGGATTTCCCGACCATCCGTTTTCATCCATACACCACTTGATCCTCGACTAGAGTATCGCAAGGGAGCGGAGGAGCTGGCATCCAAATGCATGTAAAACACGAACCAGAAATGTAAGAATGGTTTGCTGTATTTTACGTACGAGAAAACGACGACAGATTTTTGGATCTGACTAAGATCTCAGGTGACTGTGTCAGACTCTGGTGAGATCTGGTGAGATTGGGGCTGGGGAACTTGGCAAGCCAGTTTCCAGGCTCTGTCGGAAACAAAGCCAATCCGAACAACACCAAGTCGTACAGTATAGAAATACGGCCACGAGCTTTCGGGACGAAAACATCCTGATTGGAGAGCACGTGATATCGAATCTCGTTCCGCCCACCTCATTGGGGCAGGGCAGTCCCAGCACGGCGGCACCGCCCGGCGCATTTACTCGACCGCTTTTACTCACCCCACTGGTCCGGCTCCCAATGCACGAATCACAATCCCAGAATTCCTTATCGCAGTGGCTGAACGCCGAGACCATCGGCGGGGTACGGATCCGTCGAGCTCTCCCTGTCGTCCCCAGGCGGACCGAGTTCTGGACTCCTTTGTCCCGTAAGAAAATTTCCATTTGTAAGAATAAAGCGTTTTGACCTGGGGATGATGAATGCAAATGACATCCTCAACAAAGGACGAGAACAATGAACGAGTATGGGGGCGCCGAGAATGTGATGCGATCATGCGTGGGAGGCACAGAAAACCCCCTGGCGGTGGGTGGGACCGCTGGAAAGTTACGAAACGAAATCTGTGCTGCTGGCGGGAGGCGTTCTCTGACATCTCTGTGCCTGTGGGGGGGAAGCGAGCAGCAGAGAGAGCTATTCCCGGAACTGAAGCAGTGAAGCTGCGGTGTATGGATTCCGGGTTTTGCAGGACCCTGCTGTCGCTGACGCTGACGCTGTGTAACCTGGAGGGGCTGGTCAGTGGTATCCAAAGTAAGATATCCCCAAGCCTCCGCACTGGACCATCTTGAACGCGCTGGTCGAGAGGTGAGCGAGGGTGCTGCGACTGTCACGGAGCACTGCAACGGGAGATGAAGAAGCGCAGGCAAATGCCATGACATACCAGCAGCAGCTTCGTGACGATCTCCAGTTTCGCGGCGGCAGCAACGGCTTGCTGCTTGCTGCTCGCTGCGGGAATGGCCTGCATGACGAAGGCAGATGGTGAAAATTCGAAGTCACTGCAGATTCAGATCCAACCTGGGCTGCATTCCTCTTTCTCCACATGTCTGGCTGTCTGGCTCTCTGGCTGTGTATGGAGTAGCTGTCTGGTATGGTATGGGAGTGGAGTGGAGTGGAGGTCGGGGGCGCATCCGAAGGTGTGTGGCTGAAAAGTCCGCGAGCGAGAAAAGCCCTTCAACAAAAAGGCTCAAAGAGTGAAATTCCCGCAAAGCTGGACAGCGAGGTGTCGTGTGCACGCGAAAATTTGACCACGCTGGGGTTACTACTTGTCGGCACTCCGCAGACAAAGAAGGAAGAAGCAAGTGATGCCATGAAAAGCTTTGCAAAATATGTGCCTCGCTGTGTTTGGGGGGGACTGACCTTACTCGCTCAATAATTCATGGTTTCGGTTTGTAGTGCTTGTATCGTGTCCCACGCTGCCAGCTGGGGCAGGGGCAGGAACCAACGACCGACCCCTGTCCGGTGCCGGGTAAAAACTTGGGCGCTCCCTTATCGTTAAATAGAACTTCCTCCTCGCCTTCCCTCCCCTCCAAACTTCTCTTCCGCACAACAACACGACTCTGTCTGTTGAAGCTGATCATACACGTACCCACAAACAATCCTCTCAATTGCAACCCCCCCAACACCGCAATCATGGCGACGACAACCACCATCTCGTACACTGCCAACGTGAGTTACTGCCGAGCTCGGAGATGTCCCCGTTGCGCCGCACCGTGCTAACCCTGCTGCAGCTGTTGAAGTACATGGCCCTCGACCAGAAGGGCAGTGCTATGGCCGAGTAAGTATCGCAGCATCGTTTTCTCTGTGAATCGCAACTCATCGTTCAAAAGGTACATCTGGATCGACTCCACCGGTGGCGTTCGTTCCAAGTCAAAGGTGAGCCCACTCCCACTCTCGCTCCCACTCCCGCGAGCCGACGCGGGCCGGGACTTGAGAACAACATACTGATCCAGGAAATTTCCAGACTCTCACCAAGGTCCCAAAGGATGGTAACTTCAAGATTGAGGACCTTCCTGAGTGGAATTTCGATGGCAGCTCTACTGGCCAGGCTCCAGGCGACAACTCGGACGTCTACCTCCGGCCTGTGGCCATCTTCCCCGACCCGTTCCGTGGCGCTCCCAACATCTTGGTCATTACCGAGTGCTGGGATCCTGATGGAACCCCGAACAAGTTCAACTACCGCCATGAGTGTGCTAAGCTCATGGAGGCCCACAAGAGCCACGAGCCATGGTTCGGTCTTGAGCAAGAGTACACCCTCCTTGACACCCTCGACAAGCCCTATGGCTGGCCAGTTGGTGGGTACCCGGGTCCACAAGGCCCATACTACTGTGGTGTTGGCACTGGCAAGGTCTACTGCAGGGACATTGTCGAGGCTCACTACAAGGCTTGCTTATTCGCTGGTGTAAAGATCTCCGGTACCAATGCCGAGGTTATGCCTGCTCAATGGGAGTTCCAAGTCGGTCCTTGTGAGGGTATTGAGTGTAAGTCTATCCCCTTTTTGAAAATTTCGAATATCTAGCTAAAGTCACCTGCTTAGTGGGTGACCACCTTTGGCTTGCCCGTTTCCTTCTCCACCGCATTGCCGAGGAGTTCGGTGCCAAGATCTCTTTCCACCCCAAGCCAATTCCAGGTGACTGGAATGGAGCTGGCCTTCACAGCAACTTCTCTTCCAAGGAGATGCGAGTCGAGGGAGGCATGAAGCACATCGAGGCTGCTATCAAGAAGCTCGAGGGCCGCCACAAGGAGCACATTGCAGTCTACGGAGAGGACAACACCCTGCGTCTTACTGGCAGACACGAGACTGGTAACATCGATGCCTTCACTTATGGTGTAGCCAACCGTGGTGCATCCATCCGTATCCCGAGAGAGTGCGGACACAAGGGTTATGGTTACTTCGAGGACAGACGACCAGCTTCAAATGCTGACCCATACCAAATCACTGGTATTATGATGGAGACTGTAAGCGTTCTGCTACCCTTTGATTCGCATTGTACTAATATGTTGCAGATCTATGGTGGCCTGGAGGAGACCTCTCTGAAGAAATAGATCGGCGTTGATAAACGGGGACGGTTGCGGTGTACAACACAAGACTTAATGGCGTGATTCAATGGTTCGGAGATTGATGCTTTATGATAGCGATGATTTCCTTTCTCAGTCACCCAACTTTCGAGAGTTGCCTTGTAAATTGCATGGGCTAGGACAATCGATACCAATTGAAATACCCCGTCACGTGCTCTATGTTGTTCACCTCGATTGGCAACCAAATACTTGCCCGAGATCATGACGGGTTTGACACTAACCAGGAACACAAATATACAAGAACAACACAGTCTCCGAACAATTTCCGGGGAGGCTAGCCTTGCCAAATGTTGTCAGCCTTGAGCGCTCGTGCAGCCCCGCCCCTGTAAATACTGCACGTCATTCCATCAATGTCCGAGCTCAGAATAATTTGAGTTTCGTTCGCGGAGCTTCACCACGACTGAATCAACAGTTCATAATGCTTTGCACAACACTCTTTAGAACTCCAGCGAGATTGCCGCTACGGCCATTGTTCCGTTCAATCTCAACTCTCCCATCAAATCCTCACATTGTGCGTCAATTCCTGCCCTAAGCGTCACCATCTAATACGTCCAGTACATCTTCCCCAACCCATCACAACCAACAAACTCTCATATCCTCACTCTCTTACCCACCGAACCACCTTCCCAAAATCTCTCAATAGGCACAACAACCAAAATACCACCAACGCCCGACTCCTTAACCGAAAACCCGCATTTCCTCTCCATCCTCAACGATGTCCTGCGGCTACACGCAACTGAAGACCCCCTGGTGCAAGGCCAAGCCGCAGCCTTTGCATCGACTTCTGGCTCTGCACTAGGTTCAGGGGGTATGTTCTTCCCTCAGCAGCCGAAGAGGAAGCTTCCTCGTTCTGGGGGAGGAGGTGGTACAGCAGGTGATGGGGCTGGGGGAGCGAGTAGTCAAGGAGGAGCAGGAGGAGGTGGGAGAGGAGGATGGTTACATGTCAGTGATATGAGAGCGCCTCCTGATTATGGACGCATTGCATGGCCGGAAGACATTTTTGGAAGCTTGGAGGTTGATGGGAAGGGGGAGTTTGTGGCTGGTGGGGGGGAAGTGAAGGGGAATTGGCAGGCTAGTGGGAGTTATAGGATTATTACGAGGGAGGGAATGTGAGTGCTTGTGAACCAAAGGGTGAAGTGTAGTTTGCTGACTTTCGCAGATTGGGATTGAGTGACTTTTTGAGAGGGAAATTGGTCGAGAGACTGAAGGAGGAAGAGAAGAAGGGGCTGTGATGATGGGTCTAGATATTTGGGAAACAGGCATGTACAGCGGGGGAAAGACCGACTTCGGAGCTCAATGTATTTAATGACTTGGAACTCTTAAAGGAAAAGTGAATGGGAAGAGAACCATGAGGAATTTCGCCTTGGAAACCATGGCACAACGACCGATCTTGGCCTTTTACTATCAAACCGGGATGGCAAATAAGCCCCGTGGCATTTTATTTACAGAAGGAGAGATTGCAAATGTACGAGAGTTTGCATGTGATAGGCTGGCTGTAGATAAGTCACTGATGCCCAGTAATTTTTCCGTCGCGGCTGCCTGAATGAACTTCTTCCACAGCAACTTCCAACATCTATTGTAATTCACCCACGCGCGAAGCCTAATTAACAAATATCCGACCGGAGCTAAGATATAAGGGCGGTTTAAGAGTCTTTTCAGGATTCATACTCCGCAAAATCCCGGCTCGATTCGTATTGTACGACGCTTTTACCCCTAATGCAGGAGCAGCTTTTAGCGACCTCCTCACCAACCTGACAAGCGCCAGCGAGCTCGCAGGCCATTTTGTGAGCCAGCCCATCTGAAAGCTCGACATCACCAAGTGACACCAAGAACCTGTGCTCTCGACCAACCCAAGAATGAATGCGACAGCCACTTGACTCTCGAGGAATCTCCTTCAACACCCATCAATCAAGCTGTTGATCATCTCTTCGCTTGTCACCCGGCTTTGGTGGGGCAGACGACGTCGCTCGCAATCCCTCCCCTCCCATCCACCACCCAAAAGCAACCTCCAACCCCGCCATGATGCCTCACGGCGCGTACGATGATGGAGAGCTCGAGATCTCTCTCGCGCCCTCGGCGAACCGCCGCGCGCAGAACAAGCCTCCAGATGCGAGCAGTCGTCGAACGCAGAATAGCAACCATAACAGATCTGTTGAGCCTGCACCTCAGAAGAAGGCTGAGCAGCGAATCGGCGCCTACCATATCATCCGTACGCTGGGAGAAGGGTCCTTCGGAAAGGTGAAGCTGGCCACGCACCGTGTGACGAACCAGCAGGTGGCTCTTAAGATCATTGCTAGGAAGAAGCTCATCAGTCGTGATATGGCTGGCCGGGTGGAGCGTGAAATCGAATATCTACAGCTTCTCAGACATCCCCACATCATCAAGCTGTAAGTTGAGCTTCTCCTTTGTTTACATGACACAGAGCCTAATTTGGGACCCGCAGATATACTGTGATTAAGACTCCGCTGGAAATCATAATGGTACTCGAATACGCCGGCGGTGAGCTTTTCGACTATATCGTACAGAATGGCAAGATGAAGGAAGACGAAGCTCGAAGATTTTTCCAGCAGATTATATGTGCCGTTGAATACTGCCATCGACATAAGATCGTTCACCGAGATCTGAAGCCGGAGAACCTCCTCCTCGACGAGAACCTGAACGTCAAGATTGCGGACTTTGGACTTAGCAACATCATGACAGACGGAAACTTCTTGAAGACAAGCTGCGGTTCTCCTAATTATGCAGCACCAGAGGTCATCAACGGTAAATTATACGCTGGTCCGGAAGTCGATGTCTGGAGTTGTGGAGTGATCCTCTATGTTCTCCTCGTTGGCAGACTGCCATTCGACGATGAACATATTCCATCTCTTTTCGCAAAGATTGCCAAGGGCCAATACGTCGTGCCGAATTATATGAGCTCTGGAGCTGCTTCGTTGATCAAGAAGATGTTGGCGGTCAATCCTGTGCACCGAGCAACTATCGAAGAGATTCGAATGGATCCGTGGTTCCTCAAGAATTTACCGGCATATCTACAACCACCCGTCGAGGAGTTCCTGGATACCGGAGTTGATTCTAGCAAAGCTATCAACCCAAAGCTTATTGCACCACATGCCAGTCCTGCTGTCCAAGAGAAGCTGCACGATCAAGTCACAGAAAAGATCAGTAAGACAATGGGTTATGGTATCAAGGATGTTCAGGAAGCTTTAGCTGCTGAAGAGCCATCTGCTATCAAGGATGCATACTTGATTGTGAGAGAGAACAAGCTGATGCAGGCCAATCGTAAGTCCACCCTTTTCTATGGACTACAAATTCTCTTCACAAGCTTTGGACGGAATCGTTACACGGCGAAGAAAACATTGAATATTTTACTAACGCAAATTACAGCTAATCTTGCAGACGACAAAGGCCAACTTCTATTCCAAGCTTCCTCGCCACCGCCTTGGAATGATGGCATTAAGCTGGACGCTGCCATCTCCCCGCCAGCATCTCCTGTCGCCAAGGAGCCTTCTGCAGGTTCTGAAGTTCCCATGGTGCGGCCAAGTCCCCTTGTGGATGCTATGTCTCCCCGTTCCTCAAGCTCGATTGGTACTGATAGATCACTTCGACCCTACGTCAGCAAGATTGGTATTCTTCCAAGCAGTCTGCCAACCTACCACAAGGATTTTATGGAGGCTCGACGAACGGGTAGGAATATTGGAAACCCTCTTTCGACCGCTCACTCAGAAGTTGATGAACCACACCCTCAAACCGAGGCTGAGAAAGCTGAGACCATGCGTCGCCTCAACCCTCACTCTCGCAGTCAGCTCAAGTTGGACGAAGCAAGTAAGAGACCCGCCGGAATGACGCCTGTTCCACTGAAGAAGGTAAAACCAACGAAGTGGCAATTCGGCATCCGGTCACGCAATCAGCCTCTGGAGGCGATTGGCTGTATCTATAGAGCTCTTCAGAAGCTTGGAGCTGAGTGGGCTGTGGATGAAGATTGGACTCCGTTTCGTCGAGAGGATGGGGAGGGCGACGAAGGGTAGGTGTGATTCAATACTTTAACGCAGTGCTAACAATCTACATCAGAACAAACAATAACAGCTTCATATCGAACGCTAGCGGAGGCTCATTACACCATGCGGATTCCATGAGCAGGCAAACCAACCGACATGATGGCTCAAAGTTGAGTTTCGGCAGTGTTGACCCCAACGCGCGTTACAAGCTACCGGCAGACCCCTGGGTGCTCCGAGTTCGCTGGAAGAAAGACGGCATGTACCCTCCTGGAATCGTTCCTCCCGGATCCACTCACTCATCCTCGATAGATCTTCGTCGTCATTCCGCAGCCTCTCTTAGTAGCGCCGGTGGTTCCCTTACATCCCAGGAGGCCTCGTCTTCCCCAAAAGCGTCAAGTATGAGGCCCATTGAGAGCGTCGGCATGCATCTCGACATCCAACTCTATGAAATGGAGGTAGGTGTATACTTGGTCGACTTCAAGTGTGCCGGCTACGAAACTCCGGATGGAATGCTACTTGAAGAGAAGGACGTCACTTCACCATTCCCATTCCTAGATCTAGCTTCCAAGTTAATCATTCAACTTGCCGAGGCGGACTGAGAGGCCTTCTTCTGGATAAGAAGGTAATGTTAAACGACGAGATGAGGGTTAGGTTGGGTAATGGCAGGATGGAATGGAATGCTATGGAAAGAATCTTTGACGCCGAGGAGGAAAAATATGAGCGAACGAAACGAACAGACGCCTAGAGGCCGAGAAAATCTTCGAGCATGGCGTTGTTCAGGAATGGTTGAATACCCGAAGAAATTTATTTCCAAGTTTTTCTCTTCTCACGCATGGTAATGGCAAGGAAGATGGATGCGTGGTTATCTCCACTCTTTGTGCGCAATAGTGAGGTTCTTCATCATAGATCAGATCAGGGATAGGAATCCAATATGCGTACCGTTAGGAGAATTAAATGTGGAGGGCGAGATGTGAAGTTGCTTCCGTGCCTATTAGGCCACTGGCCTGAGAACTTTATAAGATCAAAAGTAGGTATCATATCTAAGCACACATTTTTGTATGTGAAGAGCATTCTTTTGATATTCTCGAGTATGTGAAGTCCGAGAGACTTCGTCTGAAGTGAAGCCTGTTATAATCTTACATTTTGTAACCCAACGCCATATGTTGCTCCTGAACGCCAGAGTCCCATTCTCAGCTCAACCTGATATGGTCTCCTAACCACGCCTCCAACTTCGTCTTGTTATTCATCGTCTATCATTCTGACCCTGCCCCTGACCTTGACCGCCTTGCTGCCCCTGATTCTGCGCATCAAACCCAGGAGCACCAGGAAGCGGCGGGAATCCAGGCGGGGGCTGGAACCCACCCGGCAGTGGCGGAAACTGGAAATTCGGAGGAAGGCCGCCCGGGGGTGGGAATTGCATGCCCTGGGGGAGAGGAGGCATTGGACCGCCAGGGAACGGTGGCATTGGCATTCCACGGCCGCCTGGTGGTGGAATCGGGAGACCGCCTGGCAGAGGCATTCCGGGGATTGGCGGCATACCGGGCATACCAAAGGGGGGTGGTGGGACGCCTAAAAGCTGCGTTAGAAGGGCCTGAAAAGGAGGAGAAGGAGAAGACGTACCGCCTGGGAATGCGAATGGGGGAGGTGGGTTGAGGCCAGGGTTTTGACCGAGCATAGGGTTGGATGAGGATTGACCTTCTGCCGCATAGGAGGATGTGATCGAGTCGATGACGGACTGGGCTTTCTCGTGGCCGATTTCTGGGAGGTTTGTTAGTGTTGACGAGGATGGGGAAGGATGCAGGCGGTACGTTGGTAGTAGTCTACGACATTTCGCAGGTGATTCCTTCCGCTGTTGTGAGCTTTGCGGACGCTCATCGAGTCGTGTGTGAGGTACACATCGCAGTAGTCGCCTGTTACGGGTCAGCATGAGCTGTTCTGAGGCTCTTGAGAAGGTGGAGAGCCCGAGAACTTCGCGCCTGGAGAACTTACAGAAGACTGTGATGATGTTAGCAGAATTCATTAGACAAGTCGCAGGGCATAGAACTTGCATTTCGGCATATTGGCGGTGTTGACGCTCAAATGTTACTGATGAGGTTGTACAATGAAAGTCGAGCTTTCCTTGGAATTCAGATGTCAAGTTGAAGTTCGCGACTTCCACTCACGTGACATTCAAACTCTGGACCGATGATCCCTGCCCTGCCAATTGCCACGTTCCAAAAACGTCCCCTTTTACTTTACGCGACAGATGCCATTCTGGAAACAGACAACCTCACACAAACACCCGGCAAGATGGCATATTTACAGCCCCTCCTGCGCACATTGTGCAGCCTATTGCTGTTTCTTGCATGCGGAGAGGCCCTGAAATTCGATCTCGAAGCCGCAAGTCGGGGGGATGCAAAGGGAACAAGATGCATCCGGAATTTTGTTGCGAAGGATACCCTGGTGGTGGTTACGGCTACTGTGGATGGGTATAAAGGTGACGGGATGGTAGTCAATATGCATGTAAGTTCGGAATCTTAGACTCTTGATGAAAGGGTATGTGCTGACAATGCAATTCACAGATCAAGGATGCTGTTGGAAACGAGTATGGACGACCGAAGGATGTTGCTGGAGAGCAAAGGATGGCTTTCACATCTCACGCCGATGCATCATTTGATGTGTGCTTCGAGAACCAATTCTCCGGGTGTAGGTTGCCCTTTCATTTGAATTCTGCAGTCAATACTGACTTCTTTTTTCAGCTAAACACGTTGGCCACCCATTCCGACATGTAGAACTCGACATCGATATCGGCGCAGACGCAAAGGATTGGTCCGCAGTCCAAGCAACAGAAAAGCTGAAACCTGTTGAGACCGAGTTACGGCGTATTGAGGAGATGGTGGCTGAAATCGTGGCCGAGATGGACTATCTACGAACCAGAGAGCAGAAGCTTCGAGATACGAATGAGAGCACGAATACCCGGGTTAAATGGTTTGCTTTTGGGACAATGGGCATGCTGGTAGCATTGGGAGCGTGGCAGGTTGTTTATTTGAGGGCGTACTTCAGGTATGTTGCAGGACAACTTGGAAGATGGGCACAGCTTACTAACACATTAATAGGTCAAAGCATCTCATCTAAGGGCTCGAAAACTGGTGCGGATAGCGTGGTGTGGCGAGAAATTTCTATGGCAATGGACCTCCTTGTTTTACTAGTGGGCTGTAGAATTGGGTATATAATGACAATTCGATGGAGGGCAAGAACTGCCTTAGAATTCAGATACCTCCCATGTTACGTTGTGACGAGGAAGGAAAGAGTTCATGAATAGGGACGAGAGACAATATGTAAAGCTCGGTGTTACCCTTTCAGTTGCTCCTGATTCTGACTGAACCTTGGCTGCGAGATGAAAGTAAGATAGAAAGTAATAAAGTCGACTTGCTTTACTGGATTATATTAATTAGGCGACTTAAAAGTTGGCCAAGTTTACGATGGTGGCAAAACCTCAAAGGTTTGAGCAACCTCCTTGACCCATGAAAGACGATCCTTTCCGAAAATCTCAGCTCCCGCCTTGAGAGACTTGCCCTGATCCAGGAGGATGGTTCGGATCACGATCTTGTCACCCATCACAGTCTTTGACCATCGAATTAGTATAATAAATTTCTGAACTGGACGAGAGAGCTTAGGAGCCAAGGAGCCGACTTCTAAGGCAAATGGGCATGCAAGCTCCCATGAAGCTCCGGGCCCTGAGTTCTCAAACAACAAGCAACAATGTAGTCTGAAGATAAGCTTACCTGATGATGGTAGATGTGAGTCGTGCAGTTGGGGCAGTAATAGCAATTGACGGGTTTGCCTGAAAGATGTGTTAGCAACCATTTTTGATGTGAATTTGACGATGATCCCAATCAACTTACCTGAGTCGCCGTGGTACGTATATGTGTTCAGTTTGCCCTTGGTGATTTGGAGATTCTACTAGGTGTTAGTGTGGAATTTTGATGTCATTTCGGGTCGAAAAGAAATCTACGGACCTCTTTTGGCACAATTTGATTCAATGAATAGGCACCGCCTCCAAGTTTCTTGCAGGTATCACAGTGGCTGTGAAGATTGTCAGTGGGGATTTCCTCATATGATAACCAAGCATCCAAAGACCATACCAGAGAATATGTGCTCTGTCCTCAAGCTTCACCTGCCACTCGATTTGGCCGCAATGGCACTTTCCATGATCAGCAGACATAATTATTGGAATGCTTGGGTATTATGTAAAGAGATCAAGCTTGATAATTGGAATGTGAGAAAGGAATTGTTTCAAATGAAGATGCCCAATGCTTTATGTATCCTCTTCCAATGTTGTCAGGTAGAGGGGTCAATCGAGCTACGTCAGCTACAACAAGAATTGAGGGGCTCTGGACCCCCAGTCTTACCAATTATGGAGAACCTCAATTAGACTCCACGGAGTGGAGCATAGAATATGAACTATGATCAGAAGTCTGTGCGTTTGAACGGCTATGATTTGACATCTGAAAAGACGAGGAATCCTTGGTCCCCGGAATTCAGCGAGCTGCTCCGTACGAACCAGCCCTTAGGCGTGTAATGCATTACTTCAGAGTCAGGGGCTATGAACATATGAAAGTTGACATTTGCGGGGTAGACTTGTCTTCCAAATGACGGTTCATACTTGCTAAAGTTCATCTAAGGCACCAGAAACCAGACCTCGGGCATACTTTGCGATCAGGAGGCCGAGAACATTCTGGGCGTTCTTAGACTATGAAAATTAATGTAAATCGCCTTCCAACCGAGCGAAACGATGAAGGAAGGTTGTATGCACCCACTGCAAAGGCAGGGGTGGTCTTTCCCAGTCCACAATCAACGGACAGTAATGGGTTTATCTATGACTTCATACAAGCTTCAAAATTCCGCGCTTTAGAGACCCTGAGATAGAGTACGTGAGAAGCAGATGGACGGAAAGCCGTTATGATAAGAAGGCCCAGGGAGGAAAGCTTATGGTAGCCAGCCGAAGTAAGGAGGAAGCTTCAAGAAAAGGGGGATGCAATAGAGGTTGAGAGAAGGTGTTGAGAGAAGGTGTTGATATGGCACCGCCTGACATAGAGGGCTTTTTTGTACGTGGAAGTCATTTTCAGGGTGGCGTTTGTGGCCAAAAGGAAGCACTTTGCAGTTGTGAACCAAGCCCTTTAAGAAAATTGCATGCTTTTCCTCTATTATGTCTCCTTCTAATAACCTATGTATGTTGGCTTGCGTCGCTTTCCTTCCGACCAGCCGTGATGGATGTTCCCGAAGACAGCAAAACATTTTGCTTGTCTAGATTCTGACGTACAGCATCAAAGGAAACCAGCGCAAGCCTCCGAATTTCTGAATATTTACACAGTAAAGCTTCGGTTCCTACACATCAAGCAGCGCTCTCTAGATCACTATTTATCCTTGATAGCTGCTGGCCGTCCTCGCTTCGCAGTCATACCACCTCTGACACCCCCTCGTCCCCGGAGTGAAACGCCGCCGCCACGCAAGAGCTTTGGCGATACTCGAACAGCAGGTATGCTTGCATCACTATCGTCTGACGAGTCATCTGGAACAGATCCTCTAGAGGCATCATCTTCTGAACGCTCCGCTCCCGAGTCTTCGAAGGTCGATTCGGGGCTCACAAGTCGAACAACCGTAGGACCCTTCTTCGCTGGTGGAGCTGGTGCAGGTGCGAATGACACATTTTTGCTATTTGACGACTCGGCAGGGGAACTCGCATATCTGTCACCCGCCGGCTGTGATTTTCCATTCACGCTCCTCCATCCGACAGGGCTGGCGATTGATGGGCTCTTCAAGATCGGCCTAAGTATTGATGGGGTGCTTCTTGCACTTGGAGGACCGGAAGTCGAGGCTGCTAGTTCAGGCCCCTTCTTGGCAACAATCTTGAACGATTTACCTTTCAATGCAAGTTTTTCCTTAAGGGAAAGTAACTTCGGCACTGGGGCAGATCGGGTTGGCGGGGGTGACGGCGATTCAAGGTCGAGCGGTGGAGCCGCTTGTGGCTTCTTTGGGGGTCTGCCTCTGCGTTTGGCAACTGGCTTTTCTGGCTGGTCATGACTTGGCTGGGGTGATGTCTGCACAACCTTCACAACAGGCTTAGAGACTGGCCGCTCATCGTCTTGATTGACTGAAATACTCCTCGGTTCGGCAATCTGTACCTTCGGATCCACCCCAGAAGGACGCCAGGTGACACCCTCGTCATTCTTTGGTCGCTCCCGTGGCTCACCGAAAAGGCTGTCAACATCACTGTCATCGAGAGCCACGCCGCCCTCGGATCCGGAAAATATTTCCACAGCTGGTGAAGATTTAGTTGCATCAGTCGCAGTGGAAGCACGCGGTCTCTTCGTTCTCTTCGGCAATTCCTCAGGGAAGGGAACTCCAGCCTCCTCTGCTTCTTTTCTCGCAAGCCAAGCTGACTTTCGGGGTGTCTTGATTGTATTTGGGGCTCCCGATGGTGATCCGGATCTACTAGATGGCTGCGCTCGCATGCTTCTTCTCTTTGCTGGGGTAGGCTTCTTTTCTTTGGGCTTGGGCTTTCCACGACGACTCATCGCTTGAGCAGGAAGATCCAAATCAGAATCGCCATGCTCTTTCTTACGCATATGAGAGAATTGCGAAAGTTCTTCATCTTCCTCGATAGAAACCGCATCCTCGCCCAAATCAATGTACGTTTGCGGTTTTCCTGTACTGCGACGAGGTGGACGGTTGTCGGGCTTCGAGCCGTAAGTGACTTCATCAATGTCTTCTTGTTTAGCTTCTCTCTTCTTCGCAAGCGTCTTTTGGCGTTTGGAAGCGAAGAACTCTAGGTCATGTTCATCTCCGCTTCCAGTTTCACCAATCTTCTTTCGCTTTTTGCCTGTCTCTGACAGTGGCTGCAATGCCGGGTCCAGGAGGTCTGACAGTGCCATATTTGGGATCTGTCGTTGAGCCATTGGCTGGGATAAGTCGTCCACTGAATTATTCGAATTGGGAGGATCGTAGAGGATCTTGTCGATACCATTACCTTGCTGATAATAACCAATGCCCATCATCCGGTTCTGGCCGATGTTGGATGGATCCGGGTACGATTGCTCTGGAGCCGGTATTGGGGCTACTGGGGCAAGGAGTCGTGAAGGATAACTTGCTGGTTGTTGATTGAAGGAATCATAATCGTCCAGATCATAATGGCCATCCATCCAAAGGTTCGGATCCTCACTGAATCCGTTGGTTATATTCATGTCATCTCCATTCGCAACAGAGTCTACAAGGTCGTAAGGGCTCTGGAAGTGACCATTACCATTTGTAAATGAGGAGAATGGATCAGAGTCGCGGAGCTCCGGGTCAATATCGGCCATGCCGGTAGCGTTGTCATCAACAGCAGCACCGGCAAATGGATCTTGGGGGGCACCATCGTTAAGGAAACTTTCATCCACTGTGTCGACACGAGCTTTTTCTGCCTCGGCTTTCTCCTTCAATTTCTTCATCCTCCCAGACTCGTGAGGATTGTCCGCATTTTCGTCACGCAGCCAACCCAAATTTGTCTTCGAGAAATCAACGAGACTTTCCATACTTCGATAATCAGCTACTTTTCTTGTGTCGTGGCCAAGGAGTGTTCCCTTCGGCTGATAGGGGGTCTGTCTCGGGTCCTTTCGACACTTCCCGCAAGGGCACATCTTCAAACATCTCGGACACTGCCATTCCTTGTCTTCCATGACCGTCTGAGGCATCAAATCGAAAGCACGCCACAAGGTGCCATAACAGTACGCTAGACTACATGTCGTACAGAAGGCGAGTTTCCATTTGTAGTCATGATGGCAACAGATATGGCAGGCCTGCGTCTTGCCCTTTGTTGGTTCGACTCTTCCTCTGCCAGGTTTCCATTGTTTCGACTTCTTCCCCCCCTTTCGTTTTTTAAGACGTCCTTCATCGTCGACTTCAGGCTCAACGTCTGACATTTCTGGAGTTGGCTCCTTCGGCTTGGTTATATCGGTAAACGGTCGAAGCTTCAGCTGCTCCTGACAGACTTCAGCAATGGGTTTCTTTCCAGATCTCTTCCTCGCAATATCAAGCGGTTGAGGAGACCTCATCGTGTCGAAGTATCCGTCAAATTGCACGACGATGTTCCGCCACTGTTCATAATTTGTAACAAGGGTGCTCCAATTCCATTGCTCAACCCAGCTCAAATTAGAAATGCAAGCACAAGAACGACCCATTGCATAACAATCCATGCACACATCATATGTATCTTCTTCTCCATTCGGACCGTACTGGATGCAAGCCTTGCAAGTAAGGAACCGATTGAAAATGTTGCAACGGCAGTACGAGCAAGTGACGTTTGAGTCGTATGGTAACATCTCAACATTTTCCTCTTCTGGCAGCTTTGGTGAGAACATTTCGCTGACCAAAACCTCTTGATACAATGAGAACAGCCGCTTGAAGTCTTCCAACAGTTGTTTGATCCGGCCGTACTTCCACATCTTCGGCTCAATCGTATCTCGCTGGAGGAGATCGTAGTAGTTTACTAGCGTGTAGTAAATGATTGCCTTGCATTTGTATTGTTCGTCTCGGCAGACCATCCGGGCACGAGGGAGAGCCTCGTGTATTGCAAGCTCGAGAGTGTCAACAGTCGTACGATTCCAGGCGGCTTTGATAGTACGGGTTCCACGGTTCCAGACTTGGTGCGGGGCCAATGGAGGAATGAGAATCAGGTCTCCCACTCTTTGATCAACAACCCAGACGTTGAATGGCGCCTTCTTCCAAGCGTTGACCTGAGCAAAGTGCTTCTCAACTTCAATGTCGTGGCCAAGCATGGAGAGAAAGTATTCGGACACAACCTCACGCTCTTTGGTTTCAGTCATGAACCATATGGAACTACCAGCTTTCTCTCCTCGTCCATCTTCGGAGGCTTCGATCATGATGTTGTGGCCAAGGGAAGCGCACATTTCTCGGTGGGCGGCAGTGTATGTCCCTTCATGACCAATATAACACATCATATTCTGAGCACGCATCTCTGGCGGAAGACTAGACATCAGATCGCCTGCCGGCGCAACTCCTTTGCCGTATCGCATTTGACCGTATTCGTTTGGCTCACGTATTGCGCCATCGCCACCTGTACGGGACTCAATACAATCGTTCAGGTAATAAACGCACTCCGGAATGGTCTCTTTCAAATGATCTGCCCACGAACCAGGGCAGTCAATATCTTTCAGATATAACCGTTGTCGTTTGGGATCTCGATAGTTGGATGCTGTGAATTGCTTCGTGAGCTGTTCCATAGATCTCAAGTAATGACCTATCGTCATGGGTATATCGACGACATTGGGAATATCTCGAACTCTTTCAGCTGCAGAAGCTCGGTATCAGCACATGGTGGGTGAGGTGATTCAAAGATGCTTACCGTTGGACCCCAAGTTGTCTTCAAGCCATTTCCTACTAAAGAGCCAAGGGGGAAGGCTCTCTCCCCAATCTTCAATGACGAGTGGTTTTCCGCTCTGGATCACCACAGCTAAAACAAGCGCTTCGAAGCTTTGGATGGAGTGCTCCTTCAGCGTATCAGTGGAGACTCTGGTCACCCAGTCGAAGTTGTTTGTGTTGTCAACGAGTGTTTTCGGGTCGAAATCTGGGGGTATGGGCACAAACTGCGCCTGTGGGTGCGCCTGTGAAGGCATGATGATGCAAACAAAAGAGCGATGTCTAGTCAGCTAAGTGTCGTTCCACCTTCTCATTTCTGAGCGCATGGTAGAGCAACTGCCGACGATCAGCAAATCAGTTGTTGATGAGGCACAAGTGTATGCGTAAGGTGTGCGGGCGGTGTATTGTGAAAGTACGGAGACTGTGAGAGGTGTTTGCCAAAGCCCAAAGGTGAAGGTATTCGGAAAAGTACTCGGGAATCGCGTAAAGCTGATCTCTATCGCGTTACTGCGCCAAGCCTTGTATCCCAGCGGTAGGCTCACCCTCCGAGCCTGAAAAGACGCCTTGACTTCTCTTCGAACAGCTGCAGAGTTCAATGCCAACTGCGAGATCGAATGCGCGCTGCGTGTGAGGTGTGATCAACGGTGGAGTCCCTTGCACAAAGAAGATGAACGCCTCGCGTTGCCGAGTTGGCTACAGTAGCCTTGTCAAAAGCTCGGACCATCTGGCTTGGAAATTTCACTCCGGGAAAACACCATAAAACATCTTCCACCAGATTTCTGTGGATAATAACCGAAACGAAGGAAGGGAAGGGAGTGGAGCTAGCAACAGCGAGTAAGCCCTTGTTGGAATCTCTTATTTGTTAGGTTTTCCCATTTTCAAGCTGTCCTTCAATTTCAGAGTCACACCCCTGAATCGTTGGAGCTATGCTGGCGATCGGAAGCGTCACCGTCAGAAAGTGAAAATTCATGCAGCTTCCAATTCCCTTGATCGTTCTAAGTACACTCAAAGTATATGTAACTAACTGTTTTGAAAGGTCCTCATTGCAAGCTTCTGCAGTACAATGGCTAGCACAGGGCTATTCCGCCTGCCTGCTAGCTGCAGAGGTGTGTTACTACGGACAACATACAATCGCTCCCCAGTGCCATCTAAGCTCTATCAAAGCCATGGTAGAATCAGTGCGACATTGGTCCATACAGGAACCCAGCGCCAATTATCCCTCGTCACTGCTTCTCGAAGGCATTTCCATCCTTCTCTTGCCAAATCAAATTCAGTAACAGCCAATGGCAGAGAAGGCTCCATTCCAACCTCTGAGTCCGATTCTCTGCCTCTCGAAACTTACCAACAGCCAAAGACTGGCCTTCTTTCAGTCCTTCCGGCATCATGGGTTCCGTATGCCGAGCTTATTCGACTCGACAAGCCAACTGGAACCTACTACCTCTTCTTTCCATGCCTGTTCTCGACACTCCTTGCCGCTCCTCTAGCAATCCCCATAGCCTCTCCTCTTTCAGTTCTCGGCACATCCCTACTCTTCTTCAGTGGTGCTCTTATCATGCGTGGAGCAGGCTGTACTATCAATGACCTCTGGGACCGCAACCTCGACCCTCACGTGAGACGAACAAGACTTCGACCTATTGCCAGAGATGCAGTCACTCCTTTCAATGCTCTCATATTCACGGGTGCTCAGTTGCTCACTGGCCTCGGCATCTTACTGCAGTTCCCATCCCAATGCCTTTTCTACGGGACCCCAAGCTTGCTGCTTGTGGCAGCATACCCTTTGGCCAAGAGAGTTACCTACTATCCTCAGTTCGTTCTTGGGCTTACTTTCTCATGGGGCGCTATTATGGGATTCCCTGCCCTTGGGGTCGATTTACTACAGAACAGTGCAGCTCTCACAGCAGCAGTGTTTCTCTACACCTCGAACATTGCCTGGACTGTGTTGTACGATATGATTTATGCCCATATGGACATAAAGGATGACTCAAAGGCTGGAATCAAGAGCATTGCATTGAAGCATGACAAGCAGACGAAACAGATCTTGAGTGGCCTGGCTGTTGCTCAGATCGGTCTCTTGGCAGGTGCCGGCATGGCCGCTGGAGCTGGTCCTGTATTCTTCGTTGGAAGTTGTGGTGGTGCTGCAGTAACACTGGCGATAATGATCAAAAAGGTCAACTTGAAGAGTGTCAAGGATTGTTGGTGGTGGTTTGTCAACGGATGTTGGTTGACTGGAGGTGTGATCTCTGCTGGACTTGGGGCAGAGTATCTTGTGCAATTTTCCAAAAGACCAGGCCAAGACGATGAGACGAAGGAACGTGTTTGAGAGTGTACAATTGATCGGCGTGTACGACAATGTTCTGAGGTATTGAGAACCCATTTCACCTTCCATAAGTGTATCACCAAGAAGCAGAGATTGAGAGGCATGGCCTCCTTTGATGGATTATCTTGATCATTACACAAAATCATAGAGCTCCTCAATAGCGTCCCTGCAGGCAAGTGTTCCAAGTGTTCCTAATGTAGACACTTTGCTCCACGAACTTCGAGTCTCTGCCGTTGAAGCTGAATTGCAAAACTGAATAGAGCTAGAAGCGGCTCACGTTCCGGCACATCCCGAAGCCGCAGTGACATTCCAGCATCGAACCAGGCAAGAATTTGTGCCGAGCTTGTGTGGCACGCGCAGCCTTTATGTCTGTATCGAGCGGTGTGGCACTTGGTGCCTGAATTAACTCTTTTCTTTCTCTTTTGCTCGGCCGACCAATGATTGAGAGCGCCTTGCCATGTATCTTCATCATAGCACTTACTCTTCAATCGAAGCTCTGAAGCCGACTTAAAAAACTTCGATTCCATCAATACTCTATTTATGTCGTCCTTCGATGCAATTAGCATCAATCAATGAACACTGCTGCCTGTCATCCACACCTTGCCACTCACTGCATACAGTTTGAGTTTGTCCCAAATCCAATTGGGATTGTTTGATGCAAGGAAGTTAAACGCAAGTGAGCAAACGTATTCACATGAATTGCCTAAGTATGCAAACTCAGCCGCAATGCACGTCTTGGAATTATTGGGTTGAGTTACGCGCTGCCCTGCCAATCTCGGGTAGATCCTGGGAATGCTCTGTGATTCCTATAAGCCCGGCCACTTCAGCAAATAACATTTCGTATTTTTGGGCAGTAAAAGCAATTCACGGCAAGTGACCTCATCCCGAAAGTATTGAGCTATGAACATACCCTCGTGCCTGCCTTGATATTCACATATTTGACGGCAAGGCTTCGCTGGGAAACTAAAGCTCGCTGAACTTTTAGGTATATAAGTTCTTTTCATTCCCTCAATAATGAGGTAATAAGAACATTAAAAATCATACTTCCCCCTACCTCTCAGCAACACACAGGTTGATGGTCAATCTCTCTTTACATGTGATTTAAGTGTTAGTCTACACATATTTCCTTCCAATCCAAGAAGAGCTTGTTGCTGACACGTTCTCAGGTCTCCACAACATGGAGCTCCCAAAATCGAATAGTGGCGACCACGGCGTTCTGGCTGGTCTAACTGCTCGGCGCGCCAAAGAGATTGCGCTGGCAAAGACACCGAGTACAGTGTTCACTTATCCGTGCAACGATCCCGACCGCGATAGCGATCCAGGAGATCCAGATGAGGGGTCAGAGTAAGTGGAGGCGGAGGCAGAAGGAATGACGTAGGAACGAGAAGTGTTAATGTACTTTGGAGCACGTCGGCATGAAGATCATGGTGTGCACAACACTTCTTAGGAACATCCTTCAAACTCCAGAAATGTATTCTTCAACCCTTTGAATCCAAACCCTGTATGTATCCATGGTCTGACAGCAATTCACGCGAGCTGCATACAACGGGAGTAATGCTCAACAAAACAGATTCATTGAGCTCTGTTGAAGGACAGCTTCTTGTGGTTCGTGTCGTGTTTCGAGAGGATAGTAGAGCAGGATTGTGAAACAGGTCTAAAGCCTTACAATTGACCCCAGCCAAACCCAGAATTCCGTTCCGTGATCCTTCAGTTAGGTCCGCGCAGGTACGAGGCAGTCAGCGAGTGATTGCTCACGAGGATGCCAGGTCCAGCGCCGCTGGCATTTGGTACGCATGTGATGCCGGCAGTGGGGATAAGTGAACCCCACTTGTACAACAGCAGCCTATGGACCGGTCCACACGACGTCATAGAACTACTGTACGCTTGCAAGTCGCTGAACTGCGATTCTTCCTTTCCACCAAACGACACCCAGAGGATTCCAGAACAGCGTCTTCGGCCTAGATCTCACTCATTTTAAAACACTGGAGATCTCCACAACTATTGCCGCTTGGCCGAGGGTCAAATAATGGAGGGAGGCGTGTCGCAGTGAGACATGGCTCAGCCGCCCACGTCAGGATCTTTTCTCCAGACTTGCAGGGAGCTTGGACGTTTTGTGCGAAGTTTTCTGGTGGGGGCATTGCGATTGACTCGGGAACGTCGACTTGCGCGCGCGGAACAAGATGCTACTAGAGTGCCGAAATATCTGGAAGAAGCGAAAGACTGATGACGATAATGAACGTACTAGATTTTCAATGTGCAATTTAGTACTGTATATTGAATTCAATTGACGATTGGGGTGGCAACCAGCGCAGTAAAAGCCAAAGAAGAGCGTTGCCAGGCGAACGGTCACCAGTGATCTTTGTGTTATCCAAGATAACTTCACACGAGGGGAAACCACAAACTCCAAAAAATCACCCCATCCAAAAACCAAGTCTCAAATCGCCTCCGAGCATTCAAACCGAGTCGCAGACATTAGGTCGTCCTTTTCGCCCAAGCGTCCTGGTCCAGATCATCCGCATCATCTGTGCAGTGTTGACTCTACGTTTTCACTAGCGCGTGATATCATCGAATTGCATAACCTCCCGATCACTCCGCTTGGGCTTTAAAGGCAAACACCTCCTCCCCCGCGTTGCAAAACTCTAACATCTCACCTTCAAAGCTATTGACAGATCATCTTCACCCCTCGACCTCGCATTTCGACACCCTCCTCTTCTTTAATAACTCCACACACCACTGCAAAAATGGCAAAATTCGTTCAAATTGGCTTCCGAGCATCTGAATTTGTCTGGACCCTTCTTATTACAGCTTTGATCGGCAATGTCATCGCGGAGGCCTTTTCTGGAAACCCTTCAAGCGTCAATTACGCAATATTCGTCGCAGTCTTCTCGTGGATAGTCCTGCTGATCGGCCTCGTGGTGGCATTTACGGATTTGGAGAACATAATCCTGCAGGTCCTGATAGCCTTGGATGCGCTCGCCGTTGTCTTCACATTCGTTGCTGGTGTGGTTTTGGCTGCCAAGCTTGGGGTCCATAGCTGTGGCAACACCGTAAGTGTCATTCTATGCCTCGACTTTCTCTTAATGTCTAACAGAATTGCAGTCATACACGACTACCAACAGCTTAACCAACGGCTCACACGACACATCAAAGCGATGCCGCGAACTCCAAGCCAGCACCGCATTCTTCTGGTTCCTGTTCGCTTCTTTCGTTGGATCTCTCGTCCTTAGCGCCATGGGTGGCAGAAGCTCGATGTCCATGAGAGGACGCAAAGGTCAGCCCATGTCCCAGGTCTAAATGGATACGGTAAGCAGTCCTTTGCGTTATGCGACTTGGCTGCTTATTCTGTTGCTCGGGCGTTGTGACTGGCCTTTAGCTGACAATTCAAGTAGGACTTGGAGTCTGATGCGGGCATCTCAATATCTGTGGAAGGTGAAGGTCCACGCCCTGCATTGAACTGGCACTGGAAAAGTATATACCCATTGAGCGAGACTCATGATGGATTGGGGCAACCTGCGGTGGGCATGGCGTTACGCTGTACTTTTATTTACTCTGGGCATGCAACAAGGGATGGGCAGGGCTTATGGAGACATGAATACCTAATGTATATATGAAAATGGGGAGGCAGATTTGAATAACAGAGCAAAAATAACGGAAGAACTCTGAATATCCACAACATCCCAGATGTTCAAAGGCTCCTAGACCTGTGACATTCAATCTTTGTAGACACGGGTCTCTGCAATGAGGCTACTCAATTATCAGAATGTTTGAATAAAATCTCGATGGTAAGAGTTCTTCAGGTCATGCCAAAACACATTGCCCTTTCCCGGTGAAGCTTCGGACGAGCTGTGTTCATTCCTATGTACGTGCTCAGAGGCATGAATCTATGCGCAATCTGTTCATACTTTACACCAATAACGCCATGTCCCATGCCATCTCTGAAATCCCTTATAAACCGGCATCTAGTATTATGCAACGCTATCGTGTTCATCTTCATCACAACGTAGCCGCGGCTTCCACAGCTCCGGCAGCCTTGAAGGCAGTCTCATTTGTAAATCGGACTTCGACCGGATACATCCATTTCATATACTTTGCCCAGCCTATAAACCAAGCGGGTTAGCGAACGAACTGCATGCAAATATGCGAGAGGAACTGACTCCAATATGCAAACTTCCGGCCCAAGTATTTCCCAGCATACGGCACAATGACCATCGTCAAGACCAATTCCAGCTGCTGCAGACTAGCTTCCCACTCTCTTTGCGCATCTGATTCCTCCTCTGAGTCCAGGTCACTGCTGTCTATCGAGGACGGCAGGGAATCGACCTCGTCTTGGTCGTTGGATGATTCCGGGGAGGCATCGTGGATGATGTAGGAGTCTGAGGTAGACATTTTGAAGCGGTATCAACCGGAATCAGTCAATGGGAGAGCACAGGAAGCGCTACCGCCGGCTACGCCGATGCATTGAGTGTTCCAGAGGCGCTCCGGGATCGAATGAGGATGTGCTGGTAGATTCACGTTCATTCGGGATGCATCTCGAATGAGCTAAATATCAGGCAAAGCCGTAAGGATCACGTGACGTGTGTGTGACTCTTTGATTTTACAAAAATGTGCGGGGGACTACAAGGCTCCTTCAACTAAAGACAACCACGAACTTCACATTCGAAGTTTTGTCTTCTTACTACGTGAACATTTCAAATCTCTTGATACCATCAGAGGAGTATCTCCAGTCGAAACCAACCGCAATCATGGCAGATGTCGTAAGTTCGCCTTTCCACACCCCACCTCAGCTTTCCACAGCCCAAATTTGTAACACATATTACAGGACGTTCCTCAGGAACGAAAAGCTCGCAAATCAGTAGCATTCAGCGAAGGCACGACGATCGTAGACGAGAACGGGGCAGTCACGATGAAAGCGGACGGCCACGACGATAACTCGACGACGGCAATGTCACACTCACCAAGTACGCCGCCACTATCACAGGCTTTGGGGGACTTTACTGACCCTCCCATTCAAGCTCTCGATGATGAGCCTACCAAAGATGACGATGACGATGTCGCCAATATGTTGAAGGGTATGAAGAAGAAGAAGAAGAGCAAGACACCGAAGGCAGAGGATGGAGAAGCTGAGGGAGGCGAGGCGGCTGCTGAGGATGGCGGACTGGATCTCTCCTCGATGAAAAAAAAGAAGAAGAGCAAGAAGCCAAAGGAAGGCACGGAGGATGAATTCGCCGCCAAGCTTGCTGCACTCGATATCGAAGGCAAGGAAGAGGAGAGAGAGGCTGCAGTTGCAGCTGAAAAGAAACCCGTTGATGACGGTGATATGGAGAAGGGGACTGGCATCTGGCAACATGACTGCACGACACGGATTCCCTACGAAAGCCTGCTCTCCCGATTCTTCACCCTCCTCGCCCAAAAGAACCCAGACCATGCATCGAGCGGTTCAAGAAGCTACAAGATCCCACCTCCTCAGTGTCTGCGTGAAGGCAACAAGAAGACGATTTTCGCCAACATTGCCGAGATTTGCAAGCGCATGAAGAGAACTGATGAGCATGTCACTTCATATCTGTTTGCTGAGTTGGGTACGAGTGGTTCCGTTGATGGTAGCAGACGTCTGGTTATCAAGGGTCGATTCCAGCAGAAGCAGATTGAGAACGTGTTGAGGAGATATATCAGTGAGTGTTTCGAGGCCTCTATCATACGGCAACAGGTACTAACGTAATATCAGTGGAATATGTCACCTGCAAAACCTGCAGATCTCCAGATACGGAACTCAACAAGGGAGAGAACAGATTGTACTTCATTACCTGTAACTCCTGCGGTTCTCGACGAAGTGTTACTGCTATCAAGACCGGTTTCTCTGCACAAGTTGGAAAGAGACGTAGACAGCAAGGTTAGAGAAATTGGATGGACGGTTGCATTGGGGCGCTACAGATCTTTCCAGGCAAGATGGTGGATGCATATTGAGCATTGCCGGAGGCAGTTGATCCTTAAGACCTGCGAAATCATGTGTTGCAGGTGTTGCAAAAAGGATTACCAGTACATACATAGAAGAGCTATGCAGAAAATTAAATGATCCAGTTTCGAGCTGGGAATTCAGTGAGTGATATGAGTACTGACAACGAAATGGCTTATCCGTAAAGTACAATACCACGAAATCGTCAAGGTTGATGAATGAACACCCTTCACTGAACGTCTCCCGCTCTTCAAGTTCCCCATCCCGTCCCGGCCTCTAGGTGTCGCACCGCGCCAAGGGACCTCTAAGCGCCCGGCTAGGAACCTCCCATCAGGACATTGCACAACCCCAAAAGCAAGGTCATTGGACAGCTGCTCAGTGCCAAATCTTGGCCAATGGCCAGCGATTCGTGCACTCGAAATAGACACAGCCCCCACCAACGAGTGAGGGGGCGCGCTAAGAATCTGGCAGCGCGTCCCCTCCTTCGGCTGGTGAGCTGAGCTCTGCTTTCTTGCCCTCTCTCTTCCATATTTTTCTCGCACTTTGCAGACTGACGGTGATGCTTGTCTGATTGATTGAGCTTACGAACTGGACAACAATTGCAGAGATATTTGGAGCTGAGGTGAGATGACTTATATCTCGGCAGTGCAGGGTTGCGAGGCTGCAGCTGACAATTTGCCTGTAGAAACCTCGTTTGCAACAGCTGTTTTCTCGATACAGAGCATTGAGTAGCTTTCGCAGCCTCATATATTGCAATCTACAGCTTGTCTGAAGTTTCAATATCGTCGCTATGTCATATTATCCACGTAAGTTATTCAGTCTCGCTAGATGAGCAGCTTGCTGACTCCAAAAAGCTCCTCCAGGAGGGAACGGAGGTGAGGATTCCTCAAAGACTGCATGGTTACCTTGGCTCAATCCCTCTACAGCGCAGCAGCAATATGCTCCTCCTCCATCTTCCCCTCCCCCAACTCAGACCTCACACCCTTCTTACTATCCTCCACCCCCTCAACAGGCTACTCCCCCGCAGGGCGGATCCTACCCTCCACCACCACCACAAGCTACACCTCCTGTGCAGCAACAGTATCCCCAACCTTCAGTGCCGCAGCCAACTCCTCCACAAGTCCAGCAACACTACCAAACCCCAAATTTCTCGCACCGCACATCCTACCAGCAACCAGTCCAGCAACAACCTGCCCCAACTCCGATTTATGAACAGCCGCCTCCATCCGGTGGATATGTAGGACAACACGAGGAAGACTATCCTGTCGAGAAACCTGGCCTCAACACTAGCAAGACCTTTAATCTCGATCATGGTGCTCCACCGGCCGGACATTTTGTCGGCGCAAGTACGACGCAGGATGATGTAGGAACGTTCAATGGAGGCAGTTATAGAATCAGTCATCGGGACACGAATACTATTGTGACTTTCCAACTTGCTATGGGCTGTCCATTAACTGTGAAGCCGGGTACGTAATTTTCCCGGTTCTCCCCCTCCAATGAGTGCTTTGGGATGGATTGAGTATGACAAACTGACGACGTGCACAGGTGCAATGATTGCCATGTCGCCCACCGTAACGTTGAAAGGAACCATCAAATTCTCCATGAAGAAACTGATCGCCGGTGGGGAAATGGCACATTCTACCTTCACGGGACCTGGGGAATTACTCCTAGCTCCGGCTTCCCTTGGAGATATCACAAATATCAAGTTGTCCGGAGATGATCAGTGGAGTGTGGGAAGAGATGCCTTCTTGGCTTGTACGCAGGGGATTGTGAAGGAGTACAAGAGGCAAGGAATTGGAAAAGCTATGTTTTCCGGGGAGGGGTTATTCGTTTATAAGATGAGTGGGAATGGGTTACTGTGGATTAGCAGTTTGGGTGCAATCATTCGGAAAGATGTGAGCCACTTGATCGCTTCTTCCTCTAGATTTTGTGTGAATTGTACTGATGAGAGAATAGCTAGCAGAAGGAGAGAGATACATCGTTGACAATGGCCATCTTGTCGCTTGGAACACGAAATATATCCTCGAGAGAGTTGCTTCAGGAGGTATTATCTCAGGTCTGTCTTCAGGTGAAGGACTGGTGTGTAAATTCACTGGTCCAGGGGCTGTGTTCATGCAAACGAGAAATCCGGTAAGCCTGCTTTCCCAAAATAGATGCTGAATATGAACTGACTTACCTGTAGACTGCCTTTGGACAATGGATGAGTGGACATGCAGCTGCAGTTTGATTTGATGGATTTTCGAGTTCCGATCTTTCTTTCGGGGTGCATTCTTTGGAGTAACTTTGCAGTGGAAGCCCATATCCAAATCGTGCTTATCAACCGATGCAAACTACGTGATTCCTGGTCCTTTCGTTCTTTCCCCTTTCCTCTCGCTTAGGAAGTCAAGGATGAGATCGCCCTTTCCTTCATCTTGTAATCCCATTACTTCCTTCCTGAACTTTCGGTACAACTCTAGAATTTGCTCCCAAAAATTGTCCTCTCTGCAACATCATCACCGCTCGGCACAGAGCACCACACACCTTCGTGCATTGCTATCCACTGCTTATCTGAAGATCAGAGTTAGCCATTTTTCATTTTGGAGAAGCCTCCTTCATTCTCACCCACTACATTTATGTTCTTCAAAATCCGCACATCAGCAAATTGGGGGAATTTCTGCTGGCGATAACAACCAGGGCCGGAGCTAGTCAAACTACCGCTTTGGATGCTAGAGGACAGTATCTACAAGGTCTGACCAGGCTACCCCTGGGTGTGGGTTTTCAACTGGTTGCATGAGTACGGCCCGGAGCCGTTGAATATCTAGCAAGATGTCCGGCAGAGGTGAGAAGAAAGGCAACACCAACGACACCGGGCAGGACAATGATACGAAAGACCAGGCACAACGGAATCGTCTGCTAGTCAAGTCCAATTCCTACAAATCTACTCGAGTCACTTTCCGAAGTATCAAATCTGCCGCTACAACTAGGCCTCCTTGGAACGGCGGAACTTCGCCGTCTCCGACAAGCACCAAGGCATCAGCAGCTAAACGTAGCGCTCGCATATTACCCAGGAAGCTTCCAATTCGCGGAAAGCTTCTAACTCAAGAAGAATTTTCCTGTCCACAAAACACCCAGCAGGCTCCAACATTGAAAGCTATACCGCCATCTCCTTATCCAAAAACAGAACCGAGAAAGCCTCCCATTCCTCCCAAAGCTGAGTCGGACCTTACCTGGGGATATGACATACGGAAGGCATCCCTTGCTGTCCGCATTGATCCAGATACATCCGATGACGAACAAACCGTGCCTCAAGTAGCAGTACCCCCTAGTCCGAACACGATCAACAAACCTTCTCTTGGAGTTAGAGTACAGCCAGATTCACAAGGAGGGGCCTGGGACCAATTTGCTGAGAACGAACGCCTCTTCGGATTGAAGACTGACTATGATGAGAATATCTACACAATGCTCCTCAATAGGAACCACCCCCAATACGAGCAAAAAGCGGCTGTGGCTGACAGGATTGCAAGAGAAATTGAGCCCGAATCCCCAGGCCATGCTGACGGAGAATCAAACGGGGAAGAAGATGTACCAAAGTCTAGATCAAAGATGAATCATAGCCGACAACTTCAGCAGTCCACAAGTCAGAGTTCCATCAAGTCCGTCAAATGGGATCCAGCTGTCATAGCTTGTGGCTTGAAGAAAGTTGATCGAAAGGCAATCCGAGAGTTTTTAGAAACCTTGAAAAACTTGGACAGTGATGAGGACCAAGCTACCAAGCCTACACAGGCCTCCGAGGAAGAGGCAAAGGAGCCCCACACGGGTTCAAATGCTATTCCAGGGAAAGGACTAAACCCTCGGGCACCGGCCTTCCGAGAGCGCTCTTCTGGTGAGTCTATGGAAGATAGTCAGCAAGAGCCATTTTTCTTAGGTGTCACACGAAGGCGAGCCCGTATTGGTGAGACACAGAAGAACGACAAGAGCGAACTTGGTCCAGCAGCTAAAATCATCCAATGTTGGTTCTGTGGTTATGAAATGGCGTTGGACTGCCCGAGATGTGAAGCCTCTCGCACTCCTCCGCCGCCGGGCGCCCCCCCACCACCACCACCACCACCTCGGACGCCCGCTTTCCGCGAGCAAGATCCTATCTGGATTGATACCTGTCGACTGCCTCCAACGATTATCGATCAAGAGGTCGATGATTTCCATGAATTTTGCAGGGCGAATAACTTCATTCCTCTGGTACCTGTCAGCCAAAACCCAATCATTCCACTGACTCCAACGGAGACGAAGAGTTCTCTGAATGCGCCGTACATCGCCTTCAAACCGGATCCAATCCCCATGACTTACACACTTCCGTTTTATGACATGGAGCTAACATTGCCAATTGTTCAAACGCCTAAGATTCAGGCTCTTGAAGATGCTTCTCGTGTACGACTTTCAAGGTCTGGTAACGTCTCAAAACAGTCGTACCGTGCAATGGCCACTCAGGATCTTATCTGTCTATTCGAAGAGACTTCGGAGCCCATCGAAGATGGACATCGTGAAGCGAAAGCTCTCGCTCCAGCTTGGGGTGCCCAAATTCTGGAGAATTTCGTGAAGAAATATCCGATGACTGGACAGCGTAAACCTAAGGATGCGATATTTGAGCAGAAGGAGAATCAAAAGTCTGACGCACAAGTAGAGCAAACGAAATGCCCGAAATTTGAAGGAAAGTCTGGTGAGGGCAACCCATTCAAGCGTGCGGCGGAAGTTCAGCAAAAACTTGAAATGCTTCTTTTTCAACAAAGGGAGAAGGAGGCTCCACTTGTTCCTGCTCACAAAATCAAGGCGACTGAGATCCAGCAAAAGTTGGAGATCATGCTGTACAAGCTCAAGGAGCAAAAAGCGTTGGAGAGCTTTTCCAAACGTGTTCTGCAGAGGGCTAATGGGCGTTGCTCTGACAAGAGCTCGGACATTGAGTTGAAAACTTCTCGAAACATTTCCTAAAGTTCGCAGGGCGCCGTGAATATTGGAAATGTAGAGAAACTGAGATGAGAATGAGAGGAGGTGTTTAAAGGGATGAGTGAATCGCTAGTCGTCCGAGGTTGAGACGTCCAATGGGTATTCTTTGGTTATCGAGTATCATTACACTATTCACGGCTGACCTATAGTCAGCGATAGTCTTTCTGTATCATAATTGTACTGAATCGAAGTTGTTCATTTGAAAAGATATGATGAAAATGTGATATACTCTAAAAACGGCCCACTAGCCTCTGCTCACACTTTAAGAAGCGGCACTAAATGTAAGATTACTAGGTTCGATGGGCAATTCGGCTGTTACCCCTTTCAATGTTCTTCGAAGCTCTCGTATATTCCAGGGCATGTCGAATGTCTCGAAAGCTGTCGAAAATTCAACACTTCTCTTCTCAAATCCAGATTTTTGTCCAAATTTGACCTGGTACAATGGAAATTGGTGTCGCTTTTTATGTCCACCGCGAGGGCGGATATCATCTTCAAGGTAGTCGGGCGATGCTGAGCTTCGATAGGAGCGGGTTCGAAGTAGCGTAGGTAGTACCTGGCGTATTCCCGGTCGATGATTCCCTTAAAAAGGATACCGTCTCTAAGGTATTCGGAGATAGCTTACTTGCCACCCTTTAGAGCTTCGATAGCAAGGACTTTCGAAGTAGCTTGGGTAATAGCACGCGTGTTCCCAGCTGGTTATCCCCCAGATCTTGAGAGCATCCTTATCGACAGAGATACTTTCTTAGGCTAGAGTGCAGTGACAGAACACAAACTCGTCGTCCGATAAGATTGAAGGCCATCCTTTCTCCTTTGGCAAATGTTGGGAGACTACTCCAGGAATAAGACAAACCTTGCCGGTCGGTCCACCCATACGATTTGAGAGTAGGGTTGAGGCACCTAAGACGGTTCATACGCCTTGGGAGTGTAAGTCGAATCCTTAGACCTGGATTTCAGCGGGCAAAGCCTGGAAGACTGACTGCTTTAAGCACTTCAGGATCCGAAACTGATACTGCACGGATTGTACCCCGAGGGTATTCCAAATAAATATTTTAACTGCATGTGTAGAACAGGTGGGGGTCTCGGCTAAAATAAAAGTGAAGATATCTGGAAGCTGCCGATCATCAAATCGCGTCAATTCACATCCACAACGCGTTGTATAAGTTTCCATATTCACCGTCCGCACGCAACGCCCAAGAATGTCAAACTTGTCTCTAAATCTCGCCATTTCATAACGCTCTTATCTTCGCGATGGCAACACCAACGCCAGGCGGCAAACACCCGGCCGCCCAAGTTGTAGCAACCCCACCAGTCTCGACACCCTTCTCAGCTTCAAACCACCCCTCCCACCCTGCCTTCTCGCCCCATGGGCCCCGCTCTGTCGTCCCTTCACCGCAGCAGGTGAAGAAGTCACCTGCAAACTCGAATACGTTGTACGGCTACCCTGCCGGCAACCATCCTACCAACAGTAGCTTTGGCCAGGGGTATGATAGCCCAAGTGCACAGCTGGCATTGGGTGGTAATCCGGGCTTGGAGGGGTTAGGACTCGAGGGGATGGGGAGTATGGGGACACCGATGGCTGGTGTAGTGGGAGGAGCTTTGGGTAGTGCGAGGGCGGATGAGGATGAGAGAAGGAGGAAGTTGGGGGTTGTGATGGATGTTTTGAAGGTATTCTGGACGAAGGGTATGAAAGGTGTTGAGGGAAATTCTGACATGATTGCAGACGAACAAAGGCCGGCTCAGCGAAGCAGGTATCGAACGACTAGCACGCAGGGTGGGATTGGATGCATTGTGGGAAGACCATATGGGTAGTGGAGCCAGCACGCGGACATTGATCATTGCAGGTTCTGCTCTGGCACTCGAGATTGACTTTGCAAATAACGTGGTGAAGAAGGTGTCTCTTTCATTCCCTGAGAGCCCGGAGATTGTAACGAGGCATACGCATAACGCGGGGGCTATACTCTTAAGGGATCTGGAATTTCGGCCAAATGAGAGCCCGCTGACGAAGATGCTAGATAGGTTTGCGGCGAATCTAGAGAGGTTGGCACAGTTGGATAAACTGAGTGTTATTCCGGGACTAAATTGCCACGAGGCGATTGCAGGGATCTATGAGAGTTTGGAGAGGCTGCATTTATGGGAAGTGGCGAGGCTGAGAGAGGGAGGGGAGATGGTAAAGAGTGATGGAGATGAGATTGAGAGGACGGCAATGTGTACGAAGAGCGGTAAGCCGGTAATGCATACGAGGGACCGATTAGGGTTGAGCTTGGATTACTGGCAAGAGAAACGTCGAATCGGAGGTAAGGCCAGCGAGAAGACCTGGTCTATATTGGTTGACTGCGCTCCAACACCGGCTTTGGGTTACCTGCCCATCCGAGTCTCTGAAAATTGGATTTCAACAAATATCCTGAAGGCAGATCCTCCAGCGGAGGATCTCCTTCTGGCCCCCGAACACGGTCCTATTCTTGATTGGTTAGAGCCCGAAAATATACTGCTTCCCTCGACAGACCCGCCCAAGCCGGATGCTATGGAGGGCGTGGAGCAAGCGGCTACAGGTCAAAAATATCCAGAAGTTATGTTCGTAGCGAAATTCGACCCTCCTGTCATCATTCCTTACTCACTCGCGGCACAAATACATCACTCCACGAACGCAACGATGGATGTATTCCAGACCACTACATTCGATGGGTTGATGTTTCCACGCGGTCCAGACGATAAAGTCGACAGCGAATCGAGGGTCATTAGCAGAGAAGTCGAAGTACCTATCTTCACCAAGGAGGGAGGGAAGACTACTCACACTCACCTACCCAAATTATGGATTGTAAAAATTGATTATGGCCGAAGTTTGACGGAGTTACCTTTTTCACATCCAAGACAGCTGGTACAAATGCTTCCTGCTCTTCGACAGTATGCGTTTCTCTCAACACTCCTAGGGAACAGCTTCGGTGCGGACTCCAAGCTTGTGGCACTGGAAAGCCCGAAGACAAATAGAAAGAGCAAAAGGGCTGAGTTTGCAGACTTCATGGCGCAGACTTCCCTTCCAGAAGGAGGGCCTCTCCGCTATGATGTGGCGTTGTATACGCAACCAGCTCTGAAATTGCAGGTAGCTTTCCCTTTTAGAGGCAGGGATGCTCTTGTCGCGTTTGAGATTAAGCTCAATGGTGTAGTTGAGGTGGTTGGGCAAAATATACTGCATGGGAAGGCTGGGGATGAAGACGAGGGTAAGCAGAAGGCGTTGACTGAAGCTGATCTGGGGAAAATGCTTGAGATTACTGAGGATATTGGGATCTGGTTGGAGTTTGTGATTCGGCGTTTGGGAGGCTCATAAGATACCCAGCAGTGCCGTAGCAGGTGCAATATGAACCGATTTCCTTGCACTAGAACATTATTGTGGATGTCCTAATGTAATAATTGTTCCTTGATCAAAAGCCAACCAAAAGTTTCAAGAGTCCTTGTAGTCACTCTTGAAACAAGTCCGCTGTCAAGCGAGCTCTTCAAGAACTTCCACAGCCCTGAAATTAGCGAGCAGGTAATGACACACAAGACTGACAAAATGAGAAGGAGCAACCCGGTCAATCAATTCAACCGCAACTCGAGTTCCCCTCCAAAAAGAGGGCCAAAAAAATTTCATGACGAACTCGATGGAATCAAACCATCTGAAACTTCAATCCAAGAGAATCCTTGGCGGTGCTGGGAATCGAACCCAGATTGAAACGGAATATTGTATGAGATTCAATGAAGAATGACCACAACGTCACGTGCTACCATTACTGCAAACGACTGTTAGTTATGATCGAATTTTGGTTTTCGAGAGTGACTAACCACCACACCACCTGAGTGAGATCACTGTTGAGTGCAAAAATCGCTTATTTCAATAAATCAAAGCCATTGCTGGTGGGCCCGGTTTTGGCCGGCTAGCTTCGGCGTTCGGGCTTGGCTGGTTGAAAACTAGGGCACTAGGGCTAGAAACTTCGCAAGACTTGTCCTTGTATGAGTCTCACTTCACTGCCTCTTTATCGTCTCTCGCTTCCTTAAAGCACCACTTGAACAAAGACTTTCTTTCTGCGGCGGTGCTCTTACCATGGTCTTAAATAGGTTCGTACGAATTTGACCGATCTTTCGACCACTGGCTGTGACAGTCGACAATTCCCGGGTCCGAAATGCTTTGTTAATTTCACATAGGACCCCTTTTCAATGCTGATACAGTCTTGGTAGCGCAGCAACGGATAAACTTCTCATAAGACCTGTAGTCGCACTTGGGTTATTGGCATTTATCTTGTCTTGCCCCTTGGTTGGCCTCAAAATGCCGATGCACAGGGAAGTCTCCAATCACATTAATCATGGGCTGGAATATTCCTGAAGTTGTGAAAAGGTGTAAAATAGATGCTCCCGTATATTCTATCAAACAGAGGCAAAAGACTTAGTACTTCTTTGGTCTCAAGAAGAGAGATGGAAGCTGCTCAGGGCAGGTGCAGAAATTCTGTGCTATGCTAGCAAGCGAAGTAATTTCAGATATGCGGATGGAAGCTTTCCTTAGAAATACTCAATAGTTGGCTTCCCTTCTATGATGGATTAGTTGTGCATTCCCACTCAAATACGTTGATGATTTCACGACTTCGCTTCCGAGCATATGCACTTTTTAGGGTCACTGCACAATCTCTGCATTGTCTCTCCTCCATCCCTTTTCGTATCATCTAATATCCTTTCTCTTCATGGGATTCTAGCAGCATATGATCTTATTTCCATCGCGTTTTCGATGAACTGGACCGGGGGCCGCCTTTCGAGGCATTCGGGCTGTTCGAATTCGGTGAAGGCCCGGCAGAAGCAGCATTTCGCGAAGGTCCAGCAGGCCTTACGCAGTGGTCCGAAGAATCATTCGCCAATCAAATGGGCATTCTTCGATCACGTCGTAGGGGATCGTGAACGAAGCCAACGCGAAACTTCTGCCGCAAGGCACACGACCCTTCAAGCTTACGATCATCGAGACAGTCAATCAAACCGAAAACACCATGGCCATCTCACATCCACCGGGCATGCTGCCCAGCAAAGTAGTTCCAGACATTCGTCCCAATCCCTGGAGATTACCCAAGGCCGACAAATATTAGTTCCTGTCATGCAGCAGCCAAAACGAGTTCCAACTGACGACCTGTACAATGCGACTCCTCCTCGAGAAGCAGAACGGAAACAAGAGGAGTCGGCAGCGGTATCAGAGATGAAGAGTATTGTAGATCAAGAGGAAGAGTCATTATCAGAGAAGAGGAGAAAGATTCTCCGAAAGGGAGACTGGGTCGGCGTCAATATTCAACGACCTCTACGGCTTTCTTTTACATCTCCCCGGAAAGAAGAGAATATTGGCAGGAGGAGGAAGATAACCGATGGACACCGAGCACGATACAGCTCAAAGCAATTGCATATTACATCGCCTTTCCCGAACAAAAGAGGTCTTTTGGTGAACCAGAGATCCAGTCAAGGGGGTCCACAAAACAGAGAGCCTCCAAGAGCAGATGTCCGAATTTCTATTGGCGGTAGAGTCGTTCCGCCTGGTGTTAGCTCGAGCTCAGCGTCTCGCAGAATGGGCAGCCATTCGACAACCGCACACAGGAGATCTCAGACGACATCGTCAGACATGATGCTTCTCGATCCTAACGCATCCGCTGGACACGAGTCACCACGGGTTCCTTCCAGCAACCTTGCTGCCATCAGATACTCAATGGGCAGTCATCAGCGCATCCACAACCAAGATTTCAGCCTCAACAATACGTCTCTGGCACTTGGGCTAGAGCAGGGCCATCATATACCATATGTAGCAGAAGACTCCGCAAATGGATGGGCAATCAGGAATTCAGAAACTGCATCGGAGCCAGAGGGAAAAGACCAACATCCAGTCGGTCATCAGAACAATCTCGAACCACATCCAAACACCCGCCATGTTGGAATAACTCCGGCCCCTGAGAACAACAATCCCTATCCCAGGAGACTAATATTTTCATCGTCTACGGCTTCGATACATCACCCAGCTCCCCAAAGTTCAAGAGTGTCTGTTCTGCTCCGTTCAGCCTCCTCAGACGTAGCTGAGAGCACCATGGCGCAGGTTGGAAAGAACAAGCCAGTCATACCAAGCTCCCAGGTGCTGGAGAATGAGATATGGGAAACATGGATTGCCCCCGAAAAGAAACATGACTACTCATCGGATTACAACGAGCAGGGAAGTGTTCAGCGTGTACCTATCAGTCCCGGAGTGAGCACGAGTCATGCTCCCTGGCATGTAGGTTCAGAAGGGGATGACGTCGAGGATGAGGATTCATTAGAGCTGCAAATGTCGGATTCAGAAGAACCAACGACTAGCCCCGGAGAATCAAATATTCCAGTCTCGGGAATATTAGATGAAGTCATACCGCTGAGCCCAGACTTGATACAACTTGAATTCGAGGGAGTTGAAGTCGGGGCGGAAAACCCCAGGCTAATATTTTCTCCTGCTAACAAGGAGCCCCCAAAAGCTATTCCTCTAGCTCTCCCCAGAAATTCCTTTATGGAGGATGATCCAAACGAGTCTTGGATGAAACTCTTGTTTGGTGGTATGGGCGATGAAGTGGATGGTTCTTTCCCCTCTCCAGAACGGATTGTTATGCCAAATCAAAAGACAGAACTTTTGGGCACATCAATACTTGGGCAGTCTTCTGGGGATAGATCTGCCATTTCAGATCTCAGTCCACTCCTGCAACACACAACCACACCTGCTGCACCTTCATCAATATCTCGCGGAGCCTCTAGGATCACAGAAACCAGATCATCTCCATCCGTTTCGAGACATCGAGAGTCGCAGTTCGAAATGGCATCGACAGTGAACTCTCCGCCGTCGCAAGGTGGCGTTAGTGTTCAAGCTGAGAAGGGTTCCATCTTTGTCTCGAGTTCGGATTCTGTTTCGACCTCTGAGACTGCTCAGGCCGTACCCCAATACTCAGCTCCCAAAGTTGTGGAGACCACGAATCTGTACAGACCACAAAGGAAAGTCACGTTCACACGACCAAAACCATTCATAGGACGCAAGGCGAAGCTAGATTCTATTGACCAGAGTGAGTCTTTGCACATTGGACGGGGCTTGAGGGAAGAAGATGCAGACTTTGAAAGAGGAAGGAAGAGAAAGCGAAACGTGGGATATTTTGCTGGGTCGGATGAGCAAGACGAGCAAGAAGGTGTCGAATCTATTGAAGATGATTAAATATCTGCTATGAGCTTGGCATGTAGATGAATCGTGCTGTTTGCATGTGTCGAAAGACTTTGAGAAAGAAGCTAACATGTCAGCTAATTCATCTTCAAAATCCTGAATTGTTGAAGAGACTTACAAGTTGATTTAACCCAGCGGTAGATTCTGCAAGTCACGGAGAGCATGCAAAGTGACAGTTTTTGGGCTTATATTCCCTCAATCAAAGATCTTCCAAATAACCTCCTAGCATCTTCTTTCGAGGCATTTCAGAGGCTCCGATAATTGAGGGATCAGTCGAGCTGATCACGTGCGTATTCGGCCGCAATGGAAAGAAAACATCATGACGCAAGCGACTCCCCTCGACTTTCCCGAGGTTGAGTATCAACAGGTTCAACAAGTCCTCCTGGCCCAACAACATCCTCACAACAGCTTCAACCTTGAGCTCGAGCAATATGTCTGCTACGAGACTAGTTTTCCGCAGTGTGCGGCCTTCAATGGTCCTCACACGACCATTGTCCACCACCTCTCGTCGAATGGCCGGTCAAGGAAATGCCAAAGAGCATGAGGGAACTGCAGACCACCGAAAGATACAGTCGGAAAAACCACTCAATCCACATATGACGAATACAAATTCTACACTTGCGAACGAGATGCCCTCCGTGGGGGCTCAGAATGCACCCCCGGAGCTCATTTCCTCCATCGATCCAGATTTTGTGCCTAAAGATTCTGTGTCGGAAAATACTGAGCGTATGACAGGTGGCACACAGAAGGGAGAACCGGACAAAGGACCGAATGCCGAGATGGGGGTTGGTGAAATGGAGGGTGCGAAGTTCAAAGTTGAGCCGTTACGCAGAACGGGCGAGGATGCGAATACCATGAGAGCCAGGTTATTATGTTCGCATCAACTTTGAACCTTGAATGTGGAACACGAAGGCTAACCTATATGTGTGTAGATCAAAGTAGAAAAAGAGGCACACTCGAGAGTGATCTTTTGATGTCCACATTCGCGGAAGCCCATCTGCGAGAAATGACACCTGCGCAAATGGCACAATTCGATTTATTTTTGGACGAGAACGACTGGGATATATATTATTGGGCAACCCAAGAGCCTACGCCAATATCACAAGAGACTGCTGAAAGTGCTGGTTCTGGAGCTACAGGTGCTACTGCCAGCGCTCAAGGGACCGACAAGATGTCGCCCGTCGCACAAGGAACAGACCCGGCAAGGCAGACTGGACCGGAGCTTAAGACCGATGAGTGGAGACAAGGCCAGCCAAGGAGTGGAGAGTGGGCACAAACTGTTGGCACTTTTAAGCCGGCGTACAGACCTGTACCTGCAAGATGGAGGAACAGCGAGGTGCTGGCGATGTTACGACGGCATGTTCTCTCGAGATCAGCGGGAGGTATCCATGAGGGAAAGGCGGACGTCAGTGGAGATGGCTTGGGTCAAAGTGTAAAGAGAACTGGTGGTGGCGGTACGTATGCCCAGCTCTTTGGTGGTGGTTGCTAACATGTGCGAAGGTATGGCCTTCATGCCACCTATCTTCACAACTGACCGGCCATAAAGATCGCCTTGTAAGTTATGTATGAATAATATGGCGACAGCGAAAAAAATTTTCATGTATAAATTCTACATTTTCAACCTTCGTAAATGTCTAAGCATATGCCAAGAGTGATGGACGGGCGGGAAGTCTCCCAGGCATGCATATGCATGAAAGCTCCGCATAAGATGCAGGAACCCGTTATCTCATGAATGTTCTCCGGAGTCCAAAACAATGATAGCACCAGAAGCCGGGTTAGCCCCGCGGGAGGACCCGAAGTTGGAAGTGCTGCTTGCGTTCGTGGAGTGAAGAAACTGGGGGCTGGATCACGGCATGATGGAATGTATAACCACGAATGTCGAGGTGGCTGTCACATTCCAGATCCCGGGAAGCATTCTTGAGAAGTGGTTTCTAGCCACATCACAAAAACTGTTGTACCGCTGAGGCAGTCTGTCAGTTGAAGAGTTCTGGGCTAGAAAGTGAACAAATAATGGCCTAGCAAGCGCGCCTTAATCAATTCATTGTTTTCTATTTCATCCTGAGGCTTTTCTGTCGATGAGGCTCTACTTTAGCTAAGGCATGCATATACCCTTCCTAAGCAATGCTAGCATGCCACCCCCACCACCCTCGGTTACGATAATAACATGGCCACATCAGGAATTCATTCTACTCTTTGACAGGGGGTAAGGTTTCCATCATCACGTGTATTGCCAGGTCACGGGCTTCTAAGACCTCCACATTCCGGAGTTTTCATTGTTCTGGATAATACGTTTGAATGCAGACGGCTGGTCAGTCTTCAGAGCCCCTGACTGCGCCATAAATAAATCATCTTGGACCTGTTTTGCATGTTTGCTTTCCAGATCACCATCCTCAGATTCCCTACCCGCGTAAGCTATTCCAGCCTCATTGCAAGCCACCGCACGACACTCGAAACACACCCTCCCGCCGTGCAACAGAATCATTTTCTCTCTCAAGATGTCATTCTCCGCCATTGCCTCGTACCACACCAGCTCCGACCTCTTCGACCAAACCTATGAGGAGCTTGGCAGCGATTTTTTTGACCAGTTCCTCACATTCAGCCCTCTCGGAAATGAAACTCTAGAATACCCCAGCTTACCAGACTCGACGTACTTGGATACCAGCAACAGCCATTCTGGAGGCACGTCTCTAGACTCGACAGACGATGAAGCGAAACGTTCAGTCATCGATAACGTTTGGCAAGGCAATTCATGGGCGTTCACCCAGGATGAAGCCTCATTACACTCAGCTCAAGGCAATGCTTTCTACGCAGAACTCTCCGGCAGAGCCGCAGTATCTGATAGCGAGCTACTCAGCCTTGGGGCTATCAGTCTAGACTCGCCTCAAATAGCCAGGTATTCCCACAACTCCGTCCCCTCCTCTCCATCACCTAGCGCTACACTTCTTGAACGAAGAAAGAGTCGCCTCGTTGAGTCTTTAACGAAGACAGTCAGAAAAACAACTGGAGCAATTGACAGAAGACTGCGAAGCCCTATCCGAAAATCCACATCATCGCTAGCAATGAAGCGATCACACAGCAACGAAACCGATAACTGGAGCCAGAAGCTCGCACTTGATGCTACGAAATTCAGCTTCGATTTCGAGAAAAGTATCGCTCCTCTCACACCACCACCTTCTGCCCGAATCTCTGATCTCCCCGACTATTTGAATTCAGCTAGCACAAAACAAAAGCCCCTAAATGGCTTTTCGGACAACAGTTACTTGAACAAACCAATTGATCGCCAGGCTGCCTATGATACGCCGCTGGCGACTCCGACTTTGGGTGCTGAGCACACGATATCGGTAAGCTTCCAGCAACCACCTTCGGACTTCTTCCCAACCACCCCGCAACCTCAAAACGTCTCAGCACCCTGGTCACAGATCCCTGGCTCATCAAAATTCACCGCGTATGAAGCCTCAACTCTATGCCCGGCGGATATTGCCGCGCCAGTATGGTGGACCAATGCTGCAACGGTACCAATGGCACAACCATCACCCTCAAGCTTCCACGCCAACCCCCAGCGAGCTACAAAGTCACTCGTAACGCAACTTCAGAACGGCCTCTCATACAACGGACACGAGCTTGCCTTCGATCCTTCCAAGATGGCATCCGGGCTCATGATCCAGATGCCCGGCCTTGCCGCCCAGCATTCCTTCGTCATGGGTACTTCGCCCATGATGCGGCAAGGCTACTTTACGGCTTCCCGATCCCAACCGCATTGTAATGCCGCAAACCGCAAAAGAGCACACGCCCCATCTAGGCAACCACAATCATCTACTCCGATGCGAAAGAGCCGCTCTGGATCAAGCGATTACGAGTCGCCTTCTCCTACCTTCCAGGTCAGGAAGCGAAAGTCACCGAAGCACAACAAGAACTCAACACCGCGTGCACCGTCTACCCTAGGGACTGTTGACTTTGTCAACTTCACTCCTAGAGATAGCAGGAAAATTCTGACTGGAGTTGCGCCAAGTGGCTCATCTAAGACAAAAGCGAGAAGGGAAAAGGAAGCTTTGGAGAAGAGAAGGAAGCTATCACAGGCTGCGATGAGAGCCGTGAGAGAAGCCGGAGGAGATATCGAGAGCCTTGTCAAACAAGGACTCTTTGTTTGATTATCTTTCCGTGGATTGTGCACAAAAGACATCGTAATAACCGCCGTGGATATTGGAGGCGAGTACATATCGAGCTACTTAGTAATATCTAACTGAAAAGTTCACTAAAACCTCATTTTTCTGATTCATTTTTCCTGGGTGGATTTCATGTGACTATGCACCCAATCTAGGGTGACACTTGTGATAAGGATTGAACCAACCCCTTCAGCCTGCAAAGTACTTCCCCAATTTCTTTGCGCTTGCCAACTGTTGGGACATCGTTCAACATCTTCTGCTGGGTCTGACAACAGTCTCATGGGCCGAGACATGACGAAGCAAGTAGCTTCGTCGCACAAGTCGTGCTTCGAAAGTCCATTGGTGTGCTGCTCTGTTTCACGGTCCCTTGTCAATCATCACTCAAATTTCAATGCGACCACTGTCCTGGTCACCCCTGCGCACTTTTCCCGCTGCCGGGTCCAGAATGTCAACTGCAAAACGTTATTTTCAGCCCTACACTCGCATTGGGAACGAGTTGATGGATGCGAACAACTCTCTCTGCCGGGAACTTGGAAGGTGCAGCTTTGCGGGACACTTTGGGAGGATGAAGCCATTTGATGACAAGCGCGAGCCGTGAGACAATTGTTCTATTTCGAGATGCTGTGGCAGCAGCTGCGCATTGCCATTGGCTCTCTGTTGTGGGGGCCGGTTTTCTTGGCCTTTCAGCCCTGGCAGCAGCCAGCACACGTTCATCTGAACTCAACCGCGTGGAAATGGAGACGCAATCGCTCGTGTATAACCTCTCTCTCTCGTGCTGTCCCCAGCCTTGACTACGGGACAACAATTGTTTGTTGTGTCTATTCATTCGTTCAATCAGTTTCACATCTGCGACGACCCGCGCTCCTGTAATTCAGCCTTGTGCAGAGCCTACCCCCGATAACGACCTCGAACGCGCCGCCTGGATCGACGAAGAAGACATCGACTGTCTCTCAAGGCTGTTGACCTCAGAGTCGCCGAAGGAGGCATCGATCGTGGAGGACAGGAACTCGGATCTGCTATTTGTTCGGCGTTCTTCCAGGAGTTCTTCCAGCGCTGGCTCTTCACTTGTCAGCCGTGCCGAGTGGTGGAATCGCTTTGTTGAGTGAGAAGTCCCGAAACCTTTTAGATCTGCGGTTGTTTTCTGTACTCTTCATGTACTAATATCTTTCCGTAACAGTCCATTTACCGAACTTTTCAGAAATATATATATACAGTGGTTGAGAACAAGGAGAATTAGTAGGGCATGGCCCAATATGGTTCAGGTGGTGGCTATCCATACCCTTATGGAGGGCACACGAGTCCAAATCGGCCTGACTTGAGGCATCAATCCTCCTCGGTCTCTGCTGTTAGCTCTATTGATCCAGATCATGACTTGAGGCACCAGTCTTCGAATATCTCAGATGTTAGCTCCCTTGATGGAAGTGGTATTGGCCACAGGGTGTCGGTGGCTTCCCTCCCCTCACCCTCAACTGAGCTTCCGCGTTCCCAGACGATGGATGATGTCGATATCAGCCGAGTACGGATCAATCGTTCAGGACCGGCGGGGATTTTGCCAGATGCCCTTCGAGTGGCATCGCCAACGTCTCCCTCAACGCGTAGCTTCAACCCTTTCAGAGCTTCTGGTCAAACTTATGAACCCATTGCTCCTCCTAGCGGTTATCGATCTTCTGTGGGCAAGTCAACTTCCCGGAGATACCCCGAGAGGAGGAAAAGCTCGCTGCGCCACATGCGGACTGGTTCAATCCCAGAAACCGAGGAAATCGATATGAGCCTGTTGGGATCTGCCATGTCGATGGGATATGGGCAACCCAAGGCTCACTATAGCACAGTGGAAGAGGAGGAAGTGCCCATTCTCTCATCGATGCCTTTTGACGTGTCTTCCTTTACAGGTCCACCACAAAATGAGGAGCAGTTGCGGGAAGCTATTTCACAAGAATCCGCCGGTATCCTCACTGGTGGTCTGGGAGCCGGTCTTAAACCAGGAACCACCATCACCAGCACGGATCTCATGGCAAATGTGCCCCCTCCCACGCCTACCGGGTTATCTCGGAGGCTATCATTTCGACCGTCCTCATTTCGTACTCCTTCCGTTCGAAGTCAAGGCCTAGGGAGAACGCCGACGGTTCGAGAACTGGGTCAAATTGAAGCCAACAAGCGTGGTGAGATTATTGAAGTTATTGTGGAGGAACCTACAATTGGGGGAACTGGAGAACCTGCAGTGGATATTAGCTCTTTTGTTGGCGGGAGCACCTCAACCGTGGACTTCGATCATCTCGACTCTGGAAAGCAAAGCCGCAAAAACACCATGGCCGCTGCAACAGTCGAGATATTCTACCCGCAGGCGAATTGGAAACCCTTCTCAATGAGATGGCCATATCTATTGGTTCTCAGCGTACTCTCAGCCGTTCTTGCTGCAGCCCAAGAGTATCTCTTACAGAAGTCAGACAAAAAACCACTGTACTCGTTCAAGTCTGCAGCGGAGCTCAAAACTTGGGATTACTTTTCGTTCAAGTATCTCCCGACTCTGATCGCCGTCTCGTTTGGTGTTCTGTGGCAAGTTACAGATTTTGAAGTGAAACGATTAGAAGCATATTACCAGTTATCTAAAAAGGGAGGTGCATTAGCTGCGGAGTCAATCAATGTCGATTATAGTAAGTTCACACCACTCTTTCCATAGACTCTTCAGAAGTCAATCAGGCCTCGGCGCAATGGCAAGTATAGACCTGGAACAGGCGCACACGAGGCCAGACTTGATCCGAATCAATTCTCGACACAATTCACAATCCGCTCTAACTTTATTCACAGTTACCTTCTTTAATTTCCTACGCGTAAGCAGTATTTAAACCTACCAGGTCCATAATAATGCTGACCATATATATGACTTAGCCTGTCAGAGCGCTTCGATTCAAACACTATGCAGTTGCAGTGTCCTCAATGGCGACATTGATCGCAGTATCACTTCTTCCAACCTTACAGTAAACGCCCCCCAAGGCCGTTTGCCTTCATTTCGCAGATCGAACTACAGTTTGAGAGCAACGTTGACGCTGACAATACACAGGGCTGCAACCATATCACTCACTCCCGATAGAGCGACACGTGAAGCAAATGGTGCAGACGGCTTCAAGCACATCGAAATTCTTGCTGTCTGGTCTCGGATGTTAAGCGCGGTCCTAGTCCTGCTCGCCATTATGGGAGGTGTGCTGATCTGGCAGCTCGAGCGGCGCCCCTCTGGTTTGGTGGCTGATGTCAAAGGGATTGCTGGTATCGCAGCCATGGCGAACAGAAGTCACATCTTGATGGATTTTAAAGATCTTGACACGTCTCCCCCAGACATGATCCACGAAAAGCTCAAAACTCATCGCTACAGTCTCCGGAATTCATCGCTAGCCCCCGAGGAAAGCGTTCCTCTAACGCAAGCCGAGAAAGACAAATACAACCAGCAAAACTGGGCTGATAATCCCCATCCGCTCATGCTTCGTCTGATTGCTGGAATTCCGTTCATGATCGGGATGATCCTTTTCATGATCGTAATTCCGATCATCCTCTTCGAACCGAATGCAAATGTGGTGACCGACAAAGCGCCTTGGTTGCTTACTGTCTTCGCCGTGTGTATTAAGCTCGCCTGGGGAACTCTTGAAACAGACGTCCGAATGATAGAGCCCTTCTATATCCTCTCCCTTCGGCACGCGTCACCACGAGTCCTCACACTGGACTACACGGCCATGGCATTCGGCTGGTTACCCATCAAAGCATTTCTAAATGGACACGCCCTCGTCGCCCTCGTGGGTCTCGGGTCTGTGCTAGCTGAGGTGTTGACTATCTGCTCTACGAGCTTCGCAAGCGTAAGCGGAGGCGATTTCACAGGAGGCCAGCCACCGCCCCCAAACCCAGGAGAGCCGGCTCCTCCCAATGGCGCAAATACGGGCGAAGAGACCTTCCACTCCTTTTGGCTGTCGTTCGGTCTGGCAATAGCAATCCTCACTTACCTCTGCCTAGTCGCTGCCTTGGTCTACTGGCGCCGCCGTCACCCTTTCCTCCCGCGGCAACCAAATACCATTGCTTCAATCCTGGCGTTCATTCATCAGAGTAAGATGTTGTATGATTTTGTAGGGACTGAGAAGATGAATAATGATGAGATGGTGCAGAGGTTGGGGAGTATTGGAAAGACTTATGGACTCGGGTGGTTCACGGGACGAGATGGGGAGGTGCATTGTGGTGTTGATGAAGAGGAGTTGGTTAGTGCCTACAAGCATGGTGATGATGCTCGGCAGGCAAGTCAGCCTTGGAGATCGAATTGGGAAAATTATTGAGGGGATTTCTTGCATAAAGGGGTTGGGATAGATGGGCATTCATGGTAGAAGGTCTAGTTTTTTACATTCTTGTGGGCGAGATTTTAGCCCTCTATATTGTAGCGGTTGGGGTATAACTAGGGTATATTTACGATGATATGGCGTACTGACTCCATTATAGATTCTTGCTGATTTAATTCGGCTGAACGAGCTCCTCAGAAAAGCCTAAACGCTACATATACTCCAAGTTGCACAGGATGGTCACAAATCCAAACCACAAGTCCAACTATCTTCTCTTCACTCACGTCTACTCCATCACACCCCCCTTCTTCCTCTCCACCATCCCACCCGACAGTTGATACTTCCTCCTCGCATCTAAAAACAGCATATACTGCGCATACGTCTCCGGAATAACCTTAATCTCTTTCTTGACCTCAAAGGTATAGCTGAACGTGCCTGTCGGTTTCGTCACTCCATGCTCGATATCCCTCACCTTCGAGTCAACTCTGATCTGGATCCGGGAGCTGCCTTTGGGACTGGCCTTTGCCTCGCCAGCTGGGACGAGTGGGGAGTCCGAGTAGGCGACTGTTGCTGTTAGGTAGAGTACTGAGCCAACGGGGACGGGATGGAGGAAGGTTGAGGGATCCAGGGCAATGAATGTCGGGCGTGTGTGGGAAGTTGCTGAGGCGCAGGTAAATGCCAATTCGAAAGTTGATTTCAGGAGGAAGCCGCCGAATATCATGAAGTTGTGACGGTTTCGGAATTGTGGTTGCATTATTTGCACTGAGTGGATGGTCGTGGAGGACATGTAAACTGCGTCAGATGGCTTCCGTGCTGAGGTCGAGGGATCACGGTAGTCGAGTTGAGCGAGCCAAAGAGCGTGGATCAGGTCGCTTTCTTCATCGTTGGGCGTTTGCTTGCGTAGTGCTTGGGAGGCAAGGGATTTCTTGAGGTCGTAGTTTGCTTGGCCTTGGGCGAAGAGCCGTTCTTCTGCTGGAGAGGTGGCCTTGAGGGGAGCAATTGCTACAGGCTTTTTTGTTGCAGGGTCCAGAGATACCTCCATAGCAGTTAGAAAGGTGATTTTGAGAGAGAAGGAAGATCCATACCATGGTAAAAGCACAAGTCATCAGAATATCGCTGTCCTGCACCTCCTTCCCCTCCTCGGGAGCTTTAGCAACTTGTAATGAGACTTCCATACTACTTCTCCCCGTAGCAAAGGTGACTTTCCCGCTGAGTTCTAAATCACAAATCTCATTCAATGGATGCGCTAAAGTGATTCGATCCACTGCTGCGGTGACAGTCATGACTCCAGCATCTCCAGTGTGCTTGTAAGACACAACTCCGGCAAGCGCATCCAGATCCATGAAAATGGTTCCAAGACGTATGTGACCAGAAGAATTGATATAAGAGTCCAGAAGCCATGGGTCCCGAGCCAGAGGTAATATCTACTCTCATCAGCTCCATTCTCCCACAATTGAGACATGGTCACATGACCTACAATTTTTGTGTAACTATCGGACATTGTTTTAGGAGCTAAGTCTCTCTCCACCTTCTCAGCAGGCACTGGTGGAGACTTGCTTGTCTCATCTTGTTGTTTCTTGAAGGCTTCAATGAATGGAACCCTCGTTCTCATCTCCGTCAGTTCCCGAAACACCCCGTCCGTTCGGCATCGTGAACAAGCCGAGAAAACTCTAGTTTGTTGGTGAAAATGGGGGCGAAGTGCATCACGGATGCTCGTCGTGAGGCGAGGTAAACATCTGGCTTTGCTGGCCATGGCTTCTTCAAATTGGATGGTGAATGTTGGAGGGTTTTAAGAATGGATCGTTGTGAGGGGAAAAACTAAAACGAGCCCCCCCGGGTGTCGATTAGGGGTGTCGATTGGGGCAAGGGTGTCAACGACTTGTAATTGGCTTCCTAAGCTCTTTAAAAATCTTAAGTTAGATTTTTTGATATAAGTGTAAGCTAGTATATCATAGCCCTTGTATTATAATCACGTGCTTCCCAACTTATAGTAAAAAGATTCCTTAAAATAGAATTTTAATTTAAGGGAGTTTATATACTAATTAATTAGGTTCTAGTTTTTGAACCCTATAAGGCCCTATAAATTAGGGGCTTATAAGGCTCTTATATTTGGTTTTAGGGACTTTTTCGCTAAATTTTTAGGCTTTCTTAAGCTTACTTTTAAGCTATAAAATACTTAACTTTTAACTTCTTTAATTTAAAGAGCTATTACTAATCCAAAATTTATAAAAAAATTATATTTGAATAGCCCTTAATTGGTGCTATAAGTAAATAAAACAAGCATTAAATTATATTAATTCCTTATAAAATTGAATTAAATTAAAGAAAACCCCAGAGTTTTGGTGTTCCTGTCCGAGCGCCTCTACTTTGGGTTAGTAGCTGGTTTGCTCCCAATCGACACCCGGGGGGTGTCGTTTCTACACATTCCCCGGAAAAGGAGAGCTGTTTGCATCTGGAGCCCCTTATCACGTGAAGTCTCAGGGGCACAGATAGTGGCGATTAGTCTCTTAAGAGAGCTCTTGAGAGGAGTCTGCTTGAGAGTCTGGGACGAAGAGAGGAGGAGACGGTATCTCAAGAGAGTCTGGGGGAAGGTCACGCGAATCCCAAGACTGCGTAGGCTGTGATTCCTCAATTTGAGGCCTAGGGCCATTGCGGGAGTCCCATGACTGTGTAGTCTTTTGAGAGTCAGGGAGAGAGAGGAGAGCGAGGCTGCGCAGATGGTGGGGTCTCTGCGTCATAAAGGTTACCATAATAAGGCGGCGGGGTAGTGAAGCGTGGATCTTGTGAGTCCATTAAAAATTGAGGATATAAGTAAGTAAAGTATGGCCAGTGGACGCTGTGTTTTCTGCGGTGTGGCTGCGCAGGCGAGCTAGAAGCTTCTACGTGCTCTGATTGGCTGAAAATAGGGTTAGGTGTGGCATGAGTGAGGCAAGAGAGGGTGGGCAGACGGTGGCAAAAGGGCGCTTTGAACCGGGGGGTGAGGGGGGGTAGTAGTACATAAAGGTGTTGAGTCACCATCTTCAAAATTTCACTTCTCCAAACACGTTCTCATGACTTTAACCTGAGTTGATCTCTAATTGCTTTTAAGCTGGCCCTATCATCTCTTAATATGGACCAAATCTCCCGCTCTCAGGACCTTGGCAAACTGGCCCGAAGCTCCAACCACGCATTTCATAATCCAATGCCAAAGGACCGCTCGTCAAAAAACCAGTCCAACATTCAAAATCTACCTCCGCCTCTTCTCAGCCTTACTCACTGGCCTACCTTGCCAACCAAGCAGCAACAGTCCGAGTCTTCTCATGCACGCAAGGCAGGCGGGGGTAGAATTGGTTCGGAGCCTGGCGGTAGATCCAATGACCAGTCGGCACGGACCGGTCGGGTATCCACCCACACCAAATCGTCATCAGGGCTGAACCCCAATGCCGAGCCATACATCCCTCCTTCCACCTCTGGCACGAATACAGGAGTGCCGAATCAAGCACCGGGTTTCGATGGCCTATCAAGCATTCCTCCCGCCTCTCTCAATTCAACAGGCGAACGCGCGAGCGATCAAAACCCTCATAGACCATATTCTGCGCTCCTGACGACTTTTTCTCCGTCAGGGAATATGAAGCTTCTTGATTGGAAGCAGGAGCAGGAGTTGAAGCGGGCCAGCCTATTGAGGCAGAGGCAGCTCAGTCTTGATACATCACCACGATCGCGAGTTGAAACCCCTCCGACGGATCTGGCAGACCTTAGTCACATAAGGAGTCGACCACCTACTCCGGGACTAGACGAAAACTATGAAGCAAACGATGACCTGGCTGAGGATTCGGACAGTGAGTTTGGTCCCAACCAGAACGGTGCTCCCTCGAATCATGGCCGTGAGCATATGAGTAACGCCTTGGATAACGCTATCCATAATGATTTCGGGTTTGAAAGCCCCAACAAAAATGCCGAACAAAATTGGCAACAGGTCCTATACACCGATAGACACAAATTCTACATTCAGTTCTACGACAACCTTGTGCTCTACGCCGGCCTTCAAACTTTCCACGATGAAGGATCACCCCCACCTTATCGTTTCGACAAGTCGAACCTAAATACATTAGGCAAGACTGAACTCCGCCAGATTTTTCTCGATTGCATCGCATATCTTTGCGACGTTGAAAAAGACCCACGTACCACTGCAGCTGCGGCTCTGCAGAAAGTGGGCGACAACAAGACTGTCCTATGGATCTCAGCGAATGAAGGCTTTCCACGCACCGACACCAGAAACATTCCCAAATTCATCGAAACTATCATTCATGCATTTCGTGATGTTAGTACAGAAGACAGAATGGATGTTCGGGCCAAATTCTTCCGGAAGGCCATTGACCTAGCCACACTAAGAATGGACACGTACCGCACATCTGCATTGGTTTCCTTAAAGAAGGTCCTAAAATCCCCAAAAATACAAGCGAGCAGCGCAGCTAGCAAGGGATGGAAGCCGGAGCTTCAGAAGCTGAAAGTCCTCATGGAGGATGACAAACAGCGTCCAGAGCTCGCCGAGTGGTGCTATCTGAACCGGAGATCGTGGTCAGATTTCATCAAACAAAAGGAGCTCGCTCAAGACAAAAATATTTACTGGTTTGAACGGTTGAAGCATTATTTATACAGACTGAGCGCGCACGCATTTGCCGTGGATATCATCGCGATCGCAGCCCGGGAAGTTCGCTCGGTGCGCAATATCTCCGAGGTCAAAACTTTTCAACTATGGGACAATGACTTTAAGTACGATAATAAAGGGAAAGAATTCGAGATCAGTACAGACGGGCCAATGAATATCTTGGAAAGACTGCTGGAAAGCTTCCCTACCGTTCCTCAAACAAGCAGTTACTGCAGAGAGGCTCTCAAAGAGGAAATCTTGAGCCGTGAAAAAATGAGAGACGACCCATCCCACAATCATTCTGCTTCTCCACCACCTACCCTGGATGAGTGGATGAGGGACCGCCGTAAATTCCGGCGCTATTACCACGCAGAGCTCCAGATTGTGAAATATTTCGAGAAAAACGGTTTTGAATACGCGGACGAGCGCTTTATTGGGTGTAGTAAACGTGCTTGCTACGTTTGCTACCACTTTTTGAAGTGGTATGGGGAAATATTCCCAGATCAAAAATTTGTGTTGCCCGGAAAGCACTCGAAGATCATCCACATGGTCAAAGTGCCTTGGATCGAGTCAAAAGATAATGAGCCGCTATTTATGATGGACAAGCTGAATGTACAGCTGGCTCGCCATATCGAGGAAGCGCTACTGAACAAAGGCAAGTTAGAGGAGAGGCGAAAAATCCGCCATCTATCTACGCATGCTAGTACAACCGCCAGACAGCATCTGCCATCAGACAGGCGTAAGTTAACTAGCTCACCCCATCTCGTTCAATTTGGCATGGTCAATAACACTGGTTTTAGAATTCTTGCCTAGTTTGTGAGCCGAGCATAGACCAACGAAAGAGAATCAAAATCTTCTATCGCGTAACGGTGCATGCAATAGATTTAGACGCGAGTTGACGGGGAGCATTATGGTTGCGAGGAAGCTGGGGCGGGGGAGCTATGAGGTGGCGCCGTCGCGTTGAACGTCGCCATAGGTAAGATCGGCTTGGATCAAAGGGACGAGTTACTTAACTCCCCTAGTATTGTTGTGCGGCGGAAATCAAAGCTAGATCAATGTCTGCCACGCAGCACAAGGCGTCTTCGACGGTTCTCCACACCCTCTCGTGGCTAGTGGCACCTTCGTATCGAATACACACAGATCTCCGTATTGCAGTTACATACCCCATTAGAACCGAAAGATCCGATTGAAAGCCCGCCTGCTTCCTTGCTTCTTTGCGGAGGCTTTTCATTACCCGGGGTAGGCGAAGAAAATTTGCGACACTTCGATGTATATACGTTACCCTCCATTCCGTTCCCAACCGAACTCCATCAGATTGCCAATTTGATTCAGCTGATTGCGTGTCGTTCTGGTCTACAGGATGATCAGAAGAGTCGGGATTTATACTATCATGCCCATTTGCTTCCCACAGAGTACCCGAATTATCATGAACTTCGAGCAACCCGAGACAATGTGTTTTGAGCTTCGTTGAGAGCCGATGGACTCTGAAAGCTATTTCTGGTACTTCCATTGGCTTTTCATATCTTGATAAAACTTCTTGATGAGTTACTGTAGTGGCAAGGTCCAGATCCAAAGGCGTTACACGTGGGGCGTGCCTCGATGCAGATTCATATATTAGAAGTATTCGACACGCTTCCGGTAGGTATATCGGGTCTACTCTGTCCAACATATGCTGAAATAGCTTTTCCAAGGTTGTTGGGAGCCCTCTAAGTCTTTCCTGGAGTTGAGGCAGTTCATCTTGGTTTTGAAGTCCCCTGAGCAGCGACATAACGACCAAATCGACCCATAGGAACACCCCATCAGACTTGGTTATTATTTCTGTGACAAACTCTTCGTACAACTTAGGATGAATTCTTGCTAGTTGTTGCATCTTCTGGCTCGAATTGAACTTGTCGAAGACGAAGACCCGAATGTCATCTCGTGTGAGGTCCTGAAGGTGTAACCCCGGAAAGCCGCTAAAGATTTGTTCAAACACCAACCATGGTCGACTCGACAAGCAGACCTTAACATTTGGCGAGACGCTGATGTCCTTGAAGAGCTGTGCGATACTATAGTGTTCTTCGTTTAAGTTGTCTTGGTCCGCTGCATCGCATTCATCAAGCCCATCGACGAAGAAGCACATCTTCATACGACCATCGGCTGACTGCGCAAGTTGAACGAATGCTCTTTGGAGCCTTTTCACATGCCACGTAAAGGTCACGTTCAAGCTTCCAGAGTAGCAGAGAGACCTCTGCTCCATCCACTCATCAGCAAAGACCGTCCGAATCAACTCGCGGTGCTGCAGAAGCACATCGTAAAGCAGAGACCGGAGGAGTCCTGATTTTGACCGCTGCTCTGTCGACCCGCTGTACCAACAAAAGAATGCAGCAAGTTGAAGCTCACCTCCTTGTGCCCAGGAACGTAGCAGAGCACGTGTCACCAAGTTTTCATACACATATCTCATCAATGTTGATTTCCCAGATCCAGCTTTGCCATTCATCCAATATACTCCATTGCCGGACCGAAGCCACTGAACAAGACTGCTCCACGGGCTATGGGAGATGTGGTCGGTATCTTTCAAGACCCACTTGTACGTGTTCTGGTAAGGCTTGCAGATGTCTTCTTGGCGATAATTCATGGCTGAGAATCTCAAACTTTCAAGTATCATGGAATCAACTCTCCGGTCCAGCTCCCTTGCAATGGCAAACTTCTGGCTTTCATTTTGCATCAACTGCAAGTTCTCTGCAGAAGTTCGCTGGAGGACTTGGTCCAGCTTGAAATGGGCTTCTTGCGAAGTTAATGCCAAGATTTGAGTGCTCTGCTGCGTCCTCTCGTCGAGGCTAGAGAAGCGCTCATCTTGAGCAAGCTGAAAGTCTCGAAGCTTTGTACTAATCGCATGTGAGCCCCCAATCCCCTTTCAATCTCTTCAGAAAATTGACACACCTCAGGGAGAGAAGCACATGTCCTTCAAGTTCCTTCCGATAGCTATTGAGCTTTCGCGTAATGTCGTCGATCGCCTTCTTCGACCACACACTCTTCAAAGCCTGTCGCAAACTCTTCCACCTCCTGTGCTTAGTCCCCGCCGTAACTCGAAGCTTGCCAAATTTGTCAATCAGTTGATTTGATATCTCAATGCAGCTAGTGCACAAGACTTTGATAGCCTTGTCTTCCGGCAGCGCATGACGGAAAACCAGAACGAACTCATTGCCAGAAACGGCACTTGTTGCGCTGCCCAGTTGCAGCGACGCTCTCATTCCCTCCGCCAAGTTAGCCAGACGCTTTGCCGCGGCCTCAGACTGTGCATGGTCGATAGAGACTCCATCGGCAGAGTGGTTTAGGTCTCTCGCTTTTGAGACGACTTGACAGCTAAAGTCAAGGAATTTCACGACGGATGAAGCGACGGATAGCGCTGAGAAAGGATCTAAAGGATTCATATTTGTGTGGGGAGTTGCAATGTTTCTCATCGGTGAGCAAGGCTGCTCGGTGTTCTCACTGCCTCCTTGGCCTCCTTGAGGTGCGTTGGCGCAAGGCTGGACTGCATGTGGCTGTTCAATCGCAGCAAAGGGAAGTTTGCAGATGCCCAAGGCACACTGGTAGCTTTGCTCCCGAAATTTTCACGATTTGCTCTTGCTCACTTTGTGAGAGAAATATACATAAACCCGGGATTTAAATGAGGAGGAGTAGTCTATATTCAACTGGTCGTTCACTTGAAGTCTGTTAAAAAGCAGAAAGGCCAAGGGTTGAATGCAAGGAGGAACACAACTAGATCTGCTTGTGATTCATTGAACAACTCTTGATAGAAGCAAAATCATTTAACAAGCTTTCGAGATTGTCACGTGCTATGAGCCTTTAGCATCGGACGGCCGGAGGGATGGTACCATACAGGTCACATGATCCAATTTCCCGTGACCATGCAAGGTTAGGGAGGAAAACCTAAAAATAATTTGGGTAAAGGTTAAAACGATCCCAAAGAACGGATGCACCGGGAGAACCATCGATCTGATATTTGGAAACAAGAAACCATCGGCGCAGTGTTCCAGACTGGGTCGTTTTGCATGGGAATCAGTGACCGCGATCTTCCGTGATGTGAGACTCTGCGACGCGCCGACGCTTCACGAAACGGCTTCCGGTTTGAAGGTGAGGTCGGAGATAATGGCCTTGAAGTAGATTCATGCGAACGCGTAATATTTCAAATCATTCTAGAACCAGCAAAACCATTAAGAACTGCGATCAGATAGGTTGGCTACCAGAGACGGGTGATTCCCGCGCATAAGAACTTTAAGTGCAGCACGAGATGTCATCTGAAGAAGCTGTATGCCTCCTCACCTGGGGCTGTGAAGCTCGATATTTGGTATGGAAACTGCTGCGTGGCTGGGGTACGAATTGATCCATGCTTCACAGTGGTGATTGTCTTACCTTCCTCGTCATCGTCACGATCGTCAGCGCTTTGCAACGTTTCTCTGGAGTCTGGATGCCCAGATTGTGACTTGATACGAGGCTCTGGGGCACCAATTTCACCAATTCAATTCCCGGTTCCGGAGGGAGGCTGTGCAAAGAGGATCGTGGTGGCCCGCCGAAAACACCAGCGGAGGGGATTATTTGGCGGAGGGCCAGACGCGAATTGTTACAAGAGTGACTTTTACGCTGTGGCCCACGGGTTCGGAACATCAGACGTTGCCGTGAATAGAAACCGGCCTACCATCCCATACGCCGAGTGATGTCGCGTGCGGAGATCAGGACTGGCGGCCCGTGGGAGAAACATCTGTTGTGAAGAGGGGACGGAAGCTGGTTTTCAAGTCTGTAGGTCGAGTTGTGGCAGCCAAGGACGTCGCAGCTGGAGGGTGTACACCATGTTCGAGGGGCGGTGGAGCTGCAGCTCGTGATGGTTCAAGAATTCTCAGGACGAATCTGTCAGACTTGGTCTTGGGCTTTGCGGACTTTGTGTCGAGTACGAGCATCTACAAATCATTAGCCTCTAGACTCTGCTCAGGGGGGGCGAGATCTCCAACTCCATCGCTTGGAGATCGGCATGTGGTTGGCTGACAGGAGAACGCACGCAGGCAACGCGTAAATTCGTAATGAAGCATGGCGCGCCTTACCGGAAGCGGTGCGAACTTGCCCCAAAGCGTGCTTAGTCTGGATATTAATTGGGCCCCCTAAGCCCCCTTGCTCTCCGTGTCACTTGAACAGCAGGTTGGTGCGTCTCCCTGGCCACCTCCCACCCCCCACCCCCCCGGCTGTTTTCGCCTGCCAATTCCGCCAACGCACCCAATACGAGCGCGCCCAGCGCCCAGCAGTAGCCCAGCCAGCCAGCGCTGCATTTCTCCTGCCTGGCCACAGCAGCACCTGCACCTGCGTCTGCCACCCGCACCAACCAATCTGGTCGATACGCTGCGCCGTTGCCGTCCTTGCCTCCTACAGTACTTTCACTCTCCTCTCCATCGACATACCCACCCAATTTCAACATCTTCCACACCTCCGAGATCAATCGACGTCGACTTCCCTCGTTACTCTCGACTCTCGAATCTCGACCGGCCTCCATACTCTCTCGCAGCCACACTCGTTTTCGTGAGCAGGAAATCTCACTCGCTGCGATTTCACCCATTCACCTCGCCCCTCGCCTCTCGCTTCAACCGGGACATTAACTGCCAACTTTTGGCTAGATTCCAGGAACCGTGGATGACCTCACCAAACAACGCGAAACTTCAACCGCAACATTCTCACACCACTCAGGGACTATCGCGATTTCACGGAGGACTGAGTGCGATAACGAAGTGCTGTAGGACAACATTGTACCACCCGGACTCGCAGGCCTCGCGATCTTGATCCGGAGTCCCGGGACAGCAAACTTCACCCCCTTTGCCGCGACGGCTTCCGCCAACACACAAACACCATCATGCGGTCCTCAATGTCACTCTCCCCCTTCGTCCTGCTGACGTCCTTCCTCTCCCTCCTCTCGGGGACCTCTGCCATTCGATTGATTGAGTCGAAATCCCTCAATGCGTGCCAAGACAATTCCAGTTTTACAGCAAGTCTGTTCAATGTCGTCTTCACGCCAGACAACTTGACACTTACCTTCGATGTCGTCGGTGTTTCCTCCATCCAGGGCAATGTTACCTTCGGAATCGAAGTTACGGCGTACGGCCTGTCCATCTTCAAAGAGACCCTGAATCCATGTACACAGAAGAGCTTGAATGGAATGTGCCCGATGAGCACTGGCCAGATTGATATTCAATCTAACATTGTGCTCGAACAGAGCACCGTCGATTCAATCCCAGGAATTGCATACGGTGTCCCTGATCTCGACGCAAACGTCAAGGTCATCATCAACTCTACAACGAACACAGGTGTTAGTCTGGCTTGTGTAGAGGCCAATTTGTCGAACGGCCAAACGGTTGATCAGAAGGGCGTGGGATGGGCGACTGCAGTCATCGCTGGTTTGGCTCTTGTTGCCTCAGCTGTCACTTCCGGACTCGGACACTCGAACACCGCAGCCCACGTTGCTGCTAACGCATTATCTCTTTTCGGATACTTCCAGGCTCAAGCCATTATTGGGCTCACCTCTGTCCCACTCCCGCCCATCGTTCAATCATGGACTCAGAACTTCGACTGGAGTATGGGTATTATTGAGGTCGACTTCATGCAGAAAATTGCCACGTGGTACCAGAAGTCGACCGGCGGAACCCCAGCTACGCTTCTCAACAGTCTCACAACTACCTCAGTTCAGGTCCTCAAAAGATCTATTGGGAAACGCTCAATGGATCAGACTATTAGTCTTCTTACCGCAGCTCACCAAATGAGCAAACGAGCTAGTACTACCACCGAGGTCTCGGGCACGTATGTCGTCAAGGGAATCAAGAGAGTTGCATTCCGAGCCGCAATTGAGTCAACCAACCTCTTCCTCACAGGCTTGATCTTCTTCTGCATCTTCATCTTCTTCACGATGCTCTTCGTTGCCATGTTTAAGGGTTTTTGCGAACTCGCTGTCAAATGGCGCTGGATGGAGAGCGACAAGTTCCAGGACTTCCGAAATGGATGGTTTACTGTTCTTAAAGGGATCATGTTCCGAATGGTTCTCATTGGCTATCCCCAGATGACTATTCTTTGCTTGTGGGAGTTTACCGAGGTCGACTCTCCCGCCGAAGTGGTCCTTGCAATCTTCTTCTTCTTTGGAATGACTGGAACACTTGCCTGGGCTGCAATGAAGGTTATCCGTATTGCAAAGCGTTCAGTGGATATGCACAAGAACCCTGCCTACATCCTCTACTCGGACCCATCGGCACTCAATAAGTGGGGTTTCCTGTACGTCCAGTTTAGAGCCACTGCCTACTACTTCATCCTCCCATGTTTGGTCTACATTCTCGTCAAAGGCATGTTCATTGCTTTTGGACAGAATGCTGGAACAGTCCAGGCCGTGGCACTTTTACTGATTGAAGCTATTTTCTTGATTGGAGCCAGCGTCATTCGACCATGGATGGACAAGAGCACGAACACTTTCAACATCGCGATTTGTGCCGTCAACTTCGTGAATGCCATCTTCCTCCTTATCTTCACCGATGTCTTCAACCAGCCAGGCTTGGTGACAGGTGTCGTGGGTGTTATTTTCTTCATTCTCAACGCCGCCTTCTCGCTGGTTCTCCTCGCTCTGGTCTTGCTTGCAACAATATATGCTTTTATTAGAAAGAATCCGGATACCCGATACCAACCGATGAGCGATGACCGAGCCTCGTTCATCAAGTCCCAGACCCAATTGACTACGGAGCTGGATGCCTTGGGAGCTACTGCGAGGGGTGATATGAAGGGTGGCTACAAGCACAACCTCGATTTAGATGATGATAATGAGTCCTGGTCATCTGACTCATTAAGAAACCCAGCAAGCATGCCACTTCCTCCGTCGACAGCCAATTCTGGTACATTCCATGAACCTCCTCACTCGCCGCTGCACCCATCAGTACCACTTTTCCCCGCAGGTAGCAATGGTAGCCGTGGACCTCCTCCGAACTATCAAGACAACTCGCGATCAAATAGCGCTTTGGGTAACAGACACACCCCATCACCTTCTCCATACCGAGAGAACCCATCGCAAGCAAGTCTGTCGGCGGGATACCGATCGCAAAATAACGCAAGTCCTGCGGGATTCAGGAACCAAAACAATGCCAGGTAAGAACTTTGATGTGCAACTCTCTGAGTGCAAGCTGACATAACATAGCCCTTGGCAACGTGGAGCCGGATATGAACATTAATGAAAGGGCTTAATGGGCGTTGTAATCAGTTGGGACTTTGCTCGATACAGGAGACTGGTGTTATCTGATTTATTTGCATGTTCTCATAGCCCCAGCGAATTCGACAGCTGGCTGTGCGTGGAATGAGTTCAATATTGCATTAATGGGCGTAAATCCGGGTTGGATCCTGTGCAAAGGAAGAGACGAATTCTGAGGGAGCTTGAAGCACCCGCCTACCACACCAGGTCTCAATACGTCAGGACTGAGGGCCCAATACATATCCTACGATCATCGAGAGGAACCAAACACCATTTTCTTTGTGTATGGGCATGGCTGGGAAAGGAACTTGGCATTCGGCATTTGAAAGGAGGCGAAGGATGGAGGTGTGTGGTTTGTTTCAACTGTATAGAGCATGGAAAGGATTGCAGGTGATTTCTGCATCCTCTTCCGTATATAATCAATCACCTTTTTACAGAGAGGATGACTTGCCCTAGAGCGGGGTGGGGGTTGATGTATGATAGATTATTATCGATGTTCGCTTATCTTTCTGACCCCTTTGATCTGGGACTTACGTGTGGGCCGTTAGGGACTCTTTCCGCCCTGTTCCAATCCACTACTCAAGCAAGGAATTTGGTGCCTTTCCGGGGCTTAACATTCATATGGTCAAGCCCCTCGAGCGCTTCAATCGTCTTCCATAATTCTGCTGGCGGCGCCTTTTTCCATTCTTCCTCCACCAGCACACATGCCGGGTCTGGTTGACCGAGCTTTACATCCGGGTTGCTTACCGGCAGCCCATCGCACCCAAGCGGAGTTTTGTGATACACCCTAAGCCCCGAGCTCGCCTCGACGCCCATACACAACCACTTCCTCCACCACGAATGCCTGTCCCAATCCCCGACCTGGGAATTCGTGATGTTGTCATACGGATCTCCGAGGCCGTCCCAATCGTACCATTGATAGCGGTGAAACTCCCCGACGAAGGAGAAGGGTTTGCAGGACCCGTCGAAGCAGCAGTTGGAGCGCAGGATCTCGGGGGTGTATTGACACTCGCGGTAGAGGCTGGGCAGATTGCCGTTGCCGTGGATGTAGTGCCAGGTTATGTTGCGCCCGGAGCAGGCATGCCGATCGAGGAAGGAGTCGACGGGTAAGGAGTTGGAGTTCCCCATGTTGGCGCCTGAATGGACAATAAGGCGTGAGGATAGTGAATCAAGGACTTATGTTGGGCTGGCGGACGTGTGGTGGAATGGGTGGGGTATGCTGGTGAAGGAACTTCGGCTGCTTTTCTTGTCCTCTTTATAGAGGTGGATTGAAGGGTCGGCTGGTATCATGAGCCATGTCAAATCCCTCGGTTTCGAGGATCAATTAAGAAATGGACTGATGAAGTCCATGTTCTGCTCGTTCCCGTTCTCATTCATGGTACCCACCACACCACCACCCACCGCCGAAGACTCAAAATGGGATCTTTATTATCACTCAACTTTTTACGCAGAGGATGACTTCAGCAATATTAGTGTTCTTTGGTCAATAAAACGCATTTGATCCATGAACTAAGGGTTTGACCAAATGCGAGGACACAGCACATTGGATGGGAGCAGACTTGCAGTGCTGTGTTTGTCAAAGATTGCTGGGGTTCGGTCAATCATTATCAACTATGAACGTATCGTTCGTTGTGCAGTTCATCGTTTCTTGTCTGCAACTGTAACATTGACAAAAAATTTTTTTTTACGAAAGACGACAAAAGAGTGTAGAGTAGAATGAATCTAATTGCCCAATCGGCATTTCTACCACCTCTCTATCATTATACAACCGTCATCATCACCTCGTAAGCTCTAGCCAACCAGCCAACCAGCCATTTGCTCAATATCATACAACCCACCCCCACTAAATATTCATATTTACACACATCACCTCTTCTTGGCCGGCTTCTGCGCCTGGATCGTCGCCCGCTTAATAGCTCTCGCCTCCTTCGTCGTCCGCTTCCCGATATCCCAGCCCCAGCCTCTCAACACGCGCACCACCTTCGGCGTTATGGAGATGGTGAGCGGGACGCGGATGAAGATGAAGGATTTGTGGATTGCGTAGGCGAGGGCAAGTTGTGTTGCTAGGCCTGTTTTCTGTCAGGAAGCTAAAATCTTAAGAAAGGTAGAGGGGGACGTACTTGCTTCCTTCTTATACCTCGCATCTGCTTCCTCGACGCCCCAGCCTGCTGGCTCGGTTTGCTCGCTTCTTTCTTGGTTGCTCGCTGCTTTCTTCATTGAGGAGCGCCAGCTGTGCCAGGCTTCTTGGACGGATTCTGGGATAACCTGTTTGATGTATGAGACGACTATGTGTTCCCATTCTCCTGTGAGGTTGTTAGTCTTCTTCCCTATTTTCTTTGTATATTAAAGATGAGGTAAGAAAGTGGTTATGTGATATCCAGTCTCAACAGTTAGAGGTAACCCGAGGGCCAAGTGTCCTGAATGCCGGTCCTTTGCCCTCTTTTCTGGATTTGCTTCTCTCCGAACTATCGGGATCGAGCTCTTTTGGCAACTTTGAATGCGATCCAATATTGAAAGCTCCCGCTTCTCATTTTCACCTGAAAGATGGCATGCCTGTTCCCAAATTCTTTTGCTCGTGCGCCTATTGAAAGGCCTTGTGGGGGATCCTCGCCTGAGCTCTTCACCCCTACACTTCCATAGCTGTTTTCTCGATTTGCTCTCGGATGCCACACATCCCTTTATCACCGTTCATTCCTCGTCCTGTCCAATATTTCCAGAACCAGTAGTCGATTTCACAACCTACCCAGCCGCTTGCAAACCTTTTCCTGACCTCGGAGACTGGACACAGCGCAACCTCAACACAACAAGCAGAAATAAAACTCACCAATTTTGTCCGTGCCCATCTGCCTGACAAACAAATAACAAAACGGAAAATCCAGGGCGGTCAGCGCAAAATAGACTCCTAGAGCAGACCATCCGTATTCCCTCGACAACTTCCTCATCCTCGCGCCCAGCGATTGTGGTTCTGCTTCTGCAGCGGCCCCGCCCGAATTCAAGTTCGGCGTTGGGTCTGGAGAGGGTCTGCCATTGCGGCGGGGTCGCGTGTTGTGGAAGAAGCGGAGGGAGCGTATGCGCTGGAGGAGGGTTGGGTTCTGTGGTCTGGCGTGAGATGTGAATGTGAAGGATGTTGAGCGTTTGGCGCTTCGTGGAGGGCCGGATGTGATGGTTCTTCGGGTTAGGGAGCGGAGGGGTGCGTTTATGGGGTTTGAGCGTTGGAAACTTGATCGTAGGGTTGGTGGGAGTCCGGTTGCTCCTCGAGCTCCTAGTAATGAAGTGCGGAGCATCTTGGCGAATGCAGGTGGTCCTGGTTCGTGGAAAGGGAGACGATCAAAGGACTGAAAGAGAAACTTCTGCGTCGTACAAATGCAACTCCCTCAACTAGCAGAGATACCTCCTTGTCTTAAGAGCGTCCTCGCAGTCGGAGTTCAAGGAGCTATTGAGTCCTTCTCCGTCCTTTCCACTCTACTCGGTAGCTTCTGTTCCGGGGAATTTCCTTCCTTCTCGCTGGTTCTGAGGTTGTTGACCAATCTTCGCAATAGTATTGTTAAAAGTCCATTGTTGGTATCACAGTTGTTGGTCTGTTCACGGTCTTGTGTTAGACGTGGTCTGACGGAGCTTAAATTAATTCTGCGGTGGATTTTAGGCTTGCAGGGAATAGCTTAGTTTCTGCACAGTGATGCAACGGCCTTATGAACGATAGTGACGCTGCTTTTTAGCTTTCATCCGAGGCTTAAAAGCGGCGGTTAAACTTTGAGGGTCATTCAGGGGTTCATATCTTTTTGATGAAATCAATTCGCGCCCAGTCCCAAGTGCTTTTAGTATCTGCCATTCTACATTAACAATTCCTGGTGAACTATGTACAAGACAGAGATCCCTGGTTCTCTGAGTGCAACAAAATGGTTCAATGTACACTTGAGAATCGAGTTTCGTCCAACCACTCCAATATCCCCATCAAACCTATGCCAAATAACTCGTATCGACCCAGCTGGTGTATGTGCTTCCCAAAATGGTCGAGATAGATACGGCTGAGCTTAGCTTTGTCGAGAAGCTTGCTCGGGTTCCCGAGGCACCAGTTCCGGTATTGCCATACTCCTGGAAAGTTACAGCTGCTGTATTTGGCGTGCTACTGCTCCATTGTTCCCACCCCGCGCTGTTGATTATAGCCCCCAAAACAGTGTTCTGGAAACAAACACTGGCATACTGGCTCCATGGGCGGCCAAGATACACGGTCCCTGAACCGGCGGTGGAGCTCGTGGAGGTCGAGACAGAGGATTTGTTGATGACATAGTAGGAAACATCAGATGATGAAGCACGACCGTTCGCGGTAATAGCACCTCCTCCTGCTGAAACTCTAATGTCAGAGCTATCGATCCATGCTCGTGCGTGCTGGCCAAAGATAAAGTCGACCGCTCCTTCAATGTAGCATTTCCCGTAAACCTGGTTACCAATTTGAGCCAGAAGGGTGTCTTGGTATCCGTAAAGGCCAACGCCGTAGTATCCTTGTTGTGTGTTATAGGCAGCTAGAGCAATAGCTTGAGATCCTTTACCGTACGTGTTCTTGATATTGATATTGTAGAACTTGGTGTTTGCAGCGAGATTAATGACCGTACCCGTGGCTTCATCGTTAGCTGCACCGCTCAGAAGACTCGAACTATGTTGGATGGTGACGGCATTGCTTGTATATGAGCTTGTGTCGGTGGTGGACCCATAAATCGTAAGGGCGGCTGCTCTGGCGGGAATAGTGACCTGTTCCGAATATGTCCCAGCCTGGATGAATAAGATTTGAGCCGCTGTTGATGTTGTGCTCAAAGAATTTATCGCATCTTGAATCTGTGGCCGTCAATTTGTGTTCTGTGACATCTGATTTTGCGAGCCTACGGTTGAGTACTGTCCTGTGGAGCCAACTGTGATAGCACCAGACGGAGCTGAAGTCCTGCTTGCGGCAATGGCTGCCGTAACAAGGGAGCTGACGGCAAGTAAGAGGCGCATGTTGAACCAGAGCGAAGTAAAGTGTGCGAACTCTTACTCGATGAAGCTGATCGGGAGTTGTCAGAACATATTTCGAATGTGCAGTGGGAAAGCCGGTTATAAAAGCAGACACACGGATGCCAAGGGAATTAATTATTCCAGCAATGTATCGAAGTAAAATGAAAGACACGGATTTTAATGAAAACTCCGCCAACATTTCGCGGGAAAGGGTGAGTGAAATGTGGAGAATGTTTCCAGAATGTGAAGAAAAGGCCCACGAAATGTTTCCTACCTTGGACGCTGACCAGCCGATTTCCGAATTCCCAAGGATCTAGATCATCCACCTCTAATAAATTAAATTCCCTTCCATTAAAGCTCGTGGTAATAGGTAGAGTGCCGGGCGGGCCGTCACTGAAACTTGAAACAAGACCACTCTATCAGATCAAGCATTCGTTCCGCAGGGGCGGCACAGCCGCACACACAAAGGGGTCAACGGAGATCATGAGAAAAGAGAACAAAGTGAAACCCCTTCACGGATTCTTGGTTTGAATGCCACCAATAGCACACCGAGACGATGGGTCTCTGAGAGGGGTAAGGTTGGAAATAGAGCAGGTGACCCGAGTTGCTGCATGTGCGTCAGCGGATGGTGTACCTATTCAGGGATTCCAGGGGGGGTTTACATACCTGACAGCTTCCTGAACACCGAATAGCACGTCATTTCAACAGTTTGAGGCTTGCTCGGACGGAAAAACATGGGCGTTGACTTCATAAGACTTGATGCGATGCATGAAAAGGCAAGAGAAAGAGAGGCCGGTCCGGCAGACTCGGCAGGGCTTGGACCAACGTTGATGCGAGATGAGAGTAAAAGGGTGAAGTACTGAAGGTAGGTCCTATTGCGGAAGTATCCGCGAAAGAGGTTTATCAACTTATGAGTTTCAAATCTGTAGGGCAAGCTCATCAGCAACTGCCCGTCTTGACCGGATGAAGACTGTTGCGATTCGAGGAGAAACTGGGGCCACACTCTACTCGAGAAGCACCAATCGGCCGCCAGCGAGATGTACCCCACACTTCCCCTTTCTACAGCCGCAACTCAATTAACACGAAACGAAGCCTCCCCAATGGCCGCTCGTGCTTTCCTCCTCATTCCGTCCTTTATGCCTGTTATCGGATCCACCAGTCGATTGATCACACTTCCTTTTGTTCTTGTGCAAGAACCTTCAAACCTACGTGGCCAATCAGGACTCAGCTTCCTTCGCAACATGGGGCCCGGTCCAGGAGCTGAGAAGCAGTCCGCAAAGAAACAGACGCGCCCTGCGGCCCCTGCCTTCTCAATCCCTGTTTAGACGGTAACTAATGGGATTTGATATATGATATATCGAAGACAGCAACACCGCCGCCGTGAAGGTTTCCAGGTTCCCAATGTGGCAGTGAGCTGTTGCACTGAAGTCTGAAGTAAGAATAACTGACGTGGAAGGATGAACAGTGGAATCGCTGGAAGATGGAGCAGCTTCTCCTTTTGTGGGTGTCCCCGAAGTTATAAGAAGCCGCTCTTGGCATTCACTATTTTTGTTCCTCCAAGCATCTCGCTTACTACCTTACTCCATCTTCTTCATTAAGCTTTTCCAAGACATTCTTTCAAATGGCTCATTTCGCCCAAACACTTGGGCTGGTCCTTGGTGTGGCTTCACTTCTCGTCTCTGCAAACCCTCTGCCAACACCTGCCCCAGACCTTAAGAATGCTGCCCTCCAGAAGCGTGCTAGCTGTACCTTTACTGCAGCAGCTGATGCTAGCGCTTCGAAGAAGAGCTGTGCAACCATAGTCCTTGATGGCATTACTGTCCCCTCTGGTGTAACACTCGACTTGACGGATCTCGGGTCAGGGACACATGCAAGTTTTTACTGCTCCTTTTTGCTGAGCTCCTGCTGACTTTTATCAGGTAACCTTTGAGGGCGAGACGACATGGGGATATGAAGAATGGTCTGGCCCACTTTTTTCTATCTCAGGGGAAGATATTACTGTAACTGGAGCCTCCGGGCATTCTCTCAATGGCAATGGTGCGAAATGGTGGGATGGCAAAGGTAAGTCTCAACCCTTCGGAGCATTATTTTAACTCTCGCATGCCTTGTAAGTATTCTGCTCCGAGCTAGTCTTAGAGCAGACTACTCTTGGGTTACTGTATCAACTCCCAAATCGTACGCTTGGAGACAACACTGATCTGAGATTCTGGAATTTAGGCGGCAATGGTGGGAAAACTAAGCCCAAGTTCTTCTACGCTCTATCTTTGACTGGCACTTCATCCATCACCGGCCTCAATATCCTGAACACCCCAGTACAAGCCTTCTCAATCGATGGCTCAACAGGCCTCACTCTGGCTGATATCACCATTGACAACAGCGCGGGAGACACTAACTCCCTTGCCGCCAACACGGACGCTTTTGATGTGGGCTCAAGTACAAGCATCACAATCTCGGGCGCAAATGTACAAAATCAGGACGATTGTCTGGCTATAAATTCAGGAAAGGTCCGTTATCAAAACTTTTTCGTCTCCTCAAACTTGCTAACAAAATTGCAGAGCATAACCTTCACTGGAGGGTAAGTCATTCAATTCTCGGAGCATTATCCAACTCCCAATTATATCTTTGAAGGCCGTGCTGATCCGAGATCCTGTAATATAGGACTTGCTCGGGCGGCCATGGCCTTTCGATCGGCTCTGTAGGAGGTCGAGATGACAACACTGTCTCAGGTGTCAATATTGAATCTTCCACTATCAAGAACTCCCAGAATGGTGTTCGGATTAAGACCGTCTACGACGCCACAGGTTCCGTTTCTGGTGTATCCTATAGAGAGTACGTGGCAATCTCTGAGCTCAGCTTTCCTCCCTCTGTTCCTCTCTCTGGCATGTCTCCAGCGCGAAGAAGTCGTGAAAGACTGTTTCAGCCCACCAACATCCACTTCATGAGGGCAGTACTGACTTTGAGATTGTCTAGCATCACCCTCTCCGGCATCACGAAATACGGAATCATCATCGAGCAGGATTACGAGGTAAGCAACAAAACTCAACACCACACAGTAAAGAGGAGCTTGCTAACTTAAGGGACGTTTAGAATGGCGGCCCGACTGGAAATCCGACTACGTACCTCCCCCCATTCTCAGGAGTCGAGAGGACGCCCCGCCTCTCGGCCCCCTACTCCCCAAAGTAACATGATGCTAATTTATTCTAGTGGTGTTCCCATCACCGATCTTACTCTAGATGGTAAGGAACCCCATTCTCTTGACCAGACTATGCTGACTCTCATATAGGTATAACTGGAACCGTCGAGTCTTCCGGAACGAACATCCAAATCCTTTGTGGAAGCGGGTCTTGCTCATCTTGGACTTGGACAGGCGTTTCTGTGACTGGCGGAAAGACAAGCTCTAGTTGTAAGAACGTCCCGTCAGGAGCGTCCTGCTCTTAGAATACGAGAGTTGATGAGACTGCGCGACGACAAGCGACACTTGACACCTCTAAGGACGGCCGAAACGAACCCCTATTCTTATGTATATATGTACTTTTTACTCCCGGCACTGGAGCGGTATGTTGACACTTGTCAATCAATTTTCAACTGTAGATACTTTTAAAAAGCATTACACAAGCAACGGGATCGGTTCTGCCATTATACATGATTATCATTAGTTCTGCTGCTCGCTGTCTTCCCACTTGGAGTGTCTCAGAGAATGCGAACGTAACGACGAAGCAGTAAGATGCAGAAATCCTATGCTAGGCACCAGAACGCCTCCCAATGCAACCCGCAACCCGAGCTCAGAGCCTTGTCACACAATCATATCAAGACACCATCTTTCTCCACTCTCAATCATTCTCCCACCCTATCCCTTATCCTTAGCACCCTCACTTTTAGGCTTACGCACTTTCTCATACGCATTCGGACTCCTCGCTCTCCCCTTCCCCTTTCCAGACCTCTTTCCGTGATCATGATCGTGATTATGTCCATGTCCATGCCCACCGCCCTGTTTCCTCACCGGCCTTGCGGACCCATCATCCCCGCTATCACTATCACTACTCGAATCACTCGAGCTCTCATCACTCGACTCGTCGATTCCTTTCGGAGCGTGGTATATGCAGCAGACTATCTCCTGTCAGCCCTTCCCCTTCCCCGTCCCCTCCTCCTCCCCCAGCAATATCATCTCAAAAGATGAGAGGGACGCAAAAGGGACGAAACAGACCTTTACTACTCTTCCTCCCCATCCCCTCATTATCAACCACATCCTCCGCCCACGAAATGCCCCTCCTCTCACTCTCGCCCTCCTGCCCACGCTCACACTCTTCCTCCCTCGTCGCGCCCCTCAAATGTAGCACCGCCTGTCTCGGCGCCGGCGCCGTAATAGCCGGGCTCGCTCTGCCTCCACCCTGCACTGGATTTCGCATCTGGGTTTGCCCCGATCCTCCGCCTCCTGGTGCTCGCACTGCTGCCGTCATCCCGCCGCTCTTTAGCTATCGTCTTGTCTCTCTTTCCCGACTCCTTCTGGCAGAGTTTGAGGAGGATCGAAGAGACTGCGACTGACTGGCAAAAAAAGCCTCTTCGCCTTGGGGAATGATCCCCCCCCGAAGTCCTTGAGCTGCGAATCACGGATCGCTGGGCGCAATGCTTTTCTGTTCGTTATTTGCACCCGCGTGAAAGATACAGGAGACTCCGTCGCGGGCTTGGATTCAGAGATTCGGGAGAAGAGCGTGTTCGTTTGGTGTGATGTTGTTTTCAAAGGGGAAGATGTTGCCCCCACGTTGAGTTCGTCATCTTGGAAGGTCGAACGACAGGGGTGTCACGTGTTAATGAGGGTCGTCACTTTCGGGACTTCCGAGGGACTTTTGAGAAGTTGCCATACGTGATATTGCTTCATTTCTATACAATTCGTTCAAGGCAAGTCTATACAAGAATTAATCCCAGCATGAAGGTCATTATCATGGCACCGAAGGCCCCGACTCCCCGGCTACTGAATCCAGCACTTGGACTTTCTTTCTGTACAAAGGCCGTCGAGGTCGCGGCTGCAGACGAGCAAGTGGCTGTCCCTAAACTTCGGGTCAGTATTGCCTTACAAGGGTCGACTTTGGCGTTGAGACAATGTCTCTGAGTCTACTCTCAAGCGACAGCCAAGGGACCAGACTCGTATGACATGTGGAGCAGGGAAAGCAGAAAGGGGTCTGACCACACTGAAAATTGCTAGGACAACAATTACCGCCTAAGGAAGCATCGCAAGTCGTCCAACCTGTAGCACAGCTTCCTGTCGGAGAATTCACGGTTGCAGCTGGCCCTACTGGAACCACAAGAGTGACCCCGCTACTAACGATTGTTGTAGAACTGCCTGCAGGGCTACAATCCAGATCCTCGAGTCAGCATTGCTTTAACTGGTATACTTTGGAGTTCAGAGAGTGTCTTGCGAGCAGTCAACTCTCAAGACATATCTGAGAAGCAAACAAGTCGGATGGAACCCTAAACAGAGAGATTCTACGAACCATGAAGTTATATCACAGTTACGGAATGTCCTGCAACACCCGCCTCCATACGTGGCTGAGCATCCGTAGAATCCAGTTGGGCAAGGGCCTGTGTCCTGGGTCGACGTCGAAGTTAACGTATCACTTGTTGGACGGACGGGAGGACTTCCTGTAGCTGTGCCAGTCACGGATGTTGAAGTGCTTCGCAAGGAAGAAGACGAAGTTGAAGATGTCAGCGTGCTGACTACTGTAGTTGTTTGAGTACTCCTTCCAGTTGATGATGCGGAAACTGTGAAAGTGTGGGTGACCACTATCGTTGTAACCAACGTTGAATTTATAACGCCTAAACAAATGAGCCTTTAACCTGCACAGGTCCCCACTGAAGTACTTACAGCCAATTCCAGCACAGACGAAATTCGGTATGCAACAGCCGCCTCCGAAGCTGTTGTCATCACAAGCCGTGTTAGGAGCATTACAAGGGCTGATCGCTACATTCAAGGATCAGTATTGCCTCGATGAGCAGAGTCTGGAGTTGGAACAGTGACTTTGGGGCAGTCGCATCCCAAGACAAAGCTAGAGAATAAACAACTCGGCAGGACATAAAAGTACGATAAATGCTATGGGTGGGAGACTTACTTCCTCCACACACCGACCCGTTGGGACAACAGCCAACTGGCCCTAGGCCCGTACTATCCAGGAAATTAGCACTGTAAAATCGAGCGAAGTTCGAGGGAGCTGAGAGCTTTGAAGGTGCTTTGCTGACGTAAGGGTGAGGGGTCCTAGAGAGGTCTCAAAACAGCTCACCAGCTCACCACTCTCATATGTTAAAGAGAAACAGCAATTTTGTAAGAAAATGACCTTGACTAACTCCTGAATTTGATAACAAAATTCTGTGGTAGGGCAGCAGCTGTTTGGAAATCCCGCATCAGTGCAGTTCGCGGTACCCGTCGGGCATTGAAAACCCCTCTTCGTGAGCATGGCAAGAACAGCAGCAGAGCTGCGATCATCGACAACGTTGCGAGCTCTCAGATCCTCAAAACCCAGTGTATCAGACCACTCTTCCGTATGTAAAGCGAACGGCGGTCTGAAGGACACAGTCGCTGACGAATTTGCCAGCAGTCGAGCCTCCTCTTCTTCATCTCTAGCTCTCAACGATATGCCAGTATTCAACAGCTGACTCTGCTCCAATTCCCCTTCGAACTGCCAGTAATCCATGTAGAACTTCTCTCCTTCATCAGAGCTCATTTTTAATACTCCAACTGGACTTCTGCCAAGTCGTAGATGTTCTTCTACAGCTTCGAGCTGCCTGCGGCGTTGCGGGGAGTCTGGAGGCAAGCGCTTTTGGATGGGGAGATCCCCCTGCAATTGTACCGGAGATTCTTCGTCTTGCGCGGCATTTGTAGATATCATGCGAGAGGCCAAGAGAAACAGTATGGAAGCCGGCAGGCCTAGTATCCGTAAGTCGAGTCGCATTGCGTTTGTCGTTGCGGTGTGAACAAAGTTGGAGCTCTCGAGATCTAAGGCAAGGCTGACAAAAGAGCCCGATATCAGCACTACGCAATGAATGAACAACGCATCTAATTAGCCAGAAAAGTTATGGACAAGAAAGTCCATGCATCTGCATCAGACTGAGGAAGTACGACGGCACTTGAGGGCAAGATCTAAAATAGACTTTAGATCTCGATATCGAAATCTGGTGGCTGGGAAGATCAGAAGCAAGATTTCCCGTAGCGCAATCGACCCGCTGACGAGGATGGCGGGGTGTGCCGACCCTCTGCTAGCTGGCACAACAGATGGTCTCGGCCAGCTGCAGACCTATCTTTCCGAGGACTTACTGTACAACTCAGGATGCATGATCCCGAGAAGGGGTTCGTGCTTCCCTATTTTATACTGGAAGAAAAGCTAAAGCTGGGGGAGCCTACCCCATCTTATGCAAGATCTGAATGAAGCTGATTGGCGCTGATCCCAGCAAATCACGGGATCTCGTGTCAACTCCAAGGCGTCCGCTTGCATTTTCATCGCGAGAACACGGAAGGATGTGAGAAGCAGATGCAACCATGCCTCGAACAGACGAAGCAAAAGCGTTCTTCCACGCAGTCTACAGCGCAATCCAAGAGGTTCCTCATGGAAAGGTGACAAGTTACGGCCATATTGCAAGGCTCATAGGAACCCGTGAGACCCCTTTTCTTACAAAGTTACCCTTTCGCCAGTGGAATCGGACTTTGAAATTACAAAGACTGACATGCAAGCCAGCTCAACGCCCCCGCCAAGTAGGCGTTTGCCTCAAGCATCTCTCGTCTGATACAAGCCAAACTTTCCACAATGGAAACGTTCCTTGGCAACGCGTGATCAACTCGAAGGGTATCATCTCACCGAGGTAATCACTTCTCATGTTGAACCTACAATTGTTAATCTAATAAAAGAGTAGAGGTTATCCATCAGGCGCAGCAAATCAAGCTCAAGCCCTACGCGGTGAGGGTGTGACTGTCACGACAGGTAATTTGGGCGAGTTGATGGTGGATTTTGCAGAATATGGATGGTCTGTTGAACTGGGGAAGCGGTGTATTCTGATAGCTGATCACCGTGACAACAGGTTCCCTCGACAGCTACCTAGTGAAGAAGCAGCTGGAATTGCTCCCCTTATAGATTCCGACGACGAGGGATGATTAGCTGGACCAGTAGAAGGAGTTCACGTTAGGAGCAAGTCACAAGCAGACGTGTAGTGGTGGAAGGGCTTGTAGACCTAAAGCTATGATACAAATCCACAAGAGCCACGAGGTGTTTGTTTTGCAAAAGACCTTGTCCACCTTTCCACAGAAGTCCCCATAAAGTGTGGTCCCAAATATCCCTGCCAGTCTGTTCAGCTTCGCCACTGCATTGACGACTCTCGTCCCTGGAGATTCGAACAATGGTGTGGTCCCTCCCTGGCCTCCCTAGCTGCAGTTGGAGTACGAATTGTCCATCTGGATTGTGAGCAGTTGGTGAGACGATGTAGGGAACCCTTGCTGATATCAGATTCTCCACGAATGTTAACTGATGCCCACAACTAAGCAAAACATGAAGACGCACCAAATGCGCTCGAGACGGAATGAGAACTCGTCACGATCCAAGGCTTCGATATTCGGCTTCGTGCCGCGAATCCAAGCAACCTGGGGATCCTCAGATAACGCAGCAGCTCTAAGTATGTAGCATAGACCAATTCTGGCACGAAGCTATGTTCAGATATGCTATAACGAAACGAGGTTTGATGCCAAAGGCATCGGCGCCAGGTAATATGTCAACGACAGAGCTCAGTCGCTCATTTTGTTTCGTCGCTGCCTTCCGACGGTCGTACTTGGGGTCCGGTGGGAATTTGGTTGCTTGCCGGTCCATTAGGATGCTGACCATGTTGCTGGAAATTCTTATTACCGTTGTAATTACCATTCGGATGATTGTTTCGATGTTGTTGAGGTCCATATTGATGCATCTGCTGAGGACTCGTTCCAAACTGATTAGGTCCGCCATACCCGCGCATGGGCACTATTTCATGTTAGTAAGAATGAGGTAGGAGGAAAATGAGGGGTCTTACTTTGTCCAGGTGGTTGCTGAGGGTACATGGGTGCGACATACTGCGGTCCTGGGCTCATACCAGGATTCATCCCGTACATGGGCTGCTGATGGCCTTGCTGAGAACCCTGATTCATCATCATTGGTGCACCTCGTCCTGGGCTTGGGAAACCATTGGCTGGCATGGCGGGTGGGCCGTTATGAGGTGGCATAAAAGGGCCTTGTCCTCCCTGTTGGTACATCATCTGGGGCCCAGGGGCCATGCCTTGGGAAGTCAAGAATGAGCCGGCGGGATTTGGCATCATGATTGGGCCCATTTGCCCCTGCTGAGGCATGAACTGATGACTCTGGGAGAACGAGCGAAGCTGTGGTTGCATTGGTGGTGCCCCAGAATATTGCATCATCTGGGGAGGAAAGGCTAATTGTGCGTTCTGATTCATCGGCGATGGATATGCCATTGGGACATTCTGAAGTCGAGGAGATGCATAGGATTGAGCTGAATGTGATGGCATCATACGGTGCTCGTCGTGGCCATTGAATGGTGGAGTGGGTCCATGGGCATGCTGATTGCCGTGAAGATTCATCGGTGGCTGGCGAGGAGACTGTCTTGAAGCCATATTGTTATGCACACCTTGTTGTAGATGAAACGGCAATTGATGTTGGTGTGGAACCTGGGGAATGGCGTGGGTAGGATTTGGGGGAGACATGGTCTGTGGCGGGAAGTGTGCCATCTCAAATGTCTTGGCATAGGTCATGTGGATCGTAGAATCTGCTTTCTCCTCGTCCGCAACCTGTCTGAAGATGGGGGGAGTATCGTAAGCGGGCTTGATGCCTCCAGTTGGCTTCCAGTCCTTTCCTTGACCTGGCTTGAACGTCTTGATATTCTCCAAGGCATTGAACTTGCCCTTGATAGATGGGCGCTCTGATTCCGGAATAGGCTTGCGTTTAAGCAATGAGCGAGTAACTGGGGTGGGAGCAGTAGTGTTGAGAGCCGATCTGGGGCTTGAACCAGTGCTGGGATTACCGTTCGGGCTGAATGATGGAGCATTTGGACTTGGGCGGAACTCGATGCTGTTTGGGTTCAGCCTGGCAGCTGGTCCTACACTTGCCACGCCACTAGATCGCCGTGAGAAGTTAGGGTCGACAATATTGGCAGGACCAGTGGGTGGAAGACGCGTTTCATGAACTGGAATTGGATTCACTGGTATCTGGCTATGCTTGTTCTGCTCCTGATTCCTCAAACGGGCGCCAAGATTTGGAGCTGGGCGGTTTGTTTGTGCCGGCTGCGGCTGCGAGGTCTGGTTAGATCCCCTGTTGTTGAAGGGCTGGTTTGGGTTGTATGGGCCTTGCACAAAAGCAGAATTGCGTCCAGGGTTCTGGCGGTTGGAGGTGTTTGCAGGAGATGTGCCGTGTGGAGCTGGTGCTGGACGCTGCGCGGGCTTAGTAGCATCTGGGACAGCTGCGATAGGTTTGGCGGCCTCGGGGGCATGTGTCTTCGACGATTCTTCAGCATTACGCCTGGCCTTTTCTTGAATCTCTTTTTGCTTTGCAGGATCCTTCGCAATGATCGGGACAAGGTCAGATGGAACTGGCGTATGGAGCTTGAAGTTGTTTGCGAACTTCTTCAAGTCATTCAACTTGATTTCCTTATCATTTTTCGCCTTCGTCATGCGAGCGTTCTCAACGACTCTCCTCTCCCGAGTCGCGAAAGTCTTGAAGGCGTTTGTAACGTCGCGCTCAACGGTCGCGGTAGCATTCGGAACACCTTCAGGTTTGACCTGAGGAGATGCGGTACGACTAGAGGAGGATGGTGTTGTGGTGAGTGTAGCTTTCGTCTCTGGGGTAGCAGCAAAGCTGGATTCGGTTGTAGTAGGAGGGGTAGCTAACTCTGGCTTTGATGCCTTGGCAGCCACAGCGGGCTTTGGGCGTTCAGCTGCTGGCTTATCGGGACGGGCAAGCTGTGAAGATATGATGGCCGGATCGACCGGTGCACCACTGACAGTGGCTTGTCCAGTAGGAGCTCGTCTCGCTGGGGGTGTGTATTTGTTGTTGTTCACTGAGCCCAGAGGTGGGAACTCTTGTTGACGGCGGACACCACTGTACCTGCATAATTGTGAGCAAAGAGCATTGAGGAAGGGGTGCGTGCCTTACTTCTCTTCTTCATCAACACCATCATCTCCTCCCACATTATCTATAATGCGCTCTTCTGCCACATGCGGATTGGTAGGTACATTATGCTCAATTTCTCTTGCAATCTTATCAGCCGCAGCTGCTTTTTGCTTGTATTGGGGGTCGTTCTTGTTGATGGGCATTGTGTAGATGTTTTCATCATAGTCGGTCTTCAGCCCGAAGCGGCGTTCGTTCTCGGCGAATTGGTCCCAGGCTCCTGTAGACTTCGAATTTCGTCCAGATTCCAAAGAAGCATCGACAGGTGCAGGGCCATCGTCTACCCATCTCTGAAGCGGCCGCTCGCCTTGGGTTTTGGCACCAGAGATCGCAGCATCTGTGCGGAAGAAACTGGCATTGCCTAATTGAAGTCAGTGTGCTGGCACTGAATTGGAACATTTCCAACTCACCATTCTGTGGCTTTCCATCACTCTTGCCCGCGCTACCTCCACGAGAATCTGGTAAATTGTTTCGCTGAAAGGCCATGTTGGGCTGTTGATACTTGTTTGTGCCGTTCGACATTTCGTTGGCCTTCTTACCCTGGACCATTATAAGGGTGTGGACCGGCTAGATTTACTCGAGCCAGTGCCTTCCGTACAAGAATCGTCAATTCAGAGGCTGCGGTATCTAGGCTCGAGACGCATTAGGAGATATTCTCAATGTTGTGGAAAGGCGAGCGCGGAAATGCACTTTTCCCAACCAGGCTCAGGCGACGTGACACGCACGTTGGGCTGCTGCAGCATGTGAAGCTGAGGAGCCAGTCTGGCATGGAAGGCTGAGATCTATGAATGAATTGAGAGACTCACCTGGTGATTGATAGCCTTGCGCAGATCGTTCACTGATCATGAACAGTCGCGCCAATACTGAAATTGTGTTTGTTCCGGTGATAAACCCGTGCCCAGTGAGGCAAGCTTTCCGCCGCAAGGAAGCCTGTCTACAAAATTGAAAGCTGTCAGTAGATGCGCGGCTCTAGAAACGCCATTAAGATGGTCGTTCATATTGGGCTGGTCGATGCTGGAAGCTGCAAGTTCCAATCCAGGGCTGCCTGAGGAGGCTGGATGTGAAGAAGTGGTGTCTCACCTCGGGAGATTGAAAAACTCGCGATGCCCTCCTGTCCTCTCCTTCTAACATCCACCAACGTCCCTCGAGCGGAGGATGCGGAGTCTGCGCGATGCTGGTGCGTGGTGTCGATTGTGGAGGCGGGAGGTGGAAGGTGGAAGGTGACGGAAAATGCGAGGGGGGTGGTTGGGGGTTGAGCAAGCAAGCAATCGTGCGGTGGTCAAAATTAAGGACAAAAAAGCGCGAGAAGAATGAAAGGACTCAATAAATGCACGCACGCTCTCCGGCCATGAACCGCACGTAGGGCAGAGATGGGAAGGGAGAGGAGAGGAGGGGAGGAGGATGGGGCGAGTGCTCTGAAGGACAGAACGTGAGGTTCGAGCAGTTGCGTAGAATTGGTAGTGGGTAGAAAGAGGTGGTCGGAGTCGGATTGGATTTTAGTTGGGTTTCTGCTTCGGCGGCGTTGACTGGGCGAGCTTTCAAGCCCCTTGCAACGGGAGCTTAAACGCTTCCGGGAAGGGACGTGGAGGTGCGGGCGCAACTGCTGGGGCGAACGAACGTAAAGAGCTCAACTCCAGAGAGCAGGGCAGGGCAGGGCAGGGCAGGGCCGGGCAGGGCACGAAGAGAGCAAGACAACGCGAGACTGGATCGATAGAGTTGATGCAAAGGGTCCTGTGTCTGGATAGAAGGACCACGTCGTTAGGGTTTGGAGCAGCAGCGGTGACTGAATGAAGAAGGGTTGGCTTCTCAAGCACACGAGCACGACTTTTTTTAAGCCACTCAAGGCCATCATCGCCATGACACTGTGTGTTTTGGGGCCCACGCTTGGGAGCCCACGCTTTGGAGCTGTTCGCTTTGCAATGGCCTCCACGCCTCCACAGTCGGTCCTCTTCTCGTCCTCAGCAGCAGCAGCTCGAGCTGGACAGCGTGGGAGTACCCGACGAGGATCGCTTATGTGTTCGAATACCCGGGGCCTAGGTCTAGATTTCATCGGTGAGACCCAGGGAATACCGTATCAGTATCAGGAAAGGGAGACCGAATCACAGACCATGATCCCATCCACGGTAGGGAGGGATTCACGGATTCACATGCAGTTTCTTCTCTAGCAGACTTAGCAGACTTATTACAAAGTACTTGTAGCAGTCCGTTTTTGGCCGTGTCCTCCAAGGCTCCAACGCTGTGCTCTCCTCCAGCTCAGCGCTGCCCCGGATTTTGTCGATCATAGCACCTGGAGGCTGGCGCACGCTTATTAGGAGAACCCTCTCCGTGACAGGGGAGGCGCAGGCGGCTGATTGCTGGAGGAGCCAATCCCACGAGAAGTGCCAGCCGGCATGCGCCAATCAAGCATGGAGCATAAAGTGCCGTGGTCCGTGATCGTTATATTTACCTTCGACAGCGCACAGAGCAGGGTCTGGATGGACCACAATACCATTTGCATTTGCGTTTGCGTTTGCATTGTGGGCAGTATGAGAGATGCATGCTATTATCAACACACTGTCTCGCAAAAAGCCCGGCAGAACTACTCGCCCAATACGAATACCCCCCACTCTGCAGAAAGCCTTTGGGCACAGGGACCGGCTAGCCTGTTGTAAGAGTTACCTGAGTGCTGCCTCCTGACTCCTGACTCCTGAGCTTGGGGGGTTTGTCTTGTGACTGTGCCCCTCTGCTTTGGCAATTTGCTCGAACTCTCTCGCAAGACTGAAAACTGAAAATAAATAAATCACTCTGGAATAGAATGGTTCAGGTCAACGAGAGGCCACGTCTTTTCTCTCGCTCTCATGTCGCGGATCATCGATGCATAGGAGAGGGAGGCCGGAGGAAAAAGAATGCCAGGATCGCTCGACCTTAGTAAGGAGAGAGAGCTGCAGAAAGTCTTCCGAGGAAGGATCTCCCCAACTCCCGCAGGACAGGCTTGTCTTTGAGCCGATGCTCACTCGGTTAACTTAGGGGTTGGAGCGATGCCTGCCCCTCTGTGTCGATATTAGCTTTGATCAATAGCTCAACTCCGTTTGCTTTGACAGTGTCAAGACGTGAAGAAAGTTGTGACTGCATTTTTTGCAAGTGTTGTTTGTTTCATGGAGTGTCTAAATGAAGCCTAGCGCTTTCGGTTAGCAAGATGTTTCCTCCGCCAACGACCTAACGTAACGAACCATGAACTTCACTTGCTTGATGTGAGACCGGACAGGTTAGAAATCGTCGAACCGCAAATCTGCCAGGATAGACATACGATACCTCCTCACAGCGAGTGCACCTGTTCTGTGGGAACTCATGTTCACGACGCTATGATTGTATGCTAGAGCCGCATTTTAAATCGCAGAGATGCAGGCGCCCCCGACCTCTCAAAGATCGATACAGCGAAGGTCGCCAGCCGCAGATCCAGGACCTCCACCGACCGTCCCCGCACGATCTATGTCCCCCGGCCCTGGAAGTCAGCCACGGACATCGTCATCTTCTGCGAAATCGCTAGCAAACGGTGGCAGCAGGAGACAGAATGTAAGTGCCAGACCGAAAGCGCGTCCGTCATTGCGAGCGCTTCGCTTCATAACCCCCTCCGCTCATTCACTGCAGAGCTGACATGTTCTGCGATTCAGCCACCCCAACCGAACCAAAGCAGCCAGACTGCTCCTCCTCTATCGCAGATCGAGAAGAGTGTCACCCACCTCCTAGTCGCAACGAAACAGCTTCTCGAAACCCTGACACAGTGGTCCAGACACCAGGCTACAGATGCACAAGTCTCAGATGTATATGTTAGGCTAGGATACGAATTCAATATAGCTTGTAGAGCCTTCACCGCTATCAATGTCGATACCTCCGACCTAGGCAACGTACCTGAGCTTCTACGACACATCCTCGAGTCAACTCTTAGTCAAGAAGCTAGTGTCGAAAGCTTGGAAAAATATCTGCCTAGAATCCGAGATATCATCATAAATCTACTTCACGGCCTGAAACGAAAACAACAAAAACTTCGGCAAAAACAGTCGAGAGAGGGGTCAAGTCAAAATGGCGTGTTGGATGTACCTCGGAACAGCAGCGTTAGCAGCGTCAATAGTGGCAACACTGGACTTAGCACATTACTCGATCAAGGGATATCGAACAGCTTTCAAGATGGCAGTATCTCTGAGAATAGGGACAGCGCAATGCCGAATGAGATTGGCGTTCCTCCCAGGGGATCTTCATCATCTGCGAACCCCAATAGAAGAGGACTTCCCGGTAGAGATCCATCAAGAGGGTCTCTGTCTTCAGAGCAGTCAACACTGTCAAGTTCAACAATGCAAGCCATGACAATCATTCCACCTTATCCCGGAGACGAGTCACAAAATTCGCGGCGAGCAGGGCCGGAAGAGCTTAGTGTAGACGCCTTTCCACCACCTCCTCCGCCACCCAAGCAGCAAAATGCACTTGCGGCGTTACAGAGAGGTGGTGATCTCGAGAGGCGAGCGTCGAGACGATATTCAGCTTATCAGATCTCTAAGCACCTCGGTGCATCTCCGAATGGTGTGCCTCTGCTTCCACCCCCTGCCCAGAACTCTCCCATTCCCAATAGGGGAAGGAATGATGCTAGAGAGTCTATGAGAGCTGTTCAAAACCGAGGAGATCAAAGACACAACCGCCAACAGTCGCGTCTTGCAACTGAGGCTTCACCAGTCCGCATCCCAAGTCGGGTATTAGAAGAAGGCTCAAAAGCTCAAGTAATCCAAGCACCAAGTGAACCACCCAGGGACGATAGCCCAACTGCAAAGACGCCAGAAGATAAGATAAGGCAACCGCCCGTCAATTTTGATACGCCAAGTGCAACCCTCCAAGGCCCCCCCAGCGATGCTCTACCACTCCTACCAGGGGCTTCACCTAGTAGTACCGCCAAAGACCAGATTGAATTCTCCGAGGCGCCCCGAAACCAGCAGCAGGCCACTATTGTGTCTTCGAGTCAGGACAGACAATTCACGCCTGAACCATCACCTCCTCCAGGCAAAGAATTGACAATATTCCTACAGTACAAGTCAAAGGTCAAGAAGTTTGTTCTTACTGATGGGTACAACGACCTGTCCATGGCCCGGCTGCAACTTGCTTTCATCGAGAAATTTGCGTGGAATACACATAGTAATGGTACAGATCTCCCTGAGATCTATATTCAGGATCCCGTCTCAGGTGTCCGTCATGAGCTTGAGGACCTCAATGACATCAAGGATAGGTCTGTACTGGTGCTGAATGTTGAGGTGTTGGATGAGGTGAAGCGTCATATCGATGAAGGAATAGGCGGACTCAGGTCGATGATGGACGTGGTGAAAACATCAGTCGAGGACAACTCGGCAACCATCCAGCGTGTATCTGAGCGGCAGAATGACACTGCAAGGGATATTGCTAGATTAGCGGCAGCGCCTTTGTCGAGGGTGTCTTATAATAATCAACGAAACAGCCCACTTATCAGCCCTTCGAAAATCAACACTTCGGCTCAAATGAGCGAGATTCAAAGCCTGCGGCGAGATCTTGCTGTCCTTCGACAGACCTATTCTGGCTTTCAATCCGATATTCAAAACTCGATGTCTATCATTCGCACTAAGGCCACTTCTGTAAAAAGCGTAGCTATCAAGGCCGCCATTCCTGATATCAAGGATGGAAAAGGTCGTGCTTACATCAACACTGGCAGGAAACAGCTTGGTGAAGAGTCCGACAAGCTCGTTAAACAAGTTGATGACCTCCAAGATATCGTCGAAGATCTTCGCAAAGACGTCGTTTTGCGTGGCGTGCGTCCTCTTCCTCGTCAACTCGAGACCGTTGCCAAAGATCTTTCCCAGGCCACAATGGAGCTCAAGAAGATGCAAGACTACTTGAAACGTGAGCGCCCGGTCTGGACCAAGATCTGGGAACAGGAGCTCGAGACCGTCTGCAATGACCGCGAGGAAGTGACTATGGCAGAGGACCTCGCCACTGATCTTCAAGACGATCTTGAGAAGGCTGCTGGGACGTTCGCACTGGTGGAGCAAGCGACCAAGGAACAGATGAAAGACGCCCCTGGCTCTGGAACACGCATACTCGGCCGAGGCTTGAATCATGTCGTTATCCCAGCTGCCGACCCCTCTCTCGCCAAAGAAGGCGTACTAGGAGAAGTTCGCGCCCTGCAACCCAACCACGAAAACAGACTCGAAGCCATCGAGCGTGCCGAGAAACTCCGCCAGCGAGAACTCGAAAGCCGTCGAGGTGGAGAGTTCCAGAAAGAACTGGGGACTTTCGTGGAAGAGGGGAAGCTGAAAAAGGCAGGCGGTTTCGAGGAGGTCGAGCGCGCCAGAAAGGCGAAGGATGAGAGGATCCGCAGGGAAGTTTGGGAGAGGCAGAATGGCATGACACAGGCAGATGCGCTGGCCGAGGCAGTGGACGAACCACTTTCTCCTTCTACTGCTATTCACGAGGGATCGCAGAATGGGGAGAGCGAGGTGCCTGCTGATATCTGAAATGTGTCATCTGGCTCCGAGTCCAGGTGTTGAAGGGGACGAGAAAGGGAGGGGATGTAACAATGTTCGATTCATGTCACTTGTCTCACTACCGCATCTCTCCTTTTCTTTTCGGATTGGGTGGGCTTACCACCACTTGTCTTCATAGCAACGAGCGGTACATAATCAGCCGCAGTATATTGTGTGATGGAGGGCATTGCAAGCAGCATGGATTTCTCTTTTCCAGCATGGCGTTGGCACGGCGTACTTGTGGCTCGGTCTTATTGAGAGAGCTACGGTTCTGTCCTATCGAGCTACGGGACTATATCGAGCAGGCAGACAGGAAAGAACGATCTTTTCCTTACGAGATTTCTTGCTTGTGATCTTCATTGATGTGTAGAGTATAGCAGACAGGGCAGATCAGAGAGGAGAGGAGCGTTCATTAGAAGCTGAATTGAATGAAAAATACTTTAATTTACTGTGTGTTATTTGATCCCTGGTGATTGTGACGCACACTTCCTAGCTGATTTTCTCAATCAAGAGCTTCTTTCTGAAATTGTGGCTTTGACATTAGGTTGGTATGACTATAGATACCAGATTATCCTAACAAAAATGCCCGAAAGGACCAAACCCCGTTCTTGGTATCACAAACGCCGCCGAATATCCATCCAACCCATATGAAACATTATCCACACCATAGAAGTCATCCCACCTCATAACTCAAACATTGTTGTCCGTCGTCGTCTTCTCCTGAACCAAGCCAGCAGGCACCTCATCCTCCTCGCTCACGGGCTCTATAGGCTTCGTCGGCGCAAAGGCACTCTTCCTCCTGATCCTCTCTCCGTAAATCAGAAACGCCACGGGAATCGGAACCAGACAAAGAGCAACACAGCCAAGTAATGTACCTGCCCACTGCACACCTAGGGCCTTGAACATGTATTGTGAGAAGAGCGGGAAGCCTGCTCCAGCCAACGAACGCAGGAACGTGTTTCCCGCAATCGCTGACGCAGCGAACATGAGGTATGCATCCACGAGATAGTTCAAAGCCTGCAGGAAGATGGAGAGCAGGCCGAAACCAGTAAGAAGCCCGGAGAGCGTGGGGACAATCCAATGGATCTCTCTCTTGTAGCCCGACCATCCGAACCAGAACAAGCCGCCTGCGAAGGAAAATCCGCCGATGATGATGGGTGGGATACGCCATTCTGGAACCGGGATGCCGTTGTTTGCTGCGAGCTTTTTGTTGTAGCTGGGTTGGGTTAGTGCGATGTAGATTCCGGCACAGACCATGCCTATGATCATCCCGAAGTAGGGCAGGCCGCCAACGCCTCCGCTCATCCCGTGAATTTGCTGGAATACGATGGGGTAGGCGGTAAGGAAGAGGTAAAGGAGGCCGTAGATGAAGGCCATATAGATTGAGAGGAGGAGCACGATGGGCTCGGTGAACAGGAGACGCATGGGACGGGAGAAGTTCTTGGTGACCAGCTCGCGGAAATCGATTTCGATTTCTTCTTGCTTGGCGTGGATACCCCAGTTCTTGGTTCTTCGGCGTAATTCGGCGGCCTTGGAGATGAGTATCACAGGTGGGTAGGTCTCTTCCAGGAAAAAGAGATCCAAGAAGAAGGCAACAAAACCCATGATAGCAACTAACCTGTTGGGTATTGTTAGCATCTAAATTGAGGATACGGAGAGAATATAATTACCACTCAGTCCATCTCCATCCGAGGTAGCTTTCCACAATGAAGCCACCAATGAATGGCGCCAAAAGCGGACCAGTGAAAACTGTCATTGAGAAAACGGTGATAGCCAATCCACGAGTCCTGTTATCGAACATGTCGGAGAAAATAGCGGCAACCACGGCAAGTGGACATGCACCAAAAATACCTATGCAGGTCAGCTCTAAACTCCGGAGCGAGTGGATATGACCCACCTCCCCAAAAGCGGCACAGAAAGATGGTCTGTAAATCCTTCGCGGCTGCGACCCCAATCTGGAAAATCGAGAAGCCAAACATCGAAATGACGATCGGTAGTCTTCGTCCTCTCAATTCGCTGAGAGGGGCCCAGAATGTAGGTCCAAGTGCAAATCCAAGCACATAAAGTGAAAGACCAAGCAATCCAACCTCAGTCGAAACGTGATATTGTGCAGCTACTGTTCGAGTCGCGGTCGAGAAAATACTGGACGTAAATGCCGATACCAATGTAGTGTATCCTAGCATGACTGCAGTGAGAACCCTAAGTGAGACGGTTAGACGAGAGCTTATCAGGAGGGGCAATCCCACATCAACTCACTTTTTCTTCATTGGCCAATTCTGAGCGTGCAACGGATCGTCAGGACCAGAAAACTCAACCACATATTCCTCCTGAGCTGGTAGAAGTGGTGGATACGGCTTGCCTAACCCCATCTCAGGAAGGGGCCGCCTGCTCTCGCGGCTCTTGCCAGTAAGACTCCGTCCAATGGTGCCCGCGTGCTGCGATTTTGCTGTATGTATCCGACTGATGACCGTTGGGTGTCTTTCTAAGTCTCTCTGTGTTGACATTCGACGCATGGCGCTGTCCCTCCGCGCAACAGACCCTTCTGAGGACTCTGTCGAGGTGCTGGACGCGGTAGCAATTCGCTCAATCTCATGGCTGGGGCGCACTGCGGAGAACCTCTCGGGAGAGGCATCCCGCTCGTTCCTCTCCATCTCTCGATCAGCTTCATTCATGTTGGCGACTGTTGGGGACAATGGAAAGAGTGAAGGAACTGGACTGAATCGCCAATTGTAAAAATGAGGGAGGGGTGCCTTGCTATTTATTGGCACAGCTCTGTCTGTGAGGCGTCAACAAGCTTCGACCGATCACCGAGGTGCATTAGTAAGCCGCCCGCAGAATCTCGCAGCGAGCAGGGTCTGTGAGTGATTTCGTCACTGGGCACTCGCTGTGCCTCTGCCTCGGAGATCAGAGCCTGCAGGTGCTGCTCGGCCACGTCCGAACGCAGGGCTGGTCGGCAATAGCTCTGGACTTAAGAACCTTTAACCTTACCTTCACTAGCTTGTCCCGGGGAAGATCAAAGATTGTCCTTTCTTTGCCTGAGATATTGCTATTGCGCTTGACAGTGATGTCATACTGTATTGTGAGGTGGCGTCTTGAACGGGAAACGGTGGAGCTCTCGTCTCAAATTCAGCGAGGGCTGGGTTGTGCAGGGGTTGCCAGGACTTGAAAATTCTCCAGGCCGAGCCCGAATGCCGATGCAAGGCTGTGAGAGGAGATAGATGGGCTTTTTTTCATTTTCAAAGGCCGACGTCCGTCCTGCAAGCCTGTAGAATCCATTGCTATTTCTAGGGATTACAGTAGGATTGCCATGTGATATTACGAGATTCGAAGTAGTGTGAGCAAAAACTAAAGCTGAGAGCAATCTAGGAGCTTGGATATTGATACACAAAATGCGCATAGCAATTTCAAGAGGGCGCAGAATAATGTAAGGCTATTATCACTCACATAATTCAGATCAGGGACGAAAGAGAACTGACAGCACAGGTATCGTCCATGGTTACATTGTTCTCGTCTCTCTAATCTATCCAAGTGCATTGTCGTTATGCATGCCACTCCTTCACATTCAGTATGGTCCTTATCCACATATATCGCCCATTACTCCATTCCCTCCCCCTTTCCACCCGTCTTCTCCTCATTCTCGTCCCCATGTCCTTGCATGCCCAATGAGAGCTCCTCAAAGTCCCGACAAAACAGGTCACCCAAAACCATCCTCCTAAGGTCCCCACAAGCAAAAAGCCCCTCCAAAAGGTTCTCACCCATCCTCGCCTTCCTATTCATCCCACCAACCCGCTCCCTCAACTTCCTCGACCGTTGCAAGATCTTTCTAAAGCGCTCCATTTCCTTATCGTCCATTTCCAAGGTCTTCAGAGCAACCTTCAGACTTTCCCGCAAGAGCTTATCAAACTCGACGAGTCGAGGTAGGAGATGGTCGATGCTTTGGCGGGACGAGAGGAGTTGCTCGACTGTATTGATTTGGTCTTGCAAGAAATTGGCTGCTTGGATGAGATTGGCTATTAATTGGTCTTCGTCTGTTGTTTCGGGTGGGCTTTGGGTCGTCTCGTCTGCCGGAGTAGTCATTATGAAACTACACAAAGGATTAATAAATGATAATGATGTGCTTTTGACTGGAGTCTTCCCCCTGGTTGGTTTACTTTCGTCCGTTCAATGGACTTGAATGACAGCAGTAAGAACCTCTGATGAAAGCAACTCATGGCAGGAGATATTCAAAGAGACGATAGAGAAGGGGAACGAGACATAAGCACTTACTCTCCGCTAATCTTTCTTCTTTGCAAAGACTATTTAGCGCAATTGGCAGTGGTGGTGGTGGTGGTGGTGAATGTGGTGGGGCGAACGTCCAGGCGTTGAAAGCAGGAGGATCCGGCAGATAATCGTCTTCCTTGTCCTCGTCCACTCATCCAGTGTTGCGAGCAGATATTGCAAACTTGGTGTCAAAAGAGGTGCTTGTGATGTTGATGGCAAGATCGGCCTTTTGAGTTGGAAGAGGTGCTTAAAACGTCTCAAAAATTGTGAGAATTGCGTGTTGGCGTTTCGGCCAAAAGTCGGAAGACTTTATATCTTCTCTCTAAAAAATTTCCATGGCCATCGCCATGCCGACCAGCCTAGCTCCTTTCCTCTGCTCTCCTCAAACTTTCCCTCACGCCCCAACCATCCGCAAGCAACGTTCCCGTCTCCTCCAAAGATAATCCCTTTGTTTCGGGGTATATACGCCAGATGCAAAGCCATCCTGCTACGCATACAATGGCATAGATCACAAATGTCCAAGCAGGCGTCAGGAACTCCATCATTGGCAAGAAGGTCAACCCAACAACGAAATTTGCGCCCCAGTTCGTACTCGTACTTAGTCCCGAGCCAAGGGAGCGCACATTGAGAGGGAAGAGCTCGCTCTGCATCCAAGGGACGTTCCCAAGTCCGAGAGCATAGGCGCCGACATACAGCATTACGCTTGCAAGGACGAGTAATGGAGCTGTTCGTTCTGAGAGCGGGATCTCTTCATGTGCAGATGAAGAAGATGATGGATTCTTCGAGTTAAGATCAGCGGGCAGGGTGATGAAATGGAATCCAAAACTGCAGAGAAGGAGGCCAATGGACATGATTGGGATGGACCAGAGGAGGATACGCCTTCGTCCAATACGGTCGATGAGTAACAGAGCGGCGCAAGTCATGAGGAAGTTCGTCAGCGCCACCGAGAGAGAGGTTAGAGTTGGGCTTTCGAAGCCCAGGATGGTGAAGATGGTGGCGGAGAAGTACATCAAGGAGTTCTATAAGTTCAGTCAGCTTGAAACCAAGTTGCTCTAGGCCACTCTTCCTTACGAAACCGCATAGTTGCTGGAGACCTTGCAGCAAGCAAGCAATAGTCAATGCTCTTCTATTCCCACCAATTCTGAACAGCTCTTTCCAATTATCTTTCGAGCCAGTAAGCCAAGTTGATTTTCCCTTCTTACTCTGACCTCTCAGCCTCCCTCTCTTCGCTTCCTCCTCTTCTCGAACTTCGTTCTCAATCCCTCTCAGAACATGATCAACCATACGCTGTATCTCAATACCACCTCCAAACACCTTGTTCAAAACACTCCTAGCCTCATCATGTTGTCCCACTTGGACAAGCCATCTCGGCGTCTCTGGCATAATCAACATAACCAAACACTGGACCGCAGCCGGCAAAGCCCCTAGACCAACCATCCACCTCCAGCCCGTATTCTCATTCCCCCATTCCGCAAAAACCCAACCGACAATATAGGCCACCACCTGTCCAAGTGTAACAAATAAAACATTTAGCGTCACCAGTCTCCCTCTGAACGGAGCTGGCGCAAGTTCAGCAATATATAACGGGGCCACGAAACTTCCCGCCCCAACAGCAAGTCCCACGATCGATCGGCCAGCAATCATCCCCGCCACAGAGGAGGTGGCAGTCTGTACTAAAGCACCGAGGATAAACGCAATATCCGCCAACAGCACAACTCTCTTCCTTCCAAACTTATCTGCCAGCACGCCAGAGATGGGAGAGACGAGCAATGCAAACAGCGCCGTCGCAGAAGTTATAAGACTCTTGTCCAGAGTCGTCAATGGGTGGCCGAGGGAGCTATTGATCGAGACGAGGGTCGCGGAAATGACTCCAGTGTCGTCTACCATTTTCATCAGTCATTTCCTTCTGTTTGTAGTTGAGGGATACCCACATCCGAATAACAGCCCACTGATCCCCGCTGAGAAAGTAAGTAGCCACACGAATAGACCTGGATGCCGCAGATTCTTCTCGAGGAGGAGAGAGACATCGGAAAGGTCAACGGCAACAGCTGGATCGTCATCGTTCTCCGGCTCATGCCGCATCAGCGGCTCGTCTGCGGAGTCAGCCATGCTGTGAAGGGCTATTGAGTTGGTAGCGGCGGTGGTAAATGGGGTCGGGAGGACATTAATGCATGGTGTACAATCGTGTGTTGTCAAGACGATGGAGTTCATTTGGGTCAAAGTGGATCTCATGGTCGGCGGTTGCGAAGCCGACGAGGCTGGATGGTTCTATCAGCCTCGCAACTTCTCTTTGGGTCACAGTACTATTACTTCCACGCTTCCAGTGAGTTTCTTTCACTTATCTCTTGCAGAACGTTTCTTATTTTTGAACATGGCTTTGTCACGGAATGATGCAGATGTGAATTCTGTTCCAGAGCCAAGACTGAGCTGAGTTGAGACTTTTCCTTCCAATCATATTCAAGCAGGGGAGCAACATATATATATACAAAGCCCCCATTTACAATTTACAACTTGCTCCTAAATTTTGCCGTCTCATCTTTCTTAATCAACACATCACTATCCGGGTACGGATCAACAGTCAACCCATTGAGTGGATTGAGCTCACTGGCCCGGTAAAACATATCCTCATAAACTTTGCCATCCTTGCGACCTAGTGAAGAGTCAAGTTGCCAATCAGGGAATCTCCAAGCATCTACAAGTCTCAAAGCATGAGGTCTGACCTCCTCGAGCAGTCTCATGACAGTCTTAGTCCTTGCTAACTGAATCTGGCGAACGGTGACAGCAGCCGAGGAATAGAATTCGGAAGCGCCTTTCTCAAGTGTGTTGAGTGCATAGAGACGGAAGAGCTTGTGCAGAACATCGATCGTGGCGGGGTCGAGCTCGTATTGCAGACTCTGACTTTGGAGCGCATCGTAGAAGTTCTTGACCACAAGATATTCTGAGTGAGCGGTGCTAAGGCGCCAGAAATCAACCAACAAAGAGTTCCAGGAGTTTTTCTCAGTGTCTCGATGTTTCAGAGCCTCGAATGTCAAGAAAGAAGTACGCCAGGCGAAGGCATCCACAAGATCGCTGTCTGAACCAAGAACGTCGTGAGCAGCACCCATATCTTGTTTCTGAAGGAAGGTGGTGAAGATTCGAGTCGTATCGTTGTTTGGAGCATTGCCCTTCAGAACAGCACGTGCGGATTTCAATAACTACAAGATAATCAGCAGTGGATCTTTGAGTATAAACACAAGGCCTACATATCGAGCAACCTGTTGAGTCAACATATAATTATCACCTTCCCAAGTTGTGGTTGGTAGATAATCCGCATACCATGCGCCAATTCCTCCGAAACTCGAATAGCCGTGGCCACCACAGGCTCTTCGGCATACTTCGAGTCCTTCAGCTGCCGTGGTGCTACCGAGAGCTTTGAGGCCGCAGGATGTAGCATGAAGATCGGCAAGCAGATCGCTCCCGGAGTGTGTCTCCTCTGGGCCAGCTCCCCTGTTGATGTCCGAGGTTTTTCCAACATCTGATTGCATCTTCTTCTGGTTCTCTTGGTACAATGCCATCATAGCCTTTCCAGTGAAGTGTAGAGCGAATGTTGCTGCAAGTAGAGGAAGCAAACGGAATTGAACTATGGTGTAATTGAGGACTTGATTTTCACCATGTGCATCTGAAGGCGCATCTCGGTCCTGGAATTGACGTCGGACAGCTGCATATCTTGTTGCGATCGTAATACCCCGCGCTAAGACGCCACCTGACTGAAGCACGATTGTTGATCGTACCCAAGTTAGAGTGCCATAGATGAGAGAGGGTGAAGAAGGTCTGATGTATTTGCCAGACTCAGGATCAACGGAAGAGAACCGTGCCAACATATTGACATGGGGAATTCGAACGTCTGAAAGTCAGATTCGCGGATTAGCTCTGTTTGAAAGTAGAGGATTTGATGTAGTATCGTGCGAGCGAGGAGATGGGTCTCGGAGGAACTAACGACTTACGGTTGAAAAGGAGAAATCCGTTATCCATTGTATTGTAACCAAACTTAGGACCGATATCTCCAACGTGAACGCCTTCGAGGGGTTCGTGGGTCTTCATGTCTCTGATCTGACAGACGAAAGGATGTGGGCCAAAGGGCTTGTTGCCAATAATCAGCTGTGCCATAACGACAGCATGATTTGCAGTCCGTCCAAGAGAACCAATCCACCATTTCGAAGCTGTAAGATGGGGCGAGTGTAGGATGAATGACTTGGTTTTAAAGTCCCAGGTTGCGGTCCTAGGTTAACGATAAAGTCAACAATTATTCATTTAGATAAAACATAGGAGGGTTAAACAATGAGAATGGGTTTCGTCCCCTAACACCTACGTTTCCAACCCACGAACATTGCTGCCATGACCGAGCTAATGAGCACTATTAGCTAGTTTATTTGATTAACCAAGAAAATGGAAGTTTACTTCGGTCTGTGCATAGCATCCAATCGCCTTGTAATTCTCTGCGGGTTCGAGGAAGAGTTTGTGCTGTTCTGGCGTACCTTGGTCTCGGAGTGTTGTCTGGAGGGCAAGCGAGTAAGCAATTGGTCGTATAGGATTGTCTTAAACCTACCAAATACATCGACGCATGAAGCCCGTATGGAGTAGGCTCTGATATAAGCTCGTTGGCACACATATATTCTTCTGGATCCCAATTATGCTTGACTTGAAGTTGCCTCAGTCTCTTGGCCCGGGCCAGGGAGGCCTTGAATCGGTCGACGCGGCCATCGAAGTAATTCTGGGATTTGTCGAAGACTTTCTCGGCTTGCAGGATCTTCAAGATACGGTCTTGACGCTCCAGTACCTCCTTGGTGAAGAGAAATTCGGACAATTTCTCCACAGCGACCTTGGACTTCTCTCGCTCCGCTGCGAGAAGGTCAGTGCCTTGGGGAGGAGAGGGCTTCAAATCTTTCACCCATTGAGGAGTTGGAGACATTTTGATCGATTGATTTTTAATGGGCAATGGTTCGTAGCACGGAATATTTATGTTTTTCCTCCTTTCGTCGGCCCTCGGTCGTCAAGCATCTGTATATGGACCTCCAAGTCTTCTTGGGCATCCGGCATGGGCCGCCGTAGAAGCTAGCCATCGTACCTCGGCCTTTCCGTTTCGATGACTAATTGGTTGTGGAAGGGGCCACAGCCAATTCGTCTTGAGAGAGTCATCACCGTATGCTTCCGAGCAGTCAATCTGAAGTCAGAATGATGAGAGTCACTGCAGGTTTGATGCAAGAGAGCACCCGGATTGGTGCTCGGCCGCTGAGATGCTTCGAGCTCGCAAGCCGCTGCATTGACCAATCATTTCAACCCCCCTGAGCCCCTTTTTAATATCCTTGTCGTCTCTTATGTCAACAACAACAACATCATTAGAAGCCGTCCCTGAATCATTTCTCAGCCATCAGGATGCGCTCTCATCCACGCTCTACCCTAGGTGTTGGACACGATGGCTCCCGCGGGCGAGGGAGGCATTAAGGAATATTGCTTGAGCAGTTGTCTTCTCCCCTAATTTGTGCACTGCATCGCTTTTTCCATGTTGTCAAGTCTCATGATGCTGTTGTTTGTCTTGGGAGCGATAATATTGCTCGCTCTTTCCAAATGCGCTTTCTTCGCGGGTTCGCAATCTACGTGCCTTCCTTCTCATTATGTCAAGCGACCGTCAGACCTTGTGTCTCTCCTTCACACCTCTTGGAGGTCCACAAACCTACCGTACCTAGATGGCATTCGAACGTCTCATATATCTTTCTCATCAAGTTTCGTTCGCTCTGATGCTCGTTGCCCAAAATATCCATCACTTCTTCCATCAGTACCGATTCATCAATGAATCCGCAATCAACTTCCCAACCTCCTCAGCCGGGATTCTCTCGATCCTCCTCTAGTTCTCGTACTTCTAGCTTTCGCGATGGGCTTTTTCGCTACCGGTGGTTAATTTACTGTCTAGCAGGGGTGGTCGTCCTCGTTATGGCAATCTGCCTTCTTTTTGTTGCACACCAATACTACCGGGAATTCGGAGGTCAAGGCTGGCTGAAGGTCAGGGACGAGAGTCAGGAACAGGACAAGTTTTACGCAGACACTTTGTTTCTCCCTTTGAGGAGGCAGGAAGTTTGGAAAGTGGATCCACAGAGAAGATCACCACAGCACAATGTACCATACTATGTTTGTGGGGATCAGCAGAGCAGTTGCGAAACATATGAGCAACCTGTGAGTGGAGGCACCTGGGATACGTTGATCGTGGGCGCGCTGACAGGTGAGCCAGAACATATGTTGCCCACCTTGGGCAGTGTGTTACGTGGGATCGTTTACTCTGTCGGGAATTTTCTGCTGCAATGCGTCCAAGTCACAATTCGAGTGTCAAGCCTCCGAGTCCCGCCCACCGAAATGCCTAGCATCTCTTGTTCAATGTTCTGCCGAAACTGGTGGTGGATGTTGTCCAAAGAACGACCTGTGTTCGCCGAACGGATGCATACATATTTCAACCGCCTCCATCATTGGGACCTCGCTCAATTCAACAACTAGCGATGCTGGAACCGCAACATCCGGTCCAGTTTCTATCTCTCCTTCTTCTATGATAAATGGGCAAGTAACGCCGATCACGATCACCAATACAGTGGTTGAAGCACCCGCAGCAACATACACCGTGACTAAAGAGGGAGAGGTGGCGCAGATCGAGAAAGGTTCCCAAGGCTCAGTAATGTCAACTTTGTTCGTTCCGTACTCGTCTGGGTGGTTCCTGGTACTTGTAGCAGTATTGATGGGAATCCGTTGATGAAACTGATTGGATTTGAGCCGTGCTAGGAATCAACCGAGCTTGCCCCATTATCAAACCTTTACAGACAGCGGAGGAAATCGAAATTACTCCCACTCGTAATCACGAAGAACCATTTACATGCACCAAGTATTCAAAGGATCACTTGATAGGATTCCAGGAACGCATGAGTCGTGGAGAGAACCCTTTCCTTCCTGCCCCGTACCTACCACTGCGACTATCGAAGCTCTAACCTCTGATGAAATTTCGTGATATCCTGGTAATCTTGGGGGAAATGACGCTGGCCATCGCTTCTACACTCTTTAAGCAATTCTGAACACGACATCAGTCGGAGGTCAGATGAGAAATTACACCCCTGACTTTCACAATTAGGTATGCTTGGTGGCAGACATTTTAATAACTGTACCATGCCTCCACGGAGCAGTGGCAGTGGAGGAGTACAAGCACTCACCCAGGCATCCTAGAGACTAGTAGCAAACCCTGAGAAACATTCCCCAGGATAATGTCGACGGAAATTTCCATTTAAGGTCCACGTTCTTAGAGCACAACTAATTTTCACGTGGCTATTAGCTCTCGGTAGTTGGTCATTCCGTTACTCCCCCCCCCTAAATAAATGTAATAGTGGGTCCCCGCAGAACCAGCCTGGCACGGTCCAAGTTGCCGTACAAAAAAACCCCTGCACTTTGACCCACTGTTACATTTAATTAGGGGGGAGAGTAATTTACCTGAGTCGAAAATCTCTTCCGCAAAACTAGCTCCGGCCTAAACACCAAGAAAAACTTGGATCCGGTAAATAACTGGCGTCACCCACGCGTCCGGTGAGACTAGCAAAGACATGAACAATTTTCTTACAATTTGCAGCACCAAGGTGTGCTGGTTTGTTGTAGAAATGCCATTTTGAAGACTAACGAGCTTCACATCTTGAAGAAGTCTTCACCGAATACCTGGAAACGGCATTCTGGCTGGGGCCAAAATTGCAAAGAACACTTCCCCACTGGCTCGTTTTGACATCAAGGCTGAGCCAGGAGCTTGAGTCCTGAACTATAGTTAGTTGGGACTGACGATCACCATTTTGAAAGACCAATGCTGTTCGAGAAATGACACTTGCCTCTCAACGGCCCCGGCCCAGAGCTAACCAATAGCTACATTTGAGAAGAGCCAGAACTATTAAACTCCAACCAGTAGCCTCTTCTCAGGTCATCACCAGGCATTCTTTGGCCTTCTGAGATATACAAACGTACCTCCGACCTTGGTTGACGTGCATCTTCCAGCTGCTTCACAGCGCGACCGAGATTTCCTTCCTTTCCATATGGCCTCTCTGCTCTTTATCCCAGACATTGGTTTTTATTTTTTTTATTGTTGATTGCTTTTTGAGAACCATTGAAAAATGTACCGTCGATATGTCCATTCTTTTCTATCGTCGACCAGATTACCTCAACCCTCCCACTGGCCCTACCAATGCCACTGAATGAGCGAGATATGTTGATAGAGCTAAAAGTAAGTACTTCGAGCACTCCAAAGCTGGGAGGAATTCTAACTGTTCTTGGAGTCCGAGCGGGTGATTCCAAAGGGGTAATCTTTTGGTGAGGTTCTAAACAACAAAGCCCTTCCGGTACACCTCAATGACCCGGAGAAGTTGGTTCCCTGCTGGTAATCGTGTTAGACCCGCTCCCTGAATAATTTCATGAGTTATCTGGTTTATGTGGAACACAATGCAGAAAATCATCAGTTCTTTCTGTGGTACAGAGAGCTACGTCCGCCGCTTCGAGGCATTGCCAGAAAAGGAGAAGGTTCTTTCTCCGGAATGGTTCCAGTCAGCACCGAAGTCTCGGACTTGTCAAAGGGAACAGAAATGAAAAGGAAAATAAGAAGGCCAGAAGGGAAGCTGTTGCCACCATGATGGAAATAGGCTGTAACATCAAAGATGGTGCATTGTTCGGCGACGAGCAAGACATGAGCCTGGAGAGCCATGTGTGTGGTGATATAAAGAATGAAAGAGCCGTGGCACCGTTGATACCAGAGACCATAATTAACGCCTCCGTGTCTCCGCAGACTGGCTTAAAATAGCAACCCTGTGTGGGAAGCAATTCTTGGGAGGCAATACCTTACTGACCAGTAACAGTCACGATTCAGCCCATGAGAGAAGGGGTCAACCGAGTAATGCGTCATTACCTTGCTTTCAACACACACCGAGAATTGAACCTTTCCCCACAAAGATCGAGCCCTTTGCCTTCATGCTCTCCAGCATACAACCCATCCGTCTACTCTTCAACCAGGTGCTACGATTGCAGAAGCTACGCTTCGAGGCCAATCACCTCCAAACTTCATCCGCTGGTCAATTTGCAATGGAAACAAGCCTCCAGTATTCTTCGTCCTTACTATGGATGTCACTCACAATGCCTTCGGATTCATCATTGTCATCGTCGTCACACTATCCCGAGCAAGTCGGTGGTGGAGAATATTCGAAGCTCTTGTCTGGTGGCTTGGAATATCAACGATGGTTGCAGTGTATAAGGACTTTGTGTGATTCTACACAAGAGACACGCTCGCAACCTCCGTCCCTGGGAACAAGATGTAGATTCAGAGATAGGAGAAACGGGCCGGAACCTGTTTCATTACGTGGAAATCGATCTTTACAAATGGTTGACCGAATCCGCCATTCTCATGAGATGATCAAGGGAAACGATGCTAGTTTCCAGCATGCAAGTCGACCCACATTTGGTCCCAAGAATAGCTTTGAACATGCTTGCTGGGTTGAGAAATACCAGAAGCCGGTTCTTGGTGTTCGACCAGTCGATCTGGATTCAGGATGACACTTTGAGAATTCTCCGGGATAAGAGTGTTCTGGGAGCGACCATTTGGGCGCTCATAGTGACCGTCATTTCGACTCGGGTCTCTGTAGCACTTCCGAAGGGTGACTATTTCGGAGTATTAGGGGAGTCGTTAGGTAGGTACCAAGATTGTATGATATCCCCCCTGATCGACCAGCCTTGCTTGACTGAACGTTTTGAAACCCATCGAATGGTTTCTTTATCACTCGAACGGAATTGTCCGCTCCATTCTCCGTATTTGGTGAGCATACGATAGCCAAAAGGAAAAACCCGCATTTGGCGGCTCCACCCCATTCTTGGACCCCGCTATTCTGCATTGCGCCCTTCCCAGCACCATCCACGCCCTTTAAAGCTTAATAAGTATTGTATTACATTCTTCTACAGAGACTGTTTGCAAATTTTCCAATTCATCAAGTGATACCGCTACCTCGTCTTCTACCTCTTCTGCAAATTCGTTAGTCACTCCTGCAGAGATGGCTCCTTCGGCAACATCAGAGATCGTGGTACCGCGAGTGGGGGTGGCGAAAGAGGCACAGGTTGAAAAGCACATCCATGGGGCTGAGGAGAAGACTCCGCTGGAAGCAATCAGTCACGGTCCCATAGTCCAGGCTGGTGAGAAAGTTTTCCCCTTTATCTTCGATGCAAATTTGATAGATGCTGTGTTCATAGCAATCCCGTTCGAAGAGCTCCAATACTTCGTGCCAAGCAACATCTTTTCACATTGCCTCTTTCTTGTTGTACCACAGATCAGATCATGAGAAATCCATGGAATGCTGTATATTCTCATTTGAGGGAAGACATACTCATAATTCTCTTGTACAGGCATTCCGGAATTTTCGACTCATGAGGAACATCGAAAGCACATTTTGATTCATACCGCGGCGGTATTCCGAGACTTCTCTCGGAAAGGCTTCACAGAAGGCCAGTCCGGTCACATCTCCGTGCGAGATCCTGAGTTTGAGCACTATATTTGGATGAATCCTCTTGGAAAACATTTCGGTCTCATGACAGCTGGGGATTTGATCTGTCTTGATGTCAACACCGGCAAAGTGGTGGGAGGAAACAAGGTTCGTTTCTCGGAAAATCGATTTGGTATCTTTTACTGAGGGTATGATAGTCCAAACCTGCAAATGCTGCAGGCTTCTTGATACACTCTGAAATCCACAAAGCTCGTCCCGACGTTCACGCAGTCTGCCACGCTCACACCGATGCAGGCCGAACTTGGTCGGTGTTTGCAAAGGGATTGGATATGCTGAACCAGGATATTTGCCTTCTTCACAACTCCATTGCTGTTTACAATTCTTACGGCGGTATCGTGTTCGCTGCTGAGGAAGGGAGAAATATCGCTCAAGCGTTGGGTCCGAAAAATAAGGTAATCGTACCTTCCTCCTGAACTTTCCTCATCATCATATGTTGACATCTTAGACTGCAATCCTTCTCAACCACGGCCTCCTGTCTACAGGTAGTACCGTCGACGAAGCTGGCTTCCTCTTCGGGCTCTTGGATCGAGGGTGTGCCATTCAATTGACCGTCGAGGCAGCTCGTGCAGGGAATCCTGCGCTGGTAAAGCACATCGTTACAGATGAAGAGGCTGCATACAACTTCAAGATGAGCAGCGAGAAGAACATACTCTATCGTGAAGCGCAACCGGACCTGGACTACGAGTTTGCAATGGCTGGACCAGGGGTTATTGAGCGCGGAGTTGAGAACATGAAGATTGATCATGGAGAGTAAAGTCCTTTTCTTACCGCTGTAAATGAAACCTCAATTTAGCATTGGTCTCCTCGGGAGCCTGAAGTTGAAGGGTTTTAGACTTCTTGGAGCTCAGCTTTGAGCAAGAGATGGTAGAGCTGCGAGGAAGGCAAGATTTCTCGTCTCCTGACATGCGTGGAAACTCTCCCAAAATATTCACCCCTTTCCCTCAAACAAACAAGAACCCCAAACCACCCCTACTTGCCTTCGGATTTGGTAACGATTTCAACCAAGTCAACGCCAGCGGGGTCTCTATGCGTTGGTCGCCGGAAGACATCAGGTTTTTCGAACCAACGACCCTGGAAGACATTGACTACGAATACCAAGGGAAAAGCCACCGTATGGAAGAACGTCTATCTCTTCGTTGATTCTTTTAAATTTAATGCGTGAGAAGGAAGAGAGGCAATTGTCCGTGGGAATCTGCACTCTTGCCTGCGAGGTATAACACAGCGCTGGTATACGGAGGAAATCGAAGAGACTACTCGACTCGCAATTCGCTTTGCGCCAGAGGGCATTGACGTGTGGGCTAAAGCTCTCATCGACCGGTTTAAGGACTCTGTACCGACAGCGATGAAGAAGCTATCCGTGGACGTTTACACACAAGATGACGCTATGAAAGGTCAGGATATACGTGCCTATGCGGCCACTGTGATGAGACACGCCAAGGCAGCAGATATATATACGTATTTAGCGTCATGCAACCCAGGCTATTACTGCTTTTATAGACACCGCTGTGCCGCGGTGTTGCTCACTATCCCTTACATGCCACCCTCATTCTTTCCATTTTCTGCAAGAGTGAAGGAATCTAGCATGACAGCACTGCTGGGCCAGGAACGGTGTAGTTTGTGTCAGCAAGCTTTGTCTGAGGCGATTGCAAATACTTGCATGTCTTCGCAAAATGCATGATTGATTGCATCTCGCAATCTATTGATCGATGCAAAGAACTTTCGCATCTGAGAATCGCGGGGGATCAGCCTGGGGCAAGAGAGAATGGCCGCAGGCTGGGCAGCTGTGGCATTGAAAGCCAGCCGAGGCTCCTCGCTTAAATTTACCCCTGAATTTCTCAGACCCTCGGCCATCAAGGTCGGCTAATCGACGGATAGATTGTCGACCACAATCTCATCCTTCCTTATTATGCTAATATATCCAACCGGCGCCTGCCCCGTTAGCTCAGATCTCTATCTCATTGTACTAACCATCACCAGATCATGTTGCAAGCCATTTTGAGCAGCCCCGCTACGCAAGATTCCTATGAAAGGATTAGCCCCAAGCCTGGCAAAGAGCGATTCCGGCTTTAGTTCTAGCCAGCAACCCTCTTTATACATCTTCAGACAAAATACGGAGCGGGTCAAAAATTTCCTACCTACAAAAGTGATTTATTTAGTCACCTCGCTGCTGTAACTTAGGCGGCATCTTGGCTTACGAATCTCAATATATTCTATCTTGAGAGCGGCTCTCCGCCTCGCTGCGTTGTACATGATTGTTGAACCGTCTCGTGTGTAGCGAGAAATTTTCTACCATTTTATAGCAATCTGGCGAAATCCTCGGGCGGAATATACATCATCTCGTGAAATATACAGACAGAAGCTAGTTCTCAAAACTGGAGAAAGTCTCCAATAAGTAGCTCCCTGCCGTGCGGCCCATCAGAACGTTGCTCGCGTACCTCATTTCGGAATCTCCTTCCGTAGATGGGCTTTTGAGTCAATAAAATAACATCATGAAATTTCCCCATATATGCATAGCTTTGAGCGCGTTCCACTGACCCGTTCCCTGATCGCGGACCTGGTTTAACTTACTCGCATTTGGCATCAAGTCCCCCAGTAAGCATTCCATTGTTCCTGCCCAAGGGCATGTACTGAAAATCTCTTGCAAAAAATCTCGGTCGAGATGTCATCTTAGGTTGGTCGGAGTGTCCGGCAAACTGGCGATGTTTCGACCCGTGTAGACGAAGTCATACCCATCAGACTTCAAAAGCTCCCTGTCCCGAAAATTGCGATCATTCAGGTGGCGGGCTTCAATATCAGGTGTCAACTGAATGCATTTCAGGATATACGTGCACTTGTAGCAACGATTATTACAACCAATTCTTGCCAGTCTCGGCCCAAAATTATGGTAGTAAACCCACATCGACCACTCCCGTGGATGGTAGTCTAACGGATACAGCCATTCCTGGTGGTATCACCGCAGCTGCAGTTGTAAATCCATTCCCAAGCGCTTCTTTGTACACGAATCCAAATTAGGAATCTGAGATTTCTACGTCAGCCATATCTTCCCTTATTGGAGCCATGGCGACTGCGGCTGCCAATGTTGTTAATGTACCAATATTTATCTGGCCGTGAGTTTCATACTGTGCTCGATCGAGAACCATGCTGATCCGAATCTAGTGACACTGCCTCGAAAGTCCGCCTGATAGGCACCTTCCTCGAAAATATAAGAACATTAAGCGCTGCTGGGGCATCACCACCTGTTGTTGGGACTTTCGTGGTTTAATGATCGTCCGGACAGGGACTGCGCTGCTGCTGTCTCGAATTGGGAATATAGCGTCGCGGACAATGGAGTTACTAGCTACAAATCATATATGGGCGCATTTAAATGCCTACCCGCCTTTCTGATTTTGCGAGCAGCCATACTACCCTAAGATGGTGGAACTCTGGAACGATGTTTTATGATAGTGAAAATCAATTCTGAAGGTCTTGGCAGACGGGGATTCTCCGTAATATCGTGGTTATATTGGCGAGAATTAGTCACCAAAACATACATGTGGGGTACCTTCCTGATTGTCCCAGGCAGCATGGGATACTTCCGTTCCTGGCCTTCTTGGGTTGAACATCGGGACAAGGCGATTATGTCACATCGTGACTTCGTTGCGGAAATAAAAAATTGAAGCCATACACTTCATGGTCAGTCAGAATCAAATAGAAGCAGATGCAGCCCAGTATTTAGTAGTTTTGGCCCGGTTTTGCCCTGAACCTCTCTGACCGAAACAACAACCTCCGGGAACGGAGCCGTACAATCAAACATAAAACATAAATTGGGCTAAGTCAGTACACAAACGGCACCATGAAACAGGACAGGTTCACTTGAACAAGGTGTTCCACGGGGCACAGCTGCCGACGGATACGGCGTCCAAGGAGCCATGCTGGAATTACTAACTAAGGGCATTAAGGAGTGTACTGGGATCAGTCGAGGGACATTTATTCCTCCAACGAGATCTCGGTAAAGATGACACTTCAAATCGCTCATGCAAGTCGTTGCATTCCAAAGATTCAGATTCAAGCTGCCGACCGTTTACCCCTGAGTACCCCCCCAACTTGGCAAGGCGTTCCGGATTAATACCCATGACGTTTGAAACCACAACCACATGCGTGGTTTAAACATGGAGATTGACACCGGAAAAAAATTGCCCGATGTTTCTCTATTCGGATCACCATCAGCACATGACCCTATCTTAAGATGGTAGGATATTGATCGATTTCGTCAGACGAACGCATCCCCATACGGCCATCCGCGCCGCTTGGTAGGATGTCAACATTGTTTAGAGCCAGATGTGTTGCTTATCACTGTAAACAAGACAATTTGCAATAGTTGAGTCTATGCTTCCACTGACTTTGGATGTCACGAGGTTTGAGCTTTCGGAGAACATTCAAGCCCTACTGTATTTTGGCCCTGAAGTCTCCTCGGCCCGACAGCCACTTAATGTCAAAGAGCACTCACTTCTTTAGGGGGAATCGTGGGGGAGTTTGTGGTTTCGAATTGAGTTCTCCTCCATGATGGAGCCTATATAATTATAGGGGCTGCTCCTGTACTCGCGGTTTATGATCTCTTTTTCTAGGACTAAATCCAGGGCATCTTGAAATTCAAAATGAGGCTTTTCGTATTCTCATGCATTTTGCTTTCCAGTGGGGCACTTGCTTTGCCTGGTAACATTGATGGTAAGCAGTACTGGTTGGCTACACCTCTCGAACTCCGACAGTCACTGGACCGGGTCATAAAAGCTAATGCTGACGTGCAAACAGTAGCATCAACCGCTGCGCCTCCTGCCCCAAGCGGAACTGGCAAGGTCAAATTTGGTGAGCTATCAACACTTCTGACATAACGTTACGCTAACAAGTTGTCAGTTGGAGTGAACATTGCAGGCTTCGACTTCGGGTGTCTGACTGATGGAAGCCAAAATATTTCGAAAGTATACCCTCCTGTAAGGGCACTGAATGGACCAGATGGGGAAGCTCAGATGCAACACTTTGCCACGAACGACAACATGAACATCTTCAGACTTCCAGTTGGATGGCAGTATCTGGTCAATAACAAGCTAGGAGGAACCCTTGATTCAGGGAACCTCGCAAAATACGATCAACTTGTTCAAGCATGTTTAGCCACCGGTGCAAGCTGTGTTATTGACGTTCACAACTACGCACGCTGGAATGGACAGATTATAGGTCAAGGATCAGGGCCCACAAATGACCAGTTTGTTAACTTATGGACGCAACTTGCGACAAAATACAAGAGAACTGGCAATATCATATTTGGCGTAATGAACGAACCTCACGAGGTAGACATTACCAAGTGGGCTGCTACCGTCCAACTTGTCGTCAACGCAATCCGAGGAGCTGGCGCAACTACCCAGTTAAGTAAGTACTCGTAGATCCGCAGTGATAACACACAATCTAATGGATCTTAAGTTCTCTTGCCAGGAAATGACTACACTTCGGCTGGAGCATTTATCTCGAATGGGTAAGACTTTCGATACTTGTGAAAACTCAGAGGCCGAGAGCTTCTCAGGAGCCACCAAGCTTCTGAGCTTGCTGTTTTGAAAATTAGGGAATAACCATACTGATTCCATGGCAGATCGGGCCCAGCTTTGCTTAATGTCACGAACCCAGGTGGCACTACCACAAACCTCGTCTTCGACGTACACAAATACTTGGATAGTGATAACAGTGGAACACACCCGGAATGCACGAAAGACAATGTGTAAAGAACCTATTTCTTTCTCCATGCCCCGAGGTCCCTATTAAACTAGCTAGCGGGATGATGTCACAGCTCTCGGCTCCCTTTTCCCTTTCCCCATAAAGTAACATGTGGCTGATTTGTTCAAGTGCCGATGCCTTCCAGCCCCTTGCTGCATGGCTTCGAACAAACAAGAGAATGGCTTTGAATTCGGAGACAGGCGGTGGCAATGTAGCGTCGTGCCAGAAGCTGTTGTGTACACAAATAGCATTCATCAAGTACAGCCTCCTTCTAACGTTTGCGATGAACCGATGCTAAACAATTTATTTAGTGCAAATTCTGACGTCTACCTGGGCTACATTGGGTGGTCCGCAGGCTCATTCGACTCGACATATGGTCAGCATTTCTTGAAGGCCCTACTTGCCAGATTATAGTTAACGATATGAAACAGTTCTCACGGAGACCCCAACTGGGAGCGGAACAAATATGCAAGATACTTCACTTGTAAAGTCTTGCTTAGCACGATAAATTTGGCCGACGGCTGGAAATTGCAAATAAAGCGCATGGTTTTCTCGCTTGACGCACTGTATATACTTACCGTTCATTTGTAAATATACATGATGGTCCGGTCATGTTTCTTCCAACTAATTGCGTAATAAACATTTGCCACCATTGATGAAGGCTTCACCCACAGTTATGAGACAACACCACTGGACGCCAAACTCCGATTCTGGTATCTGACATGAACGCCACCTGCCACTTATCTCCCAAAGAAATTCGTTATCTTCTGACTGCCCTTGTCCTTTCCCGAAGTTTTAGAAGGACTTGCTGTATTATTGCTTGTGGCACTTCTTGTCTTGCGGGCTGGCTTGGGAGGAGAGGACGCTTTAAATGGACTGGCGGATGTTTTTGCTACTTTCTTTAGTGACTCCTCGTCTGGGACATCCAACTCTCGTTTGATTCCCTGTTTGGCTTCCTCTTTTGGAGCAGGTAGAGGGGCATTATCTTCGGATCCAGAGTGGTTGACGGTTTTACGATCCTCGTCCTCGGCTTTGATTGGCGTCTCCTTCGTCTCCTTCTGGGCGCTCTCGCTCTTGGATTCGACTAATTTCGAAGTCTTGGCTGTGACCCCAAGCTTTGAGGTATCTTTCAAAGCGCTCTTCGCAAAAAAATTTGCAATGTTCGACTTGTTCTTGCTGCTTGCGACGGGAATGATGAAATTAGGAGAATTGTTGCCAACTTTTCCAACTTCCTTGCTGACGGGATACACCTCTAATTCTCCTTGGAATGGTTTCAGCAAACTTTGTAGTTCCTTCGACCAAGTTAAGCGATTCGGATCTAGCCAAGTCCGAAGCTCTTCCGAGCTATTTTCAAATATGACAGGCATTCGGTCGTGAAGAAACTTGAGTTGCTTATTCGAATCGGTCGTAATAACGGTGTAAGTGTAATGCTTTTCGTCTGAGCCTGCAGACCAGCAGTCAGCGACATTCATCAGAGAAGCGGTAGGAGCTAGACCTTCATATTGAACACAATCCCATAGACCAGCAAAACACATCAATTTGCCGTCCTTTCGCTTCACAAAATGAGGGATCTTGTCCTTCCCTTTCTTCAACCATTCATAGAATCCTTGAGCCAGGACTATGCATCGCTTTTTTTGCTTCATTGTCGTCCACATGCCCTTGTTTTCGATCAACGAGTCGCCTCGGCAGTTTATTGTCTTCATCATGGATCCGTAATCAGGGTTGCGCTTCGTCCAGAACGGGATAAGACCCCACTTCATGGACTGTAGCTTGTATCGGACTTCCTGTGGCTCAGCTGCCCCCTCTTCAACCTCTGCTGGAGGTTGCTCTTCAGACTCTCCCTCCCCCTTCTTATGATGCCGAGGTCCTGCGCCCCAATCAGGTGTGTCTGCACGGTAGACAATGCCATAATATCCAGGAGCGAAATTGTAGCTTTGTCGCGGAGCCCCATCACCTTCGTCATTTGGAGCCTCATAAATCGGCATATGCTCATTTTCAAGGTAGGCCCTAACTTGGGAGGCCCGCTGCAGGCTGTTAGCTGCGACCCCATGTGCAGAGGACGTATCCATACCCAAGCAAGCGCGTATCTTCCACACATCTTGGAGGCCGTCACATTCTTGATCTAAACGGAACTGGAGTGGTGACCTCTATTTCAGGTGTGAACTGAAAATTGTAATCTCCCCAGATTTGAAGACTTCGCTGAGTGACATTCAGAGGGCTCTGTCCAGCTGCAGGTCGCGTGTCGTCACAGGAAGCGGCTCGTGTAACCGTGAGATCACATGACTTCGCGTTAAGTGTTGAACCTGACCCAAAACCAGATTCTGATTTCCAGGAAATCGAATACAAGAAATGAGTTTTCGAGATACCTGTGACCCATAAACTTTCCAACACCCCTGTCCAATCAGAACCTACCTTTGTTGCTGACCTGCCCTTGTTTCAAAATGGCATAAGCGCCACACACCACCAATGTTCTTCCATGTTCACCCACCACGTCGACACTGCAGAAAAGCGTCGATCCAGCAGGACCAACATCTAAATATATCTCGACCAAGTTGGATGGCGCGCCATGCGAAGCCTCCGAAAGTTTCAGGGTCTTTGGGTGGCCCACTTCAGTATCTCTTGCGGTCTTCCAAATCTTACACGCCAGCGCGGATGTTCTTGGGAGCTCATCAAAATTACCTGTTCAAAGTGTTTTTGCGCTTCATTGGTTAAGTCTAGCTGCCAGTGTGCATTTGATTGATGATAAAGTCATCAAATTACTTCAGCTGCTGACATTGAAGTTCATCATCCTCAGGCAAGTGTTTCGAGGGGGCGTTTGGAGTCAATTGTCCTGCACGGTCTTGACCAGCTTATCTCAAGATAGACTCAACATAGCACGTAAACATCTTCGCCCAACTCGGGCGCTTATTGAAACAACGGAAATATGTTCCCAGATGCTTATTCAGTTCTATCAGCCCTCTTGTCCCCTTTCAATCAGAAGTCTATTTTTAGATATGTTGGTCTGCTTTCCTAGATCTCGGATCTGGTTTCTCGGAATTCAATTTTCAGAACAGAACTCTGTCAATTGAGTTCGCGATGTTGGTTTATGGGTCTGCTACCCACAGAGAAGTATAAATTCCGTTCAAAATCTTTTTAGAAGGTGCTCCCCATGTGCTGATACAAGTCATTCAAGTTTCTCGAACTAATTTTTGAGCATAACTTCATTCATAACTGAAGATATTCTTTGGGTATAACGAGATTTCGCACTACCAGTCTTTTGAGCTCAAGTCTGCGAAAGTTGAAGTCTTTTTTTTAAAGCATTTCAAGATGTCCAAGGTTTGGCTTTGCTCGTCTCGTTCCGTCACTGAGTAGTGTTCTGACCTAGAATTTCATCAGCAACCATCCTTCCCAGCTGGACCTTCTGCGGGAACTCTTCGACGACCCTTACATGCTTCCAATCTCCAGCAACACCTGGGCACAAGTCAGGCTTTCAACCCCAATGGCACAGCTCAGCAGACGCATTTTATCCGCGACTTCAGTCGAGCTGTGCCCAACCAACCGATCTCCGCCGACAGAGGATCACAAACCGGTCACCAGTCAAGCAATCCCCCGCTTCATAATTTTTTGAATGATACCCGAGCTCCAACAGGTGCTCGCATGGCCAGCACAGCCCAAGAGGCAATCCTTGCAGAAACAATGGGAATTGGGGCGGCCATACTACGCATTAACATCCCATCTGTGATGCCATGCATTCTTATCGCAGCCAATGGGTCAATGATGGTGACTTGGGCTCCAGTGTAAGGCAACAAGAATGGGCTTGTTCAAGGCTGGAAATACGGTGATCTCAGTGGGGTGTAGGAACGGTGGCTGAATCGCATGAATTTCTGTCTTGGGTGGGCAGGTTTTTGGCTTGGAAATGCCTGATCTGGTCAACTGCATCTCTTCTGCGGTCCTTTCACAGTTCCCCGTCCACTTAGCTTTAGTAATAAGATTAAAGAAATGCGACGAGTTCCAAAATTGTTGTGATGAGAAGTCGGCTGATCAAGTATGCGCAAATGTGATTTGAGCCTGAAGTCATTTTCATGGATTCAGACCGCGAAAAGTACTCGTGGCGGAAGAAAAATGCTTCGATTTGATACTGAAGGAATTTAGACTATTATGGCTTTAAAATGCGACGTGCAACGGAACTCTATTTATTCCCTGCCCCCTGTTCCGCGGGGTAAATCCTGAGGGGCGACAACCTCTTGTTCATTTCATTTACGTCACCTCACGAAATCTCATTGGAGAAGGATAATTATGATAGGAACAGCAAAAGGAATGCATTGATATGCTATTAAATACCTATCTACATTTAAAAAGAGAGCTTTTCTTGAGGCAGGGGGGTCAAAAGTTTGAAGTGTTAGGAGTGAAATAGGCGAGGGTCATCTTCTGACTGGGTTCGATATTGACTGATGGGTGTCTTGTGCGGTAATTAGAACTTTTTCTTCTCTAGATTCATTTACAATGTCCGATACGACTTTATAGAAGACAAGATTGAGCCTATCTGGCAGCTAGTGAGGCAGTGTCACACTCAAGGTGTACTTCCTCTGGAACTATCCAGTACTTCGAAACGGTGACAGAAACATGCTACTTACTCAGTGACCATTTCTCTCGAGAAGTATGTCGAGAGAGGTGTGCCACCCTTCGGCCGAGGTGGGAGGTAGCGCAGCAGGGGACTTGCAAGTTCGCATCTTGGTGTCTCTGATGCCAATGACTGATAGCCGTGCCGTCCTCCGCCGTATATTTCCATTAAAGCCGGTTTCATAACCAGGGTCTGTTGGTGGTCAATGCTGTAACTCCAATCTTGGCTGTTGCGTATCCATCCATTATCATACTGCAGGGACCTGGACGTGACCCTAACCTAGCCCAAGTCATGAAATAGGACGCAGATGAATCCGAGCCTCTCACAAATGGGCCTAGTTCAACACTCTTGTCACCATCCTCCAACAGGGATCTACTAGATGTCCAGTTGAGCGATGCGGTATAAGTATAGTAATACGTGACCTCTGGGAGAGTCACGGCCGCATCGTAACCGCAGATAGTAGTTGGCATTATGGCTGTCTCGTAATTTTTACCGTGGATTTCCAAATCTTAGAAATCATTTGCTCTGCAATGAATGTGTTCGTGTGCGTTAGAAGAAGACTAGATACTGTTGTAATCAGTCTCAGGCAGCAGACAAAGAGGATACTGGCTCACGAAGAATCCACTCCAGAGATGGTATTGAAGGTATAAAAAGTTTGTCCGCTACATACTTCCCATGAATTAAGACAGGCGCTTGAATCAATTAGTGCTGTTATAGTGTTGGTGTAGTTGATTGAAGATCCGATTGTAGATCTAGTATCACTGATGACAATGTATATCGCTGTTGCCATGTAAGATTACGTTGTGATTATATCAGGTCATCATTGGTTAGTGGTGCCGATTCCCTCAACTGTACAGTGTCCACATTGGCTGCCCAGTTAGACGGCAGAAAGTTCGGTCGTGGTGGAGCTATGGGGAGCTGGTCTAGATAAGCATATAACCTCAACGACCCGGACTGAACTAACCTTCACTCCGTCCAACTCGTAGCAGGCAGATAAAGACAATTGCAACGAGCCCATCAGTGAGCTTCGTGTTCAGCGTGAGCATTTAGAGAGATAATATGTTGTACTCGCAAAGTGTGGTTGATTTATGGCACTTGAGATGACTTCCAGATAGAAAGCAGGATGGTTGCGATCTTCCCAAAAATAGTTTTGCAATACCATCCATCTATTCACTATCCCGTAAAACAGTTGGAAGGAGCTATATCTTGAACGAGATATCGTTGCTACGCCTCTGAAAGGGACACGACATCCAGAGAAATCCTCTGACTGCGATTTGTTAGACCGGGATTTTGCTCTCGGTGGCCGCAACGACAAAATAGGCACAGGATGCACGTCGCCTGTGAGGTCCAATTGGAATTCTGGTAGGTCGCAGGTAAGCAATGGCTGGTGCTCGAGCCAGATTAACAGCTATTGTGCTTGGTGAGTCTTTTTATCCTCGGCGATCCAGTGGAAGTCAACTCTTCGATATTCTGCAAGATCAGTGGTGAACTGAGGGCTTTATCTATTAAGGTAGGAGAAATTGCAGAAACGACATTGTGAGGATATGTCAGAAGTTATGAGTCTAGTTACTTGTTGCCTGACGGCCGGTCGTAGGCCCAGTCTATTCCAAGAGGCTGAAGTCTTGATAGCAGGGCGTATGAGATCATCGCGTCTATCGACAGTTTAGCGGACACTTGTAGCGCGCAATACCCGCTTATTGTGTAGCAATTGATCTGCCAAGTGGACCTCTAACTTTGGGTTGAGGCTATGAGAACAGGTCATAAATACCCTGTTTTCTTGCACCTGACACGTAGAGCAAGCCCTTGGCACTTGCCAAGAGGTTGTGTTGAAGGCTAAACTTCAAGCCAAGTAGCAATCTATTGGCAACATTTGCTCTATTACGGCACTTGTTGTTGATGAATTTCTAATTTTTCATTGAGCTCCGGTTAATGCCATGCTCTGGAGTACAACTTGTCAACCAACAAGAGATCGCAAAGCCCGCAAAGTCTTCCCGACCATGATAACCCTTATGCAATCAAACTCCTTACGCTCTTGACATAACACCCCAAGCCCGAATGATGTTGTCAGTGTAACCAGCGAATAAAGTTTGACCATCCGCGCTCCACGCCAAGCTAACGCACTCTGGCTCTCTGCTCTTCTTTCCAACTGCCTGGAATTCCGGCTTCAACTCGTCGACCTTGCTCTTCTTCTCTAAATCAAAGATGATGATACTGCTGGAGGTGGCAGCACAGAGCCAGTATCGGTTGGGCGAGAATACGAGGGCGTGGATCTCATCACCAGCGTTCAAGGAGTACAGGTGCTTCGACTCGTTCAAATCCCAGAGCATGGTGGTTCCGTCTTTGCCACCTGAGGCGCAGAGAGATCCGTCTGGGGAGATAGTAACGGTGTTGATGTAGCCAGTATGTCCGATGTGGTCTGTTTGCAACCGGCAGGAAGAGAGCTCCCAGACCTATCCAAGCTGTCAGCACAATTCTTGTACGAAACTGCTTCAAAATTCTAGGCGAGCGAAACTCAATTTCAGTGCATTGGTGTTGGTTTGTCTCATGGCCTGGTCTCCCAGGCTCTGAAGTAGCAAATACTTTGTAGATTGCGTAGCATCATATAGAAGCCCGTTCGCCCAATTCTGACTTGCACAATGTCGAATTGCTCACCTTAACAAGCTTGTCCCATCCACAGCTGACAATGACCGGGTTTTGAGGGTTTGGACTGAATCGTACACAAGAAACCCAGTCGGCGTGGCCCTTCTCGGTGATAGTGAACTTGCAGTCACCAAGAGTGTTCCAGAGCTTGATTGTTCGATCGCGGGACCCGGAGACAATTTGTCTGTTGTCGGCAGAGAAGGAAACGGACAGAACATCGTTGGTGTGGCCAACAAAGCGTCTGGTGGTGGTACCGGTGGAAAGCTCCCAAAGGCGGAGAGTCTTGTCCCAAGAAGCAGAGAGAGCATAGGCACCGTCGGAGGAGATAACCTAGATCAGTCTTAGCGTTTATGCTCACAGCAGAAACTCATTGGCCCAGTAGAATAACATACGCAGTCAGACACAATGTGCGAGTGACCGTGAAGAGATCGTTTGGGGTAACCGTAGGAGCTCTCATCGCGGGTCAAGTTCCAGATGATCAGCGACTTATCGCGAGAACCGGACAGTAGCATGTTGGGGTTTTCGAGTGAGGTCGCGAGGGAGGTGACCCATCCCGAGTGGCCCTCAAGGGTGCCCTTGAGAATGAGTTGTTCGGTCATCTTGCAGGATCGTTTGGGCGTTGCTCAATCGATTTGCGACGTCGAGTTTGGACAAAATATCGTAGAAATAATCTCTGTGGGCGGGATCTCTAAGCGACACCCTAAGCCCCGCTAACCTTAGCGCAAAATGTGGCCTCCTGGCATGGCCGATGGAAAAAAACTTTTGAAAATCAACATTCTTGCATGCAAAGTGTTCAATATTTTAAAGTAAGCTTTGAAAAGAAATAAGTCCCAATAGACGCAATCGCAGCGGCAAATGCCAGACTTGGAAAGACCAAAAATGTCACGTGATCGCCAAAGAGGGGATTGCGCTGGAAAGGGATCCCAGACGTTTGATAGTGAGGCAGAGATAAATTCGAGAGCCGGTGATAATTTGGATCTTCAGTAACTTTGAGTCATGTCAATTGAGTCCATTCTCTTCCATTCATCAATCAGTTCCGCGAAATTGAAGTCGAGAGCCGTTACTACCCAAGAAACCTGCTTCATAAAATTCTAACGTCTTAACTATACATACCCTGTAGCGGCGCCTGTTGCTTGATATATATATATTTAAGCCTCAAGACACTCATGTTGACTCTTTTCGGATTCATTTTCACCCAGGCAGCCAAGACCTTTACCATGGACCTTCAGCCTCAAAGCTGCCCAATATCCTCGAACTCCTCTGTACTGTCCAAAATTAAAGACGATCTTACCGGAAGTAAATCGGCTGATACAATTAACGAAATGTGAAGGCCAGACACTTCTAGGCTCTTCATCCAGATCGGCTTGATACAAACATCATACCAGCTTTTCAACATGAGGTTGCATGACATTCGAGTAGAGAAACATTCGGTTTCGTAAAGCACACGACAAAGGTCTGAATGTCCAAGGTGCAACTCGAAGAATCGGAAACGTGTACGCATTGCCAAAGCTCCGTCCATGTTGGTAATGTACAACTTCACCTCCTTCGTCCACGCATCAACCCAATCGACATCCGCCAGTTCCACAACCTCCCATTCCGACTGCTCAGACCATCTATAATGCTCTGGACCTCTCTATGCTGCCGCGTTTGCCGCTCTCTGGTCCTCCAATTTGCTGTAGTATCGATCCCGTTTGTTGACTGCGGGTACGTGGTATCCGTACCTACAGATTGTCAATGAAATCCGTCTTGCCATTGAGAATAATCAGAATCTTATAGCCTACCAGAAGAGGTATCCGAATGACATTCCGAGGCCTATGTTGTAAACGGATCAGTCTTTTGAGAACCATCCCAAGCTATCCTCCCTTTCCAATTGGCACGAAACCCCATATCCGCAGGTTCCTTCCCGCACGATATATTATTCCGAGTTTGATATCACTTACCGCCGGCAACGCTGAGGTCAAGGACGAGGCCCCGTCGGAGCATCTGGAAGAGAAGTCAGCCCATGTTTCCCGAAGCTTGAAGATCGCGAATGGAGCTGCCCGAGCAAGTCCGTCTGGGGTTGTGAATACTTACTCCAGTAATTGGTCTGATTGCCATTGCGTTTGATTTGTGAACTCTGTGCGGAAGCTCTCAGTTGTGGTTCTTGGTCGTTGGGGACAGAACAGTGAAGGAGGTCGAAATCGCATGATATCGAACCGAGCTAAGGCACGTGACCGTGCACGGATCACCAAAAACCGCGATCTACTGCACTGTCGAGGCTGCGAATATCGAGCTGGAGATATAAATTACTTGCAACAGTGAATCAACCTCAACTTGACAACTCGACAAACGTATGGTTTCCATCGCCATGCGACTGTCCTTGATACTGCTTTGAATGTTTCAACGATCGACTACTTCAGTCGCCGCTGGGGCTTTCTCACCATGGCTCCGATGTCGTTAAAGCGTTCCACTCCTTCGCACAGCGACGATGACAGCATAGACGAGCCCGGGATGAAGAGGAGAAGATTCGAGGAGACTCTACCTAATACGCCACCGCCAGAAGAGGATACGAGTCCGATCCCCAGCCAGAGACGCATGTTCGATGACGATCCGCATCAGCTTCTGTTGCGCTCAGTTGCGCTCACTCTTGAGCATGTGGGATTCACAGCAGCTACGCCGGAGTCTTTGGAGGCAATGTGCGCGGAAGTTGAGACATGTCAGTTTTGATCTTACCTTTAAAGTTGTACAAGCTCACTCAGGCAGACGCGGCGCACTTCCTTTCCAAAGTGACTTCTTCAATGCTCAATGCAAGACGATCACTCCCAACGCCCCTCGACTTCAAATACGCCCTTGAAGAGTTCGATCTACCTATCGCCTCCATAGAGCCACATCTGAACCCGCCAATTCCTCGCTCCAAATTGCTCATTCAACTCGAGGCTCTACCAGTGGAAAAGTTACCGACATCTTCAGCTGGTATTTTATTAGGGTCTGAACTCAGTGGAGAGAAAGATAAGAACGACAAACAGTACATACCAAAAAAGTTCCCCTCATTTCCAGGTCAACATACGTACAAATGGACTGATAAGCAGTCCGTCCGGGAGACGAATCCGAGAAAGATCCGAGAGGAAGCTGCGAAAGCTGCTAGGCAAGGTGAAGAAGCGTTGCGGCGGTTGACGAGAGTGAGCAAAGTAGGGAAGGAGAAAGATGTCAAGAAGATAGCAAGCAAGGACCCGAAAAGCAAAGAGAGGCATGAGGTTTGGGAGAAAGCGATGGACGACCTCGTGTTCACTAAACAGTCATTGGCAGGTGAAGGGGCTAGCCAGGAACGTGATCAGAGCATGATTGTCAACGCCAATTCACCGTTCTTCAGAAAGGGAGCTCCTGCGAAGAGAAAGCCTCCTCCGGTACTCGAGATATGATGCAGACATAATGGAATTCGGTTTGGGTACTTGAGCATTTGAGCGTGGAGTTTGGGAAGTCTCGCTCAGAGACGGCATTTGCATTTTCTGGAACAGCTCATGCACACAGCGGTGACTGGGTGCGAGCAGAACTGTAAGAATAAACACCCATAGCCTATATCAATGGCCTCCTTCGCAGCATAAGGCAGATCGACATGAATCATCATCTCTGTCGAGTTGTTCCAACGTTCTCGTGACGCGTGTATGTACCAAATGGTTTTGGCCCTGATTGCGTTTCTAGGAGGCCCATTTGATCCACAAGTTCATGAACGTAAAGCATCAACATCCTCCAAAACTCCGTCCTCCACCCTCAACCACCCTTCTTCCCTTCCCAAGCCGTTGTCTCAACCATAAAACCCCCATTCTGATCCACACACCTAAACACACCCAAATCAGCCATCACTCATCTCCAAACCCCAATTAGCAAGCAACTCACCGTCTAAACATCCTCTCAATAGGCCAGCACCGGGTCACACTCTCCCTCGTTACCGGCTTCTCAACCTCACACTTATACTGCAGCATCTCCAACAACTCGCACCCCTTCAAATCGCCATCGAATCCCTTCCTCTTATTCCCTTTCAGCGAGACCTGTGAGCGGAATTCTAGCTCGCGCGCCGGCCACGTCTCGACGAATGGTGCCATGTTGATCGCTCCTCCTCTCTGACGCTTATGCTCACCCCAGGTAGAGCAAGCTCAATACCAAAGGAACGAAGGCTGGCAGGATGGCACTACAGATCAACTCTACGGAAGTCCTCGGAGCAAGACTGCTAAGGGAAGTAGCGGCAGAAGAAGGGAGCTTGGAAGACGTGCGTCTTAAACATTCCTTATCGATAAGACCCCGAAACTAACCCTCTTTTCAACAGCTCCTCAAAGACCTCCGTACACACTCAAACCACGTCCGTCCCTCGCGAACCGGCATCCCAGTCCTCGATGACCTCTGGAAGCAACATGGCGGCAACCTATCCATCACCGGGCGCGGCTTCCCTTTGATCTATTCCATGATAAGTCATCTGGTGAGAGATTTAGAGGGGACTGTGGCAGTGCTTGATCTCGATGGACGGTTCTCGCCAAGTCATTTGATGGGGATGGGGTTGTCGATGGGGGATTTGGGGCATGTTCATGTGTTCAGGTGCTCGAAGGAGAGGTTGAAGGTAACGTTACAAGGGTTAGAGAACTATATGCTCTGGGGGAAACATGGTAGTAAAGGACGGGAATGGATGGGTACTTTTGTGCTTGGTGGAGTGGGAGGGGATGTTATGGTTGGATGGAGGGGGTGGCTTGGTGTTGAGAGGGTAACGGTGGGTGCGTTTGGGGAGGGGATTAGTGTTGAGGAGGCTTGGGGGGAGAGGGAGAGGAGGCAGGAGGTTGTGGATGGGAAGGGGTGGAGGGGGTTTTGTGAGATGGAAGAGTTTAGATGGGGGTAGGGAGATTGATATCCTGAAATGATGTTGCTAGGGCGAGCTGGCACAATGTATGAAAAGATCCTCTGGAATGATGACGAGATCTTGGCCCTGCCAAGAGCTTTGCCAGTTAAATATGATGGCCGTCAGGATCAATTACTATGAACAAGTACAATGTATAAGCCCAGGTACTTGACAATTGTGACTTTTATTTCATTTAGTACCGTAAATCCTTTCCTTGTTCCTATCGCCATCGCCATGTCCCAAAAGAGGCAAGAAAATCTGGATGTCCGTTTTCACCCATGAAACACCCTATCATCTAAGACAGTATCATGCCTCATTGTTCGTCCTGTTGCCCTTCAATTCCTTTCGTCTCAAACACTTGATCCCATTTGGTCTCCAATTCGCCCAATCCCTTAGGTTTAAATCAAGTACTCTCTGCTTCCATTGGACCAAGAACCTTAGCGACAAAGTCTATGTGCCTCAACATGCAACAATAATCAGCCAAATTATCGAATCCTGTAAATTTGTCCCATTCATTCTGAACTTTGAGCAAGACAGGTAATATGGCGTAATCGGCCAGAGATATCGAAGGTCCAGCGATGAATTTTGACTCTTCCTTTGCAAAGGTTTCCCACATCTCCAATTCGCGTTGAAATGGCTTCGCGCTGAAAGGCTCTGTTTTCCACAACTTCAGGAGATCACCGCTCTGGTACATGCGAGTATACTGCTTTGCAAGCTCCTGCGGCGACTTAATTTTTTTGTTCGCCATGGGTCCGTATACTGCATCGAGGTAGAGTAAGATGGCTAGATCTCCAACGATAGTAGACTTGCTCAAATCACTGTCAACGAACTTGACAGGGAAGGCCTCGGGAAGTTCTGGAACATCTTTAGAAGGACTCCTACCCTTCCCGTTGAAGGAAGGCGAAACTTTGCCCTCGGTCCACGCAATGCCATATTCCGCCAACATCAGCTTGACTCTCAGATCCGCAACGAAATCGCCAGATAGGAACAATTTCGGACTGCTCGACATGTGAAGAACATCAAAACCTTCACCGTAGGTCGCTTTCCAGCCGAATTCAGAAGATTGATTCTCTGTGCCAAATGCGTAAATCATCCTCTCCGCTTCTTCAGTTTTCCCATTGATGACTCTCCTTGCTTCTTCCTTGGTTTTGGCCACAGCACCTTGACCCCAGATTTTCTGGTGGTCCTTATCGAGGAACGTTCCTATCAATCTGAACGTCAATGAGATTCGGCCACCTCCGTAGACCAGCTCTTCAGGCTTTTTCTCCTGTGTTGGGCGTTTATCCTGGCGAATACTGTGCAGCCAGCGCATATTCGTCACCAAGCCCATCCTGCACAACGAATTGTGTGGAAGAGGGGCTTTGACAGCTTCGCGGGGTTTAGCAGGAGCAATGTTAACGGTGTCGTCTGTCTTGTGAGGCTTCTTCGTCCTGAACACCATGGTTCTCTGGGCACCCAGGCTGACATTTGCGATGAAAGTCTTTGGAACAATGTCCAACGTCTTGTCGCTATGTTCCGAGATGTAATCGGTCCCATCACGGTAGTACTGGATCAGTACATGATTAACTGGATGCCCAAGTTTTTTCTCGACTTGTGCCCGAATGAGTGACACCGTGGGTGAAAATGGTAGTAGGGGAGGTGATTCGTCTGCTGGATGCCGATAGATGGGTATACTTCCATCTTCCTCAACCTCACCCTGAACAACTACTAATCTTGGGACATCTCCACCCTGATGAGACATCTTCTGCCATCGTACTTCGTCTCGAAGCTTTTCGAAAATACCCTTCTCTGATTCATCGTCCAGAAGGTTATGGATGATTGAGGTGTCACCTTCACACAGAGAGAAAAGGCCGTCTGCATTCGAAGCCGGCTCCATCTCTGCTTTCAACGCTGACAGCGGTTTAACAGATTTGGAATCTTTGGCATCTTTGGCAGTCGCTCCATTTTCAGTCGACTTGAGCTCAGGATCCACAACGAGATGAGATGATTTGGGGCTATCTTCTTTATGCTTTGAGCCTTCAACGCTAAGAGAAGTCGATGGCTGGGTCTCTGTTGAAAAAGACGTTGGCAATTTCTCGAGCGCCTGCGATGCAGCGCTGAGGGTAGCAGATGTTGGACTTGGGGGAGATTTCTCCTGCGATGAATGAGATGACTCTCCAGGAACACCAATTTCTTTCGGCAATGATTTTGAAGGCCGTCGTCGCGACTTTACTTTCGACTTAACTCTTTCTCTCTTCTTGCCGTCGACGTCCGTTGCTTTTTTTGGAAATTCAACATCAGGTGGCTCGGTTGTATCATCAACTGGTAATGCAGCACCGGCATCGCCCCTATCAGCCACTTTTGCTGACGACCCAGTAGAATTCGTCTCTGCGGATTTAAGACTCAGGCTAGCCATCAAATTTTCAAGTCCAGCATTCTTTCCTTGTGGTCGTTGCGGCCTTGGGTGCCGAGCAGGTGCCTGTCTCATTCTCGCCTTTTCTCGTAGGCCTTCGATGAGTTCCTTACTGGTCATCAATTCGCAGCCAGCGAACTCTTGCAGTCGCCGTAAAGCTTCGTTGTGCCGCGCTTTGCTTCTGTAACCAACACAGTCTTCAACAATTGTGATCGCATAGCCATGCCGCGCAGCGTCCATCGCAGTCGCGAAGATGCTGATGTTGGTCAGAGCTCCGCAGATGTAGATTTCCGTCACGAATTTCGCCCGTAAAGTCTGGACAAGACTTCCATCTTTAAACGCCGAGTAGTATGTTTTCTGACCAAATAAGTCCTTCTTGACATCGGCTGCCATCACTATGGATTCAGCGAAGTTCGTCCCAGGCGAGGCAGGCAAGACGACATTCTGTTGTAATCCTGGCCCCACCGTCAAGAAGGTCTCCGGTACTGAGTTATCTTCCTCCTCTGAATCGTCATCCTCGTCATCTTCTTCCATTTCAGGACCATTGTCCACCGCTAGTGCCGCTGTGCTGAAATCCGTGGTTCTCGATTGGGACTTCTTGCCATTTTGTTCCGTGAGCTTTTTCAAGAGTCTCGCCCGCGACTTAGAGCCGACATCTCTTGTGATGGGGGGCAGCTCGTCGTTGGTAATAACGCTCTCGCTCTCGCCTTGAGGCTCGTTGAACGGCCGAGAGGCTTCGAAGATGCTGCGGATTGATATTACGGGCCCGCAAGCTCGGAACTCGGGGAGTAGTTTGACTATGTTGTCGATGAAGCCTGGGGGATTTCGTACGGGCAGCACAGCACTACTCTCAATAAAATCATTTTGCAGATCAAGCATGAGCAGCGCTTGGCCGGTTCGCACAAACGGCAGGCTATGTTCGTCGATTTCAATCATCTCGCGCACACTGCAAGACATACATCAGCGATTGCAACCAGAAACGCGACCATCAACACAAGGGAGCGCAAAGGCGTAAGGTCTAATTGTACGAAAGAGAGTTCGAACTTGCATTTATTGGTATTGCTCTGAGAAAATTTGCATCGATTCGGTCATCGCAGGATAAAGCTGGCAGGCAGATGTTGGCGGAGGGTCAGTGAGACATAGGACATAGGACATAAGACATGGGATATGCTCATTCTCGGGCAATCAGTCAACGCGTCCAATAACCATTCTCATGCCGCGAGACCATAATCGCTCGCTCAAAGTCAGAGGTACGGAGGACAAGTCGGCGAGCACTCCTGCTTTCAGTGAGGATTGGCCACGGCAGAGCGCACAGATGCGCTTCGGGGGGCACAGCAGAACGACAAAACGACGATCGCAGGAATCACCGGCATCTCAGCAGCGGTGATTGGCTGCGGCGTTTCGGCACATTCCGGCCGTTGAGAGGCTGCAGCGATCACCCCACAGGCCCCCAGCACCAGCACCAGCACCACCATTTGAGGAGCCGGTGTGGGTTTGGAGCTCCTCTTTAGAGCCCCTCGCTGCTTGAACAGCGTCTTGAACAGCATTCTGAACAGCGTTCATTCCCCGTTCTGCAAGGTCACCCTGCGTGACAAAGCATTAGCTCCTGCGTTGCGTTCTGAAAGAACGAACGAACGGACCAGGGTGAAGTGATTCCTGCAGTGCTGGTGCTCTGCAATAAACGCCCTGTCGCGCCCGCTGCAAGCCAAGAAGCCACGAGAGAAAATAGGCGCTTGGCGAGGGGTCGATCTCAGTCCTCCCGCAAAATTCAGCCTTATGGATGTGCTTTCCGTGCAAGTACAATGTAAAAGTGCACATGCCATGACTTCTGACTTTCGAGCTGGTATGGAGCACTTTCACTCAGCATGCCAATAATCGAGGCTCTGACAGAATTGACTGCATTGGCTGTTCAATCCTTGCAATATGCCAGCACTTGAACAGCAATGCAACGTGTTCATGGGTTGAGGAGATGGAAGAAGTAAATATAAAGGGCCTAAAATTAGTCTCCACTGAGGCTCGATTCAAGAGCACAAATGAGAATTTATGCAGAAGGAAGGATGAATTGCTTATTTCTCGGAGCGTGGTTGATGCATAGTGCAGGGGGGACGGGGAGAAACAAGTCGCTTCTAAAATTACATTGACCATCTGCTTGCCCTGAAGGACCGATGGAAGCCCAACCGAAGTAGAAACCAACTTACGCATTGCATCACATCCAAGATGAGTTCATGAAAGGAATAGACTTCCCCGTTACCCCTATCTCAGCTCGTGAAAGATGAAAAAAGCGGCACCAGTTTTCAAGATCTTCTGAAGTTCAGTCAAAGCTAGAACGTTATCTGGGATAGGGTTTCAATACAGTAACGCTTCCCAGACATACAAAGTGAAGAATTTTTGAATGTACCATAATGCAAGTATACACCTGGGAAGAATTGTTTGAGATGTCCAACTTGACTTGGGACATTGAAAAAGAGTGCCGCTTTAGCTCTATTGCCCTTCACGAGCGCAGCCGAGGCACAACCTCAGCCTCCTGCCCGAGCTTGCTTACTGCCGACCTTGATGAGTATTCCTAACAAGACGACCCCGATCGTGAGAAAACGTACAATCCTTACTATCTAACTTGGAACAAGCAACGAGGTCTCACAATTATTCGAATCATTCTAATCTATCCATCCCTTACCATCGTCCCCAGAAGCAACCGGAACCCTAACCAGCCCGCCAACTCTCCTTCCCTTCCCGATTCCATCTCCCCACGATGCCGTACCAATATTTCCTTGTCGATAGACCGCTACCTTACGTCGCCCACGTACAGATCAACCGCCCTTCAAAACTCAATTCATTCTTTGAAGCAATGTGGTTAGAATTTAAGACCGTCTTTGACACCCTATCACACGATCCCGAAATTCGAGCTATAATTTTATCCGGGGCAGGGGATAGAGCTTTCACAGCAGGTCTAGACGTGCAAGCTGCAAGTCAAGCAGGGATATTACAACAGCAGGAAGGCAAAACAGAGGATGTGGCCAGAAAAGCGGTGGGGATCAAGAGGCATGTGGAGGAGTTTCAAAATTGTATAAGTAGCGTGGAGAAGTGCGAGAAACGTACGTTTCCCCCTTTCGGTCTTTTATCTCCATTGCGGCGTCGAGAAATCATCATTGGTTAATTTCTATCTTCTAGCTGTGATATGCGTAATGCATGGCTTTACCCTTGGTCTGGGTATGGATATATCAACCTGCGCCGATATTCGTATCTGCAGTGCAGACACCAAATTTGCTGTCAAAGAAGTCGACATTGGGCTAGCTGCAGATATTGGAACACTTACCCGCCTGCCCAAGGCCGTGGGAAATTTCTCCTGGGTCAAGGAGGTCTCTCTCTCAGCTCGAGTCTTCGGAGCACAAGAAGCATATCAAGTAGGATATGTCAGTCGGGTGTTAGAGACAAAAGAGAAGGCATTACAGGCAGCGCTGGAGATGGCAGAGTTGCTGGCGACCAAGAGTCCGATTGCAGTGCAAGGGACGAAAGAGTTGTTGAACCACGCAAGGGATCACACCGTTGCGGACAGTTTGAGATACACTGGTGTCTGGAACTCGGCGGCAATACAGACCAGCGACGTTGAGAGAGCTATGCTGTCTGGGCTAAGGAAGACGAAACCTAGATTTGAGAAGCTCTAATGAAGATACCCGTTTCCACCAACTCGGCTGGCGTGCAGCCCTGCAGTCCATACGTCGAGCTAACGCCGGTTCCTCTGAGACAATGTTATCCACATCATGACATGGTGGGTAAGAAAATGTACTCTTGAGGCTTGTCGAAGTCAATAGCCATACCTCTGAGTAATTTGATATATCCTCTAATTTGGCCCGAAGCCCACGCGACAGTGAGACTTTCGGTGACCGTTAATTCAGGGGGGGATCTGAGGGCCTCACTCATGTGATTTCAACTTCACGACATTCGGGTTACTTCTTTGGGTAACCCAGAGGGTCCACCAAAAGGTATTTCATTGTCTGGCGGCTTCTCACGTAAAGTGATGTGGAGGACTTGGTGAAAATTGAGGATGAGAAACACCCGGAGTATGACATCAACCCCAAAGGCGTCAAACGGCGCACGACGGAACATCTCCCCCGCCAGCAAGACAGCTCCCATTCGACGAGATCAAAAGCTGCCCGTCGTGCTTGCATAGGATCGCTTGAACGGTATTCCCAATCTGGGAATCCGAAGCCTTAATATTTTGGAAATATTTCGGTTTCTAGGCGTTTGCTCGATTCGGCAAGCACCCGCGATGATCAGCGGCGAATATTAGCGTGTGGAGGAGGAGAAACCCCAGACGAAACCAGTTCGCCAAATCAACGGGGTGAGATGTCAAAATTCTTTCTCCACAGAGACATTTCTCAGGGCCTTTGGGATCCTGGCAATGAGAGACGAGTCAGTCCCAGGGAAGGAGCTAGTATCTCACACCGCAGAACTCTTTTTGAAAGTGTGACAGCAGGCACGACCGCACCGTTCCGGGACGCCTTTTTGAGTGATCATCCTCGGACTGTACTAAAACATAATAGCGGTCCTCGTGGCATCTGAGTCTTCTACATAAGTCCATGATCAACACCCCAATTTCCTTTCAACAAATTCGTTCTTGTTTGTTTTTCATCCTTTTTGACAACAGAGGTTTTATACGTCAGTCTCGCGACACTTTCCTTAACCTCCAGAACATTTAGCTTAGCTTCATCATGTTCGGCAGTGGTCGGTACTTTGGCCTCCGAGGCCAATCCCTTAACCTTGCAGTGGGGATCATTGCTGGAATCGATTTCTTGTGAGGTCCCTTCCTGTCTCATCTAAAATCCGGCTCGATTGAGTTCCCCATTGCTCTTGCCGTCTCCTAGAGGCATCTTATTTCTTTCCACACGGAGGAGTATCCGTGATAGTTCTGCGATTATGTCGGGCCTAGATCAGCTCAAGTATTTACTAGGGATCTGTTCATTTTAATACCTTTTAGCACTCTCTATACTCTACCTTATTTCAATTTCCAGCTTGCTTGGGACCGGCACTGACCAACACACAGTCTCTTTGGTTACGACCAAGGTGTTATGGGTGGGCTTCTGACTCTTGGAAGCTGGGTCCGACAATTTCCCGAGATCAATACGGTCGACAATCCAGGAAACAACCACATTGCCACCATCCAGGGTATCTCAGTTGCGAGTTACAATGTTGGCTGCTTCGTTGGGGCTGTCATCACCATCTTCATTGGTGATCTTCTCGGTAGAAGGAAGATGATCTTCCTGGGCTCTTCTATCATGATTGTTGGCGCCATTCTACAATGCTCTGCTTTTAGCTTGGCCCACTTGATCGTAGGGAGAATCATCACTGGTTTTGGTAATGGTACGTATATTCTCTAGCTTCTTTCCCTTACTTGAATGTCGAAGTTTCGGTTTAATGTTGTGTCCTGGACCCCTGAACCCTATCCGAAATGTCCAAGACGTTATGGTCCTATTTTCTGATCACTAATACTGACTCGACATAATGTAGGCATGAACACTTCTACTGTTCCCACGTGGGCATCAGAAACTTCCAAGTCACACAAACGTGGAAAGATGGTCATGATCGAGGGAGCTATGATTACAGGAGGCATCTGCTTATCTTACTGGGTCGATTTCGGATTCTCCTTCCTCGAACCCAGCACGGTGTCCTGGCGTTTCCCCATTGCTTTTCAGATTTTCTTCGCTCTCATCCTGTTAGCATTCATCCTTGAACTTCCCGAATCACCAAGAGTAAGTCGTATCTTCCGATATCATGGGACATTGAATAGACTCTAATCTTCTCCAGTGGCTTATCCTCAAGGGAAACGAAGATGAAGCTCTGAACGTCATTGCAGCTCTGGCCGATTTGCCAACGGACGACCGCCTTGTCCGTACCGAGTTTGTCGAGATCAAGGACACAGTCCTGGAGATGAAGGAGCATGGTTGGGCTGACCTGTTCTCCATGGGACCCGAGAGGAACTTCCACCGTGTTGTCCTAGGCTATGTCAATCAAGTCTTCCAACAAATATCGTAAATAACCCATTCCTTTGTCAATAGCCCGAGCTCCCTATTTTCACTGGTAGGGAGGATGTCTCATCCTCCCACCCACACCTGGGTCCTTACCCCCCCGAAGAAACATGTTACTGAGTTGTTTTAGTGGTATAAATTTGATCACCTATTACGCAGCTACCATATACCAACAGTACATTGGACTTGGAGATGTTACCGCCCGCCTTCTTGCTGCTGCAAACGGAACAGAGTATTTCATCGCCTCCTGGGTTGCCGTCTATACTATCGAGAAGTTTGGAAGACGCTCTCTCATGCTCTTCGGTGCTGCCGGAATGTCAGGCTCGATGGCAATTCTTGCTGGCATGAATTACATGTCTCAATCAAACATGGGAGGGTCAGCTCCTGGCGTCATCTCTGCCGTATTCTTGTTTGTCTTCAACACATTTTTCGCGGTCGGGTGGTTGGGAATGACATGTAAGTTTACAGTGCTCCCAACATTTCTCGTTCATCAACTTTTGCTAAACACCTTCACAGGGCTCTACCCCGCAGAAATTGTGCCACTGAAGGTTCGAGCACCAGCCAACGGTCTGTCTACCAGTGCAAACTGGATCTTCAATTTCATGGTACGCCTCTGTTCCCTCCTCCGCAGACGTCAAGACTAATGTCTTTCCCAGGTTGTGATGATAACCCCCGTATCCTTCTCATCCATCGGATACAAGACCTACGTTATCTTCGCCGTAATGTATGGTTCTCTCCCTCTCCTCCCCTTTCCACAAATGAAGTGCTAACCCACCGTAGCAATGCTTTCATATTTCCCGTCGTCTATTTCTTCTATCCGGAGACCGCCTATCGCTCCCTCGAAGAGATCGACATCATCTTCCGCAAGACGCAACGAGGCTGGCGCGGCTGGTTGGGTGTGGTCAAGACAGCGGAAAACGAGCCATTGCGCTATGGAAAGCATGGGGAGTTGCTTATTGACTATGAGGCGACAGAGGAACATGCTGTCAGGTCAAACAGCATTGCTGGAGCTACGCATAAGCCGATGGTTAGAGGTGTGGAGGATGTTAACCGGAATGGGGGACGAGAGATGGAGAGCGGGGACAGTTCGGTGCTTGAGAAGGGGGAGAATAATGTGTGAAGTAATTGGAGAGAAAAGGGGAGAGTTGATACCCAATGAGCACAGATAGATGCGAGCCGGCCGGAAGTGAGAATTGGAGTGTGGTGAAGACGGTTAATAGATACTCTCAAGGTACAAAATAAAAGGACTGTTTTCGATCTTACTTCATTTCCCAAAGTCCAGCTTCATGTGGAGTGATTTCCAAGTTCCGCAAACGGCAAGACTACCGGATTAAGGTTCTTTTCCAAAGAACTACCCCTGCCCCTTGCTTTGTTCTTAGTTGCTAGAAGCGAAGAAGTTTTTGAGGACAATCAACCTCAAACCTCAACCCATCGTTGAATCACTCCTCCCACTCGCTCTCATAAAGGTGCCTGAAGCTCAAGTATTAACTATTCAACGGAAGCTTCTGACAATTCAACATGTATCACGTCAAGTACGCAATGATTTGTGGGTATGTAGTGTTTTTGGTCGCTAGATACACAAAAGTGCTAGCTATTTTGTCATTTCTGTCGTGTTCTCCTCACCTCTCATGCATGCAAGCAACTCACAACCATTCGTGTGAAATGAAAAAAGAGAAACCCCTCCGCTCATATGGTCCACCGCCATTGAGTATGACAATTGACAGAGAAAAGGGCCTTCGAAGAAGCAATCCCGAACGAATCCACTCGTAATATCTGTCGCCCTGATGATGGCAATCGACAGAAAAGTGGTGTCCAAGAGGGAACGAAATCTACCAGCCTCCACTAGCAGCAACAACTTGGCCACCTCCACCCCAGCTATCGCCACCAGAAGCAGCTCCGCCGAAGTCGCCGCCACCGCCGGAGTAATCAGCAGCGTCACCTCCAGCATTGCCAGAGAAACCAGCACCACCACCGTAACCGCCAGCGTCGCCATCCTCGGCAGCAATCGGCTTCTTGCAGCGGACCTTAGTGTGGCCCATTTCTTGACAATTGGAGCACTTAACACGAGACCAGTCCTTTGGCTCGGGGCAGTCTCGGCTTTCGTGACCTTCGACGTCACAGTTGCGACAAACAATCTTCCGTGGATTCGTGCAGTCCTGCTTGCGATGACCTTCCTCACCACAATTGTGGCAAGCGCCGCCGCCGCCTCCTTGAGGGCAGTCACGAGAAAAGTGACCAACTATTGCCATTAAATTCTATGGATGAAGCAGATTTGGCTGTGAAACATACCTTCGCCGCACTTCTTGCACTCAACGCCCTCGGCCGAACGAGGTTCTGGACCTAGGACAGCATCAGTATGTTTACAGAGCAAAAGTCGACTCTGGTATTACTTACACTCCTTGGACGAATGGCCAGACTGCTTGCAATTGCGGCATGCAAACTTGTCAGGACGCGGGTTTGGGCCTTTCGCATTCTTGATCAGCAACTTTTCGAAACGAATAGATTAGAGAATTGAACTTACAATCACGAACACGATGGCCGATCTCATCACAATTGTAGCACTTGACAACTGGACGATCAACCTCATTCGGCTCCTCGGGGCATTTAGCCTTCATGTGGCCAAGTTGCTCGCAGTTGGAACACTTGACGATGCCACGATCAACAGGCTCACCAGCATCCTGCAATCGCTCAAGGTTCTCCTCCGTAGTTGGCCATCCATCCTTCTCCTTTGGACGGGCAGCCTTATCGGACCAACGCCAAGAAACCGAGTACTTCTTGTCAAGATTACCTTGAAGGTCCACTAGAAACTATTTAGCTTAATTTGATCGCCAATTCGCTGAAGATAACAAGATATGATATCGAGCACGAGAAGTAGTTCTGAGATTGGAGGGACGGAATGCACTTACTGTTGGTGAAAGTCGGCTGGAGCTCCTTCTCGACGCAGATCAAGTAGATACTGATGCTCTGGGTGCGGAAAGCCTTCTCGAGCTCAGCATAAGTCGTCTCAGGGACTGACTTCAAGAAGATTTGGATTGCATCCTTGACATCTTCCATATCACGCTCTGCTACGGCTTCCTTGATCAAGACCCAGCAAGCAGCTGGCTCGACATCAGGAAGCTTGCTGCGGTCGATCTTTCGAGGGTTCTTGCACTCGAAAGGACCGTGACCCTCCTCCTGGCAGTTCTTGCAGATCTCAGGGGGCTTATTGGGGCAGTCGGAGGCACGATGACCTTGCTGCTCACAGAGACGGCAGGTGCCAGTGAACTCGCGTGCAACGGCCTCGTTGGGGCATTCGGCCTTGGTGTGACTTGAAATAGTTAGTTGGAGGTTCGACGCTATGTGGATGTGTAGAACAGGGAATTGAAGAAACTTGATCAAGAGGGTCGCGTGTAAGTTTGCTCTTGAATGAAGGTATTCATGTGATAACAACCGAGGGAAAAAGATAGACTTACCCGTCCTCACCGCAGTTAAAGCAAGGCCTCGGCTTTGCTGGGTTGGGACAGTCCTTCTTGGAATGGCTGATACAAAGTCAGCAAAGAAATCAAAGATAATGAACTCGACATGAACTTACCCTTCTTCACCACAGTTGAAGCATCCACCGCCTTGGCGGCCACCGCCTTCACCGTCACCAAAACCGCCGCCGCCATTACCATAGTCTCCTCCGCCATTACCATAGTCTCCTCCGCCATAGCCATTCGCAGCTGGCTCACCACCGTTCCATGTGCCACTAGCAGGTGCTGCTGCGTCTCCACCCTCGTTCCAGCTACCGCCGGCTCCAGTGTCCCAGGACATGTTGGTCGTTTGGACGAATGCAAGGGTAAAATCAAGTCCTCGATCTGCAGAGGATCAATGTTAGCAGGAGTACCAGTACAATCAAGGTCGATTATGAATTTATTGCAGGTGAAAGCAGTTGCAGATCGACGAAGGAAGAAGGAACAACCTTGAAAACGATGTAGGAGTTTCGGAGGAAATGAGTGGAAAGATGAATGATGATGAATCAGGAGGGTGAATTGGATGTAAAAAATACGGGGAGCTGTGATGGACACTGTCTTGCCGAATACTGCCCTTTGAGAAAGTCTTTGTCTTCGGTACAGGCAAGAAATAGTGAATGGAAGTGAGGGAAAGTATGACGGAGCTGTTGAGAAGGTCCTCACCGAGGCTCCGATCGTCCAAAAACTTCAACGCGACGATCTAGAATTGAGGTTCAAGACCGACGTGTGATGAGTTTGCGAATGAACACGAAGTTGTGTCCGTGAAGAGGGAAGAGTATACGTGCAATGGTGATGCGAATATGTAGAGGGTTACCTCGATGAGTGTTAAGATAGAAGCAGACGACGGCGTGTTGGGTGCAAGATGTGCCAATCTGAAGAGGGGCTGGAGCTCGAACGAGGAGACGGGGACGCTTACAAGAAATTGAAGTGCTCTTCTCCAGTGGTTGACCTCGCGAAGGACTGACGAGATGATGGCTAAAGGTTGTAGTGTAGTAGATGGAAAGACAGGTGTCGAGTGTGAAAGGAAAAGAAGTTGCTGTGGGAAGAAGGTGAACAGAAGGTGAAAATCGGCCTTTTATCTTAACCTCCAAGCGAAGTAAGGGCCACCAAAGCTTGCACAGCACAGCTAAGTCACCTTCCGGTACCTTTGGTGCCTTCAAATATCAAAGGTGAATATCCTTGGCTTTAGATGGAATGGCATATAACGTGAGCGCTCACTCGAGTTCGACGTTTTGGTTGTTGTGACGCAGACCGAGGGTGGAAAGCTTTGCTTGCGGGTATAACAATAAAGTGGTTGAGGTCTTTCAGAAGTATGTATAGGTAAGAATTGGCCCTATTTCCACCAGTTGGTAGTATCAGCTCAGCTAATTCAGGCGTCCGTGCCTTTGAATTGTTTGATACATTAAAGGGAATGTTGAATTTGAATGAGGCCCAGACCAACTGGTTCCATGAACCTGCTTTCACATCCACACCGAGCAACGTCCAATTAAGTTCTAAAAGGACCAAGCCTTGAATGTAATGAGTTGAAAAGACATGCAGCAAGTGTTGCAAGAGTGGCTTAAACATGTAAGCAAATGCCCCTCGAGATTGAGCTGGCTTAAGCTCGACTTCCTGGCATTAGGGAGGAGGCCTGAAGAACTTGCAATGAAATATGCCGATTCCAAAAGTTCTCTCAGTAGCTGCAGTTCGAGAGTCGAATTTTGAGGGACGACAGACTAAGTGTATCGAATTATGACTGATCCTTTGTATCGAGGAAAAGGGCAAGTCAACATAGTCCTTTTCGACGTCCCCCTCAATGAGCCTCCCGTCTGAGCATTGAACCTATGGACTACCACTACTCCATTGCAACATGACACAATTATTCCTCTCTGCGATAAAGGACTAAGGGTCTGATTTTCGAGGCCCATGGGCCCATCGATCTGGACTCCGTTGTTGGCATTCATCGAGAACTTTTCTGTGCTGCTGAACACGGATAGATGAATACGGTCAATGACTTGGCGGTGGAAATCTAATTCCAAGGACACCAGATTTAGATTCCTCGCCACGGGAGTTGAGTACGGCCACCCCCTGCAGCAGAAGATCTGAATCCTCGACATGTCGTCGAGACGCTCGCCAACGATTTGGATCTTCAGCAGGGGCCAGCCCCTGAACAAAGCGCCGACTGGCTGCCCGCCCCGCTGCGGGGCATCTCTCTCCGAGACCTCATCCTTCTCGAAAGGAGGCAGCTCAAAAATGGGATGATGTTGGCGGAAATTTCTGTGGCTTGTCACACAGACGTCAGAACTGCTTATCAATTGCTTCAACACGGAGATTTCAGCCGTCTGAACCGTACGAACAGTGACATATTGTGGCCCAACGGTGCCACTTTCAGAATATGCCCCCATTTTTGGAAAGAATTTACCCCGCTAAGGGGGCAAGGAATTTGGGCGTATAAAAGCTCTAGGGCCTCCCTCTTTCTCCCGCTTCGAAATTATATTGATTTAAACATTGGGGGCTTGTCTTTTTTTCATTCCCAATTGACAACTTATCCTGACTGATTTCAATATTCGACAACTTCACAGGATGTCAGTACCATCAGGTCTCCCGAAAATGGAATACAGACGCCTGGGCTACTCTGGCCTCAAGGTTTCTGCTATTTCCCTGGGCGGATGGTTGACATATGGTGGGCATGTCGAGAATGGCAAGTGATACTTCTGTCCACCAACTACAATACTGACCCAATCCAGAAAACACCTTTGCTTGCATGAAAGCGGCCTACGATATCGGCATAAATTTCTTCGACTGTGCAGAAGGATACAGCGATGGAGAGTCCGAGAAAATTATGGGTCAAGCAATCAAGAAGTTTGGTTGGAAGCGCAATGATCTTGTTATATCCACCAAGGTACGCCCCCTTTTTCATCCAATCCTCCCGGACAAGAACTGACAGTTGCCAGATATACTGGGGGGCTGCTTTTGGCGAAAATCCAATTAATAATGTCGGGCTTTCTCGAAAGCACGTTATCGAGGGCGTCAATGCCTCCCTTAAACGGTTGGACCTAGAATACGTTGACTTGATTTACGCTCATCGACCTGACCGCGATACACCCATCGAAGAGACAGTTCGAGCCTTCAACCATATCATCGACCAAGGGAAAGCCTTCTACTGGGGAACTTCTGAATGGGATGCGGACGAGATCGCCTCTGCGTGGAGAGTTGCCGACAAATTGGGATTAATTGGACCGATTATGGAACAGCCACAATACAACATGCTTGCTCGCACGAAAGTCGAAAAGGAATTCCAGCACTTGTACGAAGAAACTGGACTGGGCTTAACCATTTTCAGTCCCCTGAAAACGGGAATCCTTACCGGGAAATATAATGACGGGATACCGAAAGATTCGAGACTGGGGAGTAGTGATGATCCTTGGGTGAAGAGCATGAATGAGCGATTTGGTGACGAAGCTTGGAAGAAGGACCTCGATGTTGTGGCCAAATTGAAACCGGTTGCTCAGAAGTTGGATATTTCTCTGGCTACATTGGCGATGGCTTGGGTGTTGAAGAACAAGAGAGTCAGTTCTGCGATTACGGGGGCTAGTCGTCCACAACAGGTTTATGACAGCGTGCAAGCCCTGTCTGCTCAGGAGAAGTTGACCCCGGACATTTTGAAAGAGATTGATGGAATACTCGGGAATAAGCCAGCTGCGATGACAAGAAGATTCAACTAAGATCTGAGAGCAAGCCATGAGAATACGAAATCAAAAGTCTCCTTTTTCCAAAGCAATGCTTTGACAGCTTGGATTGAGAGTTGTCCGTTATTATGCACTTCCTTGACCACTCATATGTACCGACCCAATTTTGGACCACAACGCCAATATCCAACCCCGACCATGTACTCCATTACCTAACCACAGCCCCATCCTGCTCCGAAGAGCTTCCCGTATGGTGAATAAGTCACCTCGTAGACGAAAACCTCTCTGAAGCCGTAACAGCCGTATCTGGTCTCGTAACCCCAGCACCAGCCTCAGAGGCAAGATGCTCATGATATCCCGGCGGGTGCTCAACATCCTTACTCAGAGGCCTTAACTCCACAGCTTCTCCCACAATATGCTCAGAACTCGAACTCTCCCTCCTCTCCCTCTCTACACTCCTCAAGCTCGGAGGTTTCGTTCCCGGCACATAAGGCGGAGGAGCCTCGCCCAGTTCATCCAAGCCCTCTTCAACATCGGTTCTAATCCTCTGCGTTGTGCTGGTAGGCCAACCGAGTCCACTCCTTCCCATAGTTCGACCAAATCTGCGGAAACCTTCGACGTCTCGTGCTAGTGCTCGCTGACTGTTTGAACGCATAATTTCTGCTTTCCGTTTCTTTCTGCGGCTGATGTAGAGAATGCCGAGGAAGAAGATGATGGCTGCGATGGCGATTATGAGGAAGTAGAAGTGGAAGACATTGTTGTTTATGTCGGATTCTGAGGTGGTGTTTGTGGGGTATGAGGGGGGAGGATCAATTATTGTGGGGCTTGGTCGAGGATTTGGAGATGTGGAGGGCGAGGAGGTTGATGCTGGGTTTGCTGTTGAGGACGCAGAGCCTGAAGAAACCGAGGTTAGCGTGACTTGATGGAAGAGTAAACAGGATTTCGGGAATGTACATACTGCTTGTTGAAGTGGCGGTGATCTGGGCGAAGGAAGAAGAGGGGAGGATCATAGAGAGGAAGAGCAGGGACGAGGAGAACTGAAATGTCCTGGCACATGCACAGGACGGTCTCGATCGTTGTCTGGAACGCATATTTGATATGCAACAAGACAAGATTTGTTGTAGGAGTAGAAGAAGTGGAAATGCAAAGCGATTAGGCTGAGATGAGCATGTGTACTTTGGTCGTGTGTCTCGTCGTCATCACCACTTCCTGGCAATCAATGATGAACCTCACCTCTCACATTTGACTCGGTTTGACTCGAACAATGATGGATTTTGGCGGGGGAAAAGATGATAGGGGTAATAACGATGCAAGGTGAATGAACACATCGATCGAATGTTCGCAGCTCCAGCTGCATTCATAAGCAACCAACCCCTCCACTTCATCCATGACTCCCAGCATCTGATGCTCATGCACGAAAGCCCGGAAGTACCGGACCCCTTGGCACGCTTGGCACAGATCTCGGGATTTGATTCGTCATCTTAGGTATTCGATGCTGAGACGGCAGTCCGCCAACCAACGTGAAACATTCCGGCTCCGGAGTTTACAGGCTTCCGGAACTCCTCTCCAGAAGTCACGAGACATCAAACCTCTTGATCAAACAGGCAGCGAAAGTTAAGCAGGCTCAAGATGCCTCGAGCTATCAGAGGTTCGCGTTTCTCTACCAGTTTCCTCTGGGATATACTTGTCTAATGTTAAGAATCTATCCAGGTGTTCTCGTGCAGTGCGATCCGTCTATCAAGTCCATCATCGTCAAGATAGACAACGAAGAGCATGCCTTCATCGTCGAAGAGCTGGATGACCAGACTCTGGTGATCAAAGAGAATATGATGACAACACTAAAGATGAAGCTGGACGAGGTTGATGCCTTTGCTGCATGATACGGGCCTGGAGCTGACGATGGAATGCAGGTACTTAAGGAGACGCAAAACAATGATGAGAGCTCTTCTGATGAGTGAAAGAGGTGAGAGCCTGCATGGGCTATTTGGGGCTTGTTCACAATGTGAAATATGGAGATGTAGTCAATGGGCTGGGCATCAAGGGTATCTCACGATTTGCAGCAAGGAGTTCTGGCTAAAGGAGGCGTACTCGGCGTTTTCATCAAGCTGGAAGAATTCCACTGCAATAGAATATCCTGGCAACATCGAATTATTTTTTTCTGCGACTTGAGCAGCTGTGGCTTGTAACGTTGGGTGGAGTGGAGTGGCTCTTTCTTCACTGCTCACAAAGTGTCATTTCTTCTGTTTTCCTCCTCTCTCAGAGGCTTAAAATTCTGATGAAGAACAATATGTCTATAATACAAGTACAGTTTACGCCGCTGGAGACGTAGATGCAGAAGCAGTTGGTAGTAGCGTTTTAGATGTTGACCTAGCTGATATTGATCCCAAAGGAATCTTACGTCGAGGTCTTTTCAGTTCTTCCATTGTAATGCCGTCCAATTTCGTGATACCAACAACAGGCGGATCTCCCTTCTTTACAAATTCGTATTGGCCTGCGGCATAAGTCAGTGCTATATTGCTAAAGTACAATGAAACCCATGACCTACCAGGCATTTTGTTCCCGGCTAATCGGAAGGCGTCTCTTGCCACTTGTTCGTGAATATCCCCTTTCAATTCAAAAATTACCTTGCTGACAGCAATTCTGGATGCCCAATGATCGAAAGAGCCTTTCCCTTTCCCCATACGAACCTGGATATCATGAGCTACAACTCCCGTTGAAAAATAGAACCTGCTTCAACCATACCTCATTACCACTGCTATAAACACCAATGCTTGCGCAAACCCTCTTGTACAATCGATACCGCATCCCCTTTAGCCGGACCTTGATAGCTTCTTCTCCAATCTTCAGTTGAGAAGCACTGACTCTGCGATGATGATCACACATCCGCAGGCCATAATCACCCCATACTATGGTTGTCCCTCGAGATGATCCGCCTGTTGGCACACGAGGTCGTCCTTTCCGTGATCTCTTCCTCTCTGGCATGGTTGGCAGGAGCCAATTACCAGCTCTAGCGGTTGTGTTCGAAAACGGTCGCCGAGTTGAGGTGCCATTATAAGGAAAAGATGGTTTGTTCGAGGTAGAAGAGGAGAGAGCCGTACAAAGAGGTCGCTGAGTGGTAGAAGCTATAGAAAGCCTCTCAAATTGGGCAGCAAAGCCCGAAACATTTCGAAGCTTCATGATTGTTGAGTTGCTTGCTGCTGAAGTGAAGCTTCGACGAAAGTTCCCCAGATGTTGAAAATGGCAGCCTTATTGCCTAAAATTTCAAGGGCAATCAATTTAGGCAGGGTCGCGCCTTCCCGACGTTCTCGCGTCAAGAAAGTCGCGTACATCATCAATGTGGTCTGCGAAACTTTCAACGCATTTCCTCCCACCACAATGATAATTTCCTAATCTTTTGAGGAAATATTGTGCTACCATCAAAGCCGCCCTTTACGAAGATTCTCGGACACTCAAAATGCCTGCAGACATCCGGAGCTTCTTTGGGGGTAAAACCAATACCCCCATTCGCGAGAAGGAAAGCAAGAAGGAAGAAGATTCCAAGAAAAAGCGCAGCAGTAAGATTTTATGTGACTGGCCCGAAATGGCTCACAGATGCTAAATCGTCCTAGAAAGCCGCAAGATCATTGATGACAGTGATGACGATGAGCCTGCTCCGCCGTTAGTTTCCCGGGCCCTCGAGAAATGTACAGTTACTAATTCCCTCAAGATCTAAGAGAGCGACTCCGAAGAGAGCCCCTCCTAAGAATGCTGTGTAAGCGTGTCTTTTGTCTTACAATACACTTCACTAACGGAATCACCAGCAAGAAAGAATCCCCCAAAGGCGAAGAAACAAGCACTGCAGATTACTTTGCAATGAGCAGCAAAGCCAAGCCCAAGCCTGCTAAGTCAACACCGACAAAGCCAAAAGCAGTTGAACCTATCGAGTCCAACGGCCGATCATCTGCCCGCAAAAAGACTACAGCTTCATACAGCCAGCCAAAGGACGATGACGATTTTGCTTTCCTAGATGATGACGAGGATGCAGGAGATGACATCTTCGCGGCTGATGTGAAGAAGAATGGGAAGCACAAAGATGACGCCTACGTGGAAGTCGATAGTGATGATGAACCCTTACCGAAGCCCAAGAAGACAAGTACCAAATCCAAGTCGGTCACAAATAAGAAGAATGAGGATGTTGACATGAAGGAGGTTGGAGATGATGACTTTGTAGTACCAGATGATAGCGATGACATGATGGACATTGACAAACCAGTCACCAAGTCTGGGAGCAAGAAGCGGAAGTCCGTGGATCTGGAATCTGACGAGGATAAGGACGACATCACTCCAGCTGCCAAGTCTTCAAAGAGCAAATCAGCAAAACAACCTCCTGCCAAGAAACCTCGAGCTCCGAAGAAGAACGAGCCGGAAAGTTCTGCGGTACGGGCAATTCTTGATAACATCCCCACAGTCCGTCCACCTACGCCTCCACCGCAAGATCCGGATCACAAGTTCGACTGGAGAAAGGCTGGAGCGGGCGGTGGAAACGCAGGACCACCCCCTGCGGCTGGGTCGAAGGAGATACCTGTCGGCGAAGAGAACTGCCTTGTCGGTCTTACGTTTGTGTTCACTGGTTTGCTTGAGACACTTTCTAGAGAAGAGGGACAAGAACTTGTAAAACGCTATGGCGGTAAGGTTACGGGGAGTCCCAGCAGCAAGACTAGTTTTGTAGTCCTCGGGACAGATGCTGGTCCAAGCAAGCTTCGAAAAATTTCGGACCTGAAGATTAAGACCATTAATGAGGATGGCCTCCTTGCACTCATTCGAACGATGCCGGCCAACGGTGGAGATGGCAAGGCTGCAGAGAAGAACTTGGAGAAGAAGAAGGCAGAATTGGAAAAGATCAAGAAAGAGGCCGAGGAAATGGAGAGAGAAGAGAAGAGCAAAGCCTTAGAAGCCAAGAAGGCTGAAAAGGAACGGCGAAGACTCGCCGCCGAGAAAGGCATTGCTCCCCCTCCCCCTACCATTCGACAACCTGACCCGTCCTCACAATTGTGGACAAGTAAATACGCCCCGACGTCGATGAATCAAATCTGCGGCAATAAAGGTCAAGTGGAAAAGATTCAGAACTGGCTGAAAGGTTGGGCTAAGGCACACAAGTATGGATTTGCAATGAAAGGTCCTGAAGGCCTTGGCGGATATCGAGCCATTATCGTTCATGGTCCACCCGGCATTGGAAAGACAACTGCAGCTCATTTGGCCGCCAAACTCGCCGGTTACGATGTCTTGGAGAGCAATGCCAGTGACACTCGAAGCAAGAAAATGGTTGAATCTGGCCTCAACGAAGTCCTGAACAACAACTCCTTATTGGGATACTTTGCTGGGGATGGGAAGAAAGTCGACGAGCACAAGAAGAAAATTGTACTCATCATGGATGAGGTAGACGGCATGTCTGCAGGAGATCGAGGTGGAGTTGGCGCCTTGGCTAAAGTGTGCAAGAAGACTGATATCCCTTTGATCTTGATCTGCAATGACCGAAAGTTACCAAAGATGAAGCCTTTCGATCACGTAACTTTGGATGTTCCTTTCCGACGTCCAACTGTTGAGCAAGTCCGATCTCGAATTGCTACCATTTGCCACAGAGAAGGCCTCAAGCTTCCGCCCAATGTCATCGATGCTCTTATTGAAGGTAGCAATAAAGACATTCGGCAAATCATCAACATGATCTCTACAGCCAAGCTCGATCAAACAGCTATGGACTTTGATAAAGGCAAATCAATGACCAAAGCCTGGGAGAAACACGTGGTTCTGAAGCCTTGGGATCTTTGCCAAAAGCTTCTTGGTGGTGGAATGTTCGCGCCGGCGAGCAAGGCTACTCTCAACGACAAGATCGAGTTATATTTCAATGATCATGAATTCAGCTACCTGATGGTTCAAGAAAATTTTCTGAAGACCAAACCATCCCTGATCGGGCAATTGAACGGAAAGGAAGCAAATCTTAAAGCTCTGCAGCTTGCAGACCAGGCTGCGGAGAGCATCAGTGATGGAGACCTAGTTGACAGGATGATCCACGGCTCACAGCAACAATGGAGTCTTATGCCAACACATGCGGTGTTCAGTACTGTCAGACCAGCCAGTTACGTGGCAGGCCTCGTGCAAAGCCAGATCGCGTTCACGAGCTGGCTTGGCAACAACAGCAAGATGAACAAGTTGCTTCGATACGTGAAGGAGATACAATCACACATGCGTCTTCGATCGTCTGGGGACCGGCACGAAATCCGTCAGCAATATCTGCCCGTCCTTTGGACGCGGATGATCAAACGTCTGGAGATGGAGGGTAAGGATAGTGTTGATGAGGTCATTGACTTGATGGATAGCTATTTCTTGACTAAAGATGATTTCGACTACATGATGGAACTTGGTCTAGGACCTCAAGATCAAGAAAATGTTCGCTTGGAGACTCAGACCAAGTCTGCTTTCACCCGACTGTAAGCACTGATTGCGATATCCCAAGAATCCAGCACTAACTTATTGTAGCTACAACGCCCGAACCCATCCTCTGCCATTCATGAAAGCAAGCAATGTTGTGGCACCAGCAAAGATGACCAAGGAAGTCCCGGATCTCGAAGAAGCAATGGAGGAGGAAGATGATGAAATCGCAGTTGAACCAAAGGAGGAAGATGATGACGAGACCGACCTGAAGAAAGACAAATACATCAAGCAGCCGAAGGTCAAGAAGCAGGCTGCGGAAAGGAAGGCGGCACCGAGGAAGGCCTCCAAGACGAAGGCCAAGAATGATGATGAGGACGATGAGGATGATGGATCGGAGGATGTCAAACCAAAGAAGGCTGCTAAGCCTAGAGGAAGACCAGCTGGTGCGAAGGGTAAGGGAAAGAAGTAAATCGTGGATTCAGATCGGTTGTACGAGTAAATACAGCATTGTTTATGAAGCATATGGGGATCAAACTTGCTCTTGGATGAATTTGGTTGCTGGGGTAGTAGAGACGTTGATACACGATAGCCATTGAATGAAACTACATTTGGACTTAAGGTCTGTGAGACGATTCGTGTGCAGTTCTATTCTGAATAATAACAGAAATAGGGTTCCCTTCCCTCCCGATCTCAGTTTTGCCGAGCGAGTCTTTAACAGCAAAAGGTTTTGAGGATCTCTCTCTTTTAATCCTTATCTCACATTGCATGTCTGACTCCCCATAGACTAAAGTGACAATTCCGCACACGTTTATTCCTTTCTCTTGGATCGATTTCCATCCTTCGAGGCTCAGTAAATCTCCCCCATTCACACTGTTTACTTCTCCACTCTTACTTGAAACGGGCTCGCTTATTAACAACTGCCAAAAGATAAGACAAAACACACCGCGAAAAACAAAAGAGCGCTCAAGCCCACCCCAAGAAGGCAAAAACTCCAGGACTCGCCAGGCGTCCCTTACTTAGCAAACCCGTTTAAAAAAGGGATTTTTAAAGCCCCTCTACACTCAAAAGTCGTGCGCTAGGGTGGGTTTTTGTGTGTCGTTTTTATTAACCACTTGTCCAGAACTATCGATCTTCACTTTAAATTGAAATACATAAGTGCCTCTATCTTGCTTTCACCCCTCTCTCGCTTAGCAACTTTATCAAAAGCTTCAAAAGGTGCCTAACTAAGAGTATAGAAAAATTATTTGGAGGGACAAAACAGTTCTGCACACCACCCTCTTTTGAAGGTCTTATGTTAAGTGTGCTTACGACTACCCTAGATTTCTAGGAAAGTCTAGGAAGAGTTGATATTGACGAGCTTCTCCTAAGCACTTTAACACACCAGGCTTTCGCTAACGTACTTGGGAAAGTCACGTACCGCTCAGCCACGAAGCCAGTGAGTTGAAACACAAACGCTTTAAATTAATTATATACGACGTCAACACAATTTCATGGGGTATTGAAGGCTGGAGCCCGCGCCAGTCCACACTTAACCACCTTCTCAAGGCTTGTTTCCTGCAGAAATAAAAAAGAATGCTTATTGAGGTATATCAAGGAGGGTCGCGAGTTCGGAGCGAGGCATGTGACTACCCTAGAGGAACTGCCCTGCTGCCTTTCGACACGAGTGAGTCCGAGACCCGTTGACCGTGTGCCTGCATAATACTAAAGCGAAGATTTGAGCTCCGATTTGCCACGCCATGGTGATAATCGGTGACGGGGAACGTTGCATATTTAACGGTGCTTCTTGAGTAGGGGTTTCTTTCAGCTATCTCTCCTACAAACAGAAGTTTTCAATTTGACGACTACAACTCACTTCACTGATATTTCGCATTTCAGGCTACTGCACCCTTGTTACATCCTCCTCATGCTCCTGATCCCCAATAACCCCACCCTTCTCCCTAATCTCCACAGCGCGCCTCTCCAGGTCCTCCGCGTAGCCCGCACGATACTTACTCTTATCATGTCCGGCCACAAGGTACGGCGCATTCGTAAACAGATAATTCATCTCCTCAAGCGGCAGATTTTTCGTCTCAGGCAAGAATAGATAAAAGAACAGTGCGTTCGTAAAGTTGCAGATAATGAAGAGGTAGTAGTATCGGTATCCGATGTTGGTCATCGCCGTGTCGGTGATTTGCCCGATCAGGGTGTTGAAGGCGAAGGATACCATGGTGGCGATCGAGACGCCCTTTGAACGGGTCCGTGTGTCGAAAATCTCGGCGGGAATGACCCAGGACAGAGGGCCGCACGTCGCGGAGAAGGAGAAGTTGTAGAGCCACGTGCATATTATGAAGCCCCAGGAGGCGGCGTGGTTGTTTGTTGTGCCGGGTGGGAATTTGGCTGTGTTTGGCATTAACTATAGTTGAGATTAAGAGGGGGATTGAGGAGGAACACACCGATCAGGATACACGCCACGAGGAAGCAGACCATGTTGAAGAGGTTGCCTCCGATCAAGGGACGTCGACGTCCGAGCTTGTCAACGAATAGGACGCAGCAGGCTTCTCCGACGAGGGCGATGATGTTGTTGATTGCTTGGTACTTGAGAGCGTCTGAGCCGCTGATGCCAATTTGCCCATAGATCTTGACGCTGTAGTATTGGATGGCTGAGACACCAGTCATTTGGATGGAGGCTTGGAGGGCACAGGCAATGAACAAGCGACGAAAAGAGGATCTGTTCGTGAAGAGCCTAGTCGAAGTCAGTCTCCGAGAAGTGATATTAGGGAGGTACTGCGTACTCAAAGTATGATTTAGCTTCGTTCTCATGCTCAAATGTGATGCTCTCCTGAATTTGATCGAACTCGGCCCTGACCCATGGGTCATTTTCGTCGCCATTGGAGTGAAGCCGAGCAAGCGTCCTCAAGCCTTCGTCTGGTCGGTTGTGATCGATGAGCCACTGAAACAGTTGTTAGTTTTAGTTCTTGAAAGAAAATAGAGGTGACTTACACGTGGCGATTCCGGGAAGAGCATAATCAAGGCGCCTGGCCAACCAAATCAGTAAACACCGATTCCAAAACCCTGAATGACATGTCTCACCAAGTACAACAGCTGGGAGCATCTGAAGACCGAGTGGCAGGCGCCACTGAGCCTGGTTATGCAGCCCAACATAGGTCCCGTAACTGATCCATCCAGCGACAAAGGCCCCAATACCAAGCATGAACTGTTGGAGAGATGTGATTGTGCCCCGAATTGATGGATGAGCAATCTCGGACTGATATAGAGGAATGATCATGACCAAAAAGCCGACACCGACACCTGCCAGCCAACGTCCTGCCCAGAGCATACCCATGTTTGCAGCTCCCGTTTGCAGGGCTCCACCGAGAAGGTAGATTATGCTTCCAATGACAATCGTCAATCTTCGTCCCAGTCTATCTCCCGCCTACTGGCTGTTAGCACTTGTTCAGTTGTGACCTGGCTGGGAAGTAGACTTACAGGACCTGCCAATCCAGCTCCACAGAAAGCACCGCCCGTGAAGAACGATACAACAATTCCACTAGCTTGATTAGTATCTTCCACGGCAACTAGCAGGATAATTTCTCACGTTTGAGTGCTGGTTGGGTGGTTGAAGAAAGTAGTGAAGGATTGGGATGCAATGCTTGATTCTAGTTAGTACAATGTCATTATTCCAGAAGACCACCGCCCTCACACTTCAGCAATAACTCCGAGATCATATCCAAAAAGGATAGATCCCATGGAGGCGAACACGCCCACGAGGAACTGGTAGAGCTTTGGAGCGAGAACCATGATGGCTGATTTCCAGGCACAGAAACAAAGAGAGGAGAACTGCCAGAGGCAAGAATGACATGAGAAAATTCACAAGGGAAGGGATTGGAAAGGCATCCTTATAGTCTCGGAGAATAGCTTCCGTCCGGTGGGGGGAAGATTTCCATGCGGGGAGACTGGGGGGCTGCCATGTGCAAGACTGCTTCAATCCCAAGCAGAGCAGATACAGTATCACAGCAGAGCGCCGTTGGTGTGGCGTGCAAACGCCAGGGAGACGAGGGACGGCAAACAGGAACTGCTCTATTGGCCCGCATACCATTGAGGTGGTGGCATCCAGCCAATGCCGCTTGACCGTCCACTTCGGTCGTTCTTCTGTCCTCCATTTCGGCACGTCCAAACCGTGGAGCCCGGTCGGTTGCTGGCAATTGACCGATGTTGTCGCAATGACCAAGTGGCTGGCGGGGCCAAAGTGAAGTGTGGGGAAGGTCAAGCTTCTGGGCACTACAGGAAGTAACCTTAGCTTGACGGCGCGGGCGCTGCTGCATTTTTCCACAACTCAGCGGCCAGAGAGGCGCCTTCTCCCCTCCTTGCATACACAGTAGCAAATGAGGATATATGCGCTCCAATCAGCGCGCTCGCTGATGCAGCCGTCAACCACATATTTTTGTGGCGCCTGCGGGCTCATCATGGAAGATGGAGCCGTCATGAGCTGAGGCCGCCAAGAAGTGACAGAAATACCGAAATGTGCATCATCCAATGGCCCGCTCTCAAGAGATTTTGGGATGGGATATCTTACCTCTGCTGTCTGACTGTCGGCCACGAAGACTGGCCATTCCCACCCCGCAAGCACGGCCGAAGCATAGTAGAAAGATGACGACTTTCACGAGAATTCCTGAAGATGAAACCCCCTCGATTATTGTCGATGTCTCGAGGAGACTTTCGAAAATCGGTACGTCAAGAATGGGGTGAAGTCAGAAATTTACTTACGATTTTTGAAGATCCAAACATATATGGAGGTTTCATGGAGTGAGTCTTCTGCTTTTGGACTTATGACAGCCAATCTGCTTTACATTCCTCCGTGGACTCTTTCTCAAAGCATCCTCCCGAAATCCCCTATTTCATGATTTTCATCACAACTTCTCTCGCTGACAGCAACCCTCTCCAGACACATGGGCCGCTGCATCTACGGCGGCATCTACGACCCCGAAAACCCACTTTCAGACACCCATGGCTACAGGACTGACGTCCTCTCTGCCCTTCGCGACCTCGACATTCCCGTGATCCGCTACCCAGGTGGGAATTTCATCGCAACTTACCACTGGCAAGATGGAGTTGGACCGCGAGAGAACAGACCTTCTCGTCCGGAACTTGCTTGGCTGGGGACGGAAACTAATCAGTTCGGTACGTAACGCGAGCATGTGCTCCTCTCTCCATTCAAAAAATACTGATGGGTGACAGGGACTGACGAATTCATGCACTGGCTCGGAGTTTTGAGTGAAGGGAAAGAGAACAGAGTTGAGCCGTATTTCTGTCTCAACATGGGAACTGGGTCTCTGGATGAGGCGTTAGCTTGGGTTGAGTATTGCAATGGGACGAGGAATACTTATTATGCCAACCTTCGACGGAAGAATGGCCATGAGGAGCCTTACAATATTAAGTATTGGGCATTAGGTAACGAGGTGCGTCCTTCTCGCCTCTTTTCTTCAGATTTGGACTGATAAGCCCAGGTCTGGGGCCCATGGCAAGTTGAGCAAATGACGGCAGAAGACTACTCCAAGAAAGCCTTCCAATGGGCCAAAGCCCTCAAACTTCTCGATCCGTCTCTCTGCCTCATCCTCTGCGGCGAAACCGGCCATTCATCATGGGACCACAAAGTTCTCAATTTTTGCATCCAGTACGCGGACATGCACTCAATACACATCTACACGTCTGGCAAATCGCACCTCTCGAACGTCACCGCGCCGCTCTCGGCTGAGCGCGCGATTGAGACGGCTGCCGCACTGATCGATATTGCGCGGATCGAAAAAAACATACCGCCGAGTGTGGGGAAGACGAAGATCTGCTTCGATGAGTGGAATATGTGGGATCCTACGCGGGCACCCGGGGAAAAGGGCGCGGAGGAGCTGTATACGCTGTCTGATGCGCTCGGGGTGGCGGTGTGGTTGAATGTTTTTGTGAGGCAGAGTCGGTGGGTAGGAATGGCGAATATTGCGCAGAGCGTGAATGTTATTAGTCCGTTGATGACGACGAAGGATGGGGTTGTGAAGCAGGCGACATGGTGGCCGTTGTTACTTTTCAGTAGGTATATGAGGGGTTGGACGGTAGGCGTTCATGTCAGTGCTGGCGCTTATGGTGGTGTGACGGAACCAGCTTGGCTTCAGGGGGTGCTGGAGCAAGGTGCTAGTTGGTTGGATGTCAGTGCTTCTGTGAATGAACATGGAGTCATTAGTCTTGTGGTCGTTAACATCAACGAGACAACCGACTTTGAAGTTGATCTGGTGAGTGTGGGAAAAGAAGTAGAGGTATACACAATCACTGGGAAGGATGTCAAAGCTGTGAATGTGGAAGGGGAAGAGCAAGTGGGCGTGAAGGAGAGTAAATGGGATGGCCAAGGAAAGTACAAGTTCGCGAAACACTCCATGACGTTGCTGAGGTGGTCGACTAGGAAGAAGATCACAGAGGTGGTGCAGGGAGATGGGGTACGCTTGAATACGAGGAAGCTGGGTTGGTCTGCGTAGGCCTTTGAGCGACCCAAAAGCAAAATAGATGCAACAGTTTCATTTTCGATAGTGCAATACAAAATTTGTGAGAGACTTGAAGAGCGATAAAATAAGTTCCTTCCTAATTCCTGAAGTCGTTGAATGCTGAGTTTCATTGCGTCTTCATACCCTCTCCCAACCTGGTGATTAAAGATAAAGGTGACATAACTACTGTAGTGTGACAAATTATGCCTCTTGAGTTGCACCAAAAAATCGTCTCGTTGCATAAGTTCTGTATTACCACTGCCAATTTATTCACCCGCTGGCAGGGGTTGCCAACTTGATATTCATGAGATCTAGGGTTGGAGAAACGGAAAGGCAGCGCTACAGACAATCAAAACCCGTTATATGGACAACCCGAGCACTGCTCGTGGACACTTTAGTGTTTTATGCAATGCTTGTATATCAATCTCTATTGATTACCCAGTAAGGGATAGTGCATCTTTTAAAAAGGCTTGCGGGCTTGCAAGCCAATCGCGTCTCTACCGCGGCACGACACTTTGTCGCTTTTAAGCCACCTCTGGTGCCTTATCTCTCTGTTTCGAGCTACCGCCTTGCCGTAACATTCATGATGAAATCGGGTTTGATTTTGTATCGTCCCGTCATACTTCATCGTCGACGTACTTGCAATGGTATAATCATAGTACCATCGCCGAATATTTCCATCCCAAGTCGTCAGGTCGCACACTGTCAAGATTCATTGTCGTTTTCCTTGAGTCGTCCGGTCATCGGCGAAAGTTTATCACTGCCAACTTCATTTGATTAGTTTCTGCGAGATCGCATGAAAGAAATAGACATACCCGACTGTTCACCCCATAGGCAAGCTTTTGGCCATTTGCATCCCAACATAACGAAAATTGGTCCTCATCTGTGGAGGAGTGTTGAGACTGGGGTGTTCGCCAGCCGACTTCATCTCCTCTGGTCCAAATCGCTCGAGGGAGGTGAACATCGTCAACTTTCCAAATACAGACTCGCTGACTAGTAGCACCAGCAATAAATGCGCCATCAGGTGTAAATGACACGGCAACTACAGCGTTGCCCATCGTCATTGAGCACTTTGGTTTTGAATCTACAGAACGGGCATTCCAGATGCTTATGGCCCCGTCCTCACCACACGACGCCAGCAGTCGCTCTGCATCATCTTCTACAGCCACAAGAAACGGAATGGGTTGCCAGACCAACGAATTAACTTGGCCTTGGTGAGCGTTAAATGAACGGATGTGTGCTGCTTGATCCCAAATCTATCCACAAGTCAGTCAGAATTCAGAGGACCTTTTCAATCTTTGACGCACATCAATTATGCCTGACTCGTTCGTGGTAGCCAGCAGCCGGGAGTGCCAGTCGTAGGTAACCCTGCAAAGGGTGTCGTTGTCTCGAGTCTCATGCTTTTTCCCGGGTGATATCGATTCTTCAGTGCAATGGAATGCGAGAAGGAGGTCACCGCCACATATGAAAAATTCGTCCTCGCTCGTCCAGGTAGCATCCAGCATTTGCTGATCCAGCGAATGATTTGGTAAAGAGTAAGACAAGGAGTTGCTCATATTTGGGAGCATGACAGTCAACAGCGTACCTCTGTTCTCATCCTGCGGGGAGATGGCCAAGCAGGCAGTATTGGCAAGATTCCAATGGAGACAACAAACCGGCGATTCGAAGCTGTTGAATTCGGCGAAGGATTGTGCATTGTTGTCCCAGAACTCCACCTTTGCATCTACCTTCCCATTCCCATCGCCGTCATCCTGCGGCTCACTAGATACTGCGAGATAGTTTCCATCGGATGACCACGATAGACCGGTAGCAGTAGTAGTAGAAGGAGCGCTCTCGTCGAGAAGGTTGTGTGCAGATGCAAAGACAGGCTTCCTGGTGCTTCTGGGGCTTTCCGACCCTGAATCGGGAATGATACGCGAGAGCGTCCACATGCGGGCTAGCGCATCGGTTCCCGCTGCGGCCAAGATCGTGGGATCAATGGGATTAAATTCGCATTGTAGCAGCACGGCGTTTCTCGACGAAGGCTCATCTGAAAGCTCGAGAAACGTCGTTTCAGTCGACAGTTCGTGGACTTTGTCCACCTGCGTGCCTTGCTCGGGTCCGACCGTGACAATGACTGGAGAGGGCACCTGCTCGGGCGATGGGTACGCGTTTTCATCGCCGTTTTGGTCGTCATCGATGTCCATTGGAGTTGGTTCGAAGCCATTCTCGTAGCCATTGCTGAGACGTGCTTTCTTTACTGGTGGTCCGCCTTGAATTTGGGCCTGGTCGTTGTCGATTTGGCGTTTTCGGGCATTTTCAAAATCCTCGTCAGCCGCTGGCGATGCTGGCATTAAAGGACCAAAGAATCCGCACGCAGGAGCCGCAACGTCGCCCGTGGACTGCGGTGAGTGTCAGTTGGGACCGAGATGGTCAGGATTAGCTCCCAATTTCATTTTCTACGCACCTGCTCGGGTTCCCTCTCCTGCACATTGTACAGAAGGCCTCTGTTCAAAACAGACACTAGTGCATGATGAGTGACATGGGGCGCAAATGGTAACTCCTGCGGATCTTGGACGTTCCACTCCTTCTGGAGTCGAGCAGCAGTCTCTCGATAATCTGGAGCACCGTGATTAGTTCTCACCAAGGGCCTGATACACCGAATCCGACGTGTACGAACCTGATTCCAAGAGATACCTGTGATGTAATTGCCGTTAGCGAAAGCCTCTGTACCTGAAAACCGAGCGGGTGGATCACGAGGAAACACGTACCTCCAGATCAGATAGTTGATCCTATGGGAATCGAGCTTCTCCTTCGTCATCGCTTCGCTGTGGGGGCCTCGCGATGCACGAGGAGATGGCGGGGAGCGGTATATTCGTCAGGTCGTCTTGTGGGCTGGTGTTGATGGGTGAGTGTCGAGATCAGGAATGAAGGTCCTCCGGAACAGACGAAATAGTCGTGCGGGATGCTTGATGTGGGGACTGGGACTAAGGCGGCTGGCAGACCTGGCCACCACCAAGCCGAGAGCAGGTACGATTTTGCAGGGGCAGAGACCATGTAGGGGTGCTTCGTTGTCAGGGATCGACGCCTTCAAGGCTTCCAATCAAGACGCACCAATGGGCGCGGGAGAGGGTGTTCGGAGGTGCGGTGCTGCTTCTGCTGGATCGCCTGGCTCTCCCTAATTCCTGCTAAAGTGAGCAGCGGCGCGCCAGCGACATAGGGTTCGCAGGGTTTGTCGATTGGCTGTGACAAACTGGAGCAGAGGAGCAGAGGAGTCTGGGCCTGGGAACAGGGAGAATAAGAATCTCGCGGCCATAGCGGCTTCTACACGCGGTGCGACATGTCGATGGTGAGTGTAGATGTGATAGAGATGCGATCAACTGCGGGCAACGTTCAGCAGCATGGATGGTAGGGAACGGGAGAGTGGATCTTCTGAACATGCCCGGGAGTTTCAGGCGTTGCTCAACTTGTTCTCGAAGCGAGGCGGATTCATTCGATGCTTAAAATATGCCACGTGACTGAGCTAACTTCCGCGTGTTGTCCTCTTCCTTCTGGAGCTCTGGAACATCCAGAGACTCAGGAACAATCAACGTCCCTCCACCCCTACGTCGATCCTCCAAGGACCCTCCAAGTACGCCGCCATGCCTCCTAGACTGAACATCCCACCCATCACGCGTCTCCTCCTCATTGCCCTTGTGGCGCAGTCTCTCCTGAGTTTTGCAATCCGCTACCGGCAATGGACGGAGGAGTCTGACGTCGTCGTTCCATACCTCGTTCTAGTACCGCAACTATCTCTGATATATCCTTGGACCTTCCTCACCACAACTCTGGTGGAGAACAATGTCTTCACGCTGGGAATCTCTGGCGCTACAATCTACTATGGAGGGAGGTATCTTGAGAGAGCGTGGACGTCAGCAGAGTTTGGAAAGTTTCTCCTAGTTGCTGCGCTGATCCCTAATTTGGCTTGCTTTGGGGCCTTGGTGATTTTATTTGCAATTACTGGGGATATGAGCTGGACGTAAGTGCAGACTTCCACTCCTGCTATTCAATTTGCTGACCAACCCGAGGTTAATGACTATCAACGGCACCATATCTTTACAAATATCCTTCCTTGTCGCCTTCTCACAACTCGTACCCGCACATACCGTTACGCTGTTCCGCGGCATTGTTTCACTCCGAGTTCCTCGATTCCCCCTCCTCCATATCCTCGGCGTCTTTCTGCTATCCCTCACTCCCATCCTGAGTGCTGCCAGTTTCTTCCTGGTCACGAATGCATTCTTGACTAGCTGGACATATCTGCGGTTCTATAAGCCTGCTTTCCCAGACCTCGAAACTTCCCAACCAGCTTCATTGCGAGGAGATGCTAGCGAAACTTTTGCTTTCGCCGAATTCTTCCCCGACCCAGTGAAGCCATTCGTTTCCGTCTTCTCGAACCAGGTTTATAACATCCTTGTGTCACTGCGCATATGTACACCGTTCTCAGCCGCAGACGTATCAGCATCTCGAGGTGATACCTTTATCCAGCGAGGTGCTCCAGGAGGGGCACGAGCAGAAGCAGAGAGGAGGCGGGCTTTGGCATTGAAGGCTTTAGATCAGAGGTTACACGCTGCGACAGCAGGACCTGCGAAGACTCAAACTCCACCGCCAACTCAAGCCGGGCCTAGTGTGCAAATACAACCTCAGCCAAATGTTCAGACACCATCTGCCATGCTTGGAGAGACGACTTATGTACCTGAAAGAGAAGACGAAAAAGGAGCTCATTAAGAGAAAGAAGATATGACAATCGTACGGCGGCGTGATCCTATTATAATTTGGTGGCGTTGGAGGATCTGCGGATAGATCTCGGTGCTAGGCGTGTATAATGTTGACTGTATATCACTATGATACCCAAATTCTCAGCTGCTCTGTCATCAAGTGAAGCTCTAGTGAGGCAACGACCACCAGAAACGAATGGTCGTCATCAAATAAAGATGCTCCTTCTATGTAGAGGACTTTAGAAGAATGATCTCATTTGAGCCAAGTGCTGGTATGATTCATCTAGTGGGCGTTCGATAGAAACTACGCCATATTGCCTAGCTGATGTGAAAATTGAACGTGAACTTACGCAGTGGGTATAGGCAAATCCTGGCTAATAAGCATATGCATATTACCCTATTATAGTTATAAAGTGTGTCCAAAAAATAATTAAGGTAATTAATTATATTTAATTTATTTAATTATCTAATTAATCATAATTTAATTATTAAGCTTTATGTTGCATGGCAACTGCAGGCTGACAACGTGATCTGACCTCACGTGACCATATTCACTGTATTTAACCTTAAGCTCTGGCCCTCCGCGCCACACCTCTCTTCCTGATATATCTGAATTATATTACATACACCCGCATTACTGCAACATTCTGGGAGACTTGTTAATGTCCTTCGGGTACGACAGTGGAGTGTAGTAAATGTTAGGGGACTATTACAGAGTAACTAGGTCAAAGGGAGAATTACTGTCCTACGAGTTGTGATATAGCTGGGCAGCCGCAGGCATGTGCGGGGGACAGCTCGCAGGTGCCTTGGCAGGGTTATGGTATTATTAACTGGATGTTTCAAACGCAAGAAATGATCCGAGGTGTTTTTAATGACTCCACAATCCTCTTCCCTCATAATCTTCACCTTCCAACCTCAAGGCGCAGTCACCGAGTGCAGCCTACCCATTCTTATTGACCACCCCCTATGATTCAATCGCGTTCACTGTTCAGCGTCAAGCACGCACTAAACAGGGTGCCCAAAAGGCCTAGGGTCTCGATCTTTAAAGGCTAGCTGGCAAGGCGTCTCAGTGGGCTAAGTGGCGCAACTTCAGGGCGCTGGTGGGAGATGGTGGCGGAGAAGGTTTCTGATGTTGGGGTTGGTGCCCAGGGGCTCACTTCTGCAGATGGCAAGAACCCCCGGAAAAAGGAAATCCGACTCACTCCACGAGCCGGCCGGGGCGTGAGACACGGATCGAGATTTGATTCTGAACCTGTGATTCCACTTCTTCTGAGTCCTGTTTCTCCAAATTCGCACCAGTTCTATTGTTTGGATGGGGGAGGAGAGGCGAGGGGACGGGGCTTGGGCCATTTCCGTGTTCGGGATCAGCCGCAGCGGTGCCCAGTGGGATTTTTGCGATTGTCAGCACAGGCGGGATGCACAGAGGAGGGGGGGAAGGCAACAGCTTTGTGCATCTGACACAATTCATAGCCTGCCGCTCGCCCTCCTTCGTGGGGGAGGGAGACATACATGCACAGCGCCTTGCCTTGCCTTACTGGTGTTGCGGTGGAGGAGTGGCTTCCGATGAAACTTTTATAGGTCAAATGCCGCCGCTGTCGGTCAGCGGCATGCGCTTTTAGCCTCGTAGCCGCCCATGTTTGAGCCTTTGAAGCATGCATATGTGGATGAAAGTGGACGTGGGGCGTTCGATTTGGAGGTAGGGATCTTCACGCTGCTGATTTGGAGGAAATTCAGTTAGGTTTTTCGGTTTCTTTTCTTTTTTTCCGGATGGGGCTGGCATGCTGGCATGTAGAAAGGCGTCGTGGCGGTTCAGAGTAAAAAAAACCCTTCTGTCTGCATGCAGGTCAAGCCCCAAGCACGTGACCAGCCGAGAGCTTCCATGATTCTCCGATTCTTCTTTCTCCAGATAAATGTTCCCAACCACCCACCTCCGCAGTATCGGCCCCTCATGGAGAACACTCATATCCCAAGTATATTAAGTCGAAGACGAAGTCGATCTCCATGTCACGTGCTACCATTCTCGATGCGGCCATCGCTCCCTGAGTCGACAAGCTTTGGACAAGCAAAAGAGCTATGTCGTACCAGTTTCAGTGCCGCCATGTACCCAGTGGCTGAAAAGCACAGTCGTTTATCCAATCGAGGTGTTCTGCGCGCATCGTCGCGCTGGTGACAGTTAAAGTCCAGTGAGGGGTCAGTCCGTCTAAAAGAAAATGGAAGGGGGCGGCCAAGGGCCATGAGAGGAGGATTGCCGACAATAGCTTTGTGTTTGTATGTATGCGCCCAGCCACACCATGCACTGCATTACAGGACGTGACGTTTGTCAGGCTTCGCTTTGAGATGGTTTATGGTTTGGGGGGGAACGTGACGCCGAGGAGGGCGGCTGGGTTCCTGGGCCCTTGTGCTGCTTTGGCGAAGGATGGGGGAGGAAGTTTGTGAGTGGCAGCACAAGTCAAGTGCTATTCACAGACATCGACAGAGACATGACCCGTTTCCCGGATAAGCCGAATCTGAGAGACTTCACGTTTTCTCCCGAGATGTTTCTGAGCGTTGTCGATCTTGTTTCAAGATCAAGAGGAAATCATCACACCCAAGCTTCGTTGATATCATTCCCTGCCGTCTGGAGACGCGGGGAAATAATACAGTTCACATCCGGATGCGGCGGCTGAATGCGACACGACTCACCTCATCGAATTTATTCCGACGCAGCCTAGAACTACTGCGCAAGCACTGTATCTTTATTAAGATATCTGACTTGAGTCATGGGAGCTTGGGACGGGAGACGTGGCAAGCGGCCAGGATATACCAGACCTGGGCTGGGTATTTGATCAAGGGTTCTGGATTGATACCCCATTGGGAGCCCAGTAGGGAGGGCAGTGGGAGCCCCGGATGGACAGCTGAAGCTTGATTGATTGATCGCTGCAGCCGTTTTCTGGTGGTGATATGCATGCTGGCGTGGGCGCCGGCCTGCTCGCTTGCGCCTGCAGGAGATGAAGACTTTGCCGAACCTCTCATGCTGTGCCACTCCATTCGCTCTGGCCCTGGCTCTGGCCCTGGCTCTGGCTCTGGCTCTGGCTCTGGCTCTGCCTTTGGCTCCGGCTCTGGCAACTGGGTGGCAGACTGGCATGGCTCCCGGATCTCTTGTGCCATGCTGGGTCTTGCCTGGCATGCCTGGTCTTTGCTCCCTGGATCGTTGAGAAACGAGCGGCCTGCAGCCCTGGATCCCGATAGGGCAACCGGGCCGCAGGTTAGTTAGTCTTATTTCGCCGCTCGTCGAGTGTTTCCCCAGCGTGAGACATCGGACAGCCACCACCACGATGACACCCTTGCCCCTTGCCCATCACCATCGATGATGGCCTTTTTCCGCTGCAACCCAAAACCCCCACAAATGCGAGCTCTGTCCGCCGTCAAATAATGCCCTCCGCCCGGCCCCGGCGCCGTCACGACACTACTGCGTCGTGCCCAAGTCTTGCGCTCGCGGGACTGCCTGCCCTGAGACCTGCGCGGACCATCACGACCTGACTGCTGGGCGGGACCCAGAGGACGGCGCAGTTGATCGCGGCTCGAGTCTGACTGAGCCTGAGTCTGCGCCGGAGTCTGAGGACGAGGACGGGGACGAGGACGAGACGAGCACGCGCGCTGCAATGTAAATTTATAGTACTCCCCGTACAGTAACAGTACTGTCCTGCACACGATTCCGGGGAAGTTGGAACATCATTCTTGCGAATGGGCCCGGACGGGAAAGCTCGCGGCGTCAACCGTTCGCCCACACTGCAGCACTGCAGAACTGCAGAGTTGCAGCGGATCCCACGCCCTCCCCCCTTGGACAGTCCTCCCCCTCCCCCCCTCCCCTGCGATAGTACGCCATCGGGCATAGCGCGAGCGCGGAATGGCCCCTGGCGGCCAGTCATTTCCCAGTTGGGCCTAGCCCCGCCAGCGACCCATCATGTTCGACTTCCGGGCTGTTGTGGGCGCCACAAATCCATGGATGACAAGCATCTGCAGCTCAGGCTAGCCGGCCTCCCATGCGCTTCCTGGTCAGACAAGTGCTAGCGCTGGGTAAGGGGAGTTCGCGGTGTTGATGGAACTGTGGGCTGCTCCTTCCTTTGCCCGCTCCGTCACTTCCTTCTTCCAGCCTCAAACTCTGAGCGTTGTACGGAGCGAGAAGCTGCGAGTCGAGCTCACCCCCAACGACACCCCATCGACACCCCCATCGACACAGGTCTGCCTGCACTCGTCCTCTTCACCCTCTGCATCTATCTCCACGAGACTTATCACGAATATCTCTTCGGCCGAGCTCCTGGACCCCTGCGCCACCAAAAGCAGCCGCCTCGAAGTGCGACCGCGTTGACGTTTATTCCCTCCAACGATCGAGTGCTTCAGATGGTATTCGCATGGTTCTGATCGATTGACTTGTCCCAGTAGACTTCAGATCCGCCCCTGTTCTTGACGGGTTGGAATATTTGTATTTTTTTTGGCGATACATTTTGGGTGCGAACCCGCAATCCTAGGCGGAGTTCACAATTTGTCGCGAACTGAGCCATGGCGACGCATCACCCGTCCCCTCCGGCTGGTATGAATTTGCATCATGGTCCACCTAGTGGTCCTCCTCCACCGCCGCCAAGCATGCCTCCTCCACAGCAGCAATGGCCAGCTGCGCAGCAACAGATGGCGGCGATGAATGAAGCGGTGTGGCTACAAATTGGTAGGTGGTCTTGTCCATATCAAATACTCGTCATTTACACAATTGTACAGGGAGCCTTGCAGAGCTTCTGGGCAATCTCGATGAAGCTATGATTTCTTATGAACACGCACTGCGTGCCAATCCGAGGTCCATTCCCGCCATGAACGCCATAAGCTGCATCCTCCGGACACAAGAGCAATTCCACAAAGCCGTGGAGTACCTCCAAAACATTCTCAAGCTAGATGGCAACAATGGAGATGTTTGGGGGAGTTTGGGTGAGTGTCGTAGATTTGCTTGTTCTTGCTGTCGCTAACTCCCGCAGGCCACTGTTATTTGATGATGGACGACTTGCAACAAGCCTACTCGGCGTACCAGCAAGCCCTATACCACCTCAGGGACCCGAAGGTAGCCAAAACGTTCTCTCGTATTTTCTATAACTAACACGTTGACCAGGAACCGAAACTTTGGTACGGTATTGGCATCCTCTACGATCGCTATGGGTCGCTCGAGCATGCCGAAGAAGCGTTTTCGCAAGTCATGCGCATGCAACCCGACTTCGAAAAGGCCAACGAAATCTACTTCCGCCTCGGTATAATTTACAAGCAGCAGCAGAAGTACCAGCAAAGTCTTGAGGTAAGCAGAGCAGCCTGAAGCAAGATGCCCACATTACGCCGTCGCTCATTGTTTGCAGTGCTTCCGATACATTGTTTCCGTGCCACCGACCCCTCTGACTGAAGAGGACATCTGGTTCCAGATTGGACATGTTCATGAGCAGCAGAAAGATGTAAGTCGATTGATTTCCAGTTACAGTGACCTAATTCTGACGACCGTTTTAGTACGACAATGCCAAGTCGGCCTATCGACGTGTGCTCGACCGAGATCCGAAGCATGCAAAGGTCCTTCAGCAGCTTGGCTGGCTGCATCACCAGCAGAGCAACAGTTTCAGCAGCCAGGAGCAAGCGATTGAGTATCTGGAGCAGTCTGTCAGTTCTGGTAAGACTCGTCAAAAATGAGTGGTCCCACATTCCACACACTAACACGTGGCAGATCAAAGTGATGCGCAAAGCTGGTATCTGCTTGGCCGATGCTACATGTCACAACAAAAGTACCCAAAGGCGTACGAGGCCTATCAACAAGCAGTCTATCGCGATGGACGGAACCCGACATTCTGGTGCTCGATTGGCGTTTTGTATTACCAAATTAACCAGTACCGAGATGCACTTGATGCATACTCCCGCGCGATACGCTTGAACCCGTACATCTCCGAGGTCTGGTACGACTTGGGAACTTTGGTAAGTTTGCTTCATTTTCAGCCGAATTCCATTTGAGACATCGCTAAGTGGTGTTACAGTATGAATCCTGCAACAACCAGATCAACGACGCCCTGGATGCCTATCAACGAGCCGCCGAGCTCGACCCCCAGAATGTGCACATCAAGGCTCGTCTTCAGCTACTCCGCAGTGGCCAGACCAACGGACTTCCTGTGCAGACAAGTGCTCCACTTCCGCAAGATGTCCATCCTCAGGCTTACCAGGCTACTGGGGCAGTTGGTCCTCCAGGACCTCAATGGGGCAACTCAGCTCCCCAGCCTCCACCCTCAGGACCGCCAGCGGGACCACCCGCAAATGGCTGGGGTGGCCGCCTGGCCGAGATAAATCCACCGCCGCATCCAGCAAATCCGTATGACCAGCGGGAACCAGCTCGTGGCCCCGGTCCGATTCCACCTCCACCTCGTGCTCAAAGCCCTAGGCAGGAGCAGCAAATGAGACAATACCCAGGATCTGATAGAGGACCCCCTCCTCCTCCTCCACCACCACCTCGTCGCACTCCTCCACGTGAGCATCACGCCCCTATGGGCCCTTACTCAGGACCAGGACTACCTCAACCCGGACCCCCGCCATCAGGCCCTCCTTCTCAGCCACAGCGAGTCTCAAATCCAAATTACGCCGGCCCAGGTGGCTCTGCTGTGCTTCCTCCGGCACCGTCAAACATGAACGGTTCAGGCCCAGGTTCTTTACCCTCATTTCGAGGTGGCAGCCCTCCCCCACAAGTCCGACCGATAATGGACAACCGAATGCCATCTCCCAAGTCTGGTTATCCACACCCCCACCAGTACCCACATCATCCAGATAGCTCCAATCCTGGTGGTATCGAGGGAGGTGCTCCTCCGCCAGCTTCTGCTCTCGCTGCTGCAGAAGCAGCCGCAGCTGAGCGCAACGGGGAGAGGCCAGGTTCCGTTGGCTCAAAGAGAAGAGGGGAGTGGGAAGAAGAGCCATCTATGAAGAAAGCTGCATCAGACGAGAACCGAGCTCAGATGAATGACATGCATCACCGCAGACCATCTACACCCCCGCGAGAGCAGTTCCGTCGAAGCTCTTCAGAAGCCCGCCGTGAGGAGCAGAGGCGCATGGATGATCAGCGACGCGTCGAAGAACAAAGAAGAGCAGAGGAGCAGCGCCGAGCAAATGAAAACTATCATCCGTCCGAAGCCGCCCATCATCCACCAACCCATGGTCTCCCACCAAATCACCTCCCACCTATGCAGCAAGGACCACCGCCGGTGCACACTCCAATGCATGAGTTGCCCCCTCCTCCCCCGCCTCCTGCCCCAAAGGAGTATCCCATGGAGGACCGAGAGCAGAGAGATCGCCTCGATCATCCACCCCCACCTCCGCCACTTGTTGGAGAGCCTGAACGTGCAGCGAGAAAGATGGATGTTGATGAAGACTATGATGACGATGGAGAAGAGGATAAGAAGGGTGGCATTGTTTCAGCATCGGGATCTGGGCCAGGTTCTGCATCAGGAGAAGCCAAGACTACATCCCCAAGTGGTGTAAACGGGCATGCTGTGAACGGTGTGTCGAATGGCCAACCAAAAGTTGAAACCGCGGCTTGAGTTGGAAATGTTTTCGTTTGTTTGTGTTGATCTCACGAAGTGTAAATCACTCTTCTCGTTGAGCGTATTGTATAGAATGACGAATTTTCACGAAAAGTTCCCTAAACATTGTGAATGGAGTGATATCGTCGGACGAGATGCAAAACTTCGAGGTGAGCTGGATGATTGTGCGTCAGTTGAGAGTGAGATTGTGTATTCGCAACCAACTCATCTGGGTCTGGGATCATCGACAACGAAGAATTGGATAGGTTCCATAACAGCTGAAGACTGTGTTAGTATCGTAGAAACGACAGGAGAGATGAGAGCCAAATATCAGGCTGGCATCAGGAAATTCCGTGCTTGGGTCTTGACGTCCGAACTAGACTGAGTTTCTCTGATGGCCTCGAGTTTGTGAAGCAGATCGCGTGACCTTGGCTGTGGAGCTTGGACAAGTCGGACGAACCACATCTTTCTGGGACAATCCAAATCCGTTGTACTACTTCCACCCGTACATTAACAGGGTTTGTTCTTGATGGAGAAATTCGTGTCTATTGATAGTCAGTCTTTCCAGGTTTTCTTCTCTTCTCTTGTCATGTTCTCGGATCACGTGTTGATCGCTTTTTTTCTTGAATTCGCTAAGATATTAGCGCCGCGCTAGCACAAAGCCTCCCACAGCCAGATTTCGGTAATATTTTCAGAGAATATCTTCAGATCAACAACTGCGCAACGCCGACGCGCAAGACCATTTCAACGACATTGGCGATCTCAGATACGTATCTCGAGATCCTCAACGATGTCGCACAGAAAATTTGAGGCACCCCGCCACGGCTCTCTTGCCTTCTTGCCTCGAAAGAGAGCTGCCCGCCATAGAGGAAAGGTCAAGAGGTGAAAAAAAATTCCCCTCTTCCTCGCGGTTGTCAAGAGCTTGCTAACTTCAATCAGCTTCCCCAAGGATGACCCGAAAAAGCCTGTCCACCTCACTGCCACCATGGGCTACAAGGCCGGCATGACCACAATCGTCCGCGACCTCGACCGACCCGGTGCGAAGTCACACAAGAAGGAGGTTGTTGAGGCTGTTACGGTCATCGAGACACCACCGGTACGAACAATGCAGCCCGCTTGGCTTTGTGCCAATGGCTAACATCTTTTATAGGTGATCGTTGTTGGTCTAGTTGGTTACATTGAAACTCCTCGCGGTCTTCGATCCCTCACCACCGTCTGGGCTGAGCACTTGAGCGATGAGGTTAAGCGTCGTTTCTACAAGAACTGGTACAAGAGTAAGAAGAAGGCCTTCACCAAGTATGCCAAGAAGCACTCTGAGAACTCTGGCTCCTCAATCACACGTGAGCTCGAGCGCATCAAGAAGTACTGCACCGTTGTCCGTGTTCTCGCCCACACCCAAATCCGCAAGACCCCTCTGAAGCAAAAGAAGGCCCACTTGATGGAAATCCAAGTCAACGGTGGCAGCGTTGCTGACAAGGTTGAGTTCGCCTCCGGTTTGTTCGAGAAGCCAGTTGAGATCTCCTCCATCTTCGAGCAAGATGAGATGATCGATGTCATTGCTGTTACCAAGGGTCACGGTTTCCAGGGTGTCACAAGCAGATGGGGAACCAAGAAACTTCCGAGAAAGACACACAAGGGTCTCCGAAAGGTTGCTTGTATTGGTGCCTGGCATCCTTCCCACGTCCAGTGGACTGTTGCCCGTGCTGGTCAAGACGGATATCACCACCGTACCTCGACCAACCACAAGGTCTACCGTATTGGCAAGGGCGAGGACGAGGGTAACGCATCAACTGAGTTCGATGTCTCCAAGAAGCAAATCACTCCGTAAGTTTCGTCCAATTGGTTTTCCTAACTATCGCTAAGACTATGCAGTATGGGTGGCTTTGTCCGATATGGCGAGGTCAAGAATGATTTTATCATCCTCAAAGGTTCTGTTCCTGGTGTCAAGAAGCGGATCATGACTCTCCGAAAGTCCATGTTCATTCACACCTCGAGAAAGGCATTGGAGAAGGTTGAGCTGAAATGGATCGACACCTCGTCGAAGTTCGGCCACGGTGCATATCAAACACCTCAAGAGAAGCACAACTTCCTGGGTACGCTCAAGAAGGACATCCAAACTACTTCTTAAGTGCGGGATTGCATTTCTTTTCCGGCTTCACGATCTGGTGTAAGGGGGGATTACATTGCATCGTGTGCTTTCTGATGGTCACCCAAAATCTGGGCATGGAGTAGATAGCAATTCATGAATGAATCTATGAAAAGCAACAAAATTGTACCAATTCTGTCCAGTACTTCGTGTGACATAATGCTCCAATTCGAAATGTATGATCTCAAACACCGAATCCTTCAACACCCTTGAAATTCTTGAATCTTCCTGCCCACATTCGTCATCGCCCCTCAAAAGCGCACGTCCTTTCCAAGCACATGCAATCCAATCACCCCGCCTCATCAACCCCACCAACCCCTACATAAAGCATAAAGCTCTGAACCTGATGGAGCTGTCGTCGGTTGCTTAGGCCTCTCCTCTCACTACATCAAGAAACTGCGCGAGAAGAAGGAGGGAGGAGCCTCTAAAAATCGCGCTCGTGTCGAATCTGTATCGCCGCCATTATCACCCTTCGCAGCTTCGCAGGCAGGCGCGCAATCGCCGTCTGTCAAGGACGCACAACGAGGGCTCCAAGACGAGCATCTAGCCACTGTCCCGCCAACAGTCGAGCCCGGTGGCGAGAGCAGGACCGAGACAGAAGCTGCGGCGACCTTGGAAGTGACGAGGGGCGTTGCCGCTACAGCGCCCGTACCAGCGCCTACTGCGTGAGCTTTGAGCGTTCTTTCATCCCATCTTCTTCTTTCGTCCAGAAGAGAGGAATTGGAAAGGCTGAGAAGAAGCTCTTCTATAGCACGAGCACGAAATCGAAACCAACGAGGCCGCAAGGAACAGGCCCGGGAGAGGGACTAGCTGGTGTGAAGCTCAGCAGGATGGCGTCAGACGAGGACTACATGGCGTTTCTGGATAAGGCGAATAGGGATCCCAATGAGGGGACAGCGAAGACGCAGGGGAAGGGGAAGGTGGAGTTGAAGGCTCTGGATCAGGGCGTTACGATCCCGGCGGCGCTGAAGAAGGCTACGAGTGATGCTTTCTATGTTAGCGATGCGGATGAGCCGTTTGTGCCGGTTTGTCTGAAGTTTGAGGGGAAGAAGCTGCCGGATGAGGGTCAGTTGCTTCTCCGCTTTTGATGTTAACCCTCCGCTGACACGGCACGACTAGCTACCTTTGCGAAGTTGGTCAACCACCCAAGTCCTGATGATGCGGAGGTACAGATTATGGATATTGGAGAGTGGGATACACAAGGACAATACAAGGAAATTGTTGATGCCACGAGGGATGCTACAAAGGGGAGTGATGTTAGGGTCTACAGGATCGGTAGAGAGGGCTCGAGAGCTGAGTATTGGGTCGTTGGCATTGGGAGTGGGAAGCTCATTGGGGCCAAGGCTTTAGCTGTTGAGAGCTAGATTGCTCATGGGAGGCATGGCAACATTGTGCAAATTGGGATATTCAGAAGCCACGTAGGCTTAGATTGCAACGAAGGCCATCGTTCATGACGGAATAGTCTGTATTATACATGAGATGCGAAATGAATGCCAATAAAAGCCAACAAAGGACATGGAAAACCTAGAGAAATTGAACGGGTGAAACGCAATAAGAAGTTCGTGGGCGTGCCCATAAAAACTCAGAAGGCAGGTATAGCTTCCGGAACCTGGAGGCTTACCTTCCAGTAGAACAGAGTTGCTCTAATTGCAGCTGCTCGAGGATGTGAGTAAGGAAATAGTGTTCAGTTCAACTACATCTTATCGATATTCCGGATAACATTACTGATACAGAGCGTAGTAAGTTTATATGTAGTCTCTTTTGATGTACCGGGCAGTAAGCATATCTACATACATGATCACTCGCACATCTCTTTTTTCCAGCTTAATGAAGGACACACCCATCCTTCCTAAAAATCACATCCAAAAATCCGTCCATCTTTCGAGAGAGCTAGTAAGGAACATCCAACCGTATGGCCGTAAATACAAAAACAATTGGAAAAGAGTGACTGGCAGAATCTTCGTGATGAAAAGGGTCACTGACTGCAATGAAGCTTCAACTTCATTTCAACAAACCTCGCACTTCCATCCTTCAAACTCAACTCTCTGATTTCGCACTACGACTGGAACGCGGCCTGTTGGAATTGAGCAGGGGAGCCAGTACCACTTGTTATCATGATGTCCTTTAGTTGTGCATTTTCAGATGCCTTGAAGCAGAAATTATGAAGGCGTGGAACAGGGCCGCTGATCAAAGGTATTGTCATTCATGTCTAGCCCATGCATCTGTCTGGACGAGGGACAACTTCTCATACTTCTAGAAATGTTTTGGTGTTCTCTCAGAAACCCCTGCCTTTCCGAGGAGAATGCCCTGCTAATTGCTAGATTCTTGGATTCCGGTCATTCTTCTAGCAGATTTACAGTACGAAGAAAGTGCCTTTCGGATTCCACTTTCGCAGCATCCCTATTGTTCAAATATCCCAAATAATGTTGGGAAAATGAATTATATTAACGACCCAACTTTTCTGAATACAATCACTCGCCTCCCTTCGCCCTATTGCAGCTTAAAAGACCACTAGAAAGTTGAGCCCACCACTCTGCAGTAAGCTCGAGGTTTGGGAGAGATGTAACATTTACTTTTTTACTTTTCATCGATTGGATCTCGTTTCTGGAATTCATTGTATTCGTGAGTACTGTGCAAGGCTATCTATCAACTGCAGAATGCAAGGAGAAGTGAAAACTCATTTTTTGAAAACCGGACCACACCTAAATCCATCCACAAAGGCGAGCCGCGGAATCCGTTTACATCTCGTCTTCTGAGTCGCTTCCATAGCCATGTGCTGAAGGAAGAACAACAGGGGTTGTCATCTTCGGCTCGACTCTTCGGCCAGCAGGCTTTGCCCAGTTGCTGTTTCTTTCAGGGACAACTGTAGCATTTGAAGCTTGTGAGGCTGTCTCGGACGGGACACGTTGCTTGGTGTGCGCATTGCCGTGAGAATCGTAGGCTGTGTAGGTCGGAACATTACCAGAAAGACTTGAGCCCAGACCACAAGCACCCCTTGATGGTTGACTACACAATATTGGTCATTGCATTCAAAATATGATAGGGAGATGTAGGCTTACCCAAGGGGGGCGGCATAGGAGTTCTCATTCTCGGAAGCACCAGACAGACTCAAAGCTCCAAAACCAGCGTACGGAACAGCGGTGAAGTTTGTGTGAACACCGGCGGATGAAGCGGCGTCCAGCTCGGATGTACCAGCGCCTATTCGCTTGTTAACAAATTCTCAGATGGTATATGGCATTCTTACCTGGGTAGCCGTAGCTTTCATACTCGTCATCAGACCAGCCTGCTTCGGGGTCACTCATAGCAGCATTATTGTCATTCTCGCTGGCCGTCGCCGTAGCATTATAAGTCTATTCTCAGGTCAGCCATCGCACATCACAATCAACCGCGCGTCGTTCTCAAGATCTCAATGTACTAAAGGGTTCCAGCATTCACTTACATCTTGTTCATCCGGAGCGATGTCGGTGGAGACAGCTGGAGCCTTGAAAAAGTCAGAAGTGCATCACTTTCGCTGATGTTTCATTCTTACAGTGGTGACACCGGGTTCAGCAGCTTCCTTCCACGAAGTGCAGCTAACACACCACTTGCTACCACCATTGCTACGAGCTTGCTTTGAGAATGCATCAAGAGCCAGAACAAGACCGCACGGTCCTTCGCACCTCAACTCACCAGTCTGACCTCCAACGCAAGCCATACTATCTCGGATTAGCCTTGGAACAGTCACAGTCTCGCAGTTGTGGACTTACCAACGAAGGCGAGCGGAGACTCCATCGACTGATTGACCGGTCCCCTCCTTGTAGGTGTATGTGCCTAGTTGCTTCTTGGAGAAGCAGGCATTGGGCTTCCTGCGATCGAATTAGTATGGAATTTTCTGTACTCGAAAGGGGATCTCAGGAACTGAGAAGGCAAGCTTACCACTTCTGGCAGATGAAACACTTGTATCTATTCAGCATTAGCAGCTTTCAAGAGATTGATTTGCAGAATGTAACTCACCTGTCGAGGAGCCGGACGGACTTCTTTCTGCAAAGGCGAGTCAGCCGAAGTTCACTTTCAAAATCCGAGATCGAACTTACTGCTCGGAAGTGAAGTTCTTCATCTTTGTGGTATTCTGTGACGCGAAAGTTAGCATGCTTGCTTTGAAAGGCGGATGAAGATGTGATGAGAGTGCAGAGGTAGATCGGTGGAGGGGTGAGGAGCATGGGCGAGGGGGTTCCCAGAGCTGAAGCCACGCAGACGCTATTCCAGCTGAGCGAGTGGGGAATTGTGGAGGAGAAGGAGGTAGAAGGAGTGTGATGGAGGCCCATAGACATCTACCTTGGGGATGGAAGGCGGTGATACGATACAAACCTCCGATGAATGAGGGTTGTAAGAAAGAAAATGGTTTAGCTGCGAGAATGGCCTTTAAGCAGGCGTGTTGACTTAGCACTCTAATTTTAGCGAGCACTCTCCTCCAAAGGCTGAGCTGCACTGCACTGCACCTCTCCGCAGTGAATCTGATTTAAACAGGCTATTTGAGATCAAACGGAGTCGCTTTTTGCCTTGGGAAGAAGAACCAACGGCCTTTGGCATTTGAACAGCCCCGGAAGTTATTTTGGATTTCTTTTCCCGAATCACCCCTTTTTCAATGGTTTGATTCCTTGCAGCAGACATATCAATATCTACCCTCCTCAACATGAAAGACTGTCTGTAAAGAATGCAATCTCCATCTATGCTAATGTGCTGCAGCCCTACAATCGATGCTCGAACTAAGGTCTTTGCTGCTTTGACGTCGATGCCGTCATATTCGCCCGTGTTTACATCTCAACTTTGCAAGCAGATCGCCAAACGATTCCATCCCCACAGATGTTCTCTCAACAAGATCCTACAAGAAAAGCAGATAGCGAGGGGGAAGACAGCGAGACAGTCATGAAGCTATTCTTACTCGCTCTGGGACCCCCAGGACTTGACCTGGAGCCAGCGCATTCGGAGTATGTTTACTCCCGGCCACTTCTGGAATCATGCCGACAACTCCAGACCAGAGAGTGTTCCTCTACTCCAAGACCATACAGCGGTCATCCAGCATTGAATACCCAGCCTGCTTAAGCTTCCAGCTACAAATATGCTTTCGTCTCGAGTGGAAAATTATGCTCCCTGCTTCAAAGCAGTTCAACGAATACATCTACAAGGTGAGGGCAAGGGCGTTAATGGCATCAGAGCGAGTTTAAGGCACTGTCAATGAGAGGGCTGCAATGCTTAAGAGATCCTATATCAAGGCCCTTGCAGTTTGTGGAAGAACGCTAATAGGACCAAAGTCTGATGCGCCAGCCTCCACTGGGATTAGGCCCTCGCTGGGCTCCATGTTGGCAGCAGCACCACCGCTTTCTGCATCCTTAAGAAACTTCCGCTATGCCTTGCACTCTTTCTTCAGCTCACTGTTCTCTTTCGCTTTGGTTATCTCTGCTCCACGCTTCTCCGATTATCGATGGCATCGTAAAATGTAATGGTGCGGTCGATTCGAGGAGAATTATACGGGACTTATTTACTCCTCGAAAAATGTGACCAGTACGCTCATGATCAAGGTTACTACAGCGACTTTGCATCTTCCTCCTACCTACTATCAGCCTCTGAAGACTACCTTCTACGCGCTTTGCATGTTACGTGAGACCACTGGAACAATGACTGACACACTCGTGAGCTCACCAACTGCCCCGATGTCTGATCATGGCTAACATCCCCCAGATACGTTGAGATTACTCAATGAATATGTCTCGCAACCAGCATTGCTGCCTTGCCGATTGTTTTGAAGTCCTTAATTGAACAATTTAACCAAGCTTACATCGGAACACTAATCCCACGGCCTTTCCTCTCGGATCTCGATTAGACACTGTCAACCTCTGTGAGTTGCTAAACACGCTGCTATTGCTGCTATTGCTGCTCTGGTTCCTTGTCCTGGAGTTCACTGGCTTCAATTGCAAACGCTTTGGAACTGCTTTTCCCGCTGCAGAAGTGCTCGTCTTCTCCGTTCTGAGGGCGAATGAGCCATGATTGACTGAAAGATGTCAAAAACTTTTGACTGAGAACAGTGGTTCAGAGTTGCTAGCTTGGCTTTCGAGGCAGCCCTCCTCTATTGATCCGACGGGTCTGGTTTTCTCCGTCTCAATCATTCAGATTCTTGGAAATGAGGTTGCTGACGGCTGCTGGTGCATTTGCAGCAGATTATCATCGACTTCGCTTCTCCACTGGAGGTAGTCTTCGCTGGCCATGTCTTCCCCGCTGCTACACATCATTTATTTGAATAATGTTGTCTGCCCTCAGCTTGAAGGTCTTAAACCACCTTCACCTTCATCGACTTCAAGAATGTTTCGTCATACGCTGTGATGTCCAGACCATGCGGATACTTCCAGCACTATACTCAAGATCCATTTGAACTCCAAACAGAGAGAGACTATTGGAGATTGTTCAACTTCTAGGGACGAATAAGTGGAAATGACGTTACGAGCCAGCACGTGACGCTACGGCTTTTCTCCTTTTCAGAACCTGTCTCAGAGATCCAATCCAAACCCTCGGGTTCTGGAACCCCTAAAACATCCGATGACTGCGTTTCAAAAGCGAAAAGCTTGGGATCCTTGCAAAAGCATCCATGCACCCTGCCTGGAAGGGTGGCCAATTACCCCCTGTGCCTGGCACAGCCACAACCAAGCCGAGCCGGTGCCGCACTGAACAGTTCCTTGTTTCTGATGTTTCCAAAATGGAATGTTCCGGGGTTCAATAATATGAGAGCTTGACCTCACCGATCTCGACACCTTACTCCTGGGCCGGCACAATGGGGCTTGCAGGGGAAAGGCTAGAGCCGGGGACCGTCCCGAAAGCTACTCCCAAGTGAGCGTTGCAGGTAAGTGGCTTTAGGGCCGAGCAATGCAGACTAGGTCAGGAACGGACAGACTAATTGATGGGGCCCCTTGTCCCATCACAGAGAAAAGGGGCTCGGGCTCGGCCGCCCGTTGGTCGTTTGTGAAGAGGGCTCCAAGGGACGGGGAAAACGTGACAGCCGGAGGTGAGAAGATTGGGCAGCAGTCAAGGGATGCTTTTATTCGACGGGGCTCCTGGGACAGCTGCTTGGGCACCAGAAAAATAGGGGAAGGGATTGGATATGGAGAAAGTGCCGCACCGCCCTCCCAATAACGCGCACGCGCATACTTCTGTAGATCACGGTTCTTCGAGGTCCGGACCTGTAACTACAGAACTGCAAGTGCTATCGAAAGCCCTCAGACCTGGAAACAATCAGCAAAGGCCTGAAGGCTCAGCAGCACTAAGAACCAAATCCATATCCACGCGTAAAGGAATTCTGGAGCTTATTCTATTTTGGCATCTCTCACTCAGCGAGCGAGCCCTCCCAGCAGCGTTGTCGTGGCTAGCGGGGCCCCCATCAACAAGGGCACGCAGGCTCGCAGTGATACAGTACATCACCCAGACCCCGACCACGACCAAAGTCAATTAACCTCGCACGCCTTCGTCCTCGTCCCCAACTTTATGCCGCCTTTGCTAATTGTGCCTTCTCCCGCCCCGCCACCGCGGCCCCTGAAGGAACGTTCCTTCTCGAATCCATTTTTGTAACCGAAATTTGCCAGCTTCTCCCAGATTGGCGATCCTTCATGCGACAACGCGCGACCTTCTAAACTTCATGCGCTGTCCTAGCCAACCTCATCCACAACTTGGGAGGCAACATCGACACTTCCTTTGCGTCCTCAGCATCACCAAACCACTCTGACGTTACCCCTATCGACTCCGCTCATCGTCCGCGAGGCTCGCTCATCTCCAGTATCCCCTTCCGGTCGCTCCATCGCTCCTTCGACCACTGCACTTGCTCGACCTATCCACACTCATTTATGGCAATCACCTCGCGACGAGCTCATCAACGGCAATCATAGGTATGCTTGATTGAATTCTACGTCGTGATATAGCCGTCGAAGATTGCTTGAAACACGGCTGACATTGTTACTCGAACAGCACCATCGTTGATCCAGCACCTCAACACCTTCAACCTGGGATGAAATAGCCGGAGGACCACCCTTTCCACCTCAACCATGACCGTAGCGTACGATCTCACCCATCGAGGGTCGACACCTCAAACCACACCAGGCACGGCGTTGGAAGACCGATTTGAGGTCTTGAAAGACATCGGAGATGGCAGCTTTGGAAGCGTCGTGCTTGCGCGAGTTCGTGCTGCAGGTTCTAGTGTGGCACGACGAGGAACTATCGTATGTGTCCCTAAAGTCATACAGGATCATGGAAGCTAACCGACCATGTTAGATCGCGATCAAAACGATGAAGAAGCAATTCGAGTCCTTCGCTCCGTGTCTCGAACTTCGAGAGGTCGTATTCCTCAGAACTCTTCCTCAACATCAACACCTTGTCCCAGCATTGGACATCTTCCTCGATCCCTTCAGTAAGAAGCTCCACATATGCATGGAATACATGGACGGGAATTTATATCAATTGATGAAAGCCCGTGACCACAAATGTTTAGATGTCGCCAGTGTCAAAAGTATCCTGTTCCAAATTATGCAGGGTTTGGAGCATATTCACGCTCACCATTTCTTCCATCGCGACATCAAACCCGAGAACATCCTCGTGTCGACATCAACACAGCAAGACTCGGGTACATCCTTTCGACGATACTCGGCCATGGTCACTCCTCCCTCAACTCCACCCGCGTACACGGTTAAGATTGCCGATTTTGGACTTGCTCGGGAGACTCACTCGAAACTCGCCTATACAACTTACGTCTCGACTCGTTGGTATCGCGCGCCCGAAGTTTTACTTCGTGCGGGAGAGTACTCGGCACCAGTTGACATCTGGGCGATTGGTGCCATGGCTGTCGAAATTGCGACACTGAAGCCATTATTTCCGGGGGGGAACGAGGTTGACCAGGTGTGGAGGGTCTGCGAGATTATGGGCAGCCCGGGCAATTGGTACAACAAAGCTGGTTCACGAGTTGGAGGCGGAGATTGGAGGGAAGGCACTCGCCTGGCCGGCAAACTTGGATTTTCCTTCCCAAAGATGGCACCTCATTCCATGGATACCATACTTCAGCCTCCACAATGGCCAGCTTCACTCAGCAACTTCGTCACGTGGTGTTTGATGTGGGATCCGAAGAGCAGACCGACATCCACGCAAGCTCTGGCTCATGAATTCTTTACCGATGCCGTTGATCCTCTCCGGCCCAAGTCGTCGGCATCAAAGATGCTCGGTAGGAAGCAATCGGACTTGAGCTATCGTGGCTCCAAAGACTTGACAGAAAGTGCGACATCATCTTCGAAGTCATCGTGGTTTAGAAAATCGTTGATCGGCCGGTCCGAGAGCTCCGCAAGCGTTGCGCAGTCAGCTGGAAAGGAGAACATTGCTCCACGGCCCTCACCCGTGCATGCAGCCACCGAGATTCCAGTAACGAAGACCCGGCCACCAGCTGCCAAAAGATCAACATGGAACAATGGTCCATCCAACGGTGCTCCAATGCCCATTTTACCCACAATCAAGCCCATATCCCCCTTGTCAGATGCCGTCACAGCACAAGCAAGCAGTCGCACACCATCATATAGCAATTCATACTCAAATGCTAGTCAGCAGACATTGAATGTAGACGACAAAGTTGCCAAGAAAATCGGCAGGCAGCTTTCGGTGGCATCAACGAACAATCACTATGCCGATATACATCGGCAACAAGCTGAGATGGCCTTGAATGGCAACTCGGGCCTTGCTTCGCCGCCCAATGGGCAGAAAGAAAGTTTCTTCTCACATTTGAGAAAACGAGCGAGGCGATTCTCGGGCCGTCAATCCCAGACACCAATCTCACCCAAGTCAATGGACATTGAAGCCCAAGCAGGATGTGGACCATGGGCCAGCAATCGTTCTTCGATGGTAGTTGATAGCAGCCAACTTCCAAGTCCTGTTCAAAAGGTCGATACCTACGAGGCTTTAGATAAGGCACTGCGAAATGTGCAGCAGAATCTTGACTCATCCCAAGCAGGCAATGCTCCCCCTCCGCCAAACCACCTCATCAGTCCGAGCAGCGTCCTTAAGCGTCACCATTCTCTTCCCCAACAACCCCGATCAGTGGACAATTTACGAGGCGTGGGACCAATCTCAAGTCGGACACGGCGTTCTCAAGTGCCTGGCGGGGCTCGTCAATACGAAACACCCGATGAGGAAGACGAGTTGCTTGACGAGGTCTTATCCAGCACCCACAGAGTTATGAAACGGTTGGACCGAAATTCTGGTCAGAACGATGGTCGACAAGCCCTGAGACAGTCCTCCAGCAACCTGGCACTATCAAATCCCTATCCTACTCCATCCCCCTCGGCCAGTGGAAATGCGGTCCTCTTCGGACAAGGCATTACGCATGTGACTCCCTCGAAAGCCCCAGTCAGGGACAAACAGTCATCAACGCCACCGTACGACTACGAGGAGAATGAATGGGCCGCCGACGCCGCTGCAAGTCTCTTTGCAGCTTCGAGCCGCTTTTAGACGATCAGGAGATCGTTAGTCTGTACATCAAAAGGAGGAAAAGTTCTTTTTGTCACATCTACATTTGCACGGTGTTGAGGATCTCTGGGGGCATGGCCTCCTTCACTTTCATACGTTCCTTTGTAACGTGGGCTCATCTTGTTCTTCCATCACCGGGGTTCAGCGTGTATATTCCGGCGTCTAGTTGTTGTTGACACCTCATTTTCATTGTTATACTTCATACCTTAAGAGGGAGCCGCCATAGACGCGATTCTCATTGCTTCTTGTCTTCAAAATACCCCCTATAGACTGCACAAATATAAGTTTGGAAGAGAGAGGCGAGCAAGACTGCTTCACAGCTGAAAATCTCTTTTGTCACTTCTCGAGGATGGCTGGGCTATCGTTGCGGGCGAGAGCATGTACAGTTCTCGCCACACGTTGTTTTAGGGAGTCATCTGTTTTGTCTGTACGATTCAAGAATGTCCTGGCGGAACTGAATTTATAGGAAGATGCCTCTTCTATGGATATCTTGGTGCATCTGGATCTATGGGGGGATGGTAAGGGGTTGTTGATTATGGATCCGATTGATGCGATTAATCGAACTTTTCTGGGAAATTGGCCATCGATACGTCCTGCTACGCTGCTGGCATAGCGTATCGTATATTGGAATTGGGAAAGGGTGTATTTAGACGAATGAGAGGGATCCAGATCAATCAATCAATGGCATGACGCCGTATTCCATGCACAAATCGCAATCGTCGCTCGGGAAGGGACAAGCGTCCGCCTCACTAATCCACACACCACACACCACACGGCATTCGTCCACGTCACAAAAAGAATCCATGCTAGAACCTTACTAGTTGATCCGCCCCAGGAGTGGAGGTCTGGACCAATGCAAGGCCTATACAGCAAGGCTGCAGTGACCTGATGATCAGATGGAAGCACTCTAGCAACTCGAGTGCTTGGCCAAGTCGGTGAGCAGTTTCGAAGGTCCCTGCAGAATGTTGCCTTTTTATGTTTCTGAGGCGGTCTGAATGTTGCGCACTAAAAGTTTGTTTGCATAATTCTACTTGTGGGTCTGTCACCGAAAATTCCGTGGAACGACTTAATTTGACCTTTCAGTCATGTTAATTCCATAAGCAGAATTTCAGCTCTTCCGTTGTTTCTTGTAGTCAGCCTGCAGCATGTCCGGAGAGGATTCGGGGGCGGGATATGCAACTTAGCACAAGCTGATCTGCTGCTGACTACAATGTCTCGGCGGCATGGGGTTGTTCGAGCGGTGAGAAGAGTTGTCGATTCAAAGCATGATGTCTAGGGTTGGCACTTTATTATAAAAGAAAAGTGTTTTACTATTACCACCGTAATTTATTAAGTAAAGCATTTTACACCTTACATTACAGTCATGTAACGCACTAGCCTAATCGGGCGAGCGGTAAGCAAGCGGCAGAAAAAAATCTCCCTCCTAAATGCTCTATCGTTTCTAATTATTAATTATTAATACTACAAGAATTAATAAAATGGGAGGCAATAACGTTTAGTATGCTCTTAAACATGATTGGGTTTATAATACCTTTAATAAGAAGCCCTCAAAACCTGGATAATCCACGCCATTTGCTTATTACTACTACTATAAAGATAGCAAAGACCCTCTACTATTTGCCCGGATATAGAATACTATAATTATAGAAAATTACTTTAAAACATATACTTTATATCTCTAAATAGAAAAGCATTAAAAAGAGTAACGGGCAAAGGGTCTTCCTAATAATAAGAAGTAAAAGAAGCTTACTTTCTATTCTTATAGTACTCTAGCCTCCTCAAAGTATAAGCTTAATACCTTATTTAGTATAGCTATCTTTATATCCTATTCGCCTTTCTATTAATTTGAGACCTCCGAATAGTAAGAGTTTTTTAAAGCTTTAGGCTATACTCTTCCTAATTACTATACTCTTGGTTCTATAATTCTCGATTAGTACTATAATTCTATAAAAATACAAGTTACCGAAATTATTAATACCTCAAGTAATATTAGTATTATTATAGACGAATTTACGAATATTAGTAATATATAAATCGAAAATATATTAGTAATTATAAAGGGAATATTATATTTTTAGAGTAATAAGAGCTTGAAAGACAAGAATATAACTATAAATATAACTGTTTAGTCTATAAAGTAGAAGGCTCTGGATATTATATAAAGAGATCTTAAGAGGCTAGGGTCTTTATTAATAAATACCTGTTTTATATAGTAAGCTAGTTAGGCAAAGCTCAAATTAGATCCTGATTTAATATATGTCTTTAGTATTAGATATAATTCTTATAGAATTTGTTACGATTATTATAATATATGGTACTAGTAGAAGTTAGACTAGAGCTAGAGAGGCATCTGGTATCTGAGTAAGGCATCTGTAGTTACCTGATTATTATATATAACCCCGAGCTTAAGCTAGTATATAGGCCCGTATATAGCTTGCGATTATTTAGATCCGAGGCTCCTTCGGGATCCTCTTCTCTCTTTAGCTTTAAATCATTAAAATAGAGATAGTCTAACTATGCCTTCTGTTATAGAGTGCCCAAGTATCCTAGCAAGTACATGCGTATACGTGGTCCGTATGCAAGCCCATAAGGCTTTATACCTCCTATAACTCACTTGCTTCTTCAAGTTTCAGTTATAATACTACTTTGGATTACTTCCTGACTTGCTGCCCTTTTAGTAACTACTATTATACCTTCCAGGCCCTAGATCTTATACTTGTAATATAATTTAAAGCTTACTCATTTCTCAATTCTATAGAGGATTTAAATAATATTTATCCAATTGGTTTTTAATAAGTATAAATATAATATACTATAGCTATTCCCGAACCGGTTAACTAATATTAGAATAAAAGAAAGCCCTAGAATAACTAGGCAAGAAAGCCCTGGACCGGCTAGATAAGCAAATAGGCCAGTAACCTTACTACTAAATGAAGATCTATAAGAAAGCAAGTCCTGGAATAACTAGGTAAGTTAAAAGGAGCTATAGTATAAGATACTACTAGTATATTACTAGAAAGTAGACCAGAGCCTCTTATTAAATCTCCTAAGGGATTTAAATATCCTATTAATATTTATAATAGAAAAGATATTCTTTTCTAGAGAATAAAGAAAAAAGAGGAACCTGCCTTATTAAAGGCAGAGTTCTAAGAATTACTTTGGAACCTAAAGGCTTTATATAAAGAGATTATTAAACTAATTCTAAAGATATATAATATCCTTACCTATAATAAGAATTATTATAATTAGCTAAAAGAAACCAAATAAGCCCTATAAAAGAATAAAGCTATTATTAAGAAGCTTATTATATAGCCTACTAAAATAACTAGTTCTCCTATTCTAGAAAATAAATACTTAGTTAAACTCTTTAATTCTTTTATTTTCGAAAGTATAACTAAGGATAGTATTACTTTTAATAATTAGTTAGTTCAGATTAAAAACAAGCTCTATAATAACTCTAATATCTATTAGATAAAAAACCTTAAGATTATTTATATATCCGGCTATATAGGTAGCTATATCCTTATACTAATCTCTTTTTACCTAAACCAGAATAGTTAATATATATATAAGACTATTAGGGAACTATATACCTATCTAAAGAAATTATATAGTAATCTAAATAAGAAGTATAATACTTAATAAGTATTTAAGAAGCTATTTATAAAAAAGAGCCAGACTTTTCAGGAGTTTTATATCCTATTTCTAAAATATATAATAAATAGAAATATTAATTTATAGGACCTTAAAAATAACCTAAATAATAAGCTTATCTAAAAGCTCTAAGAGGCCATAGTTATATACTATAATAATCCGGCTATTTGTACTATAGAGTTTATATAATATTATATTATAAATAACTAGTAGATTTAAGTTTATTATAAAAAGAAAGAATAGGTATCTAAAAAAGCTAATAAAGATATAAATAAGCCAAGTTTAGGAAGTACTCCTTATATAAAGCCTATTCCTAAGACTTTAGTAATAAATAAGTCTATTACTCCAAAGTCCGGATTCTTAGATCTCAAGTACTATAACTATAATAGATTTAGTTATATATCTAGAAACTATCTAGAGCCTAAAACAAAATATATAAAGTAAGTTTTAATAGCTAAACTAGTAGTACTTACTATAAGTAAACTATCTAAGAATATAGAATAGAGAAATAAAGACCCCTAAAAAAAGTCTCCTTTTTAGGGCTATATTATATAAATATAGTAGAAGTTAATTTAAGCTAATTACTAGGAGATAAAGTATTTATATTTCCTTATATAATTAGTAATAATAAATTAGATATTAAAACTTCTTCTCTTATTAATACCGGAATAAACAAATATATTTTTATTAATTTCAAGTTTATAAAAATAATTAAATAATTTCTAGATATTAAGCCTATTTAATTAGTATTATCTTATAATATAAGGGAATTTAATAGTAAATAGACTATACTTATTACTTACTATATTAAGCTTATATTCTTAATTAATAAATAGAAGATCCTAGTACCTATACTAGTTATAAGATTAGATAAGTATAATATAATTTTAGAATAATAATAGTTTATAAATACTAGTATCCTAATTAATTATAAGAATAGAAAATTAATCTAGCCAAATAATTAGCCTAGAAAGAAAAGTTAGGATAAGGTCCTAACTATTATATATAAGAACTTAGAACCTGGAAAAAATAACTAGTACTAAAAAGATATAAATAAAAGAAATAAAGCTATAGCTATAAATAAGTTCTAGAAACCTTAGCTTATAAAGAAGAAATCTCTTTATTCTTTTTCTAAACTGGATTTAAAAAGCCATATATAGTAAAAGAATTAAGCTTAATATTATAGAGAAATATAAATAGCCTTAGGAAATATAAAAGTTTTTCCTAAGCCAGAAATAGAAATATTAAAACTATATTATCTAAAGAAAAGCTATAAGATCTAATTAAGGCCCTTAATTAATATTATAGGTATTTTACTAGCTACTTTCTAGATAAATCTATAAAAGAAAGAGAACCTTTTCTTTATAATATCGTTTTTCGAGATTAATAAAAAGCTAGAATTATAATAAGAGAACGAGTTTATTCCGGATAAGTAATAGCTAGGAGAAACGGAACTATAATAGCTAGTAAGAGTTTTACTAGAGAAGTTTAAGGATTTTATAAATATCTTCTTAAAAAAAGTATTAAATATCTTATTCCTATATTAATTATATAATTATAAGATTTAGATTAATAATTCCAAAGGCCCAGAAAGCCTAGGATATTTCCTATTCTATTAATAGTTAATCTATAAGCTATAGGAGATTAAATACTTCCTTAAAGAAAATCTTTAATAGGGCTTTATTAAGCCAAGCTAGTCTCTTTTTATATCTCTGGTTCTCTTTATAAAAAAGGCTAATAAAGCTCTCTAATTCTATATTAACTATTATAAGCTAAATAACTTAATATAAAAGAACTATTATTTTCTTTCCCTTATTTATAAAACCCTTATATAGCTAGCTTAAGCCAAGGTCTATATAAAACTAGATATTTAGTAAATATTTTATTAGATCTAAATAGACCCAGAATTAGAAGAACTTATAATATTCTATATAAAATATAGGGCCTATAAATATAAGATCTTTTAGGAAGGCCTAACTAATAGCCTTATTATATATTAGAAATATATAAATAATATCCTTTTTAATTACCTTAATATCTTTTATATAGCTTATTTAAATAATATTCTAATTTATTCGAATAATTCCCTAAAATATAAAGACTATATATAAAAGATCTTTTAGTAATTATAAAATACTAGCCTTTAAATAAATATTAAGAAATTAGAATTTAAAGTTATTTATATAAAATACCTAGGTTTTATTATCTCTATTAGAAGTATTAAAATAGATCCAGATAAGATAGTAATTATTAAGAACTTATAAGATATATAATAATAGGGTAATATATAAGTAATTAAGATAAGTAAGCTATAAAATAATATTTATAAATATAATAGATTCCAAGAATTAATTCTAATAAGAGACTAATTAATATTCTTTCTAAAGCTAGAAGTATTTCCCTATATATTCTCTAGTATTTAGCCAGATATATAAAGCCCTTTACTTAATTAGGAAATCCTATATAATTCATATAATTCTAATTATAAGCTATATCTAAAATAGGAAACTAGATCTATAATATCTAATACCTATCTATATACTATTATATATATCTATTATATTAACTTTTTTTCTAAGCCCTTATTCCCAAAAGGCCTGGGAAAACTATAAATAGCTTTATAAATATCTTTCTAAAACTTTCCTAACTATTAGCTTTTCCTAAAAACTTCTTATAATTATTCTATTATTATATTAGATAATAAAGTTAAGAATATAGTTTACTAATTCTTTCTAGCTAGTTTATAAATCGCCTCTAGTAATTCCCTCTTATAAAGATAATATAAATATAGTATATACTATTAGATATAAAGCTTATTTAATTTCCTAATTAGTTTATAAATCCTAACTTAGCCTCTATTTATAAATAAATTATTATTCTATAGGTCTAAGAGCTTAGAAAAGTTAATCCGATCTTCTAGTTTATTTATAAATTTCTTTTTTAGAATTTTCTAAGTATTTCTAGTATAAAGCTAGTTCCGAATTCGTAATTATTATTCGGGAAAAGAATATTATAAAAAGGCCTCTCTTTTCCTACTAACTAATCTTCCTTTTCCTTAACTATAATACTATATCTAGCTTCTTTTTATTTCTTGCTTTTTTTCTTTAAGCCTTTTTTAAGCTTCTTTAAGCTTCTTTAAGCCTTATTTAAGCTTTATTTAAGCTTTATTTAAGTCTTTTTCTAATTTCCTCTTCTATTTCTTTATCTATTAAGATAAATACTTCTCTTAGTACTTATTAGCCTATTATTACCTATTTAGTTAATATTCCTATATCCTTAATTTACCCTTACTATCTTTAATATTCCAAGAATATTACTAAGTTTCCCGATTTTACTTATATTAAGAGTAATAATTACTTAATATATAATTATTACTATTCTAAGAATAAGAAATATAATCCTATAAGTTATAAATTTCTTCTTTTATTTCTTATTCTAATACTATTTAAGGTTCCTTAAATATATATAGTATAGTTAAACCGCTTTCTTTAAGCTATTAATATATATAAGTATCTTTCCTATTCTTTACCTAAAAGAAAAAAGGCTATTACTATTTTTCTTTTATACTAAACTATATATACTTCTTATATTAAAGCTATTATTCGAGGCTAATAAATTCCCCTAATAATCCAAGAAATAAGTTAAGTAATTCTTATTAGCTTAATATAAGTATAAAATACTCTTAATAATATAATTAATATTCTTTAATATTAAGTAAGCTTATTTCTTTCTTGTTTCTTACTAATAGCTAATAGCTTTATAGGCTAATTTACTATCTATTTCTCGAGAGAATCCTAATAAGAATAATAATAAGAATAGTAAAGAATAATTATAAGAATAAGATATTTATGGGATATAGAAATTAAAATTTTTAATAATTTTTATATAGTTTTTCCAAGAATAAATATATGATTTTTTAATAGTTTCCTAATAAAAGTATTTATCTTTTATATTTCCGTTTAGCTAATAGTATTATAATATTACTCTTTTCTAAGTATTCTTATAATTCTTGAACTATATTCTTTAGATTACTTAATAGTTCCTATATATTATTTACTAGTAAATAGCCCTTTTAATAAATAAGATACTTTCTTTCTTTTTTGCTTTTCCTATAAACTATAATAGATTTTACCTTAAATTCTTTTTTGCCCTTAATCTTAACTAGCTCTAGTTCTACTATAATACTAGCTTATAGGTACTATAGTTCTAAGAAAGAAATATAGAAAATATTATAGATCTAATATAATAGTAGTAATTTCAAATAATATACCTGTTTATATATTCTTATAACTTCTAGAACTTTAAAGAGGCCAAGATATTTATTTATTAGCTTTATACTAGGTTATAGCTATTAAATATTCTTTATATAAAGTATAACTTTATTATATATCTTAAACTTCTTATTAATATATTTCTTATTATAATACTTTTTTTATATATTTATTACTTCTTACTATTATTTCTCTAATATTTCCCGTTTTACTTAAATTCTTTATATTCTTTTCTATACTACTAATATTCCTCTTTCTAGAATATTATTCTTAATATATAGTTTAATACTAGAATAGAATTTATATAAGATATAGAATAGAGATATTCCTATTATTAAATATATAAAGTTATTATATATGAATTTTATAAAAGTAAGCTTTATTATCTAGTTATCTTACTAATAGCTAGTATAGTACCTTAAGTATTATTCTAGAGTTTAGTTCAAATTCTTTATTTATCTATTAGTTTATAGGTAAAATACTATACTTAGCTATTATTAAACCTTTAAATAAAAATATAGACTTAACTAGAACTTATTTATAAAGACAAATCCTTTATTAGAGATTATATTTACAGGTATACTAAAGTCTTTAATAATATAGTATATAAATAGCTTTACTAGTTCAAGAGCCGAAACCTCTTTAGTAATTAGAATATATTATATTATTTTTATATATTTATTAATAATAATAAATATAAAATTATATATTTTATTATAAAACCTAGAAAAAAGTAGCTTTATAATAAAATCTATAATAATTTCTTACTATAGCTTAGAAAAGAGGGGAAATAAACTAAATATACTATATAGTAAATATCTCTTTATCTTAATCTATTAATATATAAGACAAGTTCTAATATAGTCTTTTATATTCTTTTTTATATTTTACTAGAAGTACTTTCTCTAGAGAATCTCTAGTATCTTACTAGTACTAAAATACTTACCTATAGGATTATTATAGTTAGCTTATAATAATTCTTTTTTAAGAGCCGGCTTATTTAGTATATAAATAATGCCTTAATATCTTAATAACCTAGATATATTAAGTTCCTAAGTTTTAATAGCTCTAGTAAAAGTTCTTTTTAAGAACTATTTATATTACTAGTATTATACTAATAAATTAAGCCTTTAGTACTATAATAGTAGTTTAAGTAATATTTCTCTATTTTCCTTATATACTATTTTGGACCTAGCTACTTATATAGCTAGAATCTATAATATATACTATTTATAACTAGCTATACTAGTAATAGGCTTAAGTAATAATATTTCCGGTACTACTTTATTACTAAAATAAACTTCTTTTTCGGAATTCCTTAGTATTTTACTAATTAAGAAGTACTTATTTCTTTTTTTCTGGGCCTTATATTATAGTATTATAGGAATAATATAGTATCTTATTATTACTATTTATAGGGTTCTTTATTCTATATTCTATAGCTTATTATAAATATTATAAATATAAGATTTAGGGCCTAGAAGATATAGTTAGATTATCTCTATTTTAATAATTTAAAGCTAAAGAGAAAAGAGGATCCCGAAAGAGCCTCGAATCTAAATAATTACAAGCTATATACGGGCCTATATACTAGCTTAAGCTCGGGGTTATATATAATAATTAGGTAATTATAGATATCTTATTTAGATACTAGATACTTCTCTAGCTCTAGTCTAACCCCTACTAGTATTATATATTATAATAACCGTAATATTATTTCTCCTCTTAAAATAAGCTTATTCCCGAGCTTTAAAAGTTCCTATTAAATTTCCAAGTTATAGGTTATATATTAAAGGCCAGGGCCTTTTATATATAACTTTAAAGGATTTCCGTCTATATTATATAGTTCCGGTAGTATATTATTCTTAATATAGTCTAACTAATAGGAGAAATTCTGGGGTAGTTCTGGCTATTCGGGATTCTTATTATAAAAGCTCTAAAGAGTTAGGGTACTATTATTTAATAAGGAAGCAAGATACTATTCCGGATCTAGGTCTTATTCTTTTTACTAGACTTAGTATTTTAGCTTCCTATAAAGTAGTTTTATTACTTATATTTCTTAAACTTTATATTCTGTTTTCCCGTCTTATAGTTCTAATAATAGAGGCTCCAGATTTGCTTATCCAGAAAGGGAGTTACCTAGGTCTTTATATAGCTTTTCTATATAGAATACCGGATATATTCTTATTAATTCCGGAAGCTTAAGCCTAAAGAAATATCCTATTTATTCCAGGATTTCGTATAGTTCTTCTATTTAGTAAACTAGCTTATAACTCGAATAATTATTCTTCTAGTATTTAGTAGTAATTTATATCTTATCTCTTACTCTAAAGTCTACTAGTTAGTAGTATTTATTAGCTTAAATAATATAGTATTCTTATACTTATATTATATTCTCCTATATCTTTTACTATAATTTATAGAACCGTATTACTAGGGCCTTTATCTCTTATTTATTTAGCTCTTTCTTTAGAATACCTAATTATATTTAGGTTTTCTAGTTAAATAATATCTATAGTTTATAGCCCTTTTTTATAAGAAATAGGGATTAGCTTATAGTCTTATAAACTAGAGCTACCTACTAATAATTAATTATTATTACCTATTTGTCCTAATTATCCTAGTAGTAATTTATATAGGGATATAGCTATTAGTTAAAATACTAGTTAATAATCTCTGTCTAACTATTGGTTTAGAAATAGTTAGTAATTAATAGCTTGAGCTTTATACTAATATACTTATAGAACTCGCTCCAGAAATCCGATATAAACTAGGGGCCTTAATTAGATACTATAGTCTTCGAGATACTAACTTAGTAAACTATATAAGTAAGAAATAGAGATACTAACTCTTTAGCTATTATTATATCTCGGACAGGAATTATAATAGGGTACTTGCCTAAATAATTAATAAAGATTACTATTATATTATATTTATTCTTATTCTCTAGATACTTTTTAAAATTTACTAATATATACTACTAGGGGTAGTTAGGGACTAGTAACGGATATAAGAGCCCTAGTTTCTTATTTCTAGAAATATGGGATTATTAGTAGATATAATAGTTATTCCTATATTAATTAATATCTATATCTTGGCCTAGCTAGTAATAGCGGGCCTAAAGAAGCTATTAAAGCTTGGCTTATCCTAAATATCTTATTAGGGGCTATATATATATCTTCTAAATAAGAGTAGTATATAAGGGTATTTCAGGTATTATTATATTATTAGATATAAATAGTTTGCTATATTATAAGAAGAGGCTATTTTATAGTATTTAAGTACCTTTTTTCTTATTTCTTGCCTTATCCTATAGCTTTTCTAATTCTAATAACTCTCGGTTCTTACTTAATAGCTTATTTACTAGCTAAATATTATTATACTGGGTTTCTTCCTAAGCCGGGCTTATAAAGGCTTTAATTAGGGCTAACTAGAGATCCTATATAATATTATTATTAATCTTTTATTATAGGAAAAGAATTTGGGTTTAGTAGGCTACTATTACTTTATTTTAGGTAGTTATATTCTTATATTTCCTATTTAGGGTATCTATTTATTTATTTAACTTGCCTGCCTAATATATAAGCTTGAAATAGTAATAGGAAAGATACTTTACCTAATAAGCTTGTCTTATTAAAAGCTTCTTTATAATTATAAAGTATTCGAGAACTCGATAATCTAAGTAAATTATAAAGAATACCTTCTATAGGTCTTCTAGCTCTGCTTGCTATTTAGTTAAAGAGAGAATAATAATAAGTATCTCTTTATTATAGATATTATAGTTTAGCTCTACTAACTATATAGTCTTGGAGAAAAATGCTACTAGGTACTAGAATCCTATCTAGAGGTCTTACTATAAGAGAATACCGGCTATAACTTTATTTAATATATCCGTTTTAACTATAGTAAGAAGGTTCGGATTATAGTAGTATAGAATTAGTACCGAAAATATAGCTTATTTTAGCTTAGTAAAACCTTCTTAATACTAATCTATTTACTTAAACGGAACTCTCTTATATATTAGAGCTATTAGGGGCTTTGCTATATAGCTATATTTTATAATAAAGTATTAATAAAAGTTATAAAAACCCAGAAAGCCTTATATTTCTTTAATTATCTTTAGTAGTTACTAGTTCTTAATAATTACTATCTTATCTGGGTCTATTTTAATATTTCTAGTAGAGATAATAAAGCCTAAATACTTTATATAAATAATCTTAAACTCTAATTTCTTAATATTTGCTTAAAGGCTAGTATCTTATAATTATTAAAGAACCTTTTATATATAGTCTTTATATTTTAGGGAATTATTTGAATAAATTAGGATATTATCTAAATAAGCTATATAAAAGATATTAAGGTAATTAAAAAGAATATTATTTATATATTTCTAATATATAGCAGGGCTATTAGTTAGGCCTTTCTAAAGGACCTTATATTTATAGGCCCTATATCTTATATAGAATATTATAAGTTCTTCTAATTCTGGATTTATTCGGATCTAATAAAATACTTATTAAATATCTAGCTTTATATAAACCTTGGCTTAAGCTAGCTATATAAGAGTCTTATAAATAAGGGAAAGAGGATAATAGTCCTTTTATATTAAGTTATTTAGCTTATAATAGTTAATATAGAATTAGAAAGCTCTATTAGCCTTTTTTATAAAAAGGATTAGGGATATAAAAGAGAACTGGCTTGGCTTAATAAAGCCCTATTAGAGGTTCTCTTTAAGGAAATACTTAATCTCTTATAGCTTATAAGTCGACTATTAATAGAGTAGGGAATACCCTAGGCTTTCTGGGCCTTCGGGATTATTAATCTAAATCTTATAATTATATAATTAATATAGGGATAAGATATTTAATATTTCCTTTAAGAAAATATCTATAAAATCCTTAAACTTCTTTAGTAAGATTCTTACTAGCTATTATAGTTCTGTTTCTTCTGGTTATTATTTACCCGGAATAAACTTGTTCTCTTACTATAATTCTAGCTCTTTATTAATCTCGAAAAATAATATTATAAAGAAAAGGTTCTCCTTCTTTTATAGGTTTATCTAAAAAGCGGCTAGTAAAATACCTGTAATATTAACCGAGGGCCTTAACTAGATCTTATAGCTTTCCTTTAGATAGTATAATTTTAATATTCCTATTTCTAGCTTAGGAGAAACTTCTATATTCCCTAAGGCTATTTATATTTCTCTATAGTATTAAGCTTAATTCTTTTACTATATATAGCTTTCTAAATCCGGATTAGAAAGAGAATAAGGGAGTTTCCTCTTTATAAGCTAAGGTTTCTAGGACTTATTTATAGTTATAGCTTTATCTCTTCTATTTATATTTTCTTAGTACTAGTCGCTTTTCTCAGGTTTCAAGTTCTTATATATAGTAATTAGGACCTTATCCTAACTTTTTTTTCTAGGCTAATTATTTGGCTAGATTAATTTTCTATTCTTATAATTAATTAGAATACTAGTACTTATAAACTACTATTATTCCAAAATTATATTATATTTACCTAGTCTTATAACTAGTATAGGTACTAGAACCTTCTATTTATTAATTAAGAATATAAGCTTAATATAATAAGTAATAGGTATAGCCTATTTACTATTAAACTCTCTTATATTATAGGATAATACTAATTAAATAAGCTTAATATCTAGAAATTATTTAATTATTTTTATAAACTTGAAATTAATAAAAATATATTCGTTTATTCTAATATTAATAAAAGAAGAAGTCTTAATACCTAATCTATTATTACTAACTATATAAGAAAATATAAATACTTTATTTTCTAGTAATTAGCTTAAATTAACTTCTACTATATTTATATAATATAGCCCTAAAAAAGAGACTTCTTTTAGAAGTTCTCGTTTTCCTGTTCTATATTCTTAGATAGCTTACTTATAGTAAGTACTATTAGCTTAGCTACTAAAACTTATTTTATATATTTTGTTTTAGGCTCTAGATAGTTCCTAGATATATAATCAAATCCATTATAATTATAGTACTTGAGATCTAAGAATCCGGGCTTTAAAATAGTAGACTTATCTATTATTAGGGTCTTGGGAGTAGGCTTTATATAAGGAGTACCTTTTGGGCTTGGCTTATTTATATTTTTATTAGCTTTCTTAAATACCTATTTTTTCTTTTTATAATAAGCTCGGATCTACTAGTTATTTATAATATAGTATTATATAAACTTTGTAATATAAATAGCCGGGTTATTATAGTATATAGTTATAGCCTTTTAGAGCTTTTAGATAAGTTTATTATTTAGGTTATCCTTAAGGTTCTATGAGTTAATATTTTTGTCTATTATATATCTTAGGAATAAAGTATAAAATTCCTGAAAAGTCTAGCCCTTTTTTATAAATAGCTCCTTAAATACTTATTAAGTATTATATTCCTTATTCAGGTTATTATATAGTTTCTCTAGATAGATATATAGTTCCCTAATAGTTTTATATATATATTAATTATTCTGGTTTAGGTAAAAAGAAATTAGTATAAGAATATAACTATTTATATAGCCAGATATATAAATAATCTTAAGATCCTCTATCTAATAGGTATTAGAATTACTATAGAGCTTGTTTTTAATCTGAACTAACTAATTATTAAAGGTAATACTATCCTTAGTTATATTTTCGAAAATAAAAGAATTAGAAAGTTTAATTAAATATCTATTTTCTAGAATAAGGAAACCGGTTATTCTAATAAGCTATATAATAAGTTTCTTAATAATAGCTTTATTCTTTTATAGAACTTATTTGATTTCTTTTAGCTAATCCTAATAATTCTTACTATAAATAAGAATATTATATATTTTTAGAATTAGTTTAATAATTTCTTTATATAAAGCCTCTAAGTTCCGAAATAACTCTTGGAACTTTATCTTTAATAAGGCAGGTCTCTCTTTTTTTTCTACTTTTTAGAAAAGAATATCTTTTCTATTATAAATATTAACGGGATATTCAAATCTTTTAGGAGACTTAATAAGAGGCTCTAGTTTATTTTCTAGTAATATACTAGTAGTATCTTATATTATAGCTTCTTCTAACTTGCCTAGTTATTCCGGAACTTGCTTTCTTATAGATCTTTATTTAGTAGTAAGATTACTGGCCTATTTACTTATCTAGCTAGTCTAAGGCTTTCTTACCTAGTTATTCTAGGGCTTTCTTTTATTCTAATATTAGTTAACTAGTTCGGAAGTAGTTATAATATATTATATTTATATTTATTAAAAACTAATTAGATAGGTATTATTTAAATCCTTTATAGGATTAAGAAATAGGTAAGCTTTAAATTATATTATAAGTATAAGATCTAGGGCCTAAAAGATATAGTTAGACTATCTCTATTTTAATAATTTAAAGCTAAAGAAAGAAGAGAATCCTAAAGAAGCCTCGGATCTAAATAATCGCAAGCTATATACGGGCTTATATACTAGCTTAAGCTCGGGGTTATATATAATAATTAGATAATTATAGATATTTTACTCAAATACTAGATATTTCTTTAGCTCTAGTCTAACTCCTACTAGTACTATATATTATAATAACCGTAATAATAAAATATAAGTAGTAAAGTATCTTTATCTATATCTATTATAAAATCTGGTCTTCTTAATAGCCTATTAGCAGAATTACTATATTCCGGCTAGTATTCTAAAATAAAGTCAAAAGTAGCTAGCTTTTTTACCTATCTTATCTATTAATTATTTAGTTTTCTCTTAATTATAAAGTATTTTAAGTTATTATAATCTATTTTAATAATAATAATATACCGGATATATATTAGATAATACTACTAAATATAAAATACTAGAATAATAGCTAAGAGTTTAGAGTTATATATTTTATATCTATTCTTAATTATAGTTATCTTTTTTAAATAAAAAGTAATAGGATATTACCTAGCTTTTATTCTCTTATTAAAAAGCTAGGAAATTATATCTATAACTATAAATCCTAAAGTATTTATTTTTATATAAATCTTTAAGGCTAGGTTAAAATAATAAAGAATTAATACTATTATAAATATAATTTATAGTTTCCTAAAAGCCTTATCTATCTTATTTATCTAGCTAAACTAATATAGTAGTTTTCTATTAGTTTTTAGTAAATTAGTTAACTCTTTTACTATTCTAGAGTATCTATAAATAAATCTCTAGTAAAAGTTAGTAAAACCCAGAAATACTTAGATTTCTCGAATATTATTTTTTAGGACTAGCTATTCCCTAATAGCTATAACTTGGCTAGCTTCTATTTCTATATTATCTGAACTAATTATAAATTCCAGGAACTTTACTCTCTTTATATTAAACTCGTATTTTACTAAGTTTATAAAGAGCTAGTATTACTATAACTATTTAAATATATATTAAACTACTATTATATACTATTCTGGGTTCTTTAAATAAATTAAAATATTATCTAGATAAATTATATAAATAATATTTATAAGGCTTACTAATATATAATTAATATATATCTGGAATATTATTAGAATATTAAATAGTCTAAAAAGTATAATATAGTATTTAAAATATCTATAATATATTCGAAATACTATCTTCTATTTATTATTTTCTTATATTTATAACTAATAGTAAATATCTTTTAAGTTTAGCTTTATATATATTTTTACTTTATAAAGCCTATCTATTATCTTACTAATAAGTAGTAATAGTATTTGGTTCTTAATAGTAATCCTATTTAGATTCTAGTAATTAATATATAGATATAGGCTGCCTTCTTTCTTTAGAATAAATATAATTAGAATACTAGCTAGGCTAGTAGAATAATAGATCTATTTCTTTTCTAAGCTAGTATTAAGATATTCCCGAAGAACTTTAAGCTTCCTTTCTAATAAAATATATATAGAACTATATAATAGTTAGGATCCTAGTTCCAGATCTATATAATACTTTATTATATAATAGTTAAATAGTATACCTATAGTCTCTATAAAAAATATTTAGAGAAAGTTCTAATATTTCCTAGGAAATATAGCTATCCCGTTTATAATAATAGTAGTAATTAATAGAAAAATATATATCTTATACTTTATTACTTTAGTAAACTTTCTGGTATTTAGAACTTTAATTTTCTATAATTAAATCTAGTATTTCTATATTACTTTCCTAAAGGAAATTAGGGAATTAACCTAGTAAAGCTATAGGAATTTAAGTATTATATTAATATAATTTAGATTAAAATTATATAATATAAAGTATATATTAGCCTTTTTTTAGTTCTCTAGTATATTCTTAATAGTAATTTCAAGAATATAATCTCTATATAAATAAATCCTTTTTCTTTCTAATAAGAATAAGAGAATTATCCTTAATATTAATAGAATACCTATATCCAAAGCTAATTTTCTTTTTATATAATTAGCCTTTATACCCGAATTAACTAATATTCTAATTCTTTACTTACTTTTCCTTATCTTAATAATAACCTTAATTACTATTCTCGTTTTAGGGGCCTTATTCTCTATAATATAAATAAGTATAACTATTATAGGATATACCTATTTCCCGGCTTCTTTAGTTCTAGATACTTATATATCTTATAGCTAGACTTATTATAATTATAGCAAATCGGTTTTCCCTAATTTAGGCAGGTAATAGTATAATAACTTTCTTTTTAGTAAGTAAAATAAATTATATCCGGTCTTATAGATTCTAATATAAGTACTATATTAGATCCCGTTACTATACTTTTATTACTCCGGTTATATAAATCTCGTAATAGAGATATACTTTTCTTTTATTTTCCTTTATTATTTCCTCTTTCTTTTCTTTAATTTCCTTTCTTTTATTAACCTATTAGCTTATTATTATATTCCTATTAAGTAGACTAGTTCAAGTTATTCTTAACTCTTATAGCTATAGAAATAAGCTTCTTTCTTTCTTATAGAGTATTTCCTTAGTAATTAATCTTATCCTAAATCTCCTATTTTAAATTACTAAATAAGTTATCTCACTTTTATAATAAACTCATATATCCCAAGTTATCTAATAGGCTATTTAAATAAGATATAAAGCTTTAGATACTCTAATCTAGTTACTATTTTATATCCTTAAACTTAGTAAAGGCATTATTACTATAGTTCTCTGGATCCAAGATAGAATCCTTTATAAACTTAATAAAGATTTCCTAATCCGTAATATTAATACTTACTAATTATTTCTTATATTTCCAGATATCTCTGGCTATATCCTTAAAATAGGAAGTATAATATATAACCTTTATTATATCTATAGCTTAGGTAATCCTATATAAGGTATGTAATAGTAGAGTAATATATAAGTAATTAAGGTAAGTAAGCTATAAAGTAATACTTATAAGTATAACTAATTCTAAGAATTAATTCTAATAAGAGACTAATTAATATCCTTTCTAAAGCTAGGAGTATCTCCCTATATATTCTCTAGTACTTAGTCAGGTATATAAAGCCCTTTACTTAATTAGGAAATCCCATATAATTTATATAATTCTAATTATAAACTATACCCAAAATAGGAAACTAAATCTATAATATCTAATACTTATCTATATACTATTATATATATCTATTATATTAATTCCTTCTCTAGGCCCTTATTCCCAAGAGGCCTGGGAAAACTATAAATAGCTTTATAAATATTTCCCTAAAACTTTCCTGGCCACTGGCTTTTCCTAAAGACTTTTTATAATTACTTTATTATTATATCAGATAATAGAATTAAGGATATAGTTTACTAATTCTTTCTAGCTAGTTTATAAATTGCCTTTAGCGATTTCCCCTTATAAAGGTAGTATAAATATAATATATATTATTAGATATAAAGCTTATCCGATTTTTTAATTAGTTTATAAATTCTAACTTAGCCTCTATTTATAAATAAATTATTACTCTATAGGCCTAAGAGCTTGGAAAAGTTAATCCGATTTTCTAGTTTATTTATAAATTCCTTTTTTAGAATTTTCTGGATATTCCTGGTATAGAGCTAGTTCCAAATTCGTAATTACTATTTAGAGAGAGGATATTATAAAAAGGCCTCTCTTTTCCTACTAACTAACCTTTCTTTTCCTTAATTATAATACTATACCCAGCTTCTCCTTATCCCTTGCCTTCCTTCTTTAAGCCTTCTTTAAGCTCCTTTAAGCTCCTTTAAGCCTTATTTAAGCTTTATTTAAGTCCCCTTCTAATTCCCTTTTCTATTTCTTTATTTATTAAGATAAATACTTCTCTTAGTACTTATTAGTCTATTACTATCCGTTTGGCCAATACTTCTATATCCTTAATTTGCCCTTATTATCTTTAATATTCCAAGAATATTACTAAGTTTCCCGATCTTACTTATATTAAGAGTAATAATTACTTGGTATATAATTACTACTATTCCAAGAATAAGAAGTATAATTCTATAAATTATAAATTCCTTCTTTTATTTCTTATTCTAATACTATCTAAGGTTTCTTAAATATATATAGTATGGTTAAACCGCCTTTTTTAAGCTATTAATATATATAAGTATCTTCCTTATTCTTTACCCGAAAAAGAGAAGGCTATTATTATTCTTTTTCTATACTAAACTATATATATTTCTTATATTAAAGCTATTATTCGAGGCTAATAAATTCCCCTAATAATTCAAGAAATAGGTTAAGTAATTCTTATTAGCTTAGTATAAGTATAAAGTACTCTTAATAGTATAATTAATATTTTTCGGTATTAAATAAGCTTACTTCTTCCTCGTTTCTTACTAATAGCTAATAGCTTTATAGGCTAATTTATTACCTGTTTCTCGAGAAGATCCTAATAAGAATAATAATAAGGATAGTAGAAAGTAGTTATAAGGATAGGATATTTATAAAATATAGAAATTAGAGTTTTTAATAATTTTTATATAGTTTTTCCAAAAATAAATATATAGTTTTTTAATAGTTTCCTAATAAAAGTATTTATCTTTTGCGCCTCTATTTAGCTAATAGTATTATAATATTACTCTTTTTCAAGTATTCTTATAATTCTTAAGCTATATTCTCTAGATTACTTAGTAGTTCCTATATATTATCTACTAGTAAGTAGCCCTTCTAATAAACGAGATACTCTCTTTCTTTTCTATTCTCCCTATAAACTATAATAGATTCTATTTCGAATTTCTTTTTGCCTTTAATCTTAACCGGCTCTAGTTCTATTATAGTACTAGCTTGCAGGTATTATAATTCTAAAAGGGAAATATGAAAAATATTATAGATCCGATATAATAATAGTAATTCCAAGTAGTATACCTATCTATATATTCCTATAACTTCTAGAACTTTAAAGGGGCCGAGATATCTATCTACTAGCTTTATACTAGGTTATAGCTATTAAATATTCTTTATATAAAGTATGACTTTATTATATATCTTAAACTTCTTATTAATATATTTCTTATTATAGTACTTTTTTTATATATCTACTACTTCTTACTATTATTTCTCTAGTATCTCTCGTTCTACTTAAATTCTTTATACTCTTTCCTATATTATTAGTACTTCTTTTTCTGGAATATTATCCTTAATATATAGTTTAATATTAGGATAGAATCCGTATAAGGTATAAAATAGGAATATTCCTATTATTAAATATATAGAATTATTATATATGAATTCTATAAAAATAAGCTTTACTATCTAGTTATCTTACTAGTAGCTAGTATAGTATTTCAAATATTATTCTAGAGTTTGGTTTAGATTCTTCGTTTATCTATTAGTTTATAAGTAGAATATTATACTTAGCTATTATTAAACCTTTAAGTAGAAGTATAGATTTAACCAGAACTTGCTTATAAAGACAGATCCTTTATTAGAGGTTATATCCGCAGGTATATTAAAGTCTTTAATAATATAGTATATAAATAGCTCTACTAGCTCAGGAGCCAAGACCTCTTTAGTAATTGGAATATATTATATTATTTTCGTATATTTATTAATAATAATAAGTATAGAATTATATACTTTATTATAAAACCTAAAAGGAAATAGCCCTATAATAAAGTCTATAGTAATTTCTTACTATAGCTTAAAGGAAAGAGGAAACGAACTAAATATGCCATATAATAAATATCTCTTTATCTTAGTTTATTAATATATAGAACAAGTTCTAATATAGTCTTTTATATCCTTTTTTATACTTTACTAGAAGTACTTTTTCTAGAGGATCTCTAGTATCTTATTAGTACTAAAATACCTACCTATAGGATTATTATAGTTAGCTTATAATAATTCTTTTTTGAGAGCCGGCTTATTTAGTATATAAATAGTACCCTAATATCTTAATAACTCAGATATATTAAGTTCCTAAGTCTTAATAGCTCTAGTAAAGGTCCCTTTTAAGAACTATTTATACTACTAGTATTATACTAATAAATTGAGCCTTTAATACTATAATAATAATTCAAATAATATCTCTCTACTTTCCTTATATACTATTTCGGACCTAGCTGCCCATATAGCTAGAATCCGTAATATATATTATTTGTAACTAGCTATACTAGTAATAGGCTCAAGTAATAGTATTTCTGGTACTACTTTATTACTAAAATAGACTTTCTCTTCGGAATTTCTTAGTATCTTACTAATTAAGAAGTACTTATCTCCTCTTTCCTAGGCCTTGTATTATAATATTATAGGGATAGTATAGTATCTTATTACTACTATTTATAGGGTTTTCTGTTCTATATTCTATAGCTTATTATAAAGTATAGGTAGTAAAGTATCTTTATCTATATCTACTATAAAGTCTGGCCTCCTTAATAGCCTATTAGCGGGATTACTATATCCCGGCTAGTATTCTAAGACAAAGTTAAAGATAGCTAGCTTCTCTGCCTATTTTATCTATTAACTATTTAGTTTTCTCTTAGTTATAAAGTATTTCAAGTTATTATAATCTGTCTTAATAATAATAGTATACCGGATATATACTAGGTAATACTACTAAGTACGGAATACCAGAATAATAGCCAAGAGTTTAGAGTTATATGTCTTATACCTGCTCTTAATTATAGTTATCTTTTTTAAATAGAAAGTAATAGGATACTATCTAGCTTCTACTCTCTTACTAAAGAGCTAGAAAATTATACCTGTAATTATAAATCCTAAAATATCCGTTTCTATATAAATCTTTAAGGCTAGATCAAAATAATAAAGAATTAGTACTATTATAAATATAATTTATAGCTTCCTAAAAGCCTTATCTGCCTTATTTGTCTAGCTAAACTAATATAGTAGTTTTCTGCTAGTTTTTAGTAAATTAGTTAATTCTTTTATTATCCTGGAATATCTATAAATAAACCTCTAGTAAAAGTTAGTAAAACCCAGGAATACTTGGATTTCTCGAATATTATTCTTTGGGGCCGGCTATTTCCTAATAGCTATAACCCGGCTAGCCTCTATTTCTATACTATCTAGGCTAATTATAAATCCCAGGAACTTTACTCTCTCTATATTAAACTCGTATTTTGCTAAGTTTATAAAGAGCTAGTATTACTATAATTACTTGAGTATATATTAAACTACTATTATATACTATTCTAGGTTCTCTAAATAAATTAAAATATTATTTAGATAGACTATATAAATAATATTTATAAGGCCTACTAGTATATAGTTAATATATATCTGGAATATTACCGAAGTATTAGATAGTCTAAAGAATATAATATAATACTTAAAATATTTATAATATATTCGAAATACTGTCTTTTACTTATTACTTTCCTATATTCGTAACTAATAATAAGTATCCTTTAAGTCTAGCTTTATATATACTTTTACTCTATAAAGCCTATCTATTATCTTACTAATAAGTAGTAATAGTATTTGGTTCTTAATAATAATCCTATTTAGACCCTAGTAATTAATATATAAATATAGGCCGCCTTCTTTCTTTAGAATAAATATAATTAGGATACTAGCTGGGCTAGTAAAATAACAGATCTATCTCTTCTCTAAGCTAGTATTAAGATATTCCCGAAAAACTTCAAGCTTCCTTTTTAATAAAGTATATATAGGACTATATAGCAGTTGGGATTCTGGTTCCAGATCTATATAATACTCTATTATATAGTAGTCGGGTAATATACCTATAGCCTCTATAAAGAATACTCGGAGAAAGTCCTAATACTTTCTAGGAAATATAGCTATCTTATTTATAGTAATAGCGGTAATTCTTTAGCCGTCTGTTATAGGATAGGCAGTTAATAGAAAAACATATGCCTTATACTTTATTACTTTAGTAAACTTCCTAGTATTTAGAACTTTAATTTTCTATAGTCGAATCTAGTATCTCTATATTGCCTCCCTAAAGGAAATCAGGAAGTTAACCTAGTAAAGCTATAGGAATCCAAGTATTATATTAATATAATTTAGATCGAAATTATATAATATAAAGTATATATTAGCTTTTCTTTAGTCCCCTAGTATATCCTCGGTAGTAATCCCAAGAATATAATCTCTATATAAATGAATTCTCCTTTCCTCTAATAAGAATAAGAGAGTTACCCTTAATATTAACGGAATACCTATATCTAAGGCTAATTTTCTCTTTATATAATTAGCCTCTATATTCGAGTTAACTAATACTCTAACCCTTTACCTACCTTTCCTCGTCTTAATAGTAACCTTAATTACTATTCTCGTTTTAGGGGCCTTGCTCTCTATAGTATAAACAAGTATAACTATTACGGGATATACCCGTTTCCTAGCTTCTTTAGTTCTAGATACTTATATATCTTATAGCCAGACTTATTATAGTTATAGCAAGTCGGTTTTCCCTGATTTAGGCAAGTAGTAATATAGTAACTCTCTTTCTAGTAGATAAAGCAAGTTATATCCGGTTTTATAGATCCTGATATAAATACTATATTAGACCCCATTACTATACTTTTGCTACCCCGGTTATATAAACCTTATAACGGGGATATACTTCTCTTCTATTTCCCTTTATTATCCCCTTTCTCCTTTCTCTAATTTCCTTTTTTTTATTAACCTATTAGCTTATTATTATATTCCCGTTAAGTAGACTAGTTTAAGTTATTCTTGACTTTTATAATTATAGAAATAAGCTTTTCCCTTTCTCGTAAAGCATTCCCTTAGTAATTAATCTCGTTCCGAATCTCCTGCCTCAAGCTACTAAATAAGTCATTCCGCTCTTACGGCAAACTCATATATCCCAAGTTATCTAATAGGCTATCTAAGTAGGATATAAAGCTTTGGATACTCTAACCTGGCTACTATTTTATATCCTTAAACTTAGTAAGGGCATTATTATTATAGTTCTTCGGATCTAAGATAGAATCCTTTATAAACTTAATAAAGGTCTCCTAATCTATAGTATTAATATTTACTAATTACTTCCTATACTTCCAGATATCCCTGGCTATATCCTTAAAGCAGGAAGTATAATATATAACCTTTACTATATCTATAGCCCAGGTAATTCCGCTATCTTTATACTATTTTAGCTCCGCCTAGTAAAAGAAGTCCTGGGCTTCCTTAATACTTTTTCCCTTATAGATTAGTAATTCTCGGGTTTTTGGAGCCCTGCAAACCAAATATACTACCGGTAGTATAATAGGTTCTATAATAAGTATCCGAATATCCTTAAAATAGCAAATCTGAGCTTCCAAATCCTCTAGATTCTTTCTCTATTATATCTCTACTTCTAACTTAGTAATATAATAACGAGCCGCCGCTAGCTTCTCTATTATTATTATCCTGCTAGCTAGTTCTAGGGGTATCTGAGTTTCACTTCCTTCTCCTAATTAGGCAATAGCTAGAGTGGCTAACTGGGTACTCTCCTGGGTACCCGACTGGATTATCCCAGTAATAGCAGAGGCGCTTCTTTTAGTTAATACTCTAGCTATTAGTAGTTTTGTCTATTAATAGCTTAATTATCTTATAATAAACTATTCCCCGAAGATTGGATTAATTAGAATATAAGGCATATAATAGTAGGGTAATATATAAGTAATTAAGGTAAGTAAGCTATAGAGTAATACTTGTAAGTATAACTAATTCCAAGAATTAATTCTAATAAGAGACTAATTAATACCCCTTCTAAAGCTAGGAGTATCTCCCTATATATTCCCTAGTACTTAGCCAGGTATATAAAGCCCTTTACTTAATTAGGAAATCCCATATAATCTATATAATTCCAATTACAAGCTATATCCAAAATAAGAAACTAGATCTATAACATCTAATACCTATTTATATACTATTACATATACCTATTATATCCTGTTATCTTTATACTATTTTAGCTTTACTTAATAGAAGAAGTCCTGAACTTCCTTAATACTTTTCCCTTTATAAGTTAGTAATTCTCGGGTTTTTAAAGCCCTATAAACCAAATATACTACTAGTAATATAATAGGTTCTATAATAGATACTCGAATATTCTTAAGATAGCAAATCTGAGCTTCTAGATTCTCTAGATCCTTTTTCTATTATATCTCTATTTCTAACTTAGTAATATAATAATAAGCCGCTACTAGCTTCTCTATTATTATTATCCTACTAGCTAGTTCTAGGAATATCTGAGTTCTACTCCCTTCTTCTAATTAGGTAATAGCTAGAATAACTAACTAGGTACTTCCCTAGATATCTAACTAGATTGCCCTAGTAATAGCAGAAGCACTTCTTCTAATTAATACTCTAGCTATTAGTGGTTTTGTCTATTAATGGCTTGACTATCTTATAACGAACTATTTCCCGAAGATTGGATTAATTAGAATATAAGGTATATAATAGTAGAGTAATATATAAGTAGTTAAGATAAGTAAGCTATAGAATAATACTTATAAGTATAACGAATTCCAAGAATTAATTCTAATAAGAGACTAATTAATATCCCTTCTAAAACTAGGAGCGTCTCCCTATATATTCCCTAGTACTTAGCCAGGTATATAAAGCCCTTTACTTAATTAGGAAATCCTATATAATTTATATAATTCCGATTATAAGCTATATCTAAAATAGGAAACTAGATTTATAATATCTAATACCTGTCTATATACTATTATATATACCTATTATAGAACTAGTAATTACTAAAGATAGTTAAAGAAATATAAGGCTTTCTAGGTTTTTATAACTTTTATTAGTACTTTATTATAGAATATAGCCATATAATAAAGCCCCTAATAGTTCTAATATATAAAGAAGTTCCGTTTAAATAAATAAATTAGTATTAAGAAGGTTTTACTAAACTAAAATAAGCTATATTCTCGGTATTAATTCTATATTACTATAACCCGAATTTCTCTATTATAATTAAAACAGATATATTAAATAGAGTTATAGCTAGTATTCTCTTATAGTAAGACTCCTAGATAGAATTCTAGTATCTAGTAGTATTCTTTTCTAAGACTATATAATTAGTAGAATTAAATTATAATATCTATAATAAAGAAATATTTACTATTATTCTCTCTTTAACCGAATAATAAGCGGAGCTAGAAGGCCTATAAGAGGTACCCTTTATAATTTATTTAAACTACCGAGCTCTTAAGTATTTTATAACTATAAAGAAGCTCTTAGTAAGATAAGCTTACTAGATAAAATATTTTTCCTATTACTATTTCAAGTTTATATATTAGGCAGGCAAGTTAAATAAATAAATAAATACCCTAAATAGGAAATATAAGGATATAATTATCTAGGATAAGGTAATAGTAGCCTATTAAATCCAAATTCTCCTCCTATAATAAAAGATTAATAATAATATTATATAGGATTTCTAGTTAGCTCTAATTAAGGCCTTTATAAATTCGGCTCAGGAAAAAACCTAGTATAATAGTATCTAGCTAGTAAATAAGCTATTAAATAAGAACCGAGAGTTACTAGAGCTAGAAAAGCTATAGAATAAGGCAAAAAACAAGAAGAAAAACACTTGAATATTATAAGACAGCCTCTTCTTATAATATAGTAAACTATTTATATCTAATAGTATAATAATACCCGAGATACCCTTATATATTACTCTTATTTAGGAGATATATATATAGCCCCTAATAAGATATCCAGGATAAGCCAAGCTTTAATAGCTTTTTTAGGCCTACTATTATTAGCCAGGCCAAGATATAGATATTAATTAGTATAGAAATAACTACTATACTTACTAATAATCTCATATCCCTAGAAATAAGAAGCTAGGGCTCTTGTATTTATTACTAGTTTCTAACTATTTCTGGTAATATATATTAGTAGATTTTAAGAAGTACCTAGAGAATAGAAATAAGTATAATATAATAGTAATCTTTATTAATTATCTGGATAAATACCCTATTATAATTCCTATTCGAGATATAATAATAGCTAAAGAATTAGTACTCCTGTTTCTTACTTATATAGTTTACCAAGTTAGTATTCCGGAGATTATAGTATCTAATTAAGGCCCCTAGTTTATATCGGATTTCTAAAGCGAGTTCTATAAGTATATTAGTATAAAGCTCAAGTTATTAATTACTAATTATTCCCAAATTAATAGCTAGATAGAGATTATTAACTAGTACTTTAACTAATGGCTATATCTCTATATAAATTACTACTAGGATAATTGGGACAAATAGATAATAATAATTAACTACTAGTAGGTAGCTCTGGTTTATAAGACTATAGGCTAATTCCCATTTCTTATAGAGAAGGGCTATAAACTATAAATATTATTTAACTAGGAAATCCAAGTATAATTAGGTACCTCAAAAAAAGAGCTAAATAGACAGGAAGTAAAGGCCCTAGTAATATGGTTCTATAAATTATAATAAAAGATATAGGAGAATATAATATAAGTATAAAAATATTATACTACTTAAGCTAATAAATACTACTAACTAGTAGACTTCGGAATAGGAGACAAGATATAAATTATTACTAAATACTAGAAGAATAATTATTTAAACTATAAGCTAGCTTACTAAATAAAAGAACTATATGAAATCCTGAAATAAGTAGGATATTTCTTTAGGCTCAAGCTTCCGGAATTAATAAGAATATATCTAGTATTCTATATAAAGAAGCTATATAAAAACCCAGGTAACCCCCTTCCCGGATAAGCAAATCCGGAGCCTCTACTATTAGAACTATAAAACAGGGAAATAAAATACAAAGTTTAAAAGATATAAGTAGTAAAACTACTTTATAGGAAACTAAAGTACCGAATCTAGTAAAAAGAATAGGACCCAGATTCGGAATAGTATTCTGCTTCCTTATTAAGTAATAGTATCCTAGCTCTTTAGAGCTTCTATAATAAGAACCCCGAATAGCCAGGACTATCCCAGAATCTCTCCTATTAGTTAGATTATACCAAGAATAATATACTACCGGAACTATATAATACGGACGGAAATCCTTTAAAGTTATATATAAAAGGCCCTGGCCTTTAATATATAACCTGTAACTTGGAAATTTAATAGAGACTTTTGAAGCTCGGAAACGAGCTTATTTTAAAGAGGGAAGTAATATTACGGTTATTATAATATATGGTACTAGTAGAGATTAGACTAGAGCTAGAAAGGCATCTATAGTTACCTGATTATTATATATAACCCCGAGCTTAAGCTAGTATATGGGCCTATATATAGCTTGTAATTATTTAGATCCGAGGCTCCTTCGGGATCCTCTTCTCTCTTTAGCTTTGAATTATTGAAATAGAGATAGTCTAACTATATTTTCTAGGCCCTAGATCTTATACTTGTAATAGAATTTAATTAATTATTAAGGATATTATAGAACCTGAAAAAGAGGCTAAGGTATAGATATTATCTAAACTTTATAACTTCTGGCTTGATTTCTAATTAATTATTTTATATTTTGGGTATAAATTAATACTCTAATTAGCTATCTTATAATAAAAGCAAATAGTAATACTTAATAAAACAATTACTTTAATTACTGCCGGGAATACTAGATAGGGTATATAGGTAGGTTTAGAGAATTAGCCCTAATTAAATAATTTCCCTAACTAATTAGCTATAGTTTTATTTAATTTAGTTTATTTTGCAAAACGAGGGAGCTTTAAAGCTTTATATAAATAATCTATAAGTTAATAAATTAAAGGCTATTATAAAGAAGGTTATAGCCTTAATATAAAGCAAGAACTTCTAGTTTAAATTAAGGTAAATAAGGGACCTTTTTAAGGTTATTTATAAGAAATAAAAGATATCTGAATTAACCTATAGTATAATTAGTATAATATATTCTTATTAGATAGAAATTCGAGTATATCTTAAAAAATTTGCTAATCCTATATACTTTGCCTTTATATATAATATTCGAAAGTATCTCAATTATAAGACCCATAGTTAGAATAGTTAATTTGAGAGGCAAGTACAAGTTTACTATTTCCTGGTATATTTACTTAGCCCCAAAAATCATACTGGATTTAATTAGTTTCTATAATTAAGCTAGTAAAAGATTTCCGAGTTTTTAGACAAATATAGTAATTTAGAAATAGTAAATGCCTTTATTAATTATATCTACTAAAATAGTGATTTTTATCCTATAAATTATTATTAGAAATATATAGAAAATGAGAAGATATTCTAGTACCTTTATATAAGTAATATATTCTCTAATTCTCAGGCTTTACTAAAATTTACTAGTAATTTATTAATAAAAGCCTAGCCGTAATTGCCCTTTAATTCCTTAATATTACTGCGAATTCTATAGCCTCTAAATAAGTCTTCTTAGTTATAAACCTCCTCTATATGAAATTACGAAATTAATTATTAGTTAAAGTACTTAATAAGCTCTTCTTTATATATATTAATATTCGGGTATTATAAAAGGATATAGGAATTATACTTGACGAAGATACTATATAAGATATTATACTTAATTTAGAGAATGATTTAATAATAGCAGAGTACTTTCAAGGCTTATTTCAGTCTATAATTCCTATATTGGTACTAGGGAAGAGGAGACGGGAGGAAATTAATATTACTAAAGCCTAGCAAGTGATTAATAAGGATATAATTGCAAGGCAGGAGCAGGAGGGCCCTGTATAGGTGGACGATTTCCTGAATAGCTTCGATTTTGACGCCCTGGAATGGGCCAATTAAACCTTCTAATCTATATATATATGGGTGCACGTACTATAATGATAAAAGCTTCTTACATACCGTAAAGGTAAAGCTTTTTATATTATTACGGGTAACGATACAACCAGCCAACCCTAATGATGTCTTCTTGAATTCTCGAGAACAACTTACAAGCTACGCCAATCCATTACCTGATCTCCGTACATTCCGGCATTTCGTCTCCAAGGAAACGTGGGGCAATGACTCATACTCAAGTCGATCTGCTTCCTTTTCATGATTCGATCGTTTCCTTCTCCAATCAGAGTTGAGTGCTGTTATGTCAATATGTAAACATTGCAAAAGACCTGTTTTGATCCTTGTGGCGGTGACGTAGAAGACCCCCAATTAAGGGGGGAGAGCACAGCCACATCAAAACAAGATAACCCAACGACTCTTCATCATTCCTGCACTGCACGATTCTATTTTTCAGCTACACACACATTCTGAAATATCAGCAAGTAAAAATATCAATTATCAATATGTCCAGTAAATCAGGAGCTACAGGAGCGGTCACTTGGGTTACTTCAACTGCTGGGTAGCTGTCCCATCTTCAGCAATATCGTTGTCTGGCTAACCCTCACCAGGAACCTCGTATCCGGCGTGACCAACACTGTCGGCGGAGTCGTTGGCGCAGCAGGACGCGGTGTAGGAGAGACCGTTAATGGAGTGACAGGCAAGACAGGAAAGCCAGTCGGTGATGGCATCAAAGACGTGGCGGAAGGAGTTGAGGGTGGTGCTGCTAGAGTTGCGAGCGGTGTGAAGAGAGCTGGAGAGGGGGAGCATGGACCGTTGAGATGAGGGTTGAGGAGATGGAGGTGGTTGGGACCTCAGTTGTTTGCTCACCTGAAATCATGTTGCCTTTATCAGCTCCGTGTTCTGCGTAGTGTACGAATGAAGCGAGCCCTTTTTTAACCATTCGATATTATCCAGATCCCCCAAAGGATGACGAACAATATGCTTGCCCTATTGCAAAAAGCTCAGTCAACTCTTCAGCAGCTTCAATTCCGACTTCCTTGGAAGGAATCGATAGTTGGCAGACCTCCAGGTCCGCCTCATCAACCACAATGCAGTCGGCAACTTAAATGTTATCAGTGTGTATGTTAATCATGGCAGCAACTGCCGTTATCGTGATTGATGAAGCCTCTTCATTCACGCAGAGTGTCCTCACATGACGCCGAGTACCAAACACGGAATGACGAAAACTTCCTATATCAGATCATCATCAGCCGGTCAAATGCTTTCCCCGTAGCCATACTTTCCAATTCACATATTCATCCCGCCTACATAAGCTTCGTCGACGGCTGATGCTTGTGTTTGATGAGCCGTGAACTGAGAAACTGGGTCTCGATAGCGGAACTATCGATTTTCGGATCTGCTCAGGAAGTGGACGGAAGAGATGAACCCGCATAGCTAACTAGAAAGCAGCGTTCTTATTCTCCCCGCTCTCCAATTTCTTCTGTTCTGCTCGCTTTTGCTGCTCTTTCTGCTTCTTCGCTCGCTTTTCCTTCTCCTTCTCGCGGGGGACTTGAGATTGCGATTCGGTTCTGTCCTTCGTATTTTGCTTTAGTGGCCTGAGTCCCTGCATCTTTGCCAGCAGCTTGACGCCATCCCCAATGATGTACTCATCGCCCAGGAGCGTCTTCAGTGCGCCCGGGGCACGTGCATAGTCCTCAGCGAGGAACCTCTTTGCCCCGATCGACTTAAGACCGGCAGCTCGTCGATTGAACGAGGGAGTTGCCATGATGCTAAAGAGCCAGATGATGGTGGTGGATTATTGTTTAGGTGATTGATGGTGGATGGCGATTGGTCTTGATGATCGAAAGGAAGCAAATAAATTTTCGAACAGCTCATTGGGTTCTTTTTGGGTTAATCTTGAAAGTAATTGACCTTGTACCATCCACCTCCATGCAGGGATATCCTTGGATACCCAAGGGAACTTGTTCTTAGTTCTTAGTTCAATATTCTATCTTTCTTGACGATAGGATGTGAGGCCCGATCATTCCAGATTGCATAAATTTTCTTGATTTCCTATTTCGAAGATTAAAAGTCGAAGGTTAAAAGGAGATGTGTTGCTTGAAGAAAAGGCTTGAAGCGTTGAAGTCAAACAAAATGGCATATTCACTGGTTTTTTTCTTCTTTGACTTTACCTGACGGATTTTTTGTCATCAGATTAACTGCACCTTAGTCTGGCAGTAAGCTCAAGCGAGTCAAAAGGGGAAAGCTGCAGACTGAAGTCTTTGAATCAGCGGGCACAGCACAACAGATATGTTAGCAATATCATTCAAGATGTTCCCGTTTGTCTCCTAACAGCATCGCAGAAATCAAGTCTACCCTTTCCTCTCTTTGTGTCTCCCATTCACTTGATTCCATTCCAATCTCTCCATTTCTCTTCCACTTTTCCCATTACTTATTCCTCTGGCCTATTCTCCTTGCCCAAAACCTTTTCTCTTTCTCTTTCCAAATTAAAACGGTCAACAGTCACGACTATTACTCATAACATACTTTCAACTTGAAAACCAAAGTTAGGCAGTCGCAGGAACAGAAAATGGCTCGAGGAGTTGGTGGATTTGGTGGTGGGGGTGGACAATGGGCATTTTATGGCCAAGGCGGGCCGGATCCTTGGCCACCAGTAGGCCGCGATGGCAGAACCCGAAGAGGAAGGAGGGGAAGAGAGGGGGATGATTCTGATGTTGCTGAAAGAATGCTCCGCCCAAGACGGGTGCCGATGGAGGGACTCTTGCAGGGACGCCTACCCTTGGGGCGAAATAATGGTCAATCACAGGGTCTCATGGCTGGGACTGGAATGCCTAATGGAAGACCTGGGAGAGTGCCCGGTGGAATCGGAGGGCCTGGAGCGGGACCTAGTATAGTTGGAGGATCTGGTGCCGCTGGAGGTGCCGTGGGAGGAGCTGGTGCTGCAGGGCTTCAAGCCATGGGGGGTCAGTTGCCAGGTGCGAGAGGCCTCCTATCAGGCGGCAGGAGGGATCGCACCATAGCGAGGCAAGCCCAATTTCCAGGAATAGGTGGCGGGTTGAACCCCATGAGAGCTCAACTTCAAGGATCTGGAGGACTTCCAGTAGGCGGTAGGATGAATCAGATCGCCGCGATGCAAGCTCAGCTGCAAGGACCTGGAGGAGGATTTTTTGCAGCCGGCAGGGGGGCCCGAAGGGCAGCCCTACTGGCGGCCCTGAGAACTCAACAGCAAGGTGCCGGAGGAGCAAAGGAAGAGGGCAAGGGCAAGGGCGACAAGTGAGGTAAGTGCAAGGTGAGAACAAAGACGTAAGACCTCTGAGGTCGGCGGGAATGGATTTGCTTTCGATGTGCTTCAGACGAGGTAACACCAAGAAAATTACATCAACATCTCCACTTGGACCGTGGTCGTGAATGTGAAAGGACTGACGCGTATAATGACCCATATTAGATGTCCATAATTATAATCTTACAAAAGCTTCCATATTACAATTTTCCGGGAATCGCAAACACAATTCCATCATGTTCAGGCAACAGTGACAGAATGTCTTTGTACCGAAGATCCATCGACAACTCTCTATTCTTAGACTCTCGTCGTCTGATCCGCCACTTGTTCCTGTGTGAAGCTGTCGGGATGATGCTCGACCTTATCTTTTTCATAAAGCTGCTCTGGCTCAATGTCTTGCCTAAAGATGTATCTTTTGAAAAAGTACTGGAGCTGTCTTAATCCGTATGCGGCATGGTCACGCGATCGAACTCCGAAGACCTGATCCAGCTCTTCCAGCGTCTTGCCTTTGGTCTCGGGGACGAAAAAGAGGACACCAAAGAATCCAATGATATTCCAGACTGCGTACCAGGCGAATGCACCTTGTGGCTTGAATGCTTTCAGCAAACTTGGCCAAGTCACACTCAAAACGAAGTTGAAGAACCAAGTTGTTGCTGTAGCAAGACTCATCCCAAGGGGACGAATGTATAGGGGGTACGCCTCTGCAGAGTAAGTAAATGGAACGGGTCCTTCTCCGGGCGAGTCTAACGAAGTATTAACAAAATGTGATGCGGAGAGAGGAGAGGGGAAACTTACAAACAATGCCAAAGAGGTACAGGCCAAGAGCGACGCAGGCAATCCGAGCCTCGGAGGAACTGGGAATCCAGAAGCTGAATCCAGTAAAGAACAAGCACAGAGACATGAGAGGGAAAGTGGTTAGGAGCAGATTGCGACGGCCAAAAGTGTCGATGGTATATACAGCTGGGATGGCGAAGAGGAAATTGATTACGCCCCAACCTAGAGAAGCACCAAGAGCACTTATCTCGGAAAGGTTCGCCTCAAGGAATATCTCGCTTGAGTAATAGGCAATTACGTTGACGCCACAGAACTAGATCGTCAGTGATATATTACCCAACGGGATTCATGCCACAAACCTGTTGCATAAACATAACGAGTTCGGATGCTGTCGAGACGAGCAGGTCAGTAGACAATACACAGCTCTCTGAAAATTGAAGAAACGACTCCGGCCAGAACTCACCTTGCATTGCGCGACGATTTCTAGGTACCGTCACTAGTTCCGCAATCTTACTTTTGCCCAGGATCATGCTTTGGTTTTCAGCTTCGAGAAGGGTCTTTTCCTGTTAACTATTGCTCCAAGTGGTAGAACCAAATGGAGACCCACATGCATGTAGAATATATCGCGAGCAGCTTGCACCTTGTTATACCGAAGCTTACACATACTCCGATATGCCTCTGAAGAGTCGGGGTCAGTAACTGATCAAGCGAAGATAGGGAGGGGGTGGGGGCAAGATTATGGCGCTGGATTACTCACTTTCGTGTCGACCTTTGCTCATATACCAACGAGGTGACTCAGGACAAAGGAAAACGAAACAGACCACAATTATTGCGGGCAGGCAAGCGGATCCCAGCATGAGTCTCCAGTTCAGGCCAGTGATTCCATGCTGGTCTGGGACATGATAGAATACGAGATCAGATGCATAGCCGACAAAGATTCCAAAGGCTGGCATCCAGTTAGTGTGGTTCTTCTGCAAATTTGAGACATGGCAGACCAGTCCACATTTGCCACTGCATCACCAAAGCACCTCGGATCTGAGGAGGGGAGCATTCAGCCGCATAGATGGGCACAGTAGCAGATTTTGGTCCTATTCCGAAGCCTGCCGTCAAAAGTCGAATTAGATAAGATCTACGGTGAACCAGAGACAAAGTATTGAAGAAACAATACCTAGTGCGAACCTGGCAATAAACATATGCCACCTAGATCGGAGTCAGCATACTTCTTCTAGATGTTCTCGGTTATAGAATGTTTTAGGAGCTGTTGAACATTTCTACAAGTGAGATTGAGACTTTGAGAAGGTAGGACCTACCACGAGCCAGTGAAAGCCTGCGTTGAATGTTAGTTCCACCTTGGAAGGTGTGATTTCTGCTCGGAAGGAAGTTTCTGAATCATCAACTTGCGGAATTACATACCTGCCAGATACAAGCCAGAGCAGAGAAACTACAAGTGAGGAAAATCGTTCCTCGGCGGCCAAACCAGTTATTGAAGGGAACCGTCAACCTTTAAAGATCAGCTTCGATTTCTCATAGGTTTAAGGAAATCATAGAAGAGACACTATACCAGCAGCCAATGAATGCGCAGCAAAGATAAGGTGCTGAGTTGACCAACCCTACGAGCCACGAGTCTCTTGAGCTATTCTTGTCAGAGATTCCAAATTGTTGCGAGTAAAATATTTGTCCCCCGTTTACAACAGTCTCGTCTGCGAAAATGGTCAGTCAAAAGCATCGAAACCGGATAACCTCCACCACCGGAGCCGAAAACATCATGCCGTGATTCGAAGATTGGAAGGGGCGGGACTCACCCATGCCTTGCACAGCTGCACAAGTTGAACAGAGAACGATCACAAGATAGAGGAGTCGAGGTTGAGACCATTTCTTGGCAATTTCCTTGCTTAAGACCTCACTTTCCTCCGTTGTAAGTCCGTCAACCTCGGCGTGCCGATTGGGATCCTGAGCAAGAATTGCGCCCAGTCTAAAGGCCCGAATATCTTCCTCATTGCCAACATTATTGGTCCTAACATATTCTTCTCCCTTCTGGGCTAGTTGAGCACGAGTGAAGCCAGACAAGGGGTTCGCAATTTTTGCATTGATGTTTGCTCGAAGCTGGTCGGCATCCACGTTTTCTGGAACGGCACCAGAAGCCTTAGGATTAACGGAAGTGTTCTCGATTTCGGTGTTGCCGCTGAGGGAATCGCTGCTGGACTCCTTCCGCTCCTTCTCGTGATCAGGGACCGCCATGATGTAAACAGTACCAATTGTTCTGGATCGCCAAATCTGTACAATCCGTCAAGGTAAATTGGTGAAAGTACTCACCCAAGAGAAGAGGACGAAGCTGTAACACAAAAGAATAATTAAATGATGAAATGGAAATCGGACAGCTAATGTATGCCTCGCCGCATTTCTAACTATGCCAGCTAGGAATTGAGGGGCACACGCGCACCTCAGCTGATCGTCACTGCAACATGAGCAGACCAAGGAAATTCATGAGCGGCTGAGGCTTTTAGGAGGTGGGAGAAGGAATCTGATTGGTCGTTCCGCCACGACCGGTTCCCGAACTGTGAGTAACAAGTTTGACGGGCCACGCCATTGAATTAGCTAGAAAAACATATAAAAGTTCTAGAGTCACATGCGGAGCCCAACTTTGATTCATCCGCTGTGGCCACCTTTACCAGAGTGCTTCCTGGCTAGAGGCCAACGATAGTCGCTCGCTTTGCTCACAGATTTAAGGAATCAGAGTTTCAACGTTGACTTCAAAGTGACAAAGTGGTGCTCTTTCGACGCCCCTCCACAAACGTCACAGTACATCAAGCTCAGGGTTCTGATAAACTTCTCCCCAGACAGAACATTTCCACCCACCACAAGAATGGGGACCTTCGCGAGCCCGACGTCATTTCCATAGCTGTGCGGCGTTTTCTGTAGTTTTGAGGGTGAGATCTAGCGAAAGAGCTGAATTGAATGGATAAGAATTGAGAAATCCCTGGGGAGATAAAAAGGCGGCCTCTTAGAATTGCTGCGATTCGGTGATCCTGGACGATCACTTTCCGATGTCTGAATGTATGACGTCGGACTTCATGGTTTTGACATTCGCTTGTCCTTATTCTCTTAACCTCTTCAAGTTAGACAGTCCCGTGACATCCCAATGTCGACTGCCAGAATTGCGATGCTGCAATCGGTGGCATTGGAGACTATATTGAGATCATGGCCAACTTCTACTTCAATGTCTGGACAAGAAGTAGGCTGAGCTGCCCATAATATGGCTATTCCGCCAGCGGAGGTTTAAAAGCTTGCACGTGACTCGATAGGAGAACCTTAAAGACCGGAGCGTGGTGCGCTGGTCCGACCGTGTGCGGAAATACTTGGTGACTTAGGTGAATAAACCCATGCCTTGTCTGGATCCACAGACGCCGCAAGACGGGGTACTAACGAATAAGAGAGCTGGAATTCAAGGTTTTGTGGAGGCGAACCTGCTACTTGTAGAAACACACTTCAGGGTAACGTCCATCCCTGCGTGCCGAAAAACCCTGCGTACCGAAAAAAATAATAGGTACTTTGACTTTAAGCATCTTAAAATCTATGCACACCTTAATACCTTCTATAATGTTTTATGAGTTATGTTCCGTGGCCATTCCCGGATACTCTAAACCCCTCCCACTAGAAAATCGCGTTCGCATCGTCGTCCTCACGCCTGATTTACAAAGAAACTCCTTTTATAAGGTAATAGAGTTCCTCCACCACAGCTCCACCACTAAGCTCATACTATCTTAATACTTTATAACAGGGTCTTATCGGAGCTCTAAGACCTCATCCCTTTACAGGAATTCGTCATTAGCCTTGTGGCTGCTGTTGCGGGCAAATTTACTGCGCGGCTCTGTACCTCGGATCACAATTTTGGCTTAGTACGAAACAATCCCGCACGTCCCATAATATTTACGCTGTAATTTAATTACGAAACCTGAGGCATGAAGGCCAATAGTGGCTAGAGGTATTGTTGTGCTTAATGCGCCACATCCAGCTTAGTAATAACTTTGATGCCTAGCGTAGCTAGTCCAGGCACGAAAATCGCAAACAAAATCTTGAACATAACCGCATTTCAAGCCAGCATCGACCCTATCGTCTCGCATCTACCAAAATCATGCATAATAGAGTTCCTAATTCTTAAGCACACGAAGCAGCATGCTAGTTGAACGACACAGCATGAGCCCTTAGAGATTTCGCAACTGGCTGGATTGCCGCGCTCGCAGCTGCGCATGCTGCCATCGTTGTTCAGCTGAGTTAATAAGCGCAGCCTACTTCTCAGCTCAACAAACCATTACGCATACCAAGTCAGCAAGTCAAGATTCACTGAGACTCTTTCTCTCCAACAATGCCAGATCGAGATCTCCGCCTACTCGCGCTCGATGGCGGCGGAGTCCGTGGCTTGTCAGCCTTTATGATCCTCCAGCAGCTCATGGAGACTGTAGACCCAGAGAATCCTCCGAAGCCATGCGACTATTTCGACATGATTGGGGGAACAAGCACTGGTGGGTAGGTGATTGTAATATTCGCAGACCAAAGATATATGTGCTGACCAGCTAGACTTGTCGCAATTATGCTCGGCCGCCTGAAGATGAGTATCGACGACTGCATCGATGCCTACCTGTCGCTTTCGGACCAGGTTTTCGAGAAGAAGAGGCATCGCGTCACAGTAAAGGGTAATATTCAGGGCAGGTTTGACTCGGAAGAGCTGGCCCGAGCCGTCAAGGAAGTGGTCACAGAGCAAGGGTTGCAGGTGGATGCGTTGCTCAAAGATGTATCAGATGATCCATGCAAGGTGTACGTTAGCCTTATACCCACTTGGAGTATCTAGCAAGTCCCTAATAGATCCAGGTTCGTGTGCGCGACAAGCAAAGAGACGAGCGAAACAGTATACTTGACAAGCTACAAGTCGCCGCGTGGCGGGAGTGACCTCCTTAATAGCGTTAAGATCTGGGAAGCCTGCCGTGCAACGTCAGCGGCGTCCTCCTTTTTTGATCCTATTGCTGTCGGACGGTATAGAGAAGAGTTTGTAGACGGAGCAACGGGAGCTAACAATCCGATATGGGAGGTCTGGAATCAAGCTCAGCTTATGTGGGGGCCGCAGCCGCTCGAGGGCCGGATCAAATGTGTAGTTTCGATCGGTACTGGCGTCCCCTCCTTAAAACCATTTCGGGACGATGTCTTACATATTGGTGAGACGCTTATTACCATTGCTACAGAGACGGAGCAGACGGCAGAAAAATTTCGGCGAGACAAGTCACACCTCGAGGATAATGGTCAATACTACCGGTTCAATGTTGATCGAGGTCTAGAGGAGATCGGGCTCGAGGAGTCGAAGAAGAGGAAAGAGATTGCCGCGGCTACACGACGCTATATCGGATCTCAGGGTGTGTTTAAGCAATTGCAGGCATGTGCAAACAATATAGCAGGAAGAGAATGTCAGTCCTGAAATTTTCAATTCTTAGTTTGTTTCAATGATTTATCAGTCATGTAGCTAAATGCTTATATAGACTTTGGAGAATATCGAATAGTCTTCAGTCTCAAAGGTATCCCAAGAGTGAGCAAATTTATAGAACGACCTACCGAGATGGCAGAGCTTGAACGAGTGCTCCTCCCAGAACGGTATAGCTGTCAGCAGAAGAGACTTGTACTTCATGGGCTCGGTGGGATTGGTAAGACACAGTTAGCGGTGGAGTTTGCCTCACAGCATCAGCGCAGGTTTAGTGCCATATTCTGGCTAGATGGGAGGAGCAAGGACAGCCTCGTACAGAGCATTGCAAGCTGTGCGAGCAGAATCCCAGAAGGCCAGATTTCCGAGTCGAGTAGGACATACTATGCTGGCAGTAAGGTCGACATCAACATAGTTGTCCGAGAAGTCATGGGCTGGCTTGCTCAGGAGGACAACGCTATGTGGCTGCTTATCTTCGATAATGTCGATAGGGATTACAACGGTCACAATCCTAATCCTGACGCATACGACATGATGCACTACTTTTCTGGCGCCGACCATGGCTCTGTGCTAATCACAACTCGACTAGCCAAGCTGGAGCAGCTTGGGAACTCGCAGCATTTGGGAAAGGTTGATCAGGATCAAGCACGAGCTATTCTTCAGACCCGGTATAAGAGGAAGCATGGTAAGTATGGACATTATCATATAAGCATAAGCATCGAGCTAATAATACTATTGTAGACCCAGCTGAAGGCGACCGCCTATTGGACTTCTTGGACGGCCTTCCGCTCGCAATTGCACAGGCAGGTGCATTTCTACATGAGACTGGAGTTGAGCCTCAAAGATATGTCGAGTTCTACAAGGAGAAGTGGAAAGAGCTTATGGAATCCTGTGACTGGGAGGGCGCCCCACTCCAGGACTACCCCGATCGCAATGTCTGGACGACCTGGGCTATCTCATTTGGTGCCATTCGAAAAACTCACGAAACTGCGGCCAACCTTCTTCTTCTCTGGGCATTTCTCAACAACAAAGATCTGTGGTACGGTTTATTTGCAGCAGCATGCAATGCGTCTACGACTACTGCGACACGCCTATCAGAATGGATTGGAGACATCGCAACGAATGAGTTAGCCTTTACAAAAGCAATTCGATTACTACGCAACTATTCATTAATTGAGGATGTTCAAGGCCTAAGAGGCTATGCTACTCACCCAGTTGTCCACAGATGGGCGTACTACTCCCAGGGTGAGGATTTGCGACTACAACTTGCTCAGCTAGCAGTAATCGTTGTTGGATGGGCCGTACCCCATAGCTCATCGCTGGACTCATCTGCTCTACAACGCCGGCTTCTACCTCACGCGCAAGCGTGTTCTCGCTGGGTTGTGATGAAAGGGGCACGGCAATGGTCTACTCAGGAAAGCGGAAGCAGTGAGATCAAGTTAGTTCAAGAACGAGTTGGGATACTAGGTGCAGTTCACAACTTAGGGATTCTCTACCAAGAGCAAGGCAAGCTCGACGAGGCAGAGAAGACGTACCAGCAGGCGCTGCAAGGCAAAGAGAAGGCGCTCGGTGCAGAGCATACGTCGACTCTCCGCACAATTAATAATTTAGGGAGTCTCTACAAAAACCAGGGCAAGCTCGACGAGGCAGAAAAGATGTACCAGCGGGCGCTGCAGGGCAACGAAAAGGCGCTCGGTGCAGAGCACACGTCGACTCTTGACACAGTTAATAACCTAGGGATTCTCTACCAAGAGCAAGGCAGGCTCGACGAGGCAGAGACAATATACCAGCAAGCGCTGCAAGGCAGAGAAAAAGCGCTCGGAATAGAGCATACGTCGACTCTGAGCGTAGTCAACAACCTAGGCAATCTCTACCAAGAGCAAGGCAAGCTCGACGAGGCAGAGAAGATGTACCAGCGGGCGCTACAGGGCAAAAAGAAGGCGCTCGGTACAGAGCATACGTCGACTCTCCGCACAGTCAATAATCTAGGGAGTCTCTACCAAGAGCAAGGCAGGCTCGACGAGGCAGAGGAAATGTACCAGCGGACGCTGCAAGGCTACAAGACGGCTCTTGGTACGGATGTTGAAACCTACATCCCGGCGCTTCACACAATATGGGGACTCGCTTCTCTTTTCGAAAGTCGAGCTGACCTTGCGAAAGCAAGGATCATGTATTCAAAGGCTCTCGAAGGGTACGAGAAAGCTGTCGGACCAGACCATCCAAGGTCACAGAACCTGCGGGACATATTGCATGCGTTAGGTGCTGAGAACAACAAGTGCTAGATAGCGCTTCTAGAAGCCCAAAGCCCAGTTCTTGCCCGGAGGGTTGATCGCTTTAGTCGTCGTGGAACATTGGCAGGCGATATTAAAGGCGAGGGGAAGTAAACATTTGATTCACATAGGATTCCTGAGGTCAGCTACTAGTTTCAAACACTGTTTAAGGGCTTTCTCCCCCGATGGAGTGAGAAGCTGTTGGCCTAGGGCCTTCTCTTCTTTCGAGCGCCACCTATGATTACCATGATACAGGGTAGCCAGAGAAACTCCACTGCGTTTTGATCTGGCATTATATGTTCGAGGCTCTCCCGGCAGGGAGGCCTCTGCAAAGGCTTTACTGGCGCGGTCGCTCATAAGGCATTCCCTCCGTACCTTACATGGAGATGGGGATGGGGATTGGAACGACTGAGTGGCGGATTGAAACTACTGAGTGGCAACTCCGTGTGGAGGCAGACATGTGGCTGCCGTGGAAACTTCTAGAAGAACGCCATACTGCGCCACACTTTCACGTGATATTTATAAATTGCGTAATAAAATACGACTAGCGTGGCTGTGAATACAAGGTAAGGGCAATAAATCCTGCCTCGCTTATTAAGAGGCTAGGCATTTTGTGTACCTCCCACTTTTTGTCCGGATAAATCCGGCAGGCAGATTTCCTTGTGCTCTGTGTCTTCAAACCTTTGGAGTTATATTTAAACTTGATAAAAGCTCTATACTACGGGCCCGAGTTCCGGGGACAGGTCGATTATTATAATAAAGCAGGGGGTATTAGCTATAGCAGCTTTTGACGCTTTTAATAGGACGATCGACAATATAGCCAAACTATAATATTTTTCTGACTTCATTCGAGCCCTTGTAGAGAAATAGCCAAAGAACAATTACAAACTAATTATAACTTTATATATTTACGTGGTGGAGATTTAAGACCCTCAAACTATGAAGTTTTTTCGGCACACGGGGTTTTTCGGCACGCAGGGATGGACGTTAGGGGTTTTTTTATCCACTGTACACACGAGTACCTGCGAGTAAGCGAGCGTATCCTCAAATTGTTCGCAAGGCAGATGATTGGTCGGTCAGCCGCCCCAAAGCTTAGGCTATGCTTACACCACGTGCACAACCGAGAACAAGTCGACCAGCCAGTTCACAATGAAGCCCCGATTCATCTGTTGACCAAACCTTCGCAACTCCCCCCAGATTTACACGCAACCTCAACCAAAATACCATTGAGTTAGGCTACCTGATGCCTCTCAATGCTCGAGCTGTGAACCGCTAATGTCTGGTCATGCTCTTTCCATGAGTGCTTCAACGGCTTTACCGCTTTTGTTTTTCAACTCGCTGTCTGAAACACGTGTCAGGGAGCAACAGCTTTGATTATGTCGACGCATCCCATGAAGCCCAAAATGAAGAGGAGAGGGCTACCGAAGACAAGATTAGGTTGCCGTACTTGCAAGTAAGCCTGATCAGGAAGAGAGGCGGTGCCCCAACTCTCCATCAGGAGTTCCATTGCCACTTGCGCTGACCACGATTCAGGAAACGACGCGTGAAATGTGGCGAGGAAAGGCCGGTCTGTGTCCGTTGCACCAGTTTCAGAGTCCAATGTGACGGTTATGAGAATGAAGGCCCAAATTGTGAGAAGAGGGCATTGGCGATTGCTGTTTCTCGGAAACCCCTGTTACTTCCCAAACGAGCTTCTCCTTCTCTTGTAAACAATCCTTCTCACGTTTTGTTCCACTCCCAAAAAGATCACCATTACTTCGAAGTCTTCTGCACCAAAACTGCTTTTCAGATTCTGCCATATTACGATGCAGGAATCTTCCGGCAAATGCTTCTTCAGGCCTGCGTGTCTGATGATTCTCTTCGGCATGCTGTAGTTGCTCTGGGTGCAATGGATATGAAGATGGAGATGCTTGACGAATTCGAATCCCTGTCCTTGGATGTCCAGGATAAGAGCTCGCATTTGCATCATCTAAATGCTTTGAAAGAGTATTCGGTTGCAATCAGTAAGATGAGGGTGAGCGCTTTCCCTGCTCCTGTAGAACAATTACCTCAATGTAGATGATTATTAAGTACATTCAACAAGACTGAACTGTATTTAGGCCGCTTCATTGGAAGGCAGATCGAATATCAGAATCGCTTTGCTAACATCACTCATGGTACGAGAATTTCTCGGGGCAATGACATTCCCTGGACACTTGTCAAACGCTTTCTTCTCCCGTTGTTCTGTGAACATGTTCAAGCTTGACCATCCCAATCAGGCATGCTGATCCGAGACTCTAACAACTAGATCCTTTGCTTCGAAGCTTGGAACGGCAATCTGGACTTTGCGGTACGCCAAATCCAAACCGGTTTGAGGCTCATCAGAGAGTGGCATGAATCTGCTCAATCTCTGCTTGCCGGGCCTGTCGGATCAGATCCTGCCTATAGCGGCAGTCTTGAGGGCGAGCTGGTTCGAATCTTCAGCCGACTGGACACCCAAATCGTATCGTTTTCAGAGCAGCCATCTCCGGAATATCACGCAATGATCATTGTAAGTCGTAATCTCCTGATGATTTGCTGTTTCTTCGAGAGATCTGAGTCCAGGAACTTAACGGGAGCTGTCATAAATATTTGTCTTAGGAGCTTGGCTTCTCAGCTCTTCAGCTCCCTCTCGAGATTCAGAAGAGCTCCAAACTAAGTCGATGGCAGGCCAGAGGACGCAAAGTGCTGGAGCGCATGCCACTCATCTTCACATCTCTGTCCGAAGCGAGTATATGCGAAGAAGCAATTATTAGGTAAAGCATACTGACAAAGCTCTCTGCCTGTGGAGCTAACAAAATGTCAAGAAGAGCCATGGCTTTCGTGTGCCACGAAATTCCATTAGAGAAACCTCCTCCTCCGCTTCATAGTAAGAATTATGGTTTCCTAGCTTCTTCCCCATAATCCGAGCCTGTTTTGCTTCACCCCATGTACTTGTACCACCCAGAAAGAGATCCTACTGTTCAATATATTTCTGGCACATTCTAGATTCGGAAAATACTGACCTAGTGATATTGCAGCATTCCCGATGAATGGCTGGCACTCCTGTAGCGAGCCAAAAGTTCTAGCAACACTGGAAAGTATGGCTGCTGATTCTATGCGTTGGAAGACCGCATTTGCGCCCCTGTGGAAGCGTCTCAAAGAGGAGAACAACCCCTCTGATTTATTCCCCGCAGCCTTGATGAGGAATCGTATTGTGTCGGCGCTTATGGGCTGCACGGCACCCCTCGTTGCCAATGAGGAAGATTTCGACCATCATCTCGACGAGTTTAGGGTAATGGTTGAGATGTCGGAATATATGCTCGGCACTCTAGATGGGCAGGGAACTCAAAAGGCCAGACACTTCAAGAGGCCAGCGTTCAATTTTGATTCTTACACTGTAATCCCTATGTTCCTAACTGCACTAAAATGTCGGGATCCTTTGCTGAGGAGGAAAGCCATAGCACTATTGCTCAAGTACCCCAGAAGGGAAGGAGTGTGTGACAGTGTGTGTATGGGGAAATTGTGTGAATGGACAATGAGAATTGAGGAGGAATATATTGACAAGGATGGATGGGTACCAGGTTGGGCCAGAGTTCGCGGCGTCACTATGGATAGGGATCGCGAAAAGGAAAATAGTGGGATATTAATGTGCGAGCAACGAGTTTCAGCGGCATCCAACGAAGTGGCGATCAGATCAACTCACTTATCTTGGAACTTCTCCGAGATTCTCGCGAATACGGCAATTGGACCGTCAGAATAATGAATAGGATGAGAACTTCAGTATACACCTTGATTTAACTACGGAGTATGTAGCGGCAGATCCGACTTGGGCGCTTGCCAAATATGCATACTGGCACTCTGCTGGAAAGTATCTTGGGTATGGGACATTCAAAGTTGCCCCCCCCCACCCCCCCTGAATGATCACAGGAGCGCAGCACATCAAAATTTCCCAACCAAGAAAAGCCGACTCCTATGCGCTGAAATCCGACCACCACCTCCCCTCACGAAAGACAACGAAAGCCTGAAGCTCAAGAAGCTCGACAAAACATCATTCCCTAGAGTTTCCACCAACATTCTCAAGATCCTTGGGTTTGACGGGTCGAGGAACAGGGGTTGTCGGAGGTGTCGGCGCAAAGCCATGCTGATAAAGCTCTCGATCGATCTCTTGCTCCACTACGAGATCCCTCCACTCATCGAGCTCTTTCCAATAATCCTCCCACCTCGGGATGGCCATACCTTGAGCTGCAGCGAGCTTTCGTTTAGCATCGCGGGCTTGGTTGATGAATCGACTGTGCGGCTCTTGTGCTTGCTTAAGCTGAGCGATGATGGATTCTGATGTTTTTGGTTGAGGGATCTTCTTACCCATGATCCGGATATTTCTGAAGTTGGACTTTGGAATAGGTTGAAGGCTGCTTTCGATTTTGTGTTTTTGCGAGGAAAAAGAGTCGTTAGCTCTGGACCGTTGCGCCGATATATGATCCTCCGGTTCAATGATCATCGACGACGGAATCTTCTCGAACCCGCAAGGTGACACCCTGATTTTGGGTAATATCAGGTTGTTACTGATACATGGCTCTGTTGTTATGGATTGCTCTGTCCCAACTTCAAGAGCCATCCACGGCTGTCTGGGAGTCACTCATATTACTCACTGACAACGACATCTTACACTTCTTCCTCCGGGCTTTAGACCGCCTGTCAATGTCCTCCCAGTCGACTTTCCAATTCAAGATGCTCTCCGTAAGCTCAGGGTCTTCGTTGCGGGGAATATATTGAGCACATTGGGCTTCAAGTGCCTGTAATTGGATCCGGAGAAACTTGAGCTCTGATTGATCTGCCTCAAAATCATTCTCTCTGTGGGCTGTTAGACTTAGACTGCGACATTAGTCCAAAATTGACCTACATCTCTGCAATCCTATACTCTAGAACCAGGATTCTCTCAGCTGCCTTCTCAACACGTGTTATAAGTAAATCGTGAATGTGCTTTCTGGTGTCAGTGACTAGGTCTTACACAAAACTTTCCATGGGCCTACATCTGACTCTTCTTTCCTACGTTGAAATTCTTCAAGAGTGACGGCCATTCTTGAAGCTAGGTCTTCAGCTTCCTGTGCCATTTCCTTGGCCTTTGCTGAAGACATCTGCTGTAAATTCCGACGAAGCGGTGGTCGCTGACCACCAGTAGACGTGTCTGGTAGACGCATTTTAATGCTCTGTGTTGGGGTAGCAGGGCCCCAGAATGGGTCATCTTTCGGCACCGGTGTTCCACTTCCACTGCGGGGATGGTTCGGCTGCTTGTGCTTTTCTTCACCTCTCAAAATCATCTCAATCCTGTCTACTTGCGAGTGAACAGCGGTCACTGCACCAGCCTCCAGCTCCTGGGCTGTTGACAGACGTAGCACTAGATCATTCAACCTTTCGATAAGGACATCCTTGCTGTCTTGAGTAAGGTCTTGCTGACTGGGAGATGAGTCCAAGAAAGCTCCTTTTGTCGGCGAGGAGAATTGCCGGTGGAGGACGGGAAAATGACTGATTCCTAGGTATTGTAGACTCATTTTGCTGCCAGCGGCAGTGGCCGTAGGCGAGGTTGGTTATGAGCGAGGTGGTGGGAATCCTGGCAAATAGCAAAGAGACAAGGGATAGCTAGCCAGAACGGTACAATTAATGTGTCGAATGCTGACTCTATTGGCAAATCATGGAAACAATGCTGCGAGGAAGAAGAGACGACATTATCAGAGTGTGTTAGAATTCATTGGCTGTTGTAGTGGGGAGATATTCACCAGCCACGCTAGCCCAGCCACTCTAGCGGGAGGAGAAAAGTGGCCGATTTTGACAAATTCAGCGGACTCCAGAAAATCAGTATTTACTACACAGCAAATTAATTTCTTTTCTCTCTACGACTTCTTACAGTCATACCAGATCTCGCAAGTCCTACATACGTCTTTTGCAGCTTTAATTGACTTGTGTAGTCTCAAAAAGAGGGCAGGAAAGTTGAGGTGTTGGGTTGGCGCAGGGGCCAATTTCGGCCGCCGCTTATTTCTCCTACGTAGAGACCACTTTCCCATTCGGGGAAGCTTAAGATTCTGCCGCTGCTCACCGCTTTCCTCTCGTCATCACTAATTTATTCACTTACCTTCCATCTTTCCTCCATCAATTCAGACGAACTCCTCACTATTTCAAACCTCCCAATTACCGAGGAAAGTTTGTCTCGAAATACCGTGTGGGTTGTTGAGTTGTGAAATCCGTCACAATGTCTGCCGGAGTAGGTTTGTTTATTTATTCTGTGACTCTTCATATTTGTGCATGATGGGAAAGCTTACAGTAAGCCAGGACCTCCAGCCTTCCTTGGAAGCCGTACGGGATCTGCTGAAAAAGTTCAATGGCAAACCGAATGCTCCAAATCGAGTCCCCGTCTTTTCTGAAATCTCCTCCGACCTGATCACTCCTTCACAGGCATACCTCAAGATCTCCGCACAATACAAGTCCGAGTTCTCCTTTTTATTTGAGAGTGCGGCGTCGGAGAGGGTTGGAAACTACAGCTTTGTGGGTGCAGGTCCTCGAAAGGTCCTCAAAACTGGAGAAGGACATGGCGAGTCTGTGGATCCACTCCCAGGTCTGGAGGCAGAGCTTGCGATGACCAGGGTGGCAGAAGTTCCAGGATTGAAACTACCACCACTCACTGGAGGAGCCATTGGTTATGTTGGTTACGACTGCGTGCGGTACTTTGAGCCAAAGACTGCCAGGCCGATGCAAGATGTATTGAAAGTGCCCGAATCGTTATTCATGCTGTTCGATACGATCGTCGCCTTTGATCGATTCTACGAGGCTGTAAAGATCATCACCTACCTTCACATTCCCGAGGATCCTTCAAATCTTGAAGATGCCTATAGGAAAGCCGAAACTACCATCTTCGAGATGATCAATGTGCTTCTGTCCGGAGATGCAACCCCCCCCTATCAACCCCCTATAAAACTCGACCAGAAATACACTTCGAACATCGGACAGGCAGGATACGAAGGACATGTCAAGAAGTTGAAGGAGCATGTTATGGCAGGTGATATCATCCAAGCTGTACCGTCTCAACGAATCGCTAGGCCAACTTCTCTTCACCCCTTTAACATATACCGACAACTACGGAGAGTAAACCCATCTCCATATCTGTTCTACATAGACTGCGAAGGATTCCAAATAATCGGTGCTTCTCCAGAACTTCTTGTGAAAGAAGAAGAAGGACGCATCATTACCCACCCGATTGCTGGAACTGTGCGAAGGGGGAAAAATCTCCAAGAAGACGATGTGCTTGCGGAAGAACTTCGACAGTCATTAAAAGATAGAGCAGAACATGTCATGCTTGTTGACCTTGCGAGAAACGACGTCAATCGAGTGTGTGATCCGTTGACTACCAGAGTCGATCGCTTAATGGTTGTGGAGAAGTTCAGCCATGTCCAGCATCTGGTTTCGCAGGTTTCCGGAGTCCTGAGAAAGGGCATGACTAGATTTGATGCTTTCAGGTCTATATTTCCCGCTGGTACCACCTCTGGAGCACCCAAAGTAAAGGCAATGGAACTCATTGCGGAACTGGAGAAGGAGAAGCGAGGCGTCTATGCTGGAGCCGTGGGCTACTTTGGTTATGCGAGCGTTGATACCGATGGCAACGAAACCGAGGGAGCGATGGATACCTGTATTGCCTTGAGGACCATGGTGTTTAAGGACAAGATCGCATATCTGCAAGCAGGTGAGTATTCCTTGCCAGGGGTCGGACACTCGAGGGAATCAATTCTTGGAGAATGAAATGCTAATTGTCTGCGCCATATTAGGGGGCGGCATAGTGTTTGATTCGGATCCCTACGACGAGTACATCGAGACGATGAATAAGCTCAGGGCCAGCATGACTTCCCTCCAGAATGCCGAGGAGCGATATCTGAAGGAACAAATGAATGGAGGAAAGCCGATGCTGACTCCTTACCCCACCAAGAAAAGGGAGCAGCAAGATGGGTACTTTGCATGATAAAAAATAAAAATTGGAGTCAATCTTTCCTCTCCTGATCAGCCGTTTTAGTGTAGACCAGACCAGTTCAGTCCTCATTGGCCAACTCAAAGCCCCTGATCGCTTCTCATATTGAAACAACCCTCACCTTACTAAACGCGTTTCTCCACCTCTTTCACGCGCCACCCACGCCTCATCAAACACTCTAGAACATCTGAAATGGCATGAAAATGACTCACATAAGAGATCTCCGCGCCCTCCCTTGTCGAATCCGTTTCTTTCCACCTTTTGATAGCTGCCACGAGAAGATTGACAAGGATCAACCTCTTCGCCATCAATGCATTGATTTCAAGAAGGAAAATTTCACAAAGCGATTGGACTTCGAGTAAGCAGCTCCTGGTGATGTGTCGTCGAAGTCGCGCAAAATTGCGACAGGCATAAAGGTAATCTCTCTTGGATATATTTCCTGGTGGATTCTTCTCACGCGCTTCACGATCCCCCTCTTCATTCTCACATCTGCCATCATTCCACTTAATGGACGTCTCTTTCATTTTCCCTCAGTGAAGTGATATATACAAGCTTTAATTTATCTCCCTTCTTTTCCAACATTTCGCGAAGTTATACACAATGTCCCAAGCAGAAGCCACCGGAGCCCTTGGCCTCAAAGACAAGCCCCTCCCACCCAACGGCCGTCCGGGCACTTCAGGAACAGAACTCGGGCTGCGTGCGAATCGCGAACAGGCATCCTCAGCCTTCCAGCGTGCCCAACGAGCAGAGCAACAGTACCGCGCCAAACGCCGCGCCACGTACGCCAAAAATGACATCAAGAAGGCCAAAGAGCATTTCAAGAACTCGTGGGTGAGCTTCAAGGCGGGCATGGTATATAGTTGGCATGTTGTGAGGGCGGGGCCGGCAGTGATTAGTGAAGGGGCGAGGGTCAAAAGGGATGCGCAGAAGGAGAAGGGGGAGGCGAAGAAGAGGGAGAAGGCTGCCGAGAAGAAGAGGAAGTTGGAGGAGGCGATTAAGAAGACTGAGAAGGCGACGGAGGATGAGACGGCGAGTGCGGAGACGCCTGCTGCGTAGGATATCTGTGTGGCATGAGTTGGCTTGGAACAGGAGTTAGGACGGGCTCTGGGTTGAAGGGATACTGTTGGAAATGAAGAGGCTTTGGGATTGGGAGGCATTTTCATTTGTCAATTGCCTAATATACCCTTACTTTCTTTCCTTTGTCATTTTACGGTCAAGTGAATCTTTACTCATCCCAAGACTAACTTTACAAAAAACATGAGGATGTTGTCGTCGAGGTAGCGTTGAGTAATTCAAATACTTGTATATCCCCTTGATACTTAAATCATGTGGAATTGTTCAAGTACTACCAGATCTGTTCAGTACAATCATTCGCCCTTCCACAACGTGGAAATTCCAGCATCGGATGAAGGTAGGAGAATACTTCTTCATCCCTTTGAGATTTTTTTATCCGTTGAAGATAATTTGACTATTACGAACCCCCAAACTTCACAACTTCGCTTTACTCACATTTAGATTTCATGATCAGGAGTCGAAATCGCAGGGTTTATCGATCTCAGCGCAACAAATGGCTTCTGAACAGGCGAACCATGTCTCACAGCCCCGGAAATCTTTTCGGATTGAATGAGCAAAGCCATGCCACCCATTTCATACGAGTTCTAAGCATAGCGGCTTTCAAGACCACTAATTCATTTCAACCATCCATCTCCCGCTGAAACTTGATGCATTTCACAATATTCTGCAAAGTGACAGCCCCCCCACTTCCATTCTTCCTCTAGCCCATTTTTGATATCACGAAAGCCGCCGTTCTCCCCCACCCTCCATTCGTCAGATGAGCGCCTCCCCAGTATTCTCCCCCTCAAATCCCAGTTCTTTCAACTTCCCCAACCTAACCTTCTCAATCTGAGACTCCTTAGCCTGCCTCTCCTTCGCAAGCTTATGCACCACTTCCGCCTCCGCCTTCTCATATCCCGGCGGGGGATCATCGTCTTTATCTAAATCGATCTCTCCCAGCAACAACACATTTTCGCCTCTCACTAGGAAGATGCCTTTGGGGATGTCGGCGTAGAGTCCTGGCTGTGTGGGTGTGGAAGGATTGCTGGAGGAGGAAGTAGAGGGTGGGGGAACGAAGACGCGCTCGACTGTGGATTGGAGGACGAGGTTTGCTGGGGGTAATTGTTAGAAAGGGAGGAGAGGGGAAGGGGATGTAGGTACCGAATTGGTCCCAGCTGCGGAGGACACCGATTAGTTTTCTGCCGTCGCGGAGGGCGACCATGAGTTTTTCTAAAGTAAGTAAGATTAGCCCATTTGTTTCCCTTGAAAAGTGAACGCATGATCCCAAGTAGACGTGCTTGATCCTTGGAAAGTACGGAGCAAAGACAGAGCGACGGCTGAGAGCAGAGCCACTGCCCCCGAGGAAGATTTAAAAGTGAAGACAGAGAAATCCGTACTATCAGTCATATCTAGTAATTGCGCAGCAGTGGTGAACATCTGCGGCGGCAATTGCTGGTTCGGAGGTGGTGGCATGCCTGGTCCTGGAAGTGGCATTTGCGCCCCGCCCGGCGCTCCCTGTGGAGGGACTTCCTCAAGTGTGAGGTTTTCCATTTTGCACAATGGGCGATGAGGTCAAGAATTCGATATCATGAGCTCCAACCCATAGTCGCGTGCGTTGGGAGAAATCTCTGTGATGGCAGGGGAGGCGAGAGATGAGTCGGTGGAAACGAACGTTGGGCTGAACTTTGGTGACGTTTCTGGAGAGGAGAGCCGCATGCAAGGGACCACATCGAGCCACAAAAAATTGGACGGGAATAAAACGCGTTTCTTTAGTGAAATCGACTTTTGATTACTCAGCGGCTTGGACGATTATCTTATTCTAAAGGTCTAGAGGCCTTAAGAACACAGATAAGATATCAAGCCGCTTTCTACATGTACAGGTCTTTTGTGTTAAATTTACGTCTGCCATCGACGCCTCCTTCCTATGCATGCCCATTTTATGCCCCTGTCTGAAAACGCCATGCAAATGCAAAATGCAAAATGTCTTATGAAATGCCAAAACCCCCATGAGAATGCTCCGCATTTTGGTTGGTGCTTGTGGGGATAACCAAATCGACAAGGTCTGTCAGTGCCGGATCAATGAAGTTGGCCATTGGATTAAAAAGTACGGCAGAATCCGACTTGATTGTCTTCTAGTGCAGGGGAAATGATCAACGATGATGTTTGCCAAAGGAAACGACCCAGCCTGCGAAGCTACGCTCCTTGTACCGACGACCTGACTGAAACTGGAGAAACCGAGGAAATTCACCGCGAATTTTGCAATCTCTGCTGTTTTCGGACCCCGACATCCTATAGCTCTCGATCCAGGGGCTGACGTAGGCAACCTCGACCTGTACGACAAGTGCTGTTGCGCCGCGACTGCAGTGTGGATGGATAGAACGCCGGGCCCGCAAGGCTACCGCTGAATGGTTGACCGCTTGAGAGCTTCAAGGAGTTCCGGACGGTGTTTGAGAGCTTCTGAAGCTTCCGCAAAGTTTGCCCACTGTCGAGTCCTCTTATGCTTCTCCGGCCAATCTGCCTCCTCCCTTGTGACCGTGACCTCGTAGAACTGGTATAGAGACTTGGGGGCGTCTTTGGACATGTGCTTGGGAGCTCGAGTATCTCTGATTGTGCCGAGATCATAGTCGACGTTGCAAACAATTCCTGCCTCTTCCCATGCCTCCCGCTGTGCAGCCTCAGTGCAACTCTCATCAGACTCCCATCCGCCCTTGGGAAGGACCCAGCCGTGTCTTCGAGTGGACTGGATCAAGAGGACGTGGGTTTTGGCTTCGTTCAAAGGTACTACGCCTGCTACTAGTCTATCCCCGGACTCGCTGTATCCTAAAGGACCGTCAGCTTGAATTCTGTGCTGATTTGTAAGAGAGAAGTCCAGGCAGGGCATCCTCCTCAAATTGGGAAATTCTCAACTTACTCTGCTTGGAGCGGCCTGTGCGGGACTCCATTGAGCGGCTTGACGACGACATGATAATGAAGACAGTGCGCCACCTCGGTGACGAGGGCGCCCGAGAGGATTTGCTCCTCTTCCGAGAAGTTTGGAATTTGTTGCAGCTTTTAAAGCTCGGGCATGGTGGAATTTGTGGGGTGGCGCCTGCTTGGGAGACTAAAATTGCTGCCAGGGGAACACAGAAGCAAGAAAAAGTTCGAGATTGAAGAGGCGGACCTGGTGGGAAGGTGCTAGGTAGTAGAGGAGAGGTGGTCTGGCAGTGAGAAAAGGACGCTGATGGGGGTGGAGGTGGAGGTGGAGGTGGATGTGGAGGAAGCCTTGGTCTAGTACGGAGTAAATTATTTGCTTCGACGTTACGCAGAGAAGCAGCAAAGCTACTTGCATCCGCCTAGCCATGACTGGCAGATAGCCTCTGTTTGGAGGCGCTCTACGCCGACTTGGCCACGGCGTCTGGAAGGGAAGTGGAAGAACGAGGTTCACATGCAGCACCCCCACTACTCGTAAGTAACAACATCAGAGTCGACTGCCTGCACAGCACCATCACCGGACAGCGCAGCAATGCAATGTATTCAGAGCCAAACAGCCTTTGCCGGCAGGCTGACCCTCGCACATGGCACAGCTGCAGCAGCTGCTGCATATTGGCCCGCCCTGCCGGCTCCGACAAATGCAGATGTAGATGCAAATTCTGCATTCTACAAGTACCTGTCTCCAGACCTCTTCCGCTCCCTCTCCTTCTCTCCTTCCTCCCCCCTTCAATCGCCTAGGCCCAGGGCCAGGTACTCCAGGACGGCTCTTATATCTGCGCTGCAACCCTCAGCTCGTCCCCCGTTGCGACTCGCCATCCCACGTCGGCATCCTGTCCGCATTCTGTCCGCATTCTCCTTCCCTAACCGAAGTAGCCGCCTCATCGTCAGCTTCCGGTGGTGTGTACGGCCCTGCGGGATGCAGACCCTGGGCTGCTGGGCATGCCAAACGCGCGCTATTGGTAAGAGACGTAACCCTAAATCCAAAGCCATTCTCCAATGGTTTTCCGTGCCACGAGGAACGTGTTTGATCGCTTCGACGACGTTCATCTACAGCGTTGGCTTCGGATTTTCTTTGCCTTGAACAGCCCTCACCACTGTCACCAGCCCTCACCAGCCCTCACCAGCCCTTACCCAACCCCCACTCTCCTTAGGCCTCTTAGAACCGCCCATTCAGTCTGGAATCTCTGGATGGTGCGTCGAAGGCGGCCGGCCCCCGCACTACTCGCATCTGCTGCTCCTTACTCAACCTGATGACTAGATACCACGGATCGAGGCTCAACATCCAATATCAGAAGAATGACGTTCTGATTTAACATAGGAGTAGCCACGTCAAACATCACCGATGGGAACGATATTTGAAGAAAGAAGTCCTAGTACAGCGCCAGGGTGACTGGGTCTCCGATTTCCTTGTAAGCTGTCACTAAAGATCGCGCAACTTTCAAAGCGAACGTCCTTCTCTACATACGAGCCACCATTAGTGGCACTTTTAAATCCTGACGAGCCACTTCCGCATACACGTAAACTAAATAAGCTTGTCGTTCCGATGCTAATAATGAAAATAGGAGATTCAACAAGACTGCTTCAAATAAGTTAAATGGAAGAATGAAGCCTTAATTCGGTACACGGAGTCGCATCTTCATCTTGTATACAAATTGCCCGCCAATGGCGTTCTGCTTTCCTTCATCGAGGCGCGCATGAGAAGTTTCAAGGGGGCGACTGATTGCTCGAGGATGTCGACTCCAATTACTGTTTGGCAGATCGCAGATTCAAATGGCATGGAGGCAGCACAATTGTGATACCGTGATAACTGTGGTCGTGGTCTCATAAATCAGACGTTCTCTGATTCTCTACGCATGACATAAGCGAGATTCATCGAGATCAGTCAGTAGTCCAAATCAAGTATAGTGCGAAAGGAACCCCGGGCACTCTTGCGGTGGAAGAAAAAGCTGCACAATTTAGCGGGCCTAGTCCTTCTCAACCAAGGACAAAATATCGACGTCACTTTCGCGACTGTGAAGCACAACAGATGCAAGCCCGTATACAGGGAGACGAGCTTATGTTAAATAGTTGCTTCTGCCCTCTTTACAAATCTTTTTACTTTATTCTTGCGAATTCTCTGCGATCCAAAGTTGCGGAAGGAGACAGTGAGTTTTAAGTGGAATCACTCATTTTTACCGCTCTTATGGACAAAATCAACTCGCTCCTGAGCCCTATTGGTGAGCAGCCAACCCAATTACACTGGATATAATTGCTGAAAAGTGGACAGGATACAGCAACAACAGTTGTGGCTATTGCCACAGCAAATCTGGAAGTAGGTCACAGAAACGTAAATCTTCCACACCGTTTGTCACCTGGTCTCAGGTTTCTAGCGGGTTGTCCTTTTTTGCACTGGAATTTTCCCCTATTTTGGCTCTCTGCAGGGCATCGAACTTTTTTCTACCCGAGTTTCTGCCCAATATTTACTTTTTGGCTGCTTAGGCTTTTCATATTACGCATCGACAACCTCCTTGAGCACTGGGTTCTATCAATGTCTACTTAATCGCGGTTGGAGAAGGTCAGGAAGTTTGCTCTACAAGCCTGACCAGCTGGCATCATGTTGCCCTCAATACACAATTCGTCTCGATTCCGAGCTCTTCCATGCTTCGAAAGATCAACGGCAGGCTCTGAATCGGTTCAACAAGCATATCCTTGGCGATTCTTACATCAAAGACACGGCAAAGTTCTATCCTAGGTCACGCGAGCAAGCCAAGAAGCGCAACACCGACTTTGATTTAGTGGAGCGGGTTCATGAAGGCGAAAAGGGACACCTGAAAACCCCGCCTGAGCCTTCATATTCCTTGACAGTCACGCTCGAGCCGGATGAGTTCACGGAGGAGAAATATGTCCTGTTCGAGAACTATCAACGTCTGGTTCACCATGAACCTCCACACCGAATATCGAGACCGGGCTTCAAGAAGTTCCTCTGCAATTCTCCACTGCCTCGGTCAGCAGAGAAGTTTGATGGTCGGGAACGCCGATTGGGATCATACCATCAATGTTATCGAATCGACGGGACACTTGTCGCCATTGGAGTACTTGATCTCCTTCCACAATGCGTTAGTGCCGTGTACTTTATCTATCACGAATCTGTCCATCAGCATGGCCTTGGAAAAGTTGGTGCTTTAAGAGAAATTGCCTTGGCAAAGGAAGAAGGATACAAGTGGTGGTATGCAGGATTCTACATCCACAGCTGTGTCAAAATGAGATACAAAGGAGACTACACGCCTCAGTACATGCTGGATCCTGGGTCCTACAACTGGGATCCGCTGGACGACGAGATGAAGAAAAGGCTGGATAGCAAGAAGTTTGTGAGCCTTTCACTTGAACAAGCAGGTAAGACCCGAGGCTGTCCTATTTACGTTGTGTCCGACTTTTTGCATTTGGAAAATCATAAATCTCTACTCGTCCACCTTCCCGTCCGTCTTGGAGTTTGGCACGGCCCTAATGTCGCTTTTCTTCCCAACCCAAAACATTAAAAAGTCTGGTTATGATATGTCCCGAGCCAGTTGGAACATGGGAAATAACGCCGATGTTTCTGAGTTCAGTTCTTCTAAATGTCGGACATTAATTCTTGAAGTATCTTCAATTGCAACATCCTCTCGATGGTCGGGACATTTGATTGATATGCCTTCCAAGTTGGAAAAGTCAGAATAGAGCCCACCGAACTATAGATAATCCTCCCGCGTTGTTGAAGCATACCAACGTCAAATCTCCGTTACAGGATGCACCAGACGAAGTAATAAGAGATCCAGAATGCGAGTCGGTTCATTTGGGAAGTCCGATTGTTGACACACTTCCAAGTTGGAACATCTATAATATCAACGCCGATATTCCTTTCGAGTTGAACCATTCCATCCGGCAATCCCCCTGCTCAGCTGGCACACTCGAAAACACTTCCAGAACATGGAGATTTCTGACAAGCTTCTTTTCAGCGTCTTCGGCGGTAGCGCCCCTAACCCCAACACCTGCGAATCCAACCGACGACTCCACAGATACGGATATGGATGACCCAGACTTCGATGGACAATCTAATGAGGAAGACGGACCTGTACCAGACCCCGAAAAGCCTATCTTCGAACGATCAATCCCCGGCATACTCACGAAAGAGCAGATATTCGCTGAAGTTGACCTCGATCACATCAAAATACGTGTCCGAGACACAGAAGCAGAGACTGGGGACCTTGTGAGTTGGGAAACGAGCGATATGGGGAGCACGCGTTCTATCAAGGGAATCATTGCTGAACTGGTGGCTGCTGTAGGAGCGGAGGCTGCTGGAGATATGGTTGTTTACTTCAGTTAACACCGGAAACCGGGAGACTTGATGAACGATGATCTGATTGCTCCAAGGCTTCTTCAAACAATTACGAATCGCAAAGTAGACTGCGACCGAAGCATGGCGGTGGCAACGAAGAAACGAATCACGAATCATGAAGTCAGGATATCAATGTGCGAGATAATTTCAAGAGAAAGACGCACGCCATTACAAATTTACAAGAACATGAGCCAATTACTAAATCAGAGGCGCATCAAAGGGTATTGTGCCATCGCTCGGTGCAGTATCTCTCTCGCGTCAGGGACTTGCTCCTCCAGAATTGCCAAAACCTCCTTCCAAACTTCTGCCTGCATCTCCTGTCCTTCTGGTCCAAGTATGTTGTGTTGGACAGCCCTGTGATATGATTAGTTCATGCTAAAAACTACCAAGTGTTAACCAAATAGTCATTCTCTGCACCACTCATTCAACTAGTGACACTGAGAACACCCCGCCTCCCCCCCGCTAGTTTCACAGAGCTGATTGAAGTCTTCTGGGATGTGAACGTACAGCTTATAGTCCTCATCTGACTGGTAATTCGTATAATACTTCCCATTCTCGTCTGGCGTAGTCATCGTTGCAAGAACAAGCGTCCTCGCACCACCTTCCGTCGTCTTCATAGCCAGATTCGAGAAAATATCTACACCCAGCGAGAGCAGATAATTCTTCTTATATGCTCTTCCGAGGTCTGATTTCACCATTCCTGTGCTGACTATCAGCAAAATTCATTATCGTGGAAGGGTTATTGACCAGGACACATTGAGTTCACAATAACCTCAGGGACCCCAAAAGGGTTTACGGCCAACTTCGCAATCTCGTTCGCAACATATTGCTCTAGTAACTTGGCTGTTGCATACATACTGCATGGCCAATTCTCTTCCTTACTCAGCCATTGAAGCACATTGTCTTTCGGCCAGGTGTCAATGGCTGCACGCCGATGTGTCCCACTCGTCACGAAACCCAGATGCGCTTTTCCCTTCCCAGCGACTTTCACCCACGGCAATAGAAGCAGAGCTAATAACGCGGTACTGAGAACTGTGACTTGGATCGTTTCCTCATACCCCTCTGATCTGAGGTTGAAGGATGTGTTTAATGCACCGGCGTTTAGCAGGACAATGTCAATCTCTTGGATCTCCGATTTGAGTTTGTCGGCGAAGCATTTGGTTGAAGCGAAGGCACTCATGTCTAGGAGCATAAGCTTGACGATTCCTTTCCAGACGGTGCCGGTTTGAGCTTCGATTGAGGCGATGGCTGCTTCTCCTTTTGAGGCATCGCGGGCGGTGATGATTACCTGGGTTTGTTAGGGGTTGTTGAGAGGGCAGAGATGGAGTGTAAATGCGTAAAGGGATGCTGGATATTGAGAAGTGTGGAATACCAATGTATCTAGAGCTTTCTGGGACATTGAGGTAGACCTGGATCTTCAAGTGTGTTTAGGAGCAATTAGGATCCTCAGGAGTCTAAGCTAGCGCGAAAAATTCAGCCATTTCCTGATGAAAGCACTCACTAGTGAAGCGCCTAAATTGATATAATGTACCGCAGCTGCTAAGCCCAGACCGCCTGATGCTCCTGTGATCAACACCTTCTTGCACGTTGGAGGAGGAAGAGAAGGAAGAAGGAATTTATTCCTAAAAATGACCTGTGGCATTCGTAACATCTTGGTGACTCTTTAAGCTTTGACTGAGAATCATGTACGTCGTATCTGCAGCCTTGCCTGGCTAATATGCTGTAGATAACACAGCTCCGAGACTGGCAGTTGAAGTTGTGGAGGGGTAGCGGGGTAATTATTCCTCCAAAATGTACCAGATGATGTCAAATCATTGCTTTGACGGATGGAACCGAAAGTGCTAGTGAAACGAGGGCGAAGGAACGCAGGAAAGGCAATTTTTGTGAGAAGTTGAAAGCATGGGATGTTGTCCAAGAGCAGTGTCGTTCGTGGATCAGCCTTGCACTAGCGTCCCCGTAGCCTTGCCGAGCTAAGGGAGAAAATGCATGATTATACATAAACATCCTTGAACTCCTTGACAACCTAGTACAACATACAAATTCGATTGCTCATTCTAATATCTGGGCCAAGGGGACTTGGACAAGGTCAAGATGGCGCCATCAGCCACCCAACAGGTTCTCCTGAGCCCTGCAGAGCTCTCATACCTCCATACATCCCTCTCACTCACCCCGACAATCCGCCCTGATGGCCGTACACCGAGCCAATTCCGACCCTTGATCGCAGAGACGGACATCTTGCCAGGCACAAATGGTAGCGCGCGTATCTGTTTCGCCGACGGGACAGAAGCAATTGTGGGAATCAAAGCAGAGGTGGAGAAATCTCGGCCAAGCTACCAAGACCAGAACATCGGCGGAGACGACGATGACGAGGAAGATGAGGACACAAGGAGAAGTGAGAAAGAGGCAGAACAGAAGAAGGGGTTGAATGAATGGGTTGAGATGAGCGTGGAGATTCCTGGCTTTAGAGATGATGACCCGATGCCGGTTTTCTTGGCGGCGATGATCAGTGAGGCGTTGCTTGCTGACGGGGAGTTTACGAGGCGGTTGTGGATCAATAGGAGGTTTCATTGGAAGTTGTATTTGGATGTGAGTTACAACCCTTTGGGAATCTTCTTGTCTTAAGCTAATGTGAGATAGATTCTGTTGCTCTCGCAGCCACTGTCGTATCCTCTGCCGCTGCTGTCTCTCACCACTCATCTTGCTTTACTTTCTACAAGACTGCCAAAGTTAAAGTCAGAGCAAGATGAGGATCCACTATTCGACGATGACTGGGAAGCTTCTCTCTTTCTCTATCCACGGACTACCGAAACTACTAGTGCTCGTCCACCTGTCACGCTTCTAGTTATGGCTGTGAAGGACAACATTATTTTCGATCCGTGCAAGGAGGAGCTTGCTGTTGCGGAAGTGGTACTGGCTGTCTCAATTGGAGAGAGATCTCATGGAGTTGGAGGAGTTGGCATGGATATTGATGCTGGAAAGAGCAGAGATTTGAGATTGTTGGCTGTTAGGACTATTGATCCACCGTCAAGGCTGACGCCTCCTGGAGTACCGAATGCGTCGAACACTGCTACAGGAGGTACAGCTGCTACAACGGAGCAGACATCGACTCAGCGGGAGACCTTGGATGAAGAAGGCGTTTGGCAGCCTCCGAGAGGTGGAGCCAAGAGGAAGTTGATTGCTGCCATGATAAAAAAAGTGCTAGAACAAGGAGGCGTTGCGGAGGACGTATTGGAGGGTCTTGAGGCGGTAGAGTTGGGCTAGTTGTACAGATTCTTCATGACAAGATACCCATGACTTCGAAGTCTGTCGAATTTTGTTGGCTACCAAATTCCCAACCACTTCTTCAGCGGCTTTTTGGGTCTCACTTGCTCAGTTGGCTGTTCTCCTTCCGCATCGCCAATTGGCATGCCAGGGCCCAATAGCTGTCCATCACTCTTTGCGGTCCATCCGCCAAAATCATCCGTCTCCATGCCATGAGCTTTCCGGTACGCAGCCCGCTTTTGCACATCCTCCACCTTCCTCTTCCTTCGTTCCATCGTTTCCGCAGTACTGCGCTCGGAGTCCAATTTCAAGACTTCCATGAACGTGCGGACACATGCTATTGGGTGGATGAATAACTGTGTCCATGAAGGCAGCATATCTGCAAATGGAGAATTGCGCTTGAAGTTTGTGATCCAGACAGTTCCTGCTAACGTGAAAAGCGTGCCCTGGAAACCAATTTAGTATCTCTCTTCAAGCTACAGTAATCGGATGCAAAGTACCAGCGTAATCCACATGTGAATAGTCTTGTTGTTCATAAACCAATGCATAAAACTCCCCTCCGGAGGCATCATATTCGGGTACTTCTTTGTCGTTTGCCTCGCTATCTCCTCATCGGATAACTGGGGACCTGGATATCGAGGGCCCTGTTTACGGAGTTGAGCTGGGTGGGATGGAGGTGTGAACTTGGAAGGCTTTTCGAGCACGAGTGGCTTTGATTTCGAGTTCGAGTTCTTTTTCTGGTTCGAGGCATTGCGCATCGTGTGGGAGGTTGAAGCGGGTATCGAGAGACGTGTACGCCACATTGCGCTCCTCTGCGGTAGCAGGAACCGCGGGATTGAAGTCGTCGGAGGCATCGAGCACAGTGAGAGGCTCCAGGAAGGGGCTCTGTGGTTTTGTTCCACTTCTCCGATCAGGCCTTAAAATACTTATACGGCGACCTCCACCCGCAAAACTGCACACAGCCAGCTCGTTCCGTAATTTGCCGCACATGTGGCTGACGGCCGTCTGGCTTTCCAATATTCAGGTTTTCATTGGCCCTGGGCGTCGCTCCGCTGTGGCCGTGCTGCCTTACGTGCGTCCTATCCCTGGCAAGCTACTGCCAACAGCAGCTGTCGTTTTCCCGACTTTCAAGAATTTCTCTTCTCCCAAAATCATAAAAGACTCAAACAAAATCTCACACTCCTCCCCCATACTCCAACAAACGCTCACTTGCACATATCACCCTTTCGAACTCAATAAACTGTTCTAACTAGACAACATGCCTTTCAAGGACGGTACGTACTTTTTTCCTTTACGTCTGAAGTTGGCAAAAAATGCATCACGTCACCTTGAGAGGAATGCCATTGAGTCGTACGACTTGCTTCGAAGGCATTGAGACTCTGGCCATAGGTGAAGAGGATATCGAAGCATATTGGCATGTTCTTTGCGATGACATTCAGCTCTTTCATCGTCGTCGACGCCAGGGGCACTATCTCGACCCATACACGCTACCCCCGAAACATCCGCTCCAACGATACGACCGATCGTGCATGGAATGCCGAGAGATCTGGCTCATTGCATCTCCCATGCACAGAGACTTCATCCCCAAAGCCCAGAATCCTTTCCTCCAATTTTCGTTGTTGCCGCCAACTTGCGCCCAGATCCTGTTTCCAGCTACAAACGAACAAGAGAGAATTTTTTCGCTGACAGGCTTCGCAATATAGGAGATGCAAAGAAGGGTGCCAACCTCTTCAAGACACGATGTGCTCAATGCCACACCCTCGGCGAAGGTGAAGGAAACAAGATCGGCCCCAACTTGCACGGCTTGTTCGGACGTCACACCGGTTCAGTCGAGGGCTTCTCATACACCGATGCCAACAAGGCAAAGGGGATTGAATGGAATGAGGGCACTCTGGTACGTTGTGCTTCCAAGTTTCAAAAATAAACGTGGTACAATTCTGACGGAGTTATAGTTCGAATACCTCGAGAACCCGAAAAAGTACATTCCTGGCACGAAGATGGCATTTGGTGGATTGAAGAAGGACAAGGACCGGAACGACCTGATCACGTACGTGTTTCCAAAAAGAAATCCAAATTTATTGCCATGAAGCTAACGATTCTCTAGTTTCCTCCGCGAAGAGACAAAGTAGAAGGTGGGATTGTATTCATAGATTAGATAGCTTGTACTCCTAGGTTAGACAGCATTGGGTTGTGCGTTCGACCAAATTCCAGATTCTCTCTTCTCCATTTTTGCGGCACCCGGTGGAGGTTGCTACCTGCTGTGATTCTCTTGTTTTCACCTGATACCTGTCCCGGAATTCGGGCATAGAATCTTAAATTTTGAAACTTTTCAAATTGTTATACATCCAAGATGTATGAATTTTCTTCTATGACTAGGGCAATGTAAATCTTGTCCCAGACTGTACCTATAGTCAGAAAGTTTGCTCGTTCGAGATTGGCCAGACCAGTGTATATCCGGAAGCACAAGAGTCAGTACCTTCACTGACTGAAATCCCCACAGCTGAGTAGTCTCCAATTCACATCCCCCTTTCTTTCAACCTCCTATACTTCCCGACATCCTTAACACTAGCCCTCACCTTCCCCAGCGCCACCTCCCAATCACCCCCCTGGATCCTCAACTCCTCACTCCCGGGACCATTAGCCATCTCCCTCTTCAGCGCCGCAACTGCAGCAGCCTGATGCAGATTGCCCAAATCCGCTCCACTATATCCCGTGCACCTCACATCCCTCGCCACACTCTCCAATCCATCCACTTCACTCTGTGCAGCGGCAGGTAGAGCCTTCTTGTACAACGCTTTGAGAATCTCAACTCTCTCGTCCGGCGTAGGTAAGTCTACCAATACCGACGTCCCTAATCGACCAGGACGTAGCATGGCAGGATCGATCATATCCGGTCTATTCGTTGCAGCAATAACGTAAATCCCCGCTCTGTTGCTCAATCCATCCAGCTCCGTGAGCAAAGTATTGACAACCTTGCTACTAGCTTCAGAGAGTGAGTCCTCTCGTTTCGGTACCAGTGCATCTAGTTCATCAAAGAACAGGATACAAGGCACAGAAGAACGAGCTCGCTCAAACACTTGACGCACTGCCCGTTCGGATTCGCCAACATACTTGTTGAGCAGTTCCGGACCTTTGATCGATATGAAATTTGCTTTGGACTCGTTTGCCACGGCTTTTGCTAGAAGGGTTTTCCCACAGCCTGGTGGACCCCAAAGAAGGACTCCTGTTGGTGCTGTGATACCAACGCGAGCGAAGGATTCAGGTCGCTTGATGGGCTCGACGATTGCCATTTCGAGCTGCTCGCGGACTTCGTGGAGGGCGCCGATGTGTGACCACGTTGTGTCTGGGATCGTTGCGAATCCTTCGCGCTTGGCTGATGGCTGGACTTTGGGGATTGCGGTCAGGAAATCTTGGTATGTGATGGAGAAGTCACCGTCGGGAGAGAACTCGCCGGCATGGGAAACCAGAGAACGTAGTATGAGAAGCGAAGGTGGAAGTGTGACGTCTGAGGATAAGGTATCGAGATCCATGGCCGTGGCAGTACGTTGCTTCAGAACCGCCATCATTCGCTTCATTGCTTCCGTGCCCGCCACAGACACAACATCGTTCAGATCAGCCCCTACAAAACCTGGTGTGAGTTTTGCCAAACTTCGAAATGCAAAATCTCCAGGTAGCGTCAATTTCTGGGTCAGAGCTCGTAGAATCTTCTCACGAGCAAGCTCGTTAGGAACACCCAAGTTGATTTCCTTGTTGAATCGGCCTGCTCTTCGAAGAGCCGGATCTAAGCTATCTGGTCGATTCGTAGCTGCAATAATGATCACTGGCTTCCCACCCGTCTTCTCCAATGCCATTTCGTCCATGCACGTGAGCATCTGTGCCACTATTCGTTTCTCCATTTCCCTCTGAGCACTCTCCCGCTTGCCCATTATGACGTCGATTTCATCGATGAAGACGAGACATGGTGCCATTCGTTTCGCCTCTTCAAAAATATCCCTAATTTTTTTTTCCGACTCTCCTGACATTCCAGCTACCAACGAGGGGGCCGATAGGGGTATAAATGATACCCCTATTTCTGCTGCAAAGGCGTTCGCTATCATCGTTTTCCCACAGCCTGGAGGTCCGTGTAGCAGCACTCCACGAGGAGGCTGTATTCCAGTGCGAATATATGTATCCGGATACAACATAGGCATGGCCACCAGCTCATTCAATTCCTCGATGACGTTGTCCACTCCTCCAAGATTTTCCAATGAGATATCTGTAGGAGGTGTTCGATCCACCTCTTTCCTCGAGTCCGCCTTTCGACGCTTCAATTTGGGCTCCCCATTTGCCTGTCTTTCTGTCTTTGCCGGAGGTTCTGTGCCTTCATTCTGCAGAGACTGGATAGGCAGCATCGGTGTAATGGTCCCATTGGGTGGAGGGGTTCCTTCTCTCGGGGTCATGTTCGCAGAAGCAGATGTCGATTTTGCCCACATGCGAGTGATGCTCTTATTCATGATATTTTGTTCCTGGCAGATTACACTTAGCACTAAAATTCATACTTCGGAGGACTTACGCCCAACCTTCGATTGTGGAACGGGATCCTCCAAGCCATTAAAATCGCCATCCAGAGATTCGCTGTCATCTTGCTCCTCTCTCAGCACGAGCAGAACTCGGTCGATCGAGTCCTCAAGCAGTTTCTTGCTTCTGCGCTTCAAGCTGGAATTCGAATGCTTTATGCTGTCGTAGACATTCGAGACGGTCAGGCGTTTCCCACCATTTTCGAGCTGGGCTTGCTCATCAGCCAGCTTGCGCACTACTTGATAGATCTGAAAAGGATCAGCACCAATTCCTACCCAACTTCTCCCCAACACGGAACCCTCCGTCAGTAGTTACCTCTCTATCTAGACCCTGAGTCAAGGTTGGCCTTGGGCCTCGAGATACCATCATCTCCGAACATAGATGTTCCCGAGAAGTGACATTCCCAGCTTCGTTGCAGCGGAAGAGCTTTTGTGTCGGTGAGCGGGAAAAAATTCCCCAATGCACCGGGACTTGCCGCCTTATCGGTTATCGCACCCCTCCCCACCCCCTTTGGCAAGCGAGCAGCCTCGATGACGACCGCTCGTCCTCAAGTTCCAGGCTTGCGACAACATGCCCGCTTCCAGACTCGTTGAAGGAGGCCAGCGACGACAATGGGAAACTCTGCGAGCGCTCACAAGATCTCTGCCCAGGATAAGTACGTTACTTGCCTTTAGCAACGAGCAAATTGGCTGATTTGAAGTCAGAGCAATCCTGGACATGAAAAATCAACGCGACAAGTTACATCAATATCAGCGGCGCATTACAGTTCTCACGGATCGAGAAAAGGAAATAGCGAAGCAGATGTTGGCAAAAGGGGACAAACCGCGAGCACTATTAGCGTTGCGGAGGAAGAAATACCAAGAATCTTTACTGGCGAAGACGGATGCGCAGCTGGAGCAGCTGGAGAAGTTGACAAGCAGTGTGGAATTCGCTCTGGTGCAAAAGGATGTTGTGTTTGGATTACAACAAGGCACGAACGTGCTGAACGAGATTCATAAGGAAATGGGTGGGCTAGAGCATGTGGAGAAGTTGATGGGAGAGACGGCTGATGCCGTTGCTTATCAGCAGGTGAGTTCCTGGCTTGATAGCCTTTTTACTTGCTAATAATTCCGTAGGAGGTGAGTGAGATGTTGGGTGGGCGAATATCGAATCAGGACGAGGACGAAGTGGAGGACGAGCTTGAAGCTCTTCAGGCAGAGGTTACCGGCGTGCCTTTACCAGAAGTTCCAACAACGGAACTACCAACCAAAGTGAGAGCAAAAATCAGGCAACAGCAAAGAGAGGAGCAGCGGCAAGCCATGCTGGCTTAGGAATTGTTTGGAGCATTATGAGGCGTTACGACATATGAGCATTTGAGCATTTTGAACAAAGATTAATACCCTAGAAACGTGTACTAGTGTACGAGTAACGAAATTCAGCGGAAATCAATTCAAGATCGACAATTTTGTAGTCAAGGCTCCTTTCGTTAACGTCTTATGTGAGTATCGTGGACACACGTATACATTTGTATTGTACGCCAATGTACAGAAAGTCCTGGGACATTCACATGTTGATATCTATCAGTGTCAATAAGATGCCGCAAAAAAAGGTCCCGTTAGACTGCTCCATGAATTCAAATTCAAGTATCAAGAACCCAAACCACCGGACATCAATGGGATTTGAGTGGCAGATTTGGGGACCCAATGCTTTACAAGTCCCTAGCTCTTTTGAAAATTCAGGGATCCAGTCATCTGATGGAAGTCCAAGCACTGATTGTACATTTAGAGATCGAACCCTTAAACCTTTGGACATTTCTGGCATTAATTATGTGAAGCAATAGCGCTTGCACACTCTCTGATGATCGTACTCTACAATAGGACAACGAGAAATCCATGATATAGACTGGCACAACACAGAGTAAGGCTTGCTTCCCTGTCCTCATGATGCACTCGCCTTAACGCCCGGAAATGCTGACCCCATTGAATGCGTAGTGATTGCGCCTTCCTGATGCACCCGCCCGAACAAGCTAACCTCCCCTATTGACATAGCATAAACCTTAATCAACAGAACATGTTCTGCATCATAGTTCTTGATCGTACTAATACATTCCCATCCATTTGATCTTTATTTCCTCCGTTCCGATTCAACTTTCTTGTCCTTCGTTCCGGTTTCAAGCCCGTTATTCAAGCACGATCACTTGGCGTCTTGGATGTACGGTCCTGGCGTGTGTCGGTGCCTCTCCCGGCGGTAATTGTCGGCCTCGTAAGTGTGTCTCTGGTCTCTCAAGAGGCCATGGAATAGGTCGACTTTCCTCGTAATAAACAGGTTGGCGTGATTCGTCTTTGTAATATCTAAAACCACAATTCCACATCAGCCAGCTCTTGACTAAGTAGCGAATGCCAACACTTACACTGGTCTCTCAACGTATCGCACAGGAGACCTTGCTCGAACTGAAGGAATAGTTGCGAAAGACCTAGCTGAATGATCCTCATGACTCTGAGGTACTCGCTCGGCGAGAATAGTGAAACCACCTCGGGTTGAATGAACCTCACGATCTTGTACACTCCGATAATTGACAAAGCTCTGAGGTGCTCTCTCGGCATGAATAATCCGAGATTGAGAGAAACTTGGGATGAGATCCTGATCTGGAACCACAGAACTAGGACCGTAGGAATGAGATAATGTGCGAGAAGACACAGAAAATTCTGGCGATAGAGGCCTCGGAATATGACTTCCCCGGCTATACTCTGCTGGCGGAGGACGCCTATCACGCTCAACGACCTCCCATTTCTCACTCCGATTTTGCATATGGGTCGGTCTCCCAGAATAAGAACCCTCACTCATATTGTCCTTGGCTGGGTTTGACTTTTGCCCCATGCTTGGTGCTTGGATAGAAGGCCTGTCATCTATCCTCCTCAAATAACCTGGATGCGTTTTGAAATATCCAAACTCTGGCGCGTCGTATACAGGTAGTCGCTCTGCTGCAGCAGGGTCTATAAATGTGGGTTGATCCCTGAACAAACCTTGAGTAGACTGAGAAGATAGCCTGGGTTGTCGTGCAAGAAACTCTCCTGAATGAGCAGACGAAGTCGATGTCAAATGAGAATCATGCGTAGAATGGAGACTGAAATCACGCGATGGAAGAGGTCTGAAGTGGCCAGCACCATCTTCATGAATCAGGCGACGACGCTTGACCTGAGGACTACCATCATTGATGATAGCCCGAGGTCGTGGTGCAGGTGAATGCACTCGTTGCTCAATTACTCGTCGAGGACGAGAATCCTGAGAGTAACTAATGCTATCCTGAACAACTAATGGTTCGTTCAAGCGCGGCAATGCAGCATCGCTTGTAACTGGTTCAATAGAAGGGACAAGCATATCTTGAAGAACTTGCGTTGCTGAAGAGCCTCTCACTACTTGTGATAGTCCTTGGTCCCTTGTTGGGCGGGAAGGAGTGCCAAGACGTGCCGGGATGTCTTGGAGGTGTATATAACGATCAGGTTGGGGTCTTACGATTTCCTCATTTCTCTGCGTTGGTGGTCCGGGAGCTGCCCTAGGGTGTGAGTAGTAAGAGATCTACAGTGATTAGTTCTGCGAATGGTAACATGTGAGTACCCAAAATCTGTATCACTTACTGGTCTTGTCGCGCTCATTGCGTCCGCATGATATCTTGTTTGATCATCCCTGCCAAAGTCATATGCTAAATTCGAGGGACGAATTGTGGTCGGCTCTTGCATGGACCTCTGGAAACCTTGATGTGGCGACGCCACTGTTGATCCAGGCCTCCTGGTCATGCTTCCTTCCAACGGTGTGCTACTATGAGCGCGGGCGGTCGGGTACGCCGGATCCTGACGCCTATGCACGGCCTCCTCCCAAGCCGCTTGATATCTCTTGAAGCCGCGTTGTGCTTTTTTATCTTTTTGTGGCCTCGTCCGTGTGCGTGACGAGACTGGCTCTTCCATGTCTTCATCTTCCGTAGCGCCTGGAGTCGAAACGATCAGTGGCCTTGTTTGCTGTACTGGCTCAGGCAACCACTGCTGAGGACGCGACATTGGTGGCTCCGTGGAACTAGCAGAGGTAATTTCACCTTCCTCTTCTGAGCTATCCTCGTCTTCGGAGCTATCGTCCTCTCCCTCAGAGTCGGTAATGATAACAACTTCACGAATGATTTCATCCATCTGATCGCGACCAGTTTCCTCATCTCCTCGCCATTTGACGAGAACATCCAAGCAAACCGGTTCGACTGCTTTTCTAGCATTCATCCATGTCGTCTCTCTAAGTAGCTTGTCATATCTTGTATGAGTGTGCCTGATGTGAGCAAGAACGGCCAGTTGCACTCGGCGAGACAAGGGAATGTTGGTCTGCAATCCAACCGTCGGCTCACCATGAAACATAGCGCCCTGAAAGGAATGAGTGCCAGGAAAATGACAGCAGAAAGGGTCCTTGATTTCGAAACTTACCTTCTTGAACGCATGTTCTATGATCATTGTACGATCTGTGTTTGGTATACGGGGGAACAAGTCTCGGATGGCAGCATCTGCTTGTTTGTTGATCTCCTCTTGGGACTCCGGAATTGGTTCGATTTCATTGGCGCCATAACGACGCGGCTGCGAGACTACTACTGTTTCTCCAACAATCTCACGGGCTTCGTCGACGATAACTTCACGGAAATGGTACCCTGTTCGATGTATATGTTCGGATATCTTCGACTTCTCTTCCTTCTGGGTCTAAACGTAAAGCTTAGTGATGATGGCACACAACCAGAGAGCGACGTACCGAAACGATGAATATCATAGCGTCTTTCTCTCTCGAAAGCTCCTTACACGCGTTGGTCAATATCGGGTCACCGATAGGTACAAATACAAAGCCTGGGGGTGGGTCCGCGTCGTTCGTGACCTATGAAGAAATTAGCTGTGATCGAGTACGAGGAGACGGGAAGGTCTGCTTTGAATTCGAGTTTCTTGTCTTTCTTCTCCGGGTTCGCGGCGAATTCGAAGTATGACTGGTATTTGGACTTCACTCTTGGAACATCTAGCTTGGCGACAAGGTGCGACGGGGCTGGCTGCGCCCACATATCTGCTGTGTATCCATTTTTCTCTCTCTTACGGAGCGCCAACTTACGGGCACGACGCTCCTCCTTCGATGCAGCGTTCGCTGCACGCCGAGCGGCCTTTGAATTCGAGGCCGTGTTGGTGCCCTTGGCCTTCGCACCGAGCGATTTCTTCTTCTTCCCCATCTTGAAAGTCTTTCAGCTTACCATGATCGTGATTCCTGCTCGCAAAAGAGGGTTAGTGCTCGTGCAAGCGCTGGCCAGCACGGTATCAAGATCCTGTAATCTACACCAGCAGGACATGCGTGGTGTTTGTAAAGAAAGGATGTCCTTGAACAAATGTCGTGAGAGTATGAATGGGGATGAACATTGGAGTGGAGGTCGAGGGATTTAAAGCGATTTCCGTTAGCGCCATTAGCTGGGCAAGGTCACATGATGAAGTTTAGGCCCCAGGCAGATGACTCGAGTCGAGTCGAGCCCTTTGATTGTGGCATATTTCAGTTGTTTTCTTTAACTTGCTTGCCATTCTCTCTATCCTACCATACTCATCAACACAGGTTCAAAGTTCGAGCAGTTTGAATACATCTTATCACTTTCACTCGCGGAATTGGTGGTACGAGAAGATACTAAGATCTGAGCAACTATACTAGCCACAACAAAGACGAAATTCAATAAGTCTGCCATTAGTTTTGATCTAGGCTCCAGCTGCCTCCTGTTACTGACCAAACCATGCTTATACATAACCCATTGCCAGGTGGCATCATAACAAGAAAGAAGTGGCGCTGATGTGACATCCCTGAACGCCTGAATCCAAAAGTCCTAGAAATACGCCAACAAATGCGTTGCATCACACAAATGACAATATCATCCCAGCCATTTCCTTCCTTCTAAACGAGTTCCAATCTTCAAAGAGATGTTGTATCCTGCTACTCAAACACTCGCTCATGCGCTCGTCCTATTTGTCATTGTTTATAGTTCTTGTTGTCATAGCCCGCTTTGATCTTCGGAGAGCTGTCGCCATTGTCCAAGAGCATCTTGGGAATCCAAAATCCTCTCACCACGCCGACGACCTGGAAGAATTTTTCCGAACTAAATCCCCACTGCCTCTAGATCCCTCATAAGAACCGCCATCTGCGCTCGTTTTGCAGCCTCCGCTACTAGGTTGAAGTCTCGAAGGAAAGGAGACGCCGAGTCCGTAGGTATTTGTCGTTGTGGAGGAGGCTGTGGGGGTTGTTGTGGTTGTGTCGTCTGAGGTGCTGAGGTTGGCCCACTTGACTGTGCCGACGATGAGTTTGAAGAGGCGAAGTATGAAGATTGATTCTTGGAGGGCCCGTTCAGAGATGGCGATGACAGCGGCGCCTCCATTTCTGCTGGTTCAAAACGGATCTCGTACAATCGGGGAGGTGATCGGTGGTCTTGTGCGTGCGAGCCTTGCTATGGCGAAGTATGAGCGAGGCCGAGACAAAGAATCCTGTTCAGATTCCGATGGCGACGAGGACAGCGAGACGGTTTTGAAAGAAGTCGAGGGAAATGGTGCGATGAGTTACTTCACGTAAAGGCCGAAGGTTACCTCGGTGAGACGGTTGCAGCAAAATGGGGAATCTCAGCCGCCGGATGAAGTGTCAAGACTCTCTCCGCGATAATGGCCTGATATCGGTGGGTTTATTAGTATCGTAGAGTGCTTTCTGTTGGCGGTGTTTTTCGATGAAGCAGGCAGAAGCAGTGCGATGAGATCAAGGTGTCACAAATTCACGGTGGGCTGAAATGCAGATGCAGGAGCAGTTGTTGATCGGCCTATGACGGCTTGCTCACGAATCTCTGCCACCACCCCCACCCTGCAGTCAAAGCCCAAGCGTTCTCTCCACACTTGGCTACGCCGGAAAGGGGCTGGATCTCACAGATTTTCGGCGATACGCGCGTATGAAGCCGCGTTTCAATGATCAGAGAATCTGCAACGAACACATCTCAATGCCGCCAAAGGAAGCCACAGAAAAGGTAGCTGAAGACCAGTCGTCTTTCTTGAGATCAACGAGGAAAGTCCGAGATTTCTTCTCAATTCCGGCTCCGGTGAAGCAGCTATTCGACCTGGTTCCGGTTGTGACATATCCCCCGAATCAAGTTCCGTTACGCGCCCCGAAGCCTGCGAGGATACCGAGTCTCTATGTGTTTAGCAAGGATCAAGATGCAGCAGCGGGGAGGCCATCATTCAACCCGAGTTGTCTGAAATGGCAGGTGGGTGCGGTGAAGAATCTGATTCCGAGCTGTGGACTAAGAAAGTACAGACCTTCTTGAACATCGCTGGAGTGGACCACCGTCTCGTCTCATCGAATAACCATTCCTCTCCTACGGGCTCCTTGCCATTCCTACTTCCAGCAATTTATGGATCAAATACGTCGCAAGACTCACTCGTCCCTATTGCTTCGAATAAATTTGTAAAGTATGCAACGGAACATGGAGGCAACGTAGAGGAGTCCTCAACTATGCGGTATGGAGCATACCAATCTCTCCTTGACCACAGAATACGGAATGCTTGGGTGAGCATACTAGCCAATTCTTTAGTGAGCTCTTCTGACACGTTCCAAGCTTTATACGTTGTACCTCGAGCCCCTGAACTTCTCGGCCGTGGCCTACCCGCTCTACGTCTCACCAACTTCTTCAAACTCTCTGGTTAGAGCCTCAATATCACACCAACTTCGAGCAGCGGCAGAAGCAGAGCTACTGAAACATACCTCGATCATCGACACAGATGATCTGTACAGTGAAGCGGATAAGGCATTCGAGGCGCTTTCTATTTTACTTGGGGATGACTCCTGGTTCTTTGGCAATGATAAGCCGGCGTTATTTGATGCAAGCGTGTTTGCTTATACGCAATTGCTGCTAGATGATGAGCTGGGATGGAGAGAAAAGAAACTTTGTCGAGCACTACGGAGGAGAGCAAACCTTGTACAGCATAGAGAAAGGTTGCTTGTAAGATACTTTGGTGGACCATGAATAGAAACCCTTTGACCCGCAAGACCTGGAAGTAAGAGACATTAACAAAAAAATGAATTCAATCAAACATCCCAAGTCAAACTGGATAGATATATCGGAGACTTTTCCCTTCGAGTGTTGATTCCAGTTATGGCACACTTGAAGTCTCCTCGAATTTCCCAAAATCTCCCAATCATCAAATTCCTCCCCTTCCGAGTTTTAAGAACCTCGAGTCCTACGAACCTTGATTGTCACACTGGACCGAGTTCATTGAATTTGCAGCACAAGGCGCACCGCCACTCCGGCGCCACGTGCAAATTTCAAAGCCACATCGAATGTGGCGCACTGCGTCGTCAGTGCTCGCGAATATACAAGCTCAAACACGTACAGAGCAGCGAAACCTTTAGGCATCAGGAATAAGAAAAGAGGCTGGCATTCTTCGGAAGGAATAACAACACATTCACGAGCATTGTCCATTCATTGATCAACAAGTTGCCAGATTCGAAACGACAACATCATGTCTGCATCGAAACCCACGGATAGCCCAGTAAGCTGATACGTCCTGTCCGCCTTGGGACATTGCAGTTCATGCACTATTTGGCCCTTGCATGCTTGGGGAAAGCTTACTGACAACTAAACCTCTAGATGAAAAGTCCAACAGGAACAGGAGCTGAATCCCCGACAACAGCAAGACCATTAGAGATGGACGACGACGAGGTTCAAGAGTCTGGTGTTTTGGGCAGTGATGCGCCGGCAGCAGCAAAGCATGCAACGGTTGAAGAAGAAGCGCCAGCAAAGCCTCCCCGCCCTCTCAGCCCACAGCAACAGGCCGAAAATACCTTGAAGGAAGCGTTCCCAAGCATCGATGCAGCTGTCGTCAAAGCCGTCTTGAGAGCAAGTGGTGGCCGTGTCGAGCCTGCTTTCAATGCTCTGCTTGGTATGTTCTCTTATAGCAATCTTTACATACGTTATTGACATTTACCAACAGGCATGTCTGATCCCGATGCTGTTAGAGAGCCGACACCTCCTCCACAGCCTCCCCGCCCAACTACTCAACGAATGGGATCTACGCCGCTGTCGCAACTCGAAGCCGATGAGCAATATGCTCGACAACTCGCCGAACATTATGGTGGCCATGGAGAAGATGGTACACGTTCTACCAGCAGAGGAACTGGTGGTCAACCCCGCAGACAACAGACTGGTATGAGACCCAATGAAGAAGAAGATAACCGTACCTTTTTCGATGATGATCTTCCTATTATCAAAGAAAATCTGAAGAAAGGCTTCCTTGAGACGCAAAGCAAAGTCAACGGATGGATTACGAATTTGAGGAAGAAGATTGACGGGGAGGATGAAGATGGATTCCAACAGGGCTATAACGCAGGCGGCTCAAGCAACCAATATCATGGTCGCAGAAGCGGTGATGGAAGACAAAGTGGTGATTACGGTCGCTACGATGCTGACCCTCAAGTTCTCAGTGATGATTTTGCAGGAATTCAGCTGAATCCTGATGGTAGTGAGTTATGCTCCGTAGTCGTTATTGTGAAGTATCTGATTGTTAAATAGCACCCGCCCGCCGCTCAACCCGGCCTCTTGCAAACCCTGACCTCTTCAAGCCGACCCCTGCTGCACCAAGATCTTCCGACGGTCGTAAGGTCTCTTTCCAAGGTGGTCCACCAGAGGAGATTGACATTTACGGCAACTCTCCAAGGGTCGCTCCTGCGAAGGAAAATGCCCCACCATCGGGAAAGCAGAGCAAATGGCAACCACTGTCAACAGTTGACCCAAGCCCTATTGGTGATACTGATAATGACCCTTTCAGCCTCGGAGACAGCGAGGACGAGAAGGAGTCCAAGGACCGTGTTGGTGGAAAAGAGATTAAGATGGATGATGCGGAGAGACTCAAGAAGGCTGCTGCTGAAGCTATGGCCGATAATATCGGCGAGCCCAAATCGCGGAAACCTGAGCCGGCTGAGACAGTTGGCACCAAGGATAAGATTGCAGATGATAAATTGGCCGGGAAGTCTTGATTGTGGGGAAATCTGCTCTTGGGCGGCTCAGTGAAAATGTCGTTTAGCCCAGCCCATTCTGTTCATAGGGAGGAAGTCCAATGATATCCACATGGTTTGACAAACTGTGTTGACTTCAGCACACCTCGCGTGATTACACAACAATATATGGAAGTATGAACGGCCGTCACATCGTGAATTTCTTGCTTGAAAGTCGAGCCGTCAGCCTCGCGGCCAAGAGTGCACAGCCACAGCGCGGAGATCAAAGTACAGTTGCCAGCCCAGCCTTGCAAGTCGAAAGTTGCAAGTTTGCAAGTTGCAGCCCCTGGTGGCGCCTCCAAAGTTCTCCCGGTATTCCACGTGCCGATTTGACTGGTCCGCCAGCGCCGAGCTCAGCCTGGTCCCCTGAACAAGAAAGTTTTGATTTTCATGAACGACGCAACATGCACAGCTAGAAGGTCTTCAACGTGTTCCCCATGAACCGGATGCACAGCTAAGACGTGTCAGTATCCGTACTTGTACTGTAAGATAAATACCGTACTGTGCTTGCCCTGTAGCCCTGCAGTGTTGCCCCTCACTAGTCCGCTTTGGCCGGAGACTCACTTGGCGTCCGCTCCCAAACAACGACGGGTGCTCTTCAACCTCCACACCACTCGTCACACCCCCCGCCATTTCATTTCACGATAGCATCTCCCACTTGTATTTCCCAGTTTCTGCCGTTCTGTGCCCGTTTCCGAGCTCGCACACCCAATAATCACTGCAAATCGTCACGGGAGCCTCGACCACAGCTGTGTTGCCGACCACCAACCCCCCCTGTGCCAAGGTTACGCACGTGTACGAGCACGCTTTATTTACCTAGCTCATCCACTGTACGGGCGAACCGCCAGCGGACCTGCACTCGATCTCCCCCTCAAACGCTCTGCAGCTCTCCCCTCGAATTCGGCGTCATACCATCCCTTGGGCTGTGGCTTTCTTGGGCAGCTTATCATTCATCCAGACGAGCGGCTATGACTTCCTACATGTGAACGTGCTCCGTATCAACCCTTGAAATACTCGCTGTCCCTCTCAAGTCTCTTCACTCGCTCAAAGCCCCTCAGGGCTCTGCGGGTGCTAACACCGCATTATGTACGTTTCCCCTTCTCACTCCCGTTCAGTGCATAAAGTGCTGCACGGGGTCGGTACTCTCGGTCCCTTCCCGGAAGCTGACCATGCCGGTACGCTCTCAGGAAGTTTGGCAAGCAGATTCAGAAACGGCAGCTCGAGGTCCCTGAGTATGCGGCGAGTTTCGTCAACTATAAGGCTCTCAAGAAGGTGTGTTGATCAGAACTCAAAAGTGTAGAAAAAGCAATGTTCTCGCGTCACCTCTCAGGGTCTTTTTGACCAAGAGATGTGCCATGTGCGCTAATACTTTGCTGGCAGCTCATCAAGAAGCTCTCTGCGACACCCACGCTGCTCGCTCAGAATGACGCTCACCGCTCGGCAGGCATCGTAGACTCTCAAGCTGCCTTACAAGCAAACAAGGCCACATTCTTCTTTCAACTAGTAAGGCAACAACACAATGAGATGCCTCCCCCGTCATGCTGAAGAGTCAACAGGAACGGGAGTTAGAGAAAGTCAATGCGTTTTACCTTCAGAAGGAAGCAGAGGTTTGTAGCACCTCCAGCCCCCTATTTCGCCAACTGCAGTCCAACCCCTAACACTTGACACCAAACAGCTCAAGATCCGCCTCAAGACTCTACTAGACAAGAAGAAGGTTCTTCAATCTCGCAGTGGTAATACATCTAGGCGTTCCGCAAAATTCACAACTCTCGAAGAAGGCTTCCAGCAATTCGGCAACGATCTCAACAAACTCCAGCAGTTCGTCGAAATTAACGGAACAGCATTCTCGAAAATCTTGAAGAAATGGGACAAAACATCGAAGTCAAAGACTAAGGAGCTTTATCTTTCCCGGGCCGTCGAGGTGCAACCGTTTTTCAATGCAACAGTTATCAGCGAGTTGTCAGACCAGGCAACTACCAGTTTGCAAGAACTTGGCGCTTGGTCTGAAGGCGACCACGTTAGCTTTGATAGAAACGCGGATCATATTGTGAGCAGCCAGCATCTGCTGGGCACTGACGAGGGCGATGCCGATACCCTGCTGCTCGAAGCCGTCATATCGGGTAACCTTGAGCCCCTTAAAGATCTCCTCTTGCGCCTAAAGACTGCTGCAGATCCAAATGGCTCTAGAGATGTCGCATTGCTGGAGCGGATCACGAGGACTTTCCTTGCGGCAATCAACGAAGGACCAGAACAATCATTGCAACTACTGTTAGACACTGGACTCGTCGACGTGCAGTCGGAGGACGACATCAACGAGCGGAATTGCCTCCACCAGGCCGCCATTTACGGCAACTCATTTGTCCTAGCAGTAGGACTTTCAAAAGGTGTTGCTGTTAGTCGAACAGACGTTTACGGACGAGTTCCGTTGCACTATGCTTGTATGCATGGCCGTCTTGACATGATGGAGGCCTTGCTTCATGGTAGCTAAGCCCTATACCTCCTCTTGCAGCAGACTAACCTCCACTTTAGCGGACCATTCCACCATCGATTTAATAGACCACGATAATTTTACACCTCTGATACACGCCATCATACACGGACATTTAGAGTGTGCGGAAAGACTTCTTGCTCGTTCTGCTCGTATTGACCCCATCTCTGACGCTGACCATGTGCCCTTGAACTTGGCGTGTGAGCATGGCTCAATATCAATCGTTGAACTACTCTTGAAACATGGAGCAAATATACTACCTGACGCCGAAGGCCTGTATCCACAGCACTTAGTCGCTCGCTCTGGGCAAACCCCTCAGCTGCTCCTTCTGCTGAAAGACTACGGCGCGGATCTGGACCAGATCGACAAGCTTTATTCCTGGACCCCCCTCTTCCATGCAGCAAGTGAAGGAAATGTACCTTGCATGCAGACCTTGTTGAAGGTTGGGGTCAAGACGGATATCTTAGATGAGAAGGAGCTCTCTGCCATGTACTATGCAGCGTGGGAAGGCCATTTAGAGTGTATGAGACTCTTGTCATCGATATCCATGACTGCCGGCCTGCGACAGCCGATTCATGCTGGACATCTTGGCGCTATGTCTAGCAGTGCTCCAATTCCAATGAGCATCGACGCCGATACTATCCCAGAGTTGGAGCTGCCACCCCCAATTATCCCCTTACGACGATACGGCCATAACTTCCTCGACACGAAGACTTTCGTACAAATTAGCTTCGAGGAGGGCGGTGAACCACCGATGGTCTTCTTCCACGACAGCAAATATCCCGCAGCTCGCCTTACAATCTCTTCGAAACTTTCCGATTTAATACCCAAGAACATTTTACTCCCCTTCCAGGAAGATACCCGGCTTGTTTCTTTTCAGATTGACAATCTAGATTCTTTTGCCATTGATTTTGATGTCTTTCCTACATATGGTGCCAGGGTCATTGCGAAGACTGTCGCATTACCAAGCACGTTTCGCGCGTTGCTGAGCAGCTCAGGCCGCTGCTGTTTACCTCTCTTTGATCCGAGACTAAGAGCAATTGGACAAATTACCTTCAATTTTCAAGTGATCAAACCATTCCAGGGAAAGCCTTTGGAGATCACGGATTTCGAAACATATTGGAAGGCAACCAGCCAGTTCGATCACAGACCGAGTGCATTTATCACTGGCTCAAGTTTGTCGGGAGATTATGTGCAGCTCTATGTCCAACACACCTGTGATGGCGTGCCTGTACTTTGGCCCAGATGGACAATGGATTATATGGACATTGAATTTCCTGTCAGCCGCCTGACATATGTTCAGTTCATAAGTGCTGGCTCCCGCCATGCCAGCAAGGCGAGCTCGCTCGCAGACCTGCCAAGGCAACCATTGGAGAAAATTGCTGAGATCCACCGGATCCTTTCAAATTCTGCTGTTTCGCTACAAGATGCCCTCAATCTTTTACCAAAAGGCATGCATGTCAATCTTCAAATTCTGTATCCATCATCAGAAGAAGAGAATACATTGCGTCTTGGGCCAACGGTGAATATCAACGTATTTGGGGATGCCATCCTTGGAGTTGTCTTCGACCACGCGAGGGCACTGAGAGAACGCTCCCCAGATTCAATGAGGTCTATTGTCTTCAGCTCGTACAATCCTACCGTTTGCACGGCCCTGAATTGGAAGCAACCGAACTACCCCGTTTTCTTATGCAACGACCTAGGTCGTGAGGGCGAGATAGACAGCACCTTGTCAACTCAGAGCAGCGGACGGAGAACAACTTCGATCAAGGAGGCTGTCAGGATTGCTCAGAACAACAATTTCATGGGATTGATTTGTTGCTCACGACTTCTGGTAAGGCCCTTTCAAGACTGCCTCTGGCGGAAATAGAGTGCTAACAATGTACTAGGATATGATACCGGCGCTTATCGAGTCTATCAAAGCACAGGGGCTCGTGCTTGTCACGGACAGATCGGCAGAGCCACAGGTGGATAGAGGAATCTTAAGTGATCCCTTCCCAAGACTACCAGAAGGCATTGACGGCGTCTTGAAAGCAAACGGGGTCTTACGATTCAACGAGAGCATCGACATGTGACGTAGACATGAGCCAAAGAAGAGAAGCAGCTAGTCCGAGAATGAAACAATGCAATCAAGAATACAGTCCAAATTTGACATGTTCGCATGGGTATCGGGTATCATTCATCGGAACTCGCTTCTATTGATCTCTCCTCACCGCTTGTACTACAAATCAGGGAGTCTAGACTCATGCTCCCTTAAAACCATACCTCAATCCCCCTAACTCCCCTTCCGGGTCCACACTTCCCATCAACCACTTCGCCAGCAACACAACGGTGTAAACGCCCGCAGGCAACCAGCCAAATCCCCACCACAACTCGGTCTTCCTACCAACCACCATTCCCAACAGTACAAGCATACAACATAGACCCAAATTCAGATACGGCAAGTACTGCTTTATTGGCCCCTCGTGACTCAAGTTCCGTGAGAACTGACGTGGGATCGGCTTGTCTTTGGAGGGAGAGTTGTTTAACGCGTCTAAGTACGAGATAGCGGTTCGGCCTGGAGGCAGGATATAGAGCAGGCATGCGGTCGAGAGAAGAGATGTGATGCTGAGGATTGACAGGAGGGTTGTGTGTCCGTTCACGAGCGTCGTGATATAGGGTATTATGCTCAAGAGCGGAAGAGCGAGGAGAGCAGTTGCGAACTGCTTATTTCTAGCCGTATTCTCCTGCTCGAGTGTTCGGATTAAATTTTCTTGCTCTGTGAAGCTTGCGTTAGTAAGGGATGGGTTTGCTTCAAAAGGCTGAGGTTTAGGAAGGAAACAGTAGGAACGTACCTTCTTCATCTAAAGCTCCCGGCGAAGAATCCTCGGAGTCGTTATCCGTAGGATACTGAAACGTCTTGCGCAATCTTGCTGTAGTTTGCTCCATCTTGCATGGTTGACGTTGAATGTTCGTCAGTTCCTGGAACAATCAAGGAAGAAAGTTGCAGCCTCGCGAAAAGCAAACCGTGCAAACACGTCGGACCACCCTCGATAGATTTGTCGAGCTCCAATTTCCCGACTCCACGTCAACATCAATTGCGTCAAAATGCTGCAACGGTTACTGCGATCGCGGGCACTGCCTGGTGCCAGGAATGCAGCGAGGAGAAATCCTGTGCAGAGGAGGACGTTGATTGCTGCACCGAAGCCAGGAGACGGACCTTTGATGTCGAGGAGGCCGGATCGAGAGCTTCCAGGTTGGTCAACTCACATCCAGGCACCAAATTAGAGTGTTTAATTGTTTACTAGATATCCCGCAAAACGGCATGCGCTGGGTGCGCACTGTCCCCATCTTCCTCGCCGTCCTCATCTCCTCTACTCTCGCCATCTTCAACTACCAAAAGTCCTCGTCAAGCGTAGTCTCCTCCACCATGTACGCACTCCGTACCTCTCCCAAAGCTCGCGAGTACTTGGGGGATGAGATATACTTTGCGCACAAGATGCCTTGGATTTGGGGAGAGATGAACCAGTTGCATGGCAGGATTGATATCCAGTTCGAGGTTAAGGGCAAGATGAATAGTGGGACGATGCGGTTTAAGAGTTTTAGGGCTACGAGGATGGGGATGTTTGAGACGACAGAATGGAGTCTTGAGACGAAATATGGGGCGAAGATTGATTTATTGGATGGGAGTGACCCATTCCAGGGTATTGCACTAGATCCTGAAGAGCCAAAGGTTGTGGGAAGAGGGTCGTATGCTCCCAACCTGTCTGGGTAAGTGGGCTGTAAGCTCTTGGGGTACATGAGATAGTTACGGCGTGAGAGGTGGGATGAAAGGGGAAGCATTGGAATGGCGCAAAATGGATTTTCTGCTCTACCGTTGAACTGAGTGAGAGGAGCAGGAGCCTTAGATTGTGAAGTGAGGGCCTGGCTCCATGCTCAATACAGGACCAGGACAAAGCCTCCTTTTCAGACCTCTTTCCTTTTATATATCACTCCTTCTGGCATATTCCAACAAAAATGCCTGTATATGCCACAAATAATGTACAAATCTTAGTGTACAGCTCCTCTATGCATTTGCTGCCAAGGCCTCCTTCACCTTTTCCATAGCTGCTGGAATAGTTGGCCATGGCTTTTTGATAGCATCCTGAATCTTGACGACGCAACCATTCGGTCCAGCAATACACCCATTGAGCACCAAAAGTCCCTTCTCCGCATCAACTTTCAATACCTTAACGTTCTGAATCGTGACTTGGTTTCCACCCATTCTCCCCGGCATCTTCTTCCCCGGCAAGACTCTCGAACCACCTCCCTGTGAGGCACCAGACGAACCCATTGTACGATGATTCTTCGAATTACCATGGGAGGCCGGTTGACCCTTGAATCCCCATTTCTTCATACCACCAGCCCATCCCTTCCCCTTGCAATCCGACCTAGCATCCACGAACTGGCCCTCAAGAAACCACTCCGGCCCAATTGTCACCCCGGCCTTCAACAATCCACTCTCATTCTTGACCCTAAACTCCGTGACAAATTTCTTCGGACTGACACCATGCCCCGCAAAATGTCCCATTAATGGCCTCCCAACATTCTGAGGCTGCTTCCACCCACTGCCAATCTGCACGGCAAAGTATCCATTCTTCTCTCTCGTCTTTTGTGACACCACCTGCACCCTATCGAACTGCACAACCGTGCAAGGCGTCCTCACCCCCGTATCCGGATCATAGAGCGCCGTCATCCCCTTCTTGATCCCCAAAGCTCCCGTCCTTAAAGGCAACGTAAGTTCCTTCCGTGCGAGGGCTGCAGCAGGTGATTGTTCGAGGACCGGTAACCCAGCAGTCTTCTGGTTGAACCGCGCTGGTTTTCCGCGAGCTGGTGCGGTCGTCCATCCGTACTTCACGCCGCGCTTAGTGATTATTGGGAGGAAGGCATCCGGGAGAAGGAATGTCGGAGGCAATTGTGCCCAGCTTGTTGGCAGCTTCGGCGCCATTTTGCGTGGGCGTTGAATCTTTGATGATATCGGGGAATCTTGAGATGATTTGCGGACGCCACTTTAAATTTACCAAGCCAGTGTTGATGCCTCAGGTGAGTACTTTCCTGTAACAACCAATACATGGCACTAATTACCAGTCGCCCCATTCGAGAAACGCGAAATGCGAAGGCCTTCGAGGGTGCGCGAGATGCGTCTACTATTTAAAGCCAAGATATCCCCCTTTCTCCTACTTTTACTTTCAACAGTCGTTAATATGCCGCCGAAGTCTCATCAGAAGAGGTCTGGGCTCGCGCCAAAGCCAATGACAGCCGTCAGGGCCTGAACTAACACGTCGCAAAGCATTAAGACCAAATACCTCGACTTTACACCACGAAAATTTAGTCAGATTACTCTATATATACATTTAATCCTTACACGAATATAGATAGTGGAAAGGCAAGATATAAGATGAAGAAAAGCGAGTTGATCTTACTTCCGCTTCCGTTACAAGGTCCTCGCTGGAGGGATCTCGCTTAGAACTAGATTGTCGATGTTGAAGGCTTCCTCCGTTTCCCAAACGGAGCAAAGGGTGTATCAACGAACATTTCTTTGTCGAGTCTACCGTATCATAAGCAGAATTCTTCTTTGCCGGATTTACTAGGATAACTGGGACGCCAACTACGGAAGTAGAGGTGTCTAAAGTCTACTAGATAGCCGAAGAGAGCGCACCGGATTCAATATCAATATGAGTACTCATGATACCATAGCGTTAGCGCTAATTTGTCTGATCTTCATCATTGCTGGAGGCGTCAGATATACAGACAAGGACCTGCATTGGATGATGGCCGTGGGAGGCTCGGGACTCGGGGAACTGCTTTGAGATAAGGTCTTGAACATTGTCTCCCCACGTCAAGGTTCTGGGGACCTCTCGGAACTGAGCATCCATCTTTGCAGAATGAATATATCAGCCCCTCACGTTTCACAACGTTTTTGCAAGGTTTATCTTAAAATACAAACGAAAAGACCAGAAATTTCCTCGAAAACCGCGGAGGCATAGGTTTTCGTGGCGTTCGAGATACGGTCTGCAGTAGAGTTGATAGAGGTTGCGGTTTTCTGGATATTTTGAACAGAGTCGTGAGTCTTGGTTGTTGTAGTTTGTATTCCTTGATAAGGATCCTGACATTCTCGACGCTTTTAGAGTTGGGTAGGGGTAGGATGTCGCAGGATCTTGTCGCAGAGTGCGTTGAGGCTTCTCATAGGGACTCTGTGGGTGCTGGCTGGTATGGGGTCCTTGCTGTACGTGCTGAAGCTATCAAAGCCTTTTTTACGTCTTCTTTGAGTTTCCTTGCATGCTCTGAGACATTTAAGCGAGAAGTCTTGCCCTTTTAATAAGTGATTCTGCCGTCGCACCGCTTTAGGTACGTATTTAAACTGCGTATGTTAACGTGATAGATTTAATATTGAAAGAATGGATTCTCTTAGGCCTAAGGCTTGCAATTGAAAGTCTCTTTTTAAAAATTCAAAATTGTGTAGTTTTGCTATATTATTACAGTATTTGCAACTTGCCCCGCAAGATTGAAATTTGCTTTAGTTATTTTAGGGGGGCTTAAAAGCGGCAAAAGCGCGCTTTGGTGCTGTGTGGTAGAAGGGTTCACCCACCAACCGCCCAAACCTACTTCCCGCCCAAGCCAAAATTCAACTTTAATATTAATTTATCAATTATTAATATAACTTTATACTTTGTTAAGTTTTAGTTAACAAATATACTCTTTAATCATAATTTTATTTTCTTAAGCAAAAATGATTATTATTATTACTTATAAAACTAAGTTCTTATTTATATTTTGAGAATTTTAAAGTAATATTAAAGAATAATCAAAATAAGTCCTCTTATAAAAATTCTTATAATTAAGAGGGACAGTATTAGTAAATAACAGAAATCAATTTTTATCAATTTTGGTTAATTATTAGTATTATAAACAGTGAGAGAAAAAACGATTTTTTGCTTGGGCGGAAAGTGGGTTTGGGCGGTTGGTGAGTGAACCTGTCACGTAGTGACGTTGGCCAGAGAGTGAGGTGTAAAAGCTTGTCTATTTCCTCGTGAAGCGAGGATGCTCAAATCTATGACTATCGCTTACGTAATGGTGATCCGACGCTGTCTCAACGTCACAGAACCCTTCTACTCCTGTGCGCCAACTGCCTAGAGAACTTTAAATCGACTACTTGCTAAATTGCATATAGGAATATGCTAAGATAAGTATATGGGTAATATTACGCAGCTAATAGATAAAAAAGCGAATATACTAGAATATTCTAGATTTCTAGATCTAGAATACTTAGAAATTATATAGAAATATTTTAATATATAAATACTAGCTCTCTTAAGCCTCTCTTTATTAAAGTTATAAAATATAAAGAATATAAACTATTTAACTATATTAGCGCCTTTTATAAATAGCCAAATAATATTAATATGCCTGTTATAAGAGGCCCGGTATAGCGGCGTCTGTCTGTACTTGTTTACTGCCTTAATATCGGTACCGTACTCGAGCAGCAGCTAGATGATATCAGTGTGCCCGTTACGAGAGGTCCAGTGCAGCGGCATCTGTCCGTCAGAATCCGCTGCCTTGATATCAGCACCGTACTCGAGCAGCAGCTGGATGACGTCGGAGTACCCGTTCGCAGAGGCCCAGTGTAACGGCGTCCGTCCGTCAGAATCCGCCGCCTTGATATCGGCGCCCTGCTCGAGCAGTAGCTGGACGATATTAGCGTGCCTGCTCGAAGAGGCCCAGTGCAGCGGCATCTGTTCGTATTAAGTATTCCCGCTAATGTCGGCGCCGTACTTGAGCAGTAGCTGGACGAAATCGGCGCAGGCTCGGCAAAAATACCTAAATTTCCGGTATCGATAGGTATCGATGCCAGAATCGTAAGGTATCGATTCCCTGAACCTAATTTTCCCCTTTAATTACAATTAACTTTCGAACTACTTCTCTTATAAGAAAATTTTTGGTAACGCAAATATTCTCCTTAATTTAGGCTTTCTATCTAGCTACTTATCTTATACTTTAGGCTAAAACTAATCTCAATGCGGCCATTTTAAGTAAAAATGAGCTTTTGAGATTTTCGTGAGGCTCGCTTATATATTTAGTGCCTTGATAAGAAATACGAATACGGGGCTTAATTCTCCGAATACGAGAGGTATTTTAAATTTAAGATATTATTAAATTTTATTAATAATAGTAAATAAATTTTTTAATAGAAAGACTAGAAATAAAAGGAATTATATATGAATATATTCTTATATAAATAAAATAATAAAATAAAGAGATAATTTTTAGGGGTAAGAATCGATAAGGTATCGATACGTATCGATTCTTACAATACCTGAAAAATACCTAATACTATCGATACCGGTATCGATGCCTCAGGTATTTTTGCCGAGCCTGAATCGGCGTGCCCGTTAGAAGAGGCCCGGTGCAGCGGCGTCTGTCCGTCAGAATCCGCTGCCTTAATATCGGCGCTACGCTCAAGTAGTAGCTGGACGATCTCGGCGTGCCCATTGGCAGAGGCCCGGTATAGCGGTGTCCGTCCATCAGAATCAGCCGCCTTGACATTGGCGCCCTGCTCGAGCAGTAGCTGGACGATCTCCCCATGCCCGTTTAAAGAGGCCCAGTATAGCAGCGTCTGTCCGTATTGAGTATCCCCGCTAATATCGGCGATATACTCGAGCAGTAGCCGGACGATCTCGACGTGCCCGTTGGAAGAGGCCCGGTATAGCGGCGTCTCTCTGTCCTTGTTCACCGTCTTAACGTTAGTGCCATGCTCGAGTAGTAGCTGGACGATCCCGATATGCTTGTTAGAAGAGGCCCGGTATAGCGGCGTCTCTCTGTCCTTGTTTGCCGTCTTGACGTTAGCGCCATGCTCGAGTAGTAGCTGGACGATGTCGGCGTGCCCGTTACGAGAGGCCCGGTGCAGCGGCGTCTCTCCGTACTTGTTCGCCGTCTTAACGTCGGCGCCCTTCTTGAGCAGCAGCCGGACGGTATCGAGGTGCCCGCTCTGAGAGGCCCAGTGCAGCGGCGTCTCTCTGTCCTTGGTGGTTACGTTGACGTCGGCGCCCTTGTCTAGTAGCAGCTTCACCACGGCCTCGAGCCCTCTCTCAGCAGCCCACGATAGCGGCGTTTGGTCGTGCTCATCCTTCACCTCAATATCGGCGCCCTGGTCGAGCAGTAGCGGCATAATAGCCTCATACCCGTTCCGGACTGCACTTTCGAGAACCGCGTCACTTAATGAATCTAAATGTTGTAAAAACTCCGGCCAATCCCAGTTAAGGAAAATATAATAAAACTGGTTTTGATCTGTGTGAGATAGTAAAAATGAAATAGTATCCCGGATAACCTGCTGTGACGACTTCGTGTAATCTGGAAGCAAAGTGTCGCTCTGATATACATCGGATGATATGCCTAGTAATGCATAGACAATATCTCGCTTATCTGTTGCTTTGCTTCCACGGAACTTCCTTAATAGAGTTTGTAAATTCCGATCTTGCCCCCACCAAGACTCTTTGCGTAGACCAGGCATTATTTCCAGAACAGCTTGGGAATGGGGCTCGGGTTGTAACCCTATTATAGACGGCATTTGAGCAAAAGTTCGCGCTGAGACAGACTTCCTACCGCAGTAGATAGTAGCGGTTCGAGCGTTAGCAATTTCTTGCAAGATCCAGATTCTTTGAAACCATGGCCGTTTTAATATTAACTCCATTCCTTTATGTAACTTAGCGTATTCGTGAAAATTTGCGTCTTCTGGCCTACTTTGTAGGTGCATCCAAAGTTGAGCCGAACGTCTCCAACCGCCTTCAATTTTGATAAAGTTCTCTTGTAGGCGCTTGATCGAATCCATAGTATAGTTAGTCTCTTCGGTACCCAAGCCTAACCAAACAATAACTTGTTCGGCTTCTCTGTAGATATAACTCATTTGTTGAACTTGATGTCTCCACTCTTGCATATTCGCTTGATCGATACAAATATCGTCGATCCACAGAATTATGTCCATATTATAAACGCGTAGATGCTGGAGTGCCGTATACAGGTTCGAAGTAATACGCATTATATATCCATTGACGATAATACGGGCAGACTTTTCTGTAGTTCCCCATGTATATGACAAAGCATTATACGGTATACCACCTTCGAGTTGATTAATCCATCCCTCGAAAAGGTCGCCTTGAATAATATCCGAAAAGCTTCCGCGAAGAAGTCGGAGGAGCCGAATAGAAGGGCGATCGTGATCGATCGGTTGGTATATATATTCCCCCATTAATATCTATTAAGGGAGAATTTGGGCTGACGGCTAGTCTAGTGTAGTAGCGTAGTCTAGAAGTTGGTAGTTGCCTAGGGAGTCAATTAGTCAAATATTCAATAAAGTCAATACACTAACCCTCGTATTATTGGCAATATAAGCACAGCCTTATTTGTTGTATTGGGAAGAAAAGGTTGAAGGATAAAGAGAATAGCGTTGTCGAGATCAAGGCTCGTCGTCGGGGGGCCAGCTTCACGAGGCTGGGTCTACGTTAGCAGGATTTCGGCTGACAGTTTGGGTTGTAGCGTCAATCTCACTTCGTTATTTTAGCTCACTTGCAGCAACGTCTCGATCAATTTCGCCAGCCTTACCTCCGTTATAATAGAGTCAGCTTCTCAAACTTGTTCAAGAAGGGATTCGGTGCAGGGAACTCGTTAGAATGCTAGAGTGGAATTAATGAGGCAGGTTGGGACTTCGTCAGGTTGTCCACACAAGGATTGCACACAGGAAAGCAAGTGAGAGAAAGTGAAGGAAGGAAAAATATTGCATTTGCTGGCTTGTAGATATGTTGTCTGGACACAGCCTCACAGAGCTGAATTGTTGGCTCACTAGGCAGATTTGCGCTACTAAAGTCAGTGGACCAGGCGCATTGGCCACGTTAATCGGGTAGAAGGGATCACCCACCAACCGCGCAAACCCCTTTCCGCCCACGCCTACCCCACCAAAATTTTCTCGGTTTTTCAAAGTCTTTGGAAAATTCTAAAAATTTGCCAGATTATAGAGAATACTCGAAATATTGCGAATATCACATTAATTTTTCGATTTTGTGGCGTTGAGGTCTCCAAAATCCAAGTTGAGCGGAAAGGGGGTTTGGGCGGTTGGTGGGTGATACCTTCTACGGTGCCTTGCAGATTTAGTACTGTACGCAGTAGGGAAAGCTGATGCCTCACGAAACCAGCCATAATACTGTGGTAATCGTACCCCTTCAATCGGGTCTGGGTACCGTCCCAGCTCAGGCCACGTTGAAGGACCAATTGCTGCTGCCGTCGACACAATTCGAGCCCGTTTTATTTTGCATTTGGGCTGGTTCACGGACGATTCACAGCATATCAATCACGTAATATTTGGTGCACATGTGCAACCGCACGCTCCTTGGCTCGGCCTGGCTCACCAGCTCACTGTTCAGGCCGCCGGCGGGGTGGGGACGGCGCACATTTCTGCACTCTTGGTAATAGTCGGACTTAACGTTGTGACAATTAGTTTCGGGGGAGCTCGAGATGATTATTCTTTCGCTACGGTAAGCGAGAAGGACCTTGGCTGCGCTCAATATCAAAAGCTGGCAGCTCGCGAAACTTCCACAAGACTTGAACCAACGAATCGACCTTTGAGATATCACAATTCTCAAAGCTGAATCATATCGAGAGTCAATTATAGTCGCCTACCAACACTACATGGCCGGTGTCATTGAGAGGGGCATGAGCACTGTTCGCAAAAATTACAATGGTTTTCTACTTCACTTCCAGCGTGGTATCTCCGGAGGCGTTCATCTACGTGGGAAAGGATAAGGTGGAGAGTGAGTTTATGAGGCCATACTACAGAAATTGTACTGATGAGAACTAGATGAGGATCTCATCAAATACGGCCTTGAGGAGGACGTCTGGTTTCACGTCGACAAACTGTCAAGTGCACACATATATCTACGGATGAATGAAGGTGATTCCTGGGAGAATATACCTGAGGATCTAGTTGTCGATTGTGCTCAGCTCACAAAGGCAAATTCTATTGAAGGTGCGGTGAGAGATTCATAGCTGGCACGTGATGCTGATGTCTGGATTAGGGAATAAGAAGGACAATATCACAGTCATTTACACTCCTTGGTCGAATCTGAAGAAAGATGGCTCGATGGCGGTTGGTCAAGTGGGTTTTAAGGATCCTCGAAAGGTTCGTCGGATATTGTTTGGGTCAAGCCGTCTACTGAGTCTTGTTTTAGGTAAAGAAAGTCCTTGTATCTCAGAGAGAGAACCCTATCGTCAATCGCCTGAACAAGACCAAAGTCGAAAAGTTCCCAGACCTGGCTATGGAAAGGGTGGAGAAATTGAAAGTCCTGAGAAAGAAAGACCAAGCTGCAAAATTGGAGCGGGCAAGCGTCCTTCCCACCTAGAATGGCTACAAACTAATACATATGCAGAAGAGGGAAGAGGCCAAAATAGCTCAAGAGCGGAAAGAAAAGAAATGGCAGAAAGACCATGCTTATGATGAACTGTTTCAGGAACAAGACCCAGAAGATGTGAACAACCAAGATCGAGAGGATTTGGAGGACGATTTCATGTAGTGCTTTTAGGGCATTGATCTAGACTTGAATTCGTTCTTACTACTTCTCAACGTATTGTGAAGTTTTTGATTGTTTCCCAAACCCAAGAACATTCCGAACACCTTAGCCATGCAAAAAGCATGCTCCCCTTCACTCGCCTGATCCATTTCCGGAAACGCCATCAAAGTCACATATGTAAGCCAACAGCTAAATGTACTTACTATGCCTGGACCTTTTGCCTAGTCAACTGCCTATCTCCCAGTCATTGTTCAAGGACCACTAGTTTCAATGTCCACCCCCAAGACTGCTCCCCATCTGATTAACATTCGTACCCTTTAATGCATGGTCCGCCGGGTTCGCAGCAGCCTCATACAGAATATTCGTAGGCGCTTTTCCCAACTGCATCCAATCGCCCTTGAACCCCAGATAACTAATCCTCGTCACATCGTCTCCATAGTTGTCCTCCACAAATAACGTCAGACTCTGCACCTTGCCAAAGAGAGCTCTTTTGACAGGGATGTCTTGGATCTCGGAGGTCTGGGAGAGGGAGAAATCTTGGGTTGGGGCTAGGTCATTTGCGAGTGAGAAGTCGATGTCGTCGCGGTTGATGAAGACTTTGAGAGTTTGGGGAGCTGAAGAGGAGTTGGAGGTGCGGACTAGAATCGAGTGGAGCTTGACTTGGCCTGTAAAGCTGTTGTGGGTTGCTGTTAGCCTCGTCCAAGTCTAGAGGTCCTGAATGCAAACGCACGGAATGTGCATCAATAGTTGCTCGTCGGCGTCACTCTCTAGCTCCGGTTCAGCTTCCAGTCGCTCGGCCCATGTTTTTTTTATAATCGCCTTTCCGGAGTGCGGCTCGGATTCGTTGCTGGTGGTGATGTCGTCGAAGCTGATGTGTTGGTACAGCGAGTATTGCAAAGCGGGCGTTATGTCATCTGAGTGATCATGTCCGGCATGATCGTGGCCGTGACCTGAGTGGTCGTGATCTTCATGGCAGTGACCAGACATTTTGACGTATTTCGATGATTGTGAGAAGGTGTGGAGGCTTGTGTGAAGCAATATAAAAAGATCAAGAGGGGGTTTGAGCGGGTGGCGGGCTAAACGAGGGGCAATTTCACATGACCAACCTTCGTCCTTTAAGTCATCATTTTTGGGGGTTTGAATCTCGCATGGTTGAAAATCATCATTGTTGAATCTGTTACATTTCCGAGCTTCTCCCTCGTTATATTATACCATCCAACTTTAGAACGATCACCGCCAATATTCTCGATCTGCCCTGGACAATCAGAAGCTTGGACGTCCAGAAAAGGTCCAATGTTCCATTCCGACCCCATACATTCGCGGTGTATGACTAGATCAGGGGCTTTATTATTCGAGTCACTCTTCGGACACCGGATGACGAGACCTTGTAAATGTTCGGAATTCGAACTGAATAATAACATGGATCCTGAGTCTGAATGACCAAAGTGCCTTTGTATTCTTACATTCATCCAGAGATTTATTCACGACTCTCGATCAGCTCTTTCCTCGAACTATCGAACAAGATATTCTTCAAATGATTGAGAGGGGAGTGGCAGTAACACGGAAATTTTTCCATCAATTGTGCTGATACAACGAGTCTACGTCTGTTGAGGGTCCCGAATGTAGTCGGATTCATAAAAAATCCCCACGGTCTTCTGCTCTATCTTCTAATCTCCATCTACTCTTCAAAATCCTGCAGTCCTATGTTTCTTTGCCTTCTTGCTCTTCTGGACTGAACGACTCCCGAAAGCTCCTCTATCTGGTTGAGTCATGGGAACATCTTCCACGGTTTGCGAACTGAAACCATTGTGGGCAACTGCAGGTTGGCTTCCAGAAGGGATAACAACCATCGGCTGCGATGTAACCTCTGCAGTCTGATCTCGCTCTTGATTCAAAAACTTCTCCGTCCTTTTGCGGCGGCGAGCTTCCTCCTTACGATTCCGCTGTTCTCTTTCTGCGCCATGCTGATCTTCCTCAGCACCTTTCTGTTTCGCTTCCCACGAGTAGTTGGCTGGATCGCTGCCAGGATTCGAGGGCCATTGTGAGAGAATCGTGGATTTTCCAAAGTCAGGCTTGGGTTTGATGAAGACTGCATATTGCCGCAAGCGGGTTATTGCTGGATCCTCCTTATGTTCAGACGCTGAGGTAGCACGCGAATACAATGAGGGCGTTTGCGCGGGCGTGGGCAAGTTGAAATCTGGCTGACTCCTAGGGAATGGAACCTGTCGAGAAGAAAAGTTTACAGGCGAGCTTTCTCTAGTTGTGCCGTACTCGGTGTCCGGTTCGGGCAGAGTAAGATCATCGTCGTCATTTTGAACCGTCCCGATGTTCACATCAGTTGCCTTGTTTCGGAGCGACACCGCAAAAGAACTCAGGTAAAGTTCAACGGCAGTCTGACGTATGATGTTGAATTTTGATAGCCGTGCCTTATTCGAAACGTCGCGTGGAAGACTGGCCATCCAATTATCAATTAGTTGATTGAAGACAATCTTTGGGTCTGGGTGATTGGTTGCTTGCTCCAAGGGGAACTGAATTGCGGGGCATGCTGTAAGGTCTGACAGCACGAAGTTGAATGTTGAGGTTTCCTCTGGACTATAAACTTGGCGCAGAGCGTCCAGAAACTGGCGAAGACGCGCAGCGGCTGGCTCAATATCTCCCGAAGGGCCTAAAATTCCGATAATCTCATGTCTACTTAAGGTTAGCACATAAGGATGCAAGAGGCAAAAGTGTTTTACGTACAGAGAGCTGCTTGCAAGCTTCTCCTCCTTTATTCCTTCTTGTATATGAGAGAATGCACGATCCAGAAACTCTTTTAGTCTCTGCTCTCCATCCTCTGCTGATTCAACAACTTCATCATCATTTTCGATTTGGACATTGCTAAGACCAAAGACTTGCTGGAAGATCACCTTCCAATTCAGTCTGAAGCGTAGGTCATCTCTGTTTCGGCCGGTAGTAGAATGCACCCCACTGTCATGAATAGTATATCCGTTGCCAAGAGAACGCTCATCGTCCATACCATCAGCCACGATAAATGAGTCTTTCGCAAACTGGGGTCCTTGGGGACGCAGGGACTGCGTGAGCTTGAAAGGTGGAGCCGTAATAAGCAGTCTGGGCCGCGATATTCCTTCGGAGTCAGACCTATGAACTGATAACAGTGTGGAATCCAATCCAAGGTCTGCGTTTAAGGCCCATAATTGGAAGAATCTGACGTCTTGTACAAGATATTGAAGTTCTGGCCCCGCAGAGCTTGTGAACGAAGTTGATGTCAAGGGCGCTGGCACAACACACAGTGTTTGCAAGGACTTGTGGCCCTTCTCAGGCTCATCGGAGTCCGAGGTGAGTGTAAATGATCCTTGAAAGGAAGTTCCTAAACCGGGAGCATCTGTGTTGATCCCAAAACAGTAATAATTTATAAGAAGACTCTTGCCGGAGAAAATGAATGCGGTGACTTTAAATGTGGTTAGCTCGGTTTCATGTGCTTTGAAGAAAACCATACCGGGATCATTATTGACCAGAGTAAGTCTTAGAGTTTCGTCGTTTGGATCTCTGAAGTGCCGATACGAAAGTATCACTTTGATGCCACTAGAGGCGGTTGGACCTCCTCCAAGTTCCCCAGGTGGGATAATTTCAACCCAAAAAATTCGCGAGGTCGTCAAAATAAACAAGTAATTCAGATGCTCGGGGCTTCGCTTTAGATCAAGCATCCACTCTGTGCTGTTTCCAGCGAGAACTTCAGTGCTCGGAAGTCTAACCAGGGCGGATTTCATATCAATGACAGAAATCTGGCGCCTATTACAGACAACAATTGTGTTGATGTTGCATGCCCACAATATCCGATACCAGCCATCAGGGTGATCATTTGGATGGGGTTTCAGTGCAGGACCGTGATAAAAATTTCCTCTCTTCCCTGATATCAACCGTTCTGGTGAGCCTTTACCATCTCGTCGTTCGAGGTCCCAGATAGACCAATGACCTCGCGCGTCTACCGCCGCAAATTGTCGAGAATACCATGGATTGAATGAAACATCCATGTAATCCTCGGACGTTGTTCTCCCACCAGTCAACGTAGCCACAGGATTAGGATTGAGTCTCGAAGAGGAGTTTGCCGTGCGAAATCCAGTAGGAGGTCCCGTGGTCTTGTAGAGTTTGCCATACAGAGGTCGGAATATTGTGATGATAGTGTCCTGGCGAACTGCAAGCCAGGTCCCTGACTCGTTCTCATCATCAGCACTCTCAATCTGCCGAATGGCACCACCTATTCCAATCCAATAGCCTTGCTCTGATGACTCCAACTCGAGGAGTGAAACCTTGGCTGCACTGTGCTTTCCCCATCCACGCCTCTCTGTATTGGGTCTTATCAATTGAAGAATATGCCCTGCTCCTCCACAAGGCATGCACAATATCCGTGGTCTTCGAGATCTGGATATTCGATCGACGTCCACCGCACGTGCCACTGTCAAGAGGGATCCAGAGCGTGAGAGCTCAGTTTGACAAGTATCATGAGCTTTCGCTAGGGTGGATGTGATGGTATTTGCAGGAAATGTCTCTGGTCGAGTCTTCAAAAGCCACTTCAGTTGCGACTTTGCAATTTGATAAGGTGAACCATCTTTCCTAGGCGCATTCTGACATGAGGGGGGAAAGCGTTCCGTTAAAGGCAGAAGCTGTTGGATGCGCTGATCTAGGGAATGGTTAGCAGAAGCCTCGCAGAACTTCAGACGTAGCTCACTCTGATCTTTCGCACTTGAAAACGTCCACTCATTTTCTTCTGTATCGTAAGAAGCTTTTCCAAGGTGACCGTAGGAGAGGTCAGTAACTCGGTGATCAGTCATTTGGCTTTGGTCGACGTCGGGAAGCGGGAGATGCTGAAGCAATCATTTCGATACTTGTATGTCTAGCTGAAATGATCAATATTCGAAGTCGAGTAAAGAGTGTCCTAGATATTCATTCTCAGGTGAGGTGTACAGAGTCGTTGCGAAAGGAACTGGAATTGGGCTCGGAAATTTCGTATCTAAAAGCTTATCGGACACTAGTGGTTCCCTCGGCAACGGAGGCCAGCCCATGACAATACCCACTTGGCTTCTGAGACCACAACTTCAGAAAACGCAACTCCATTGAAAGATATCACATTGGCAAATCCACCAGATAACTCACTATGTCGACCGCATTTGAGCCCTCACTTCCCACCAGCACGATGCGCCCTCCGCTCTCAACGGCTGACGCGCCTTCAATGGCTGACTCGCTGCCGAGTATCAACTTCGGCTTCGACGAGCTCCGCGACCGAATGGCAAAGTTCACAGTCAAATTCGATACTTTCATAGAGCAAGGGCGGAAGCGGGTCTTAGAGGAAAGGAACCAGTTCCGAATGAATGTTACCGAATTGAAAGGTATGAGCGGAAGATTGTTTACATGATTTGTTATTGACAAAATACAGAGGATCAACGAATGAAGAAGAGGGACATCGAGATTCTCTCCCAGAAATCAACAACACATAACCAAACGCTTGCGAAAGAAGCTGCGGAGACAAATGAGATGAAGGCGGCCATTGCGAATTTGAGCGCACAGCGGGATACACAACTTGCGACGAAGGAGAATCTCAGGCAGCAGATCGAGGACACACAGAGACAAATCGATACGCGTCTGGCTGCACAGCGGGCGCATGCTCAACACCTTGACGCGCAGTCAAGATTCAATATCCCCGAACTCGACTTCTGGACCTCAACTCTGGGGTTGAGGATCGAAGGAGCCGGAATGAACGACCACCTCAAATTTGTCTTCACGCACCTAGATGATAGGGACTGGACTCGAGAAGTGTGGTTTGAGCTGGATGCTACGAAGAGAGACTATGAGATTCCATACTGCAAGCCTAAATTGGAGAAAGAACAGGTCGAGCGGGTGCTCGAGAAGATCAATGAGTGTAGGGAATTGCGCGTTTTGTTGAAGGGTATGAGGGAGCTTTTTGTGGAAGCGCTCAAGGCATGAGATTAGATCATTGTAGTTGGAAGGAGGAACTTTTGTGTTTAGAAGAGACGCCTTCAAGTTATCATGGGTAGTGCCAGAAGTGCTGTAGAAAAACCTATAGGGAGCTTCACACACTAGGCATCTAGGTTACAATGTGTCTTCCACGAATAAAATATGGCCCCAAATCCACAAGTTAGCTAATACTCCAGCAATTTCTGGACAAACAACTTGTAGAGTCCCATTGTCCCATGAAGATCGGGAACATTCAGGAGGCAAGCAAAGCCCCTATCCCAGTCCCGGCGCTGGCACAACCTTCTTCCACTCCTCGATCTTCCTCTGGAAGCTCGGTGGGAACTTAGAATATCTCAGAATCTTGTCATCAGGTATGTCATACCACCCAGCTTTCTTCCCATTCTCAACAAAAATATGCTCCGAAATCTTCGGCAACTCCTTCTTCACACTATCTTCATCAATGGTTCCAGCTGTAATACTAATCAACCCCGGCTGGCATTTATACTGCATAGATATCGGACTTCCGCAAGCAGCACAGTGAGTGCGCTCTGCCAATTCTGAGTATGTTGTCTTCGTGAGAGACTCTTCTCCTGAGGTCCACGTGATTGCGGATGTTGGAAAGCGTCCGAATGTGAGAAATGGCGCGCCGGAGAGCTTTCGGCAGGTTTGGCAGTGGCAGTTGGTGAACTCGTCGGGAAGAGAGGAAGAAGAGTATGTGACATGACCACATTGGCAGCATCCAGTGAGTGCTGGCTCGGATTTGGTAGACATTGTGAGAAGTGGTCTGTGTGCTTTTCAATGTGCTGGAGACATGTTGAACAATGTGAAGTAAGAATACAAGACAGAGACTCTCAAGAATGGCTTGTTAAATTCAGATTCATGACGACTTATATTCATGAAGAGTTTGGAGTTAAAACGTAAACTCGGGTGTTGTCATTGTTATGCATTTCGTCAGCTGCAGGGCGTGATGCGGGGCAGGTGTTGAAAGATCGGAACACGCGAAAACCGCGTCGATCATCAGCCTCGCTGAACCACTTCAACAAGCATCAGCCCAACCGCTCCTATCAAACCAAACCACAAAATGCCCGAAGGAGAGAGCAAACAAGATAAGCAGGCCACTCAGGCGCAAGCACGTCAAGTCATCGATGTCTTCCACGAGATCTCTACCTTACTGGTTAGTACACCGTCGCGTCCAGCAGGAACGCAAGCTGATACACGATATAGAACGCAGACCTTGATCGCCAGACACTGTCAATTTGCATATCGCTGATTGAGAATGGCGTCAACCCAGAAGCACTTTCGGTTTATTTCTCCGTGTGGCGTTGTGGGATGGCAGCTAATGTTTACGCAGTCAGTTGTCAAGGAGTTGAAGCGGGAGGCCGATGAGACTATCAAGGTGCATGAGTCGAGAAGTCAATGATGGGGCCTGGGCAAATGGACGGGTATTTGAGCGAAGAATTGGTTACATCAGAGCTTGTATGAGAGGGCTCCGTCGGTGAAGCTGGTCTTTGAAGGACCGACGCAATACGGGACTGGGTCTGTTATCCTTCGAACTACTTCTTTCGAAGGATTCGTATCAGTAAATATTCAGATCTGGCAGGGCATTGAGGAGCGGACGAAAATACAAAAGCCACCTTAGAGGGTGTTAGATGTCTAAGGGAGTTCTGGGACAATGGAAGATAGGGTCATGGATCGGCAGATCTGGGAGGCAAAAGTTATGACCACGAATGTAATCGAATTATCGAGGTTCACGGCGCCATTAGGTATAGACAATGAGCCACCTCCCTTGCCCCGAATCCAAACGCCCTACCATTCCATATCTAGGTATCCACTGCCCAATATTTCTCATGCGACTGTAAAAAAACGCCAAACCAAATGCCTTGCCCTCTTCCCAGCCCTAAAATTAACGGTGCCCAAACAGCTCAAACTGATCTTCATCTTCGTCACCATCTTCGTCATCACACTCGTCCATGGCAGAGTCTTCATCTGATTCTTCTTCATCTTCCATTTCATCATCCATAATATCAGCTGAAGTAAAGCTCCTTCGTTCGTCTCGACCCCAAAAGTCAAGATCATCCTCCTCCGCCGAATCGTCCGTTTCCATGGCATGACTGACCACGGTCTCTTCTAGAAGTCCCAAGCTTCGCACGGGTGATACAGATCGTCCAATGCGTTGAGGGAGTGGATAGGGCGAGAATCGGTCAGATATCCCAAGCGACGTCGAAGGTGTTTGCACATGCGAAGAATGTCTTCTAATCCGCACAAGACCTGGCCCAGGCGCGAGACCAGTGGGTGCTGTGCCTTCGTCATTTGCGGGGGCAGGAGGTGAACCATTTTCAGCTTCCCGGCGCTCAATCAGAGGCACATCTACCTCTGGGTCCGTTAGGATTGAAAGTTGAGCGGTGTTGTACGAGTCACAGATGGCACATTTGAGGCCGAGCCAGTGGTACTTGACTGCGCTTTTGGCATAGCAATCATTGCATGATACCATAGCCTTGGTATCTTGGAATTGAGGAGGCATCGGCTGATTCTGGATAGCCCGGTCTAGATTCCTGAATTGCGTCTCCATGTTGATCATACTTTTGCTGCATATGGGGCATTTGTAGGATGATTTCATATGCTCATCCCAACATGCCTTGTGTATGCTATGACCACAGAGCATGAAGACCACGCGGGATGGGGAATCGAACATGTACTCTCCGCAAATGGGACAATCGCAATCTGAAACCCGTTCAATACACTTGTGAGAGTGCTCTACTGCCATGGACATGCAGGTGCCACATGTCTAAAGCGTGTGTTAGATAGTCATAAAATCCACTGGAAAGTACACACCTTGCAATGGAAAAAGTCTTTTCCAAGACCTCTGCCTTTCCTGCATATACCACAATCATGGCAGTGATAAATGTTTTTGGTGGAGTCATTGTCCCAAAGTTTGCAAACATCACAATAATACCAGGCCGTTCTTTCGCCGCAACCAACGCAGAACTCACCAGCCCGTTGCGCACATCCACAAACCATACAGAGCATATTTTTGGTTGCCTTTCGGTTCAAAATATGGTCCTCTGCCTCGTCATGGCACAATCGACATGTATACCATCGATCGCAAGACGAACATTGAAGCTTGACATTTCTTGTGTAATGGCGGCAGCCAAGAACCGGGGTTTGCTCTTCCACGTTGATGTCCCCATCTTCATCCGTTTCTGGTGGATTAGGAGGTGCATATGTGGGTCGGAGATCATCCGGAGAGAGCTGGAAGGTATATTGCTGTTCTGGGGGTGCAGCATCTAGTGCACCATTGATTTGCCAAATGAATGAGCTCAAGGAAGCCGGTGTACTAGGTCTCTCCTGGCTGATCATACTAGCTTGAGAGTGCGCAGACGGTTGATGCCTTGCATGGAACATTTCTTGTGCTTGAGAATAACCCCGAGTCAAGAGACGATGCATCAGTCGAGCTTTCTGCTCAGCTGGGACGTCCATTGACTGTATCATGATGATTTGATGCCTTAAAGCCCCCATACCATCGTCTTCAGGCAGTGAACTAGTCCTATGGTGATTGCTCGATCCAGGCTGTCCACCTTCTAATGTCGAACGTCTAGAGGACCCTCCAGCAGGACTCATGCTCGCAGCATTGTGGCCCGTATCGCTCGAGGGCGGGCTCGTGCGGAAACGTCCCGGGACGCCAAAGGATGGATTATCCGAAACATCATCGTCCACTTGGCCTGGCTCTGACCGTAAAGATGCCACCCGTAAGGGCACGACGTGTGCAGAGCTAAAGGGCGCTGGTATAGTCGGGGTCCGGCCAGCCTCTAGAGCTTGAAGCTCTGCCTCAAGTCCTCCATTGTCTTCAATGGGGGACGATGTGAGAGAAGCCCCAGAGAGGCTCTCTATAGCACCGCTTCCTCCATTTCCGGACTCATTGAGCCCTTCCAGACGTTCGACTATATCCGCAATCGCCACTTCATGTTGAGTTTCGGCTGACCGTTGACTAGAAAGAGGGCCGATTTGGTCGTGCGTGTGACTGGTACGAGAGAATCGACGGGCTTGGCGAAGAACAGGGTTTATTAGGAATTCGGAGACGAGAGAGCTCATTTGGTGAACATTAATCTCGTGAGGTACTGCATAGGTCGGTCGTTTGTATGTGGATGACGGTAAGTTAGTCTTCCACCTCACTCCAGTCCGAGGTGAAGTCCGGAGTCAAGAGCCGGACGACGGCCGCTTCAGGCCCGTAGCCGCCAAGATCTTAGCGAAGATCTTTTGCATTCTGCACGTGCTTCTCCAAGTATTTCCGGGACAGCTTTTGTTCTTTCTCTCATCTCAAATTGTGCTTCAGTATCCACAGAGCAATGTCGACTCCAAGCCCGCAAAAGATCATTCATGCATATCGACACCTATATAGGGGCCTTCTTCACGCAGTTCAGTACTCAAAGCCAGCCAGATATATCGCACGGGATCAGTTAAGAAGGGCCTTTCGGGTTGAGGACCCTTCATCTTTCAACCAAGAGAAGATAGACAGAACCGTCAAATTCCTCGGCTTTGCGGCAAAGGAGGCAGGACTCGAGCATCGAATTGTCAGAAATTTGTTGCACACGGCGTATTGGGAGAAGAAAAAACACATTTACGAAAGGTATGTTATTCCCGGAAAGGGGGTTCTCAAATGCACGTCCTGATTATCACATTAGAAAAGACAAGAAACCAACCACTGTCCAGAGACAGGTCCAGGGAACTGCGAGGCTTCATTATCAAATGACTTTGGCCATGCTCAACGATAGTATGGGTCTTTGCCTGCGCTGAGCTGTTGGCCATCCGCATTCAAAACCTCCCGAAATCGCCATGGTGCCGCGCTCAATGCCTCATCCATTAAGCAATAACCCGAAGTTTCATCAGCATCTCGGCGGGTCATCTGCAATCTTACCATCTAGGCTCGAAAAGAAGACATTGTCTTCGTGCTACTGGGGCTCTTCCCTGATGCTCTCACCCTTGGCCGCGCTCTACGGTTAACTCTTCGGGGAGGGCCCTGGAAGCAGTTCTCGTCCTGCAGAGAGAATTCTCACGATCAGCCATCAGCCGCTGTGACTTGCGAGGATAGCGTGCCTTGCGATGAGAACTGCAATGCAAGTCGGCTTTTGCCAATCTTAGCAGCAGACGGCACTGGATTCAACTTACAATTGCTTTCGGCCATTGAGAATGGTAGTATCGCCCTGGCACTTCAGTGATCCCACAAGGCGAGGGACAATGGGAGGGTTGCGGGAAATTGGTCTTGGGAGAATACCATGAGAGTGCTCAAAGCCCGAACGGAGGCCCCCCGCAGACTCCCTACAGTTTATTTATGAGGCCTTGGAGATGAAATAACCTCCTGATCCGACTGAGATCAAGAAACCACGTGCCCAAAATCCTTTCCGAATGAGAGTGGTAAGAATAGTTTCCTTACGGATCCTGTGAGCCTCTCTGTCAGTGAAGACTACCTTGCGGCCATCAACAATCACCACCCTCCCTTTGTTTTCGACGGGGATACTTCGAGGGCTTGGGACCATTCAAATATGAGAAGATCGTCCAATGATATAAGCAGAAGCCTAGGCGCTTGATCAACGAATCCCCGTAGAAGATACTTGTCATATGTGCATCAATATTGTACTATGCAAACACGGCACGAAAGGTGTATTGGGTTGTGGATGATCACCATGGCTCAATACGGGTAAAAAGCAAGGCCTTATTTCGTACCTACTCTGCAGGTGCACCTGTCCGCTTTTGAGACAATCGCAATAGATAAGCATCTCAGCACTCCCGACTGAAAACTACTGGCCTGCCACAACTGAGTTCTCCTGGCTTGGCGTTGATTGGAGGCAAAGACACGAGCAGGCCGCCATCCTTGAGCAGGAGCAGGACTGCCTTGTGGACTGCCGTTCAGCCTTCAGCTTTGCGGTTTGCGGTTTGCGGGGAAATGCTCGGGGACTGGGATGGCCTGGCTGGTCAAGATTTCTGCGAGCCGTGTGAAGCTGCAGGATGTGATCCTGTTTGCTAACTGTGCTACATGTGGGATAATCCGATTGCAGGCAAGGGAGGGTGCAGGGGAAGCTAAAGCGAGGCCGGCAGCAGCTGTCCATTCAGAGGGTATGACTTCATTCCACCCCTCTGAGCTAATCACAACCTGGTCCGCACACGCCCGAGCCACACGGCTCTCTCCACCACTTCCACCACTTCCTCCAGATCCTCCACTCCCTCCCACCACAGAGGTACATGTAACTCGTACCATTTCAAACAGTATCTCGACCCCGCAAGACGCCGCCCAACTTTCGAAATACGCTTCCCTTCGCGATTGCAAAACTGCAGTCCACCTCTTCCGTCGCATTTGCCAGTCGACAGAAGACTTCATGGACTATCCTGACCTGTCTCCATCGCGAGCACGTTGAGGAGACTCTCGTCTCACAACGCTCGCCGTGATCCACTGTTCCTGCCATGATGCCCGTGAGGCCCGGTCAGCGAGATGGGATCCAACACGACCATCTGGCCAACATTCCGGAAGCAAACCCGTACCAGCAGAGAAGATGGGTCAAGAGATATCGGACGGAGGTTGCTGCATCCCTGAGCTCCATCCTGTCCACGTTCGCCGCTGTAGGACGTCCCAGTGCATGCCAGCGATCAGTCAATTGCTGACTCGATCTAGTTTCCATTGGACTCCGTGAAGACACGAATGCAGACGTACAAATATGACAGCTTTACGGATTGCATTCGGCATACCTACAAGACAGAGAAGTGGCGGGGTTTCTTTCGAGGGGTTACGGCACCTATGGCAAGCGTTACTCTGGTCCGCACGATTTCATTCTCTGTATACCAAAGATCCAAGTACACCTACGCCGCCTGGTTCAAGCGCAATTTCGGCGTAGACCCTCTTGTCCATGTTAACACTCCTGGGACCTATCCGACTTTCTCTACAGTTGCATGCTTTGGAGCTGCAGGAGCTACAGCTGGATCTTTCATCACACTGGTAGCATGTGAGTAGTAGCAAACCAGGACTGGCTCTCCAATCAACTAACCAATCAAGGTCCTTTTGAATTGACCAAGCTTAGCGCTCAAGTATCAGTTCTCATGGCAGATCGAAATCGCACGAGCGTTTCCGAGCCAGCCACCGGAAGGACTATTGCCGTTGCTTCAAGCTACCAGAACAAGGGCACATTCAAAACTGCAAAGAACATTGTGAAGCATCGTGGATTCATGGGGCTATACTCTGGCTTCAATCTGCATCTGCGTAAGTTTGAGGTGATGTGTGTTCCATGGCAGTATACTGATCTAGCGTAGTCCGAGATACGTTAGGTACTGCGATCTATTTCATGACCTATGAAAGTAGTAAGCAGATCCTTACCACATACCGCCGCGATAAATCTCCCACAAATCCATTCGCCGTAGTGGTTGCTGGTGGGCTATGTGGAGTGGCAAGTTGGGCTTTGATTTATCCGATCGACTCCGCGAAATCGATCTATCAACGAAATTGTCTTACGCATTGCAAGGGCGAAAGGGTTGAGAAGGCGCCGAAGATCCAATTCTTCAACAAGAGGATGTACCGCGGCTTAGGAGTCTCGATGGGTCGATCATGTGTTGTGAACTCGATCTTTTTTTCGGCTTTCGAATTCATCAAGAAGCAGATAAATGCTCTTGAAGACTAGGTAAAGAAAGGTTGCATTTTTCGGAGTTTCAATGGGTTCTTGTATACAGTTTATCTTTTACGGCCCGATGAGGTTCTGGCTGTACATAGAGCGAGCAACAAGAAGTGATATATTTGTCTCAACGACCTCGTCATCGCCTCTCACAGACTCCCCATGATTCTCCAAGGTCACACAGATTCTCTCAAAACTACTTTGCACTCTGTTTCCAAAACCAGTACCTAAGTCGAGGGACATTGGGTGAGAGGTGTGCAGAATACCTGAGGCAGTGAGTTGTAAGGATCCTCTCTCGACTTCAAGAACAATCTCAATATACCAGAACTTTGGGACATTGAGTGTGATGTGCAGCAAATGGATGACTTGGGGATTTACTCTCAACTGCCAACTGGAGTCCAGAATCTCATTGTACCAGAACTTTTCGAAATTGCGTACGAAGATTGAGCACGAGCAACAAAAGGATGGCTCGAAAGATTCAGTCTCGGCTTCCAGGGAAATCTCATTATACCACCCACATCTTTCGAACATTGGGCCGATATTGAGTGAGGCATTCATCGCGCGTACCAAAAGGTTTCCCATCGTTCCCTTCAACGTTCAAGACGAGACAAAATCATAATAAGCTGGCGTGCATGATGGTCAAACCTGTTCAATCTTCCTGGTTCAACTCATACTCTCGTAAATCAAACCCCTCGCAAGCGCCAAACGAAGAACGTCCGGAGGCACAGCTACTCACATATCTTGAGAGTGATTTATTCCTATGAACAATGATAACCATCGCCTCGGCGACACAATCCGGTCTATCCACGCACCAAGCACCTCGCAAAATCATTCAAGTCAATGTCCACCCAGACCCCCATCCAGCCTAACCAAGCTCCATCCGACCACCTGCATCTAAGATCAACGAGCCAATTTCAATGCCGGGGAATAAGGGACAACAACTCGTTGCCCACCCGGCCCGATACACCTGTCACAATGCATGCATGCTGAGTTGTGAAAAGGAAAACGCCTCGGGCAATATGGTCCCATCTACCAAGGCAACTATGCGGCGCCGGAGTTCGCCTGTGGGGACCTCATTGACCGATCTTAGGTCGAGCGAAGTCGTCAATATTTACGAAAGCACCTGGTCCACCTCCTTCTCGGAGATCTTCGAGGAGGATGCTGGTTTGTTGATATAATTGTTCAAGAGCTGCGGAAGAAGATTTACCGAGAGATACTGTGCTTTGTCAGATATGCAGAAAGAAGCGGTGGAGTAGCCGTCAGCAGTTAAACTTACATAGGATTGCAGAATTCAGCTCTTCAGCCACTGCTACCCGACCGCTGGGGTCCAGCAGATGAGAAACCTCCTTGGCATTGATCGGATCCTCATATGCTATTAGAGCAAAGGCGTCCTTCAAAGCCATGCTGACTTCTCTCCGCGGGTCGTTTTGAAACTCTGCCTGAAGATCCTGCCCATAAGCTAAAGTGTCTGACAATAGTCTCTGGTACTCCATTTGGTTTCCTGAAGGTTCCTCCGTGTCCATTCTGTCCCAGTTGTTGCTCTGATTTGGATGATCATCGACATCCATCTCTTGATTGATGATATCATCATACCAGTCCCCACTGTGACCGTTGCTCTTCTTGGTGCCATTCGTAGAGGTAGAATTGTGAAGTTCAGCTCCTTGGCGTATCATCTCGATGAACTTTCTACAGCGTAATCGAAAGTAGACATGTTCGTTGTCCTTGAGCACGTTTGGATAGAAAGCGTTTGTGTATTTGAGGGCCTTTTCAACATCTCCGTCAAGAACAGCAGCTCGAATTCCTAGGAAAGAATTAGATTGAGGGGCGGACGATTTGTAGAATACTAACGTTGTCGATGACCAGCATCCTCATCCTCTTTCGCCTCAAAGCCATTTACCGCTGCATTAGGATCTAGACTTAAAGCTTTCTTCTCGGCATGGACCTCCTCGGAAAAGGCCTTAGCTGTCTCAACATAACCGTCATGTGTCAGGAATTGAAGGACCTGCTAATCTTAGACAAGCATTTCGTCGATACAGAGAGATATGACCTACCAGAGACTGGATAAGCTCGGTCTCGCTGAGAGGCGGAGCAAGCTTTGCCGTGCTAGTTGCATCGATTTCTTGCCTAATGTGCTTCTTCTCTGACTGTTCTCGAAAATTAGTCCATATATTTGAAAAAAGGCAAGTCCGAAAATTTGGTCCTGAAGGACGGAAAACAACAACGGTTTGTGATTGTGTTCTTGGGCTGGCTGTATTGTCCAAGAATGGAGTGGGACTTTCAGCAACTCTCTCCGGGGCTTCTGGCTGTCTTCCTCGGCTGGTAGTATTGTACGAAACAGGGTTGACAATCCTAAGAGCTCTCCTCATTGCATGCATCGTTTCTCTCCTGGAGTCGGCCGAAACAACAATGGTTCCTGGTGACTGTGATTGACTTCGCGGCTCAATCTCCGAGCCAGGGTAGTCTAGGACACTCCCCAACTCATTGTTCAACGCGATTTCGTACAATATCTCCGTTCGAACTGTCCGAAACAGATCTAAAGCGCCGTCCTCCGAGTCCCTGACTTGGAGTATACGAGATAGCCGCTCATTGTTCAAGCGTTCGCGGAACATTGACCGTACATCTCGTCGCCGTCGTGGGGTTGCTCTATTGAATATGCGATATCTCTGTAGCAAGCGGTACATTGTATGGGAGAGGCCGACAACGTGCTCTGCGGTGAGCCGGAGTTCACCGAGAGGATTTGGATCGCCTGATTCCCATTCACGACCCAGTGCCAGGCGAATCTCTTCTTGGGAGCGTTCGGTGGATGTTCTAATGCGAGGTGGATAAATGATCTCTGCCAGTGTTCCATTGCTCGGTTGGTGATCGTTCTCGGCGGGTGAGCCCTCGGAGTCACCATTCGCAGTAGCAGATCCAGCATCCATAGTAATTGTAGAAGATGTTTGAGATCCGGAAGGGCCGTCGAGAGCCAATCCGCCGATGGAAGTAGCAGAGCCAGAAAAGGGGATATGTGGGTTAACAGAATGAGAACTTATGAAATTATGGTTACTTGCCGACATCATGCCATCTATATCAAAGATAAATGGGCTTTGCCCAAAGTTGACCCTCACATGCTCGCCTGCCTTTTTCATTCCCACTGAGGGATAAAGTTTGCCCTTGATCTCGCGAAAGGCGGTGCCTTCAGTTTTGTTAGCAATGAAGAACTCAGAAGGTAAGTTGATTCTGTCAACGGAAGAAGGTGCGAACCTAAATGGTCTCCGTTTTTCGTAAAGAAGGCAGATCCTGTTCTAAAGTTTACACCGCATCCTATAACATCGCCGGTTGTGAATGGAGGACCGTAATGTTTTCCTGAATTTTGGCAGCAAAACGAATGTCCATCATCTCCGTGATACGCCCACGATTCTGGCTCCCATCCAGGCAATCTTGATAATGGCACAGTCTTACTTGAGAAACCAATGCCAATAGAACTCCTGCACAGCTTATCAGAACCTTGAACGGTAAATTGGTGTGTGGGGTGGGGTTGGGGGGCACCATACTCTTCTCTCTTCCGGGAAATTATGGTCACTTCAAAATAATAGATACCACACTGCGGAGGCATGGGATGGTCTGCCCTGATGGCGTATGCTTCGTGATCTCGATCTCGTTCCGGCTTTGGGCCCGCAAATTTGACCTCCTGCCCGTCTGACAGCACCTCCAACGCCCCATGCTTGTCTTGATTATTCCATTTTGAGGGCAAGGGCGCTAGAGTTTCGTCTTCAAGGGGCGGGGCTTTCTCGATCAAGTCATATGTCATCCCTCGATGGGAAGGGGCCATCTTCGCATGTAGATTTATACTGCTTGCGCTTGTCGAAAGCGAACCTGGTTGAGAAGACTGTGCCGAGTGTCCCTCCTTGTGTGCCGACAACTTCGCCTTGTGTGCTTCTTCCAGCCTTTGGACATATTTTGACCCCTTGAGATACGATGGCACGAAAAACTGATCCATATGTCCACCGCCAAAACCCCCATAACTATGCCCATTCATGAGTAGCCCAAAGGCACTGGAGAAACTCGGCAATTGTCCGCCACGCCCCCAGGACCCTGGTCGTCCATGACCGCCACCATTTGTAGTGAAATCCATATCGTAAACTCTATTATCGTACCGCGAATGTCCGCCGAAGTTTGAGTAGGTTGAATCGTAGCTGAAGTCGGGGTGCTGATTGAGGAGGTGGGAGAAGGCGCCAGACCTCGCAGGTTGTTGAAAAGGCTGGGAGGCTCCAGAAGCTGTACCGGAAACGACAGAGGCATACGAAGATCTTCGTGGCATGAATCCGGGAGCCCCAGTCGGCATGCTCGAATCTGGAACTCCCGGTGAGCCCGAAGGATACGAATTCGTCATGCTGCGAGTGGTTGAAGGTTAAAGTTGTTCGGGGTCGTGTTTCGTGGGCGGTAGATGGGCGGGAAATATATCGAAGAGCTGGCCTGATATTCTCTTGGCCTCGTAATTGTGAATAAGCCCCTTCCTTAGATCAAGCGTTCCGTGAATCGAATGAGTCTAAGGTGGGGAGTGTTGGCGGAAGATGGTTGTTCATGGCCAGCAGATGTTGTGAATATGGAAGGAAATAGATTTATCGCCACTACCACAGCTGGGGGCCTGCATGCGAGCTCATTTTGTCAGTTGTACTTGGTTGGGAATCCAGTTCTTCGACATGTGTTATCATCAAGCACGACGAAGATGCAATACAGGCGCGGAGCTCCAAGCGAACTAGACTCGATAGAGCCATGTGGGGAAGTCCATGTACTTGTCACGAGACGGAGGTATGACACCTTTCAACTAATGCGAGATAACTCCTGACCAAGTGTTTCTCTCTTACGATCATTTAATCTGATTTTTGGGAGTTATGATACCATGTTGAGTTGTCACTGTTTAAAACAACTACGCTTTGGTGTGTAATCACTGGCCTGACTTCCTAATCCTCAGTCGGGCATCAGGTCACTTGAGAGCAGACGTGTGAACTTCCTATTTGGAGAGAATTTGCATTTTATGACACCTGATACCTTCCTAGAGCCCTAAACATCTAGATGACACAAAATTTAATTCTTACTGATTTGACTCTTCCAACTCATCAATACTTGGTAGCCTATGGTATTTCGTAAGACGTTGTACGCTAGGAACTGTTTCAAATGTGAACTTCTAAAGATGGGACAAAGTGCGCGGTTGGACTCATTATTTTCTCCGAGTCTCATTTAAAAACATGTTGTATCATTCAAACTTAAGTGATGAAGCACTGGGATACTTCTTTCTAGACTGGCTTCGGTGTTGTTTGCTCTCATCTGGCCACAGGTCTAAGGTATTGCTTCACGATGTCTGTAGTCCATGAGGAATAAATTGAAAACAGGGCACAGGCCGAAGAAACCTCTTTTTTTTATTCTTGCGCTCTGGTACAGGTAATGCAGTCTATAATACAATGCCGCAATGCATCGCCCTAACGCCATGCCCATCCCTCCAGCATTCCCGCCAATGCTGTAGAGTTCACAGTCCAACGCCATTTTTTTCCGCCGAAAAGATTCCACAAATAGAGCAAATCAAGAAGTACATCTAATCCCTGATGAGCCCTGGGGTCCAGTGTCTAACCACCGAAGAGAAGGTGGGGGTAGGAAATCAGACGGTGACCGGAATGTCTTAATACAAGTCTAGGTGCAACGACCCAGTATGAAAGACGCCAATGTTTATGCGGAAGCAGCAACGGCGGGGGCCGCTGGTGCGGACGAGGGCGGAAGGGTTGATGGTGCTGGTGAGCTGGCGTTGTTGCTAGCCGTGCTGCCAAGTTCGATGTCAGCGCCACCATTGCTCTTCTCGCTCTTCTCACTCGCCAGCTGGCTGTTGTCCTTGTTCTCTTTGCTGCTGTCCCCTGATGCAGAATCTCCCGAGGTACCTTCAGCCCTGATCTTTGGTGGTGCTGTCCAGCGTGGAATCTCCCAAACGACACCAGTGAAACTCTTGAGTGTGAAGCTGCCCTTCTGCCATTTGCGACACGGCTTGCCAGACCGATCGAGGGCACGAAGACCTGCGTTGATAGCGCCTTGGTTGGCCTTTGGACCGAGTTTGTGAGCCGCTGTAGCATTCGGGGCTCGCGGTGCCGTACTCGAGTGGTCGATTGAACCATCCTCCCTATTACACGATGAGTTAGCAACTTTACAATCAAGTGAATTCGCAGTCTTGAATCTTTGTGAGAGGTCGATGCAAATACGACCAGATACAGCGACGTGGGAACGACGGATGTAAGACCAGTTGAAGGGGGTATACTCACAATCTTGCCTTCTTCTTCGGGCCCGGCTTGCCCCTTGGTTTGGGGAGCCCATCTGGTCCTAACGCAGGCCCTGCACTTCTCTTCACACCCTTCTTCTTTACCCCTTCAGTCGGTGGTGGCATCGACGAGGGGACAGGTGTGCCGTTGGCAGCAGGTGTATTGACATTCGACTCGGATGGATTGTCTCCATTTGAGCTCGGTGCGACAGGCGGTGGATTCGAAATTGTTGATGAAGACTCCTTTGATGGAGATTCTTCCTTGACTAGTGTGGCAGGTTCGAATCTCTGCAGAGCCTTGGGTGTCAGTTTGAGGGTGACGGTTAAGGTGCTCTTCGAAGACTTTCGTCGACTGGTGGAGGCCATCGCCGGTTTGCTTGATGAAGACATCGCGGAGTTGATGGTTGAGATCTGGTTCGAGGTGGAGGAGGTTGGAGGAAGGACTGCGTCAGGATCTGTCCGGTCGCAACTAAAACGAAGATTGAGAGAAGGCTTCCTTCATAATCACACGGCTTATGTCTAGGTTTCGCAACCCGATATTCGCAAGTGTAAATGTGCGGGGGGAGGCTGATGATTTATCTCGATGGGCGGCGATGTGATGGAGTGAGTGATGATCATCTTGGTAGAAGGGGCGGGCGCCGCTCTTTAATAAGAGCTCGCGCGTCTCTGCCACCATCGAAATGCAATTTTCGGATCGCTGTTGGAGAAAAGGTTTTGGCTCAAGCGTGCAAGCGTGACTTCTTTGTCGGGAATTTCGCGAGCGAGCCAATCGCACTTTCCTAGGCCAAATCCTTATGAATGGCCTTGATTATTTTTGCTTCTGCAATATCTATTTCTTTCTGATCTTCGGTTTTTGGGACTCGTCATCCCATCCCTTCTCCGCATATTTCTCGCGGTGTGTGGCCCCTGCATGACTTCGCGGTCGGTTCGATAAACTTTTGACCAGCTCGCTCAGCTTCTCAAACTGTCCGCTACGCCATCGGAAGCCCCCTTCAGAAACGAACTACCAGTAGCCCTCACGCGAGGCTGCGAACTTCATTGTGGCCAAGTGGTCTGCCGTCGAGACTTGGGCTGGGGCCCAAGATGTCGAGGGCTATGCTGGCAACTAATCCTGCGCCAATGAAATCGAGATGCCCGCGATGGATGGTGGTGTTGAGCCTGGTTGTCGTTGGTGAGGAGAAAGGCTGCACGTGACAATTATTCAAAATGTTGCCTTCCAGCGTAGAATAGTTTGCTTAAAGTGCTCATGTAGATCCCGTAACCGCCAGATTGGGTTTGATAGCCCTTGTACTTGTTCATTTAAATCTTCCATATTGTAGCACAAGCTTAATCATGTGACCGTAGCCACTGCAAAGAGCCAAGGTCCCTGGCTCGTCTGCGAATTCCTCGTGGTTGGCCCCTACAACACTGAAATCGCGGTCCAACATTTGCAAATACACGATTTGCCAACTCGCTGTGCCTCAAATTCTCGGAAATCTCTCTTCAAGACGCAATTGCGGGGATCGAGGACTGGCTGTTGATGTAAGATTTGAGTGGGTAATGCGGAATTGCATTTTTTCCTTTTGATTTGCTTATATTTAAGACTTGGTCTATCTAACTTTAAGAGAGCTTACTTTCTTTATGTCAATAAGATCAAGGCTAGAAAGAGAGGAAGAAGAGAGAAGGAGTGATTTACTATTTAGTTCCACCTCGGGCAAGTCTGCACAGGAGTCTTTATGGTCTTAAAAAGAAAATCTTCTAAAGCTCTAACAGTATAGTACCTTCCATATCACCATAACCTCCACTAAGTCCAGCATTGCAATTATCTCCAGTAGCATTGCCTCCATCCATTCCAGTATCTCCGACACCAGGTTTATCACGACCCGGGGCTGGTGTCTTCAAGAGAAAACAGCTCTGTTGGGTGTGTAATGTACGTCTAAAGAGGGAAGAAGAAGGAGCGGGGAGCTCGAGAACTAAGATAACCGAAGTCCCTATCAAAAGCACGACCCCACCAAAAGCACGTTTTACATAAAAATAGTTTAATTAATTAAAGAATAACCACTTTATAAAATGATCTAATTTTTTAAATATAGGATCTTTCAAATAGTTAGAATATACTTTGTATATTATATAATCAAAATACTTAATACTTCTTAATATAATAAGCTTTTTCTTATTTTAGTTATATATAATAAATACTAATATAATTTTTATATTATATAATATTATAAAGTAAAAAAATTCTAGATTTACTATTTTATAATATTATAATTAAGATATATATTAAAATTATATATATTATAAGTATAAAAGGCTTAATTATAAAACTAATAATTTGAAATTTTAAAATTTTAATTTTTTTAATTTTTAATTTTAAATAAAAAAGTATTTATAAGATATAAAAATAAGATATAAAGTTATATATAATATCTTATATAAGAACTGATATTTTAAATATAAAAATCATAATTATTAAGGCTTTATATAAATAAATATAATAAATATATATATTATTAATTACTTAATATCGAATTTATAAATATTATATTAATATATATAAGAATCTCTTTATTATTTTTATTTAATTATGTCTTAAAGTTATATTTATAATAAAAAGTTTATACTATTTTTATTAATATCTTATAAATTAATAATAATTAAGAGATTTATATATTAAATAATTAAAAAAAGCTTATATAAAATTATAATAAAGATATTACTTAAAGAATATTTAAATAAAATCTATTAAAATAAATATTAGCTTAAAGAAATCATAATTATTATATAAGATTATTAATAAAGTTAATATTATTAGTTTTTTATAATATCTTAAAATACGATATTTTCAAAATTATAAAATTAAATATATAAAGAGCTTTTAATAAAGATTAACTAATAAATAGATATCTTATATATAATATTAGAAATAAAATTAATAATTTTTATTATATATACTTTATTAGCTTTTATTTTATAAAAAGTTTTTTAAAAAAAATATTTTTGTAAAAAAATTAACTTAAACTTGGATTTTATTTAGAAATAATAGGTTTTAATAAATTATTTCTATATATTTTAAGTTACTATAACAAATAAAATATAACTTATATAATTTTATATTATTTTTTATATTTATTATTAAAATATATTAAAAGTTAATAAATAAAATAAAATATATATCTTTTGAAATATTTTCTTTAATTATACAAAATACTTTATTATTATTTTATTTTATTATTTTATTATATATATAGAGCTTATATATGAAATATTATATAAAACGGATTTATAGTTATCTAATTATTAAGAAATAAAAAATTCGCTAAATCGTGCTTTTGGTGGGGTCGTGCTTTTGGTAGGGAGTTCGGTTACAGGGTGTCGCGCTAAGCTAAGTCACGTGCGACACAACAAGGTTCTTCGCTTAGAACTACGTCTTACTCGGAATTGCTTCTTTGGGATCGAACAGAGCCATTGCGAGAGCCACCTGCTTGATACATGATGCCAATCCACCATTAAGTTTACTGCCTATCTCTACCATGGAAAATATCTAGAGCCCAAGCAAATCAAATTTCTCCTCCCATGCCAATATCCGCCAGCTTGACATTCTTCCTGTGTTCAAGCTACTCCCCGTGCCACTGCAGCGCTAGATCATCGAAGAAAGCCATGTGGGAGGCTTCTCAAACGTCGAATTAGACATGTAGAAGCCATTGTCGGGAGGATTTGGCTGTACAATAAAGGCTGGCTTCTCTTCCTCGCCGAATTTCTGGAGCTCGTCTCGAGTTAAGCCGTCCAGCTTTGCCTTCAAGAAGCCCCACAACAAAACTCTTTCTGCCTGAGAAGTCATGTATGTATACTTCAGTACGCATACCACATAGGCGTGAGCATGTATGGTATAGCGATGATACCTCCAGTGCCCATACGTGGGTCCTTCTCGAAAGTAGAATAATTCGATGCACGCACTCGTTAGCACGAAATCCGGAACCGTGGACGGCTCAACTCCTGTGGTGCCTAGCATTATCTTCCGTGTTTTAGTATCGCTGACATGTCTTGGTTCTCTGACTTCAGTTAAGAGTGAGGATCTCGTTGTTTTCTGCACGACAGTTCTTTTTGTGATGGCGTCTGCTCGAGGTCAACCGAGTTTGAGGTATTTTGCGATGTAGGGCGTGTTGAGCTGGTTACGGAATTTCAGGAGATAGACCTTGCGAGGCGAGAGGGATGTGACGTTGGGGGAAAGTGAAAATCAATGTTCTGAAGAGAAGGGAAGAGCTATATTGCCATATCGGGTTAGAGTCAATGTTCTGAAGAAAAAGAGCAGAATAGTCAACAACAACAAAACATACCAAAACAATTCTTCTGTAAATACAATGAGAGATTGTGCTCTCCTCCAGAGCGTAGTTCTCCTTCTGGCATAGGTAATTGTCAAAATTTGATGCACCTTCTCCGTCATGAATGTAGATGTGGAGATCTGAATCTTTCCACAGCACATTATTAAGTAACTGGGTGGTAAAGCTGCCTAGAACAAGATTGTGTCGTGGCATTAGGGAATGAAAGATATACTTCCTAAGGAGAAGAGCCTAAAGAAAAGGCTTAAGAGGAGTGATCTAACGTGCTCCCTGCAAGAAAGAGCTCTGAGAGTATAGAAAATAGCTCCCGATGTCTCCGCCTGCCCTTGGGCCTTGAGAAAAATGATCTATGTGCATCCATCGATAGAGAACTCGAGTATCTATAATCGGCCATGTGCCCATGTTTCCCCCGTTGGACATATCTTAGCACCTTTGCTAGACAAGAGCACGAAAGGGGTCCTCAATACTAACGTCATTTCCGAGGAAGGAGACTTGGGGTATTATATTCGTGCCGAAAAGGTGAAGCATTGCGCTAACAGTTCACGCTCCTGATACAGCACTTCCACTTCAGCTTCCAGCCCATCTTCCTCTTCTTTCCACCAGATCAACGCGCTCTTCAGATCGTTCCTTCCATACTCTTCGAGAATTGGAAGTCCAGTCAATGTATTCCAAAGCTGCACAAATCACCAAGTAGACATTGACAAGGAGTGCTTCTGTAGGTGTCCGGCTTTTTGATCTAGTTTAGGGCAAGTAGAAGGGTAAACATTTCCCGAATATCAACGGTGGGAAGATTGGAGGGAAGAAGGCCCATTTCAACATAGATGAGGCATCGCTTCGAGAAGTGCCTCAAAATAGAGTTTTGGCGAAGAAGTGTTCAGCAGTTCAGAGAACTGCAACAGCTTTGGCAGGAGCGAACTCGCTTAAGTTGCTCCCTCGTGTTTACAGCAAACCCCCTGCTCTTTCCACACATCAAAATATCAGCAACAGCACCGCCATGATGACACGAGGCAAAGGCCGGTCTAGAGATAGAGCGGCAAAGAAAGCTAGGAAGCAGAGACTTGATACCCAGCCGGAGACACCAGAAGAGATCGAGGAGAAGAGGAAACGCGACCAAGCAGCTGCAAAGAAGAGAAGAGCAGCAAGCAGTGAGTGCTATCTGCATACACAGAGACCACCCCCATCAACGTTTGGATAAGAGTCATGATACAGTAGATGATCCTCCGCCTAGCATATCTGCGAGTCAACGCACGGGCACGTGCGACACTGGAAAGGCAGCCATAGGAAACACTTGGGACAAAGTGGGTAATAGAATCAAGATACCCGGGGTTTCTTTACTGACACGACTATTAGCCAGTGGCAGAGAAGAAACGGGGGAAAAGGCGCTCCAGGCGCGGTAAAGGTGATCGTGCGAGGAAAGCACAAAAGCGCAAGAGGAACAGAGCAGCAAAGGCAGCACGAGAGGCATCAGAGACGAACACCAAAAGGAACGCCCAATTTGTTCTTACCTCTGACGGACCTCTCTCCCCAAGTGTTGAATCTGATCCAGAGATACGACCCATCCAAGAATCAGTAATGAATGTGGTGACACATGAAGGAGCGTCGACAAGTAAGCAATACCCGCCAATTCTAACCATTGCTAACCATAAAAGTCGTATTACCATGTCGCCCCAGCTCTACTATCCTGGAGTCTCGACCTGTTCTGATTGACATTAGCGGATACAGAGGCAACGGTGAACACAAGACACCTGCTCTCACGCCGCTTCGGCATCTCAGACGGCTGGCTAGCCTGATTCCGCGACAAGTGTCTTCACCTCCAAACCGTGGCTCGACTGTTGAGGATTGGCGGAACCGGAACGACTATCAATCGTGTAAGTGAGATTTCCATATTGGGGAACCGGGAAGCTGAAAACACCAAGGTCTTGTTGCGAAATCCATCGACGACTTCTGTGCCTATGTTGACCATCTTCTGCATGAATGATATTCAACCCCATTATTAGGGCTCAATCGTAAGTGGCTCGTCCGGCTCGTCCGGCTCGTCCGAGTTGCAGGAGTGGTACTAGCAATCACGGATGCAGCACGACTTCTTGCGCCTCTTCTCGGCCTTGTCCAAATCTGCGTAGTGCATATGCTTTCTTTGGTTGTGAAGTGTAAGGGACAAGCAGGGTGTTAGGCGTCTGAGTGGTGGCACATCCGAGGAAAAGGGCATACTGTTCCGCTATCTTTCGGGAGTCGTAAAGGGCCTTTTCACGTATTATGCACGATTTGTTATAGACGAGAGAGAGGTTTGACAATTGCATGGCTTACGAAACTCATGTCTCAGCAAAGACTGCAAATCATCCGCTTACTACAAGCGCACTTCCTCAAGCTCTTCTTCAGGTGTTCGTTTGCGGTCCGCTTCACACCATTCGGCAACATGATCGCCCCAGGTCTCCATTCCTGTAGTGAATCCCGTATAACATCAAGAGACAAAGCTCAAGTCCAGCAAAGATTGCAAATTACCCGCTTACTATATCCATCTCCTTGTTCATGATCCAAAACAATTGGAAACGGTCTCTCAGTGACGTCGAGCTTTTGAAGTTCGATAGGTCAAATTCTCCAATCTTGGGCCAAGCCATGCCCAGAAATCCTCTTTCATCCCCCTTTTGCCTCGGCTATAGAATGGATGCGGGAACTTGAGCGTACAGGATAACGTATACTCATACTTGAGTACACAGGATGCAGATTTCTTGGCTCTGACCTCGTAGTGTCGGTTACATATGTCTTCAAGCCCATTCTCGTACCGTATGTCATTTTTAAAGATCTCGAAGCAGGAGTAGTTGAACAAAGTATCAGTAATTACTTTCCATCAGAGAGAGTCGCCAATCGTTGGCCCCACGCGGCTTCAAGTGACTTCGACTTTTTTTCTGTCTTCTTCCCAGACCAATTCCAGCGTGGTCAACCGCGTGGCCCAACCGCGGCGGCTGTGTTTTGCTACCGGAGGTCTAAAATAGTCGTCCCATGGTCGGAGTGAATAAGTTTTTCTTTCATTGAAGGTGGTATTAGGGAATATCGAGTAGACTGTGTTCCAGGAAATAAAGTTCATAACTTCAGCAGTGTAGAAGCCGTTTAAGATCGTCTCCATAGGCGAGCCAGATGTGGCAATGACCTGGATCTATACGAGAGCCCCAGCAACCTTGAGTTTCGTGTTGTCTCGACCTGGCATACCTCAGTCAAGGATACTGGGGACTGTGAAATGGGAATATGCATCCTACCTTGCGAGTTTGAGGTCTTTTTGCTGGAGCTATGGCTGCTGAAAGATGATCGAGACGAGTCCTGAGGATCATACGTGTCTGCTGGAGATGAACTCCCATGCAAACTCGACTGGGAGAATAAAATATAATCGTGCACAGCTTTCCTGCTTCAGATAGAAATCGGAGATCTCCAGGAAAGTTGACGATGTGGCGGTTGGATGCAGGGGTCGGGTTAGCGAAAATTTAGCGAGCCCCTTTTCCCGACCACCCGTGCATTAGCGCCCTCCCTGGCAGATCTAAAATCCAACACTCGCAAAGTGATCCTCTGCCAATTCAGGGATCAAACGAAAATTGCACGAAGAATACGACCATAGTAGAATTTTTTGATCTTCCGGGCTGACCAACAATCATTCAAGAACCCATAGTAAAGTTAGAAATAACTTGCAGGGTTCTCCACCCCGCGGATACTCGAATTTCAACTAAGAACAATTGCGAATACAAATGCTGTTCTTCCCATGCGAGGCATCATCTTTCCTCCGTTCCCCTTTTCGTGTTTCATAAGATTGACTGATCAGATATGCTTGACTTAGCTCTCAGCAGCCATCACTACTATATTTCTAGTAGTGAGTCCAATCCAATGTAAATACGAGCATCAGATTGGCATAATTCTAGTATGCCACCAGCACCGCCATCTGCAAATTATACTTCCATCCATTTTCAAAATTCCCCGGCTATCCACTATGAGCAGCTTTCCAGTTTCCGCTCCTCCAAAAGATGCTATAAGGCCGTCTCCCATACTGCTTCTGTTGGGTGACGTGTGGGGGTGGTGACGCCACCAGGGAAGGAACCAGCTAGCCGTTAGTCAGCCAAGCCATTTAGGGCTTCGAGCTTAGATACCAATAGAGTCGTCTTGCCTCTGTCTGCCTTCTCCTTACAGCTTCAATGTGCCCCACGACAGGTACGGCAGCGTTGTTCGAATCAGTCCTGGGGAGCTTTCATTCATTGATCCTGTTTTTTTGGGGAGATATATCCGTGAGCAAGGAGTTCCTCCGTCCACCTCAGTTGGGGAATTGACCGCCCGGCGTCGAGGCACACAATCTCATCTCAGCTCGTGTGGCGGACCATGCCCAGTTTCGAAAAGCAATTGGAGCTACATTCTCGGACAAAGTTGTTAAGCTACAAGAATCAATAATAACTCAATATGTGGATCTCATGGTCAAGAAGCTTCATCAAGCTGGGGCAGAGAATGCAGGAAAAGTGCCAGCTGTTGATGTCATCCACTGGCTCATTTTACCACTTTCGACATCATCGGTAATCTTGGATGGGGCGAATTTTTCAATTGCCTCCAGAAACAGGATTACCGCCCACGGATCACCGTTTTTCTACAATTTCGGGCTCTCGTAGCCACAACCTTGGTTTCGTACATGACACCGAAATCCGTCCTAGCTAGCTTGCAATTAGTCCTCTCCACATCAGAGCAAAACGTCAACAATCGCCTTAAAAGAAAGACGGATTCCCTAGATATGGTGTCCTACATTCTCTCCCACAAGTCATCACCAGAAACCGGCATATCGGAAGCAGAGATGATTGCCAATACCATGGCAGTGATTGTTGGAGGTAGTGAGACTCTGACGGCAGCACTGGCTGGCAGAATCAAGAATCTGATCACACATCCAAAGGAGATGAAGGCTTTGGTCAATGAGATCCGCTGTGCTTTCAACACAGTCGGCATCCCCTGCTACACCATATTCAGATCCAAAACCAATTTCTATTCTCCCAAGAGGTTTATCCCAGAACGCTGGCTTTGGCAATATGGTTCGCTTCCCCTACTCCGCAGACAGCCAAGAAGCGTACCATCCGTTCGGCATGGGCCCTCACGGGTGTCTTGGGCAGCAACTATGTTGGGTCAAGTTGCGGGTTATTTTGGCTAGGTTGCTGTGGAATTTTAATGTGGAGGTACTGGCAGCCGTTAGAGTGGACGGAACAGAAGTTTTTTAGGTTTGGGATAAGAAGCCTGTGAGTGTTGGATAGAGTGTGGCACAGAGGGGATATTAGGAGCAATTACACTTCTCACAATGCTGATCACACTTCGCTCATCACTTGCATATTGGCTTGAAGCAAGGAAACCCTCATGACAGAACGAAGAAGTGACTGCCCGAGTTGAATTATGGCGACTCAATTGGTACAAGACACCTTAACGCATCTGCCATTACCACCCTATCCCTCTCCAGCTCTCTCTCATACCCCCTCTCTTTACCATCATTCCGCTCTCAATTCCCCTAAGCAAGCTGCCCCCTTACAACCCCAAACGAAAATAAATTCGTATGAGAATCCGCAAAGAACCCGGCCGGATTCTCCTCAATCCTCTTCAATGCAAACCCGCTCGGAGTATTCATTTCATTCGGACCATTCAAATCCAGTGGTAAACGGACCCGTCAAACAGCCAACACCGACTCTCTTCTTATCGTCACCAACTGGGTTGGGGAACGCGAGACGAGGTGGCCCGGATGCTCCCCGGGCGGCTTCGTGGATGTGTGTTGCGGTTCGGGCGGGAGCTTGGTAGGTGCCTGCTACGTTGAGGAGTGTAATGTTCTGGCTTCAATGTCAACATCAAAATTATTCGAAAGATTGAACGGGAGAGAATAAGAGGCCTACATGGCAGATCTTATCCGTATTAGAATTGATACCAAAGTTAAACTATCCAACAGCGCCTTTTCGGCCCGGGGCAGGAGTTGTGCCATTCCGCAACCCAGAGCCAACAGCAGCGATATTGTATGTGCTTGTGAAGGCGAAAGGAGACGCGTAAAACCCGCCTGTCCCAGCGGGATACTTGACGCTTTCCCAACCGCTGTCATCGAATTAGTACGCAGTATTACTAAGTTGAAGTCGGAGCTCAGGGGCGGAGGAACCAAACTCCTAAGACAAATACGCATGCCAGTTCCCGTGAACCTCCCGGGCTCTCAGCTCTCATAGAAGGAATAATCGACATTTTATGAGAAGAAGCTGGCCCTGGTGATGATGGGTAGGAAGGGAGGTTCTGGCTTGTGCCCGCGGGGTAATTTACGCTTTCCCAGTACCGTAGGTAATATCGGTGGAAGAGCGAGAGATGAGACTAGCAGGGCGGCGGTGGAGATGATGATTATGAACTTCATGATGTTGTTTTGGTTGAGACTGTTGTAAAGATCAAGATAATTCTGACATGTGAAAGTGAGAGTAGAGTAATGATTGGTTTGATGGAGGATATGGAGAAGGAGGGAGAGCAAGTCTTGTAAGAAAACCTCTCCTCCCAAAGAGAGAGCGAACATGATGCTTCATCTTGCCAAGTCTTGGGAGAATAACACATTGCCACTCGAGGCTGAGTACGGGAAAAGCCAAGTACGGAACCAGAAGTAAACATTGAGCGAGAATCAATTCTGTAGTCATCGCAGGTCTTGGCCAGCGCCGGAAGTCCGCCGAGAGGCATTTTTGATAGCGGGATCCTTTTACATCCGTGATGGGGAAGCGCAAGTAGTGCTTGACAAGTAGGAATTCAATTCGGCAGCCACAGTCATGCTGCCAAAGGGCCAAGGTATGGGGAGTTAGTGTTGTGGCAGTGTATACATAGTAATATTGGCAGTTGGAATTGGCAGTGTTGTGGGGTTGGGGCGATCGTCATCCAATTCTTGGGGATTTTTAGCAGGCTACTTTCATCCTAAAGCGTCCGCGAACCGCAGTTGAGGATTAATCTTATTTCGCCACTCCCTAATCCAATCCCCCAACTTGTACCATTTATGGGAAGGTCAAACTGCCTAAGCGAACGGGGTTGCCTTCACGGACACAAGATTCCTTAGAGAAGCACTTGTGATGCTGACGGAGGATGATTCGGAATAAGTAGGACATAGCATCATGCGTCCCTCGTTCAATCCATATCCACAACCGCTTGGAAGGCTGCAGAGAAAGGCTGCAGAGAATGCCCATAGCTCCCGCTTCACTTAGAACACCTTTGGTATTTGAAGAACATATTACGTATGCGCATCGTCTATCATCACAACTGGGTATGCGCGAACAAGCACACCCCAACGCCATACCATGAGAAAAGAAGCCTCCTCAAAAATCCAGCCTGAACCGAACAAATGTCGCTCAAAATATGCCCATTTGATTAATCACTTTTCCTTCTGAAACCAAGGAAACTTCTTTTTAGCAAATTCTACACTTCCTGAAGTACTTTCAAGTTGGAGACTGCGTTGATATATTTCCTATTTTAAGGTTAGTATGCGTGATTGTAGCGGCGGGAGTGGGGGCATACTTCATCATCAACGGGCATTCTACAATCTAAAATCAGCTCTCGGGCAATGTCGTGCTTCGAGAGATTCGGATATGGCACGACTTGGCTCTTCATAATCGGCAAGATGACTTCTGACAGTACCTCGAATTTCTTCCAGTTGATTCTTTCCGCCTTCGCTCCAACGAAGGTTCGACTGCCTTCTTCTGCTGACACGAGATCTCGTCGGTGGAGGGGGATAAAAGGTATACGAGGCAGCGAAGAGTTCTCCCATGCAAGGCGATACGCGAAATGACTCTTTTGAGTGCCCATCAATATCACAAGTCTTGCAAAGCGCTTCTGTACTTCAGCTGGAACCAAAGCTCTGGTCTGTGCAAGACGATGAATTGCACTTCCATTGATTCCTGCGAGCACGGCTGCTAATCCGTTGTAGTTGTTGAGTTGCCGAAGCTTCAGGGCAATAGTCATGAATTTCTCTAACATCAAAGCTCTGTGTTTGGCCTTGTCTCGCATTAAGATCATGTTAGCCACCCATTTGGCAACATGGTTGAAGTGATTGATCATCCGATTAACGTTTGCCAAACTCTTGCACTTCTCCTTTTGTTCCAGTGGGAGACTGACGTGGCGGACAAGATCTCGAAGGCGGATCGAAGAGAACATAACCCAGTCGATTCTTGTCATCTCGTCGGCAAAATCGTCATCTGAGGTATCCATAAAGATGTGGTACCGAAACTTAGTGAGGGGTAAATTGCCCTTGGGGACCATAGAGGCTGCTTCTCGTTCATAGTCCTCGACCGTGTGGAAAGAAGGTGCTATGGATTCATGAGGGGAGTCTGCACGTCCAGAAATATTCGAATCAACTTTTGATTCTTTCCGCTCCATCTCCTCATCCCCTTCGTCATCCATGTGCGAGCCGCCGTCCTCTTCCTCCATTAGATCTCTGGGATCTGTTCTCCGTCGAACGGGGGAAGCAGGGGCTGACTCGACGTTGTTTCCGGTCTCGACCTCGACGTCTGCATCTGTTCGAGCCCATCCGGTGTCGTCATCCTCGATCACACGGGATTGCAATTGAGTTCGCATCTCTTGCGCAGCTGCAGCAAATACAGGCTCGCCAGATAGCCCGCTGATGAAGGTATCGAGTTTAGCACTTGTCATAGGGCTGGCAAAGTCTCCTGGATAGGTTGTGACCCATTTGGCAACCACAGTAATAATACGAAGCTGCGTCGTAGTCCGCGTGAGATAGTGAGTGTTCTTATCCTCTGCTATACGATCCAACCGTGCTTCTATCGCCCCAAATAGCTCGCCTGGCGCGGCAAACTTTCTGTATAGACACAAGAAGATGTCCGAGAAGTTGTTGTCGGCCCGTGACATGTTCTGACCCAGCAGACGATCCACGAGCTCATCGAACGTCACTCCCGCAACTTTGGCAGGCTTATCGAAGAAGCTATCATCATTTCGCTCAAGAATGGGGATATCGTCCGAATAGCGGTATCCGTCCCCGTCCGACTCTTCCATATCAAGAAACGAATTATCCACCGCCCGTCCGGTCATAGGAGAAGGCAATGGAGATCGTGAACTTGCACCTGGCGCAAGATTACTGCTAGAGTCGGACGAGGTTTGAAGGCCATCATGGCGAAACATCGGATGCGACGACAGTGGCGGGGCGTCGTGTGGGTCGGGAAGGGAAAGGTTAAATTGGTGCTGTAGATTAGTCCGCCCATTGGGCCGCGACTGGGTTCCTCGCGGCATAACGGGGGGCGGCGAGGGAAATCCTCGCAAGAGGGAATATTCCGAGCTCGCACGACTGTGCTTGGAGTGTTGACTAAGAGGCCTTGAAGAATCCGGCGGGGTTTCTAAATTCGCAGAGGAGGTAGCTCGGCGACGGGCCCCTGTGATTTCAGCGGCAGAGTTTGCAGCTTTACGCTGTCAGTTATATACTAGACAGAAGCGTGACTGACAGGAGAGCAATGAAGTCATGCGCGGGATATTGAGCACTTCTCGATATGGATAGATATAGGAGAAAGAAGGTGAAATATAAATCGAGGGAAACCAGTAACACGTGAATGGGCTTGGTGAGACTGACCATTCCGGCTTGCCATGATGGCTTTCAGCATCGAGGATAGACACAGCCTGGCACTCTCGGGGACATTGGAAGCAGTTTTCACAGCCTCAACACAGGATGAGCAGGCGTCCTCCATGGTTTCCACGCTGACCTGGCGGGTATTGTCAGGATTGTCGCACTTGCAAGATACCAGGATAGTGGGTAAGTTTGAAGCCATTAGCCCATCTGAACGGTTAGCAGGCATCTTCGATGCAATCCTCCGAAACACTCACTTAAAGTTTGGGGTAATTCTTGTATACTCTCGCTATTCATGACATCGTACAACAACAAAGCTCCATCCATGCGGGGAACAATGTGACCGTTTATCTGCTTCGGCCATTGGATCCGGCGGTCGGGGACGATATCGAAAGATTCGAGGTCGAGTTCAATGAGGCTAACAGTATACACCACATTGTCCACTGACATCCGCTGACTCGAAGCTATGGATGTTGGAGAGGACCGTAAGCTCAGGGCCCGTTGAATCAGTGTGCTCTTCCCCACGCCAGAACTTCCAATAACTGCAATGTTTATGTCGGACATCCCGCTTCTTGACTGAGGCTAGATTCCAAGAATTAGTTTGTGCGGTTCAGACTCAAGAGAGGGAGGGAAGCTCACCGGCAGATTGACTGAGTTGTCGAGTGCAGTTCTATTGGGGGACGGAGGGGAAGGTTCATGAGGGGACTTTCCATCGCGCATACGTTCAGAATATGTTGCAGACCTCAATTCGCGGGCCAACGATACCGAGTTGGGGGTTTGGTAGTTCCTGAAGAAGGGGTCGTCTTTTATTGAAGCTACAGAGTCTCTTATGCTGTACAGGTCGATACCGCCCTCGTCCTCCTCCGATAGGAGATTGGGAGTTTTAACCTTTATTGCTGGTAAAAGAGGGGCGGAGCTGGTGCGAGAGGCAAGCCTTGGTCTTGTAGTCCGCGGGGTTGAGTTCGATAAAGTTTGGGAGATGTTCGCGTTCGCGGTGTGATCCGGAGATCTGGCGGGGATGGAGTTGGAGGACCGGCCGCGTTTCGACTTGCTGCGGTGTGGCAGAACATCGTGAGAAGCCATGATTCAGATTAAAGGACACTGTTCAGACGGTGGTCCAGCACCCGAGGCCTGCGAGATATTAGGTAACCCGCAGCTATTGCGATCATGCTGTGAGATCGAGGAAGCTCTGGAGCTGTCCGGGAGAAGTTGGAACAATGAAGCGCCAGCAGCTTCGACAGGCGGGATAGCTGACAACAGACAAGACGGGGGGCCAAGCTGTTGTGCGGAGCGAACGACGATTGCACACTTATTACTCTCTCTCGTTCATGCTTTGGGATTGGGAGCCAGAGCCAGATCCAGAGCCAGAACCAGAGCCCGAGCGAGGCCCCATCCTGCTCGCCTTGGCCCTGTCTTTCGGGAATTTGTCGGTCTCCCTCCGCTATCCGTATTCTCACGTGGATCTCTGGTTCGCTGGCACAGCTCCGCGCCCGTTGGGAGCGCCCGGAGCAGCAAATCATGCACATGCACTTGCTGCTGGGAATCACAGTACTCGCTACTGTAGAGCATGCGATTCCAAGCCCCCCGAAAGCCTCTCCATTATCTTCAAAAGTAATTATTCCGCGTGGCCATGAGCCAGTCAGCGTGGTTCACGTGTGGGATTCAGTTGTTGGGAGGGAGCCTTCACCACTGTCGCTGATCTTGTCCCTGTAAGTAAGTCTGCTGCCATGATGCCATCACGATCTTCACGCTTCACCGTCTTCCCCCGAAAAACAAATCGATGCCACTTACGCATTGCGATTGCCTGTTGATGGTCACACTGAAGACAGGGAAGTTTCCAAATTCGGTCTCTACTACTGCAATGTTCCAACTCGAAAAGGAGCATCGGTGAAGCTGCAGCTTGCAAGGCACGTCGACGAGCCTTGCAAAGTGCGGTGTCCAGGAAACATTGAACAATCGAAACTCCATATGTTCCGACTCGGAACGGGGATCGACATCCGATTCCTGGCTGCCGTATTTAACCTGGTTTTATGAATTCCATCCCCTGTCGCTCAACATCTTGATTCTTGATCTGATCAGATTCTGCATGTTCCGACCCCTTGGAGAATGAAGCACTGTACTTTGGGGCATACGCATCGGACCCTCAACGGCCCCGAGCTGTCCGTTCTCAAATAAGGACCCGAGAATATTTCTGTTGATCAGATATTGTGGGTATCTAAGCCACCGAGTGCATCATAGAAGCTGTAAGAGTGGTCTGAGGAATATCCCAAACAACGAGCCTACAGACAAGGAATGGTCCAAAGACAAAAAATGGAACAGGTCGACGTGGGTCCACACCGGATTAGATAACTTTCAGCATCTGCATCTTATCAGAGCAGAGCCACCTCCCAAACCTTCGGATTGGCGAGGCTACGTCCTTTGATAAGCCTTGCAAGGCTGGACATGGACAGGTGCAGGCGAGGATCGACCGTCCTCTTGACATCATTGAGACATGAGGCCGGCCAGCGTGAGACGGGCTGGTCCGCAGGATCCGGATGACCTGCAGCTCGCCAGCCTGCCATCCTCAGATAAGAAATGGTTCTCTCCGCCCGAGATCGAGTCTAGGTCTGCTTGATGACGTCCGTCCCGACAAATAAGTGTTCTAAGGAAGCAGGTACAATGCCGAACTAACCCCCAGCCAGTACGGACGTAGTGTACGTCAGAAGTGCTCATGTTAAAAGGCGCTGTGCTGTAGTCGAGGGATACCACGGAGCTGGACTGAGACAGTTACTCAACTAGCTCAAGGAACGGCCTCGGGTGGCCCATTCGCCCACGTTGAATAGTTGAAGAGTGTTGTGAAAGACAAGCTCGAAACATAATTTCAGAGTTTATATTATTACTCTTCCCGGTGTAGATTTCAGGAGGAGCTAGAAGTCCGGGCTAGAGTCCCGGTGAAAGCGATGATCCACTCGGCAATCTCATACTGTGCTTGGAGATCGATAGTGGTTCATATATAGATCCAGCCATTTCCGAGCCTTTTGCTTCTAAGATAAGTTTCAGAAGGCATGGGGTGTTGTGGAGGTCTCGTTTGTCGGGGCGATCAAGAGTTGAGATTGCGGCAACATCCAGCCGACAAATCTCCTTTCGTGTTTCGTGCGCCACAGCAGGAGACGAAACACCGAGGGAGACGGGAGCGTTGCCTTTGATGATACGTACCACGGAAGAACCAATGTGGAAATGATCGAGAACGTCGAGAACCTGAAACGTGCCTTCGTGCTTTCAAGTGCAGAAACTCGGTGATGAGATGAAAAGAGACGGTTGAAAGTCAATGTACCTCCGCACAGCCGTACAACTAGGAAGAGGCATTGTACCGGCCGGCCTCGAGAGAACGCGGTGAACGCGGTGAGCGAGGACTCGAGGAGCATCGCATCGAACTTCAAGGGGCTGGCCAGTCAGAATTGCTCTCTTGAGATCGCGTGCCAGACAGAAAGCATCAGCATGCAGGGTTCTCCACATCGTTTGTGCAGCCTGCTGCCTGCATGTTTCTGTGGAGACAGAGTCGCCAATGATAATCTCGACGCAGAAATCAGCAGCCAACCATCTGGATCTGGAGTTGGGATCAGCTGCCCGCCGAGGCTCGAGGCTCCGAGCTTCGATACGGCCGTGGAATCACAGGTGTACATTATTCGGCATGCGCGCAGGACGCAGTACATCCAGGTCGGTATGTTTCAATAGAACCCAGGCGCGTTCATTTGCTGGGGGAAGCTTTCCCTGATTGAGAGGCATTACCGACCACAACCTGGCCAACGGTTAACTGCTTTGGGAGGCTGGCTTTTCCTCCTCAGTCCGTGGCGCACCCCTCCGAATCCAAATCTGCCTTAGTGGGTTTATTTAACTACCTCGCCGTTTCCTGCGCATCGTTACACAGCCCTCGTACTTTATGTCCTTCATGTGAGACTTCGAAGTTGTGGATTTGTGAAATGTGAATGTACCCCGAGGCTCTGGAACTTAAGTCGCGCCTGAGATATCTTGCGTTTAAGTCAGTCCATTCCTCTTGAAATGGCAACAGCCACCACGCTCCCTCCTCCGCCTGCCGATTGGCCTTCCGTAAGTTGGAAAATACCTCCTTCGTCCATATCTCCTTCTGACCTCACCATAGTATCAACCTGCCCGTGCAATGACGCATCCACTGCGCGATCCAAAGAAAGATGGGCGGCGGCAAAGAGTCAAGCAAGGAGAGCCATTCGATCCCGAGGAATTAAGTCGTCGGCTCAACGCTCATCTCGCCGAGCAGAAGATCAAGGCTGAGCGCCGACGTGAGGCACGGGCCGCGAGAGCTGCTCTGGCGCAAGCCAATGTCGTGTACCACCATGTTCCAACGGTCGCCGCCGCGGCTTTCGAAAGGACGACGACACCAGATGTCAGGCGACAGTCGCACAAGTTGCCGTCAATGGGTATTAAGTCCCACCTAGAGAAGCTAAGCCTCGAGGACCCTCATCTTGAATACCCAGTTACGAGTCTTCAGAAGACGCAAGCTATCGATCAAGCGATATTAGAAAGGCAAATCTTATTGAACCGGAATCAATTTCAATGGACGCACGAGTTGGAGGAGGCTGCTGAGGCGGATATGGAGAGAGAGATATACAAACCACCGCAGCGAACGTTCCAGTTGGAGTTTGCTCATCTGACTTCAGGGCACAAGAGAAGCAGTTCACGGCCGATGAGCACAGGGGATTTATGGGAGAAAACGGAGGCTCAATCGTCACCACCTCCGCCGGGGAAATCAAAACCGAAGCCACTATTGCCTGTTGCAAAGGATAGACCTGATTGGGCGGAACGGGACAGTGAGACTGAAACAACGAAGAAAAACCAGCACTCGCGGACAAGTCCTTTCTTGCGGAAGATGGAGTCGACTTGGATGCTGGGCAAGAGGGAAAAAGTCAAGCCAGATCGAGATGAAGCTGTGGCTGGAATTGGTGATCATGGATCTCCGCCAGATGGGAACAAAGGCATAAGGGGAAGTTTTCTTGCTCGCTTCAAACGCCATCCGAGTTGATTTGATCGGAATGTTCCAGCAACTATTGGACATTGCCAGTAGAATGTCCCAAGAGCCGTTGAACATTGCTTGTAATGGATTGTGGCTGCTTTTTTCCGACTATGCGTTTTAGCGGTTCCGGGGTATCTTGAGCAATTCCCAAAGCATGTCTTATGAACCCAACTCTGGCCCATGCTGAGTTTGAATTCCGAGCCCGAATCTCCGTATAAACTATAGTGACATACTGTATCTCCTTTGGAGTCAGCCATGAATGTAGACTTTGAATGTACAAGGATATGAGGAACATTTGGGGAGGGTTTGACCAACTTGACTTGGGACAATGAAAATTCAACGTTCAGTGCGGCTATTCTCGTCCACCACGAAGGAGGATCGAAATCCCCTTTCAAGAGCACCGGTTGGAGAGCGAAATCATGCCACCCGAATTCAGCACCTGGGTTTCTTACCAATTATATGGTGACCTTCCCCACGATTCCAGCGGGGTTGTCCTCCCGCGTCTCTTCAGTGTGAAGGTTTCCAGCCCGACTCTTCACAGTTCGCCCTGCAAGAGAGCTTCTATGATCTTTGCATTTTCTTCCTTCAGCTCTTTCTCCACTAGTTGTGTAGCAGAGATGCCTACATCTCCGGACAGAATCTGCAGCACTAATGTTGAATATTCCCTGACGCCCTCGTCTGTGTCCCGAAGGCGATTTAACGCTTCTCTTCCCTTCTCAAGCCCACGATCGTAAGTCCACGACTGTTCTTTCTTCCCCTTCGAATGCACATTCTGTGGGAGATCGTCAAGTTCCTCTAATGGTCGGAGAGTAGCTGTGTTGATTTGGTCGAGAAGCGCAGGAAGTTTTGGGTATATCTTGAATAGAAGCTGAAGGTCTTTCGAATCGTCCAAAACCGCGAAAGGACCTTTGAATCCTGCTGCAGCAATGGTGCCAGGCCTCGGTGTAGCTCCATTGGTTTGACGTTTTGGTTCTGGTTTGGTTTCCGCAGGCTTGGGCTCAAGGGCAGGGTGTGTCGCTTTGTGAATCGTTGAGCATGCTGAAGAACAGCTTCACCACATCAGTTTGCGAAACCTGCATTGAAAAGAGGGCTTACGATGGGAAATAACATCGAGTGCACTTATACTTCCATTCCTTTTCGTTGCATACGCCACATAGCCTTTTCTTTGGCACGTCAGCTTCGGCCAATGAACTCTCCCGCGTCTCCTCTTGTTGCTTCGGAACTTCTTGGCCAACGGTTGTTTTCGTTGAGTTATCAGCGCCATTTGGAACAATCTCCGCATCTGGCGTATCCATCGCTGGCTCTGCGTCTTTTTGCGCACTTTCGTCATTCGCGGTCTTGGAGATTGACATGTTGTTGAAGAAAGAGCTTGAAAGTTTGCGTTATCAAAACAACCAGATCCTTGCCAATCGGCAATGACGCCAATTTTTCAGACCCATGCAGGTGATTACAAAGGCCTTCTTCAACTTCGCCATCTCGACAGCAAAACAACTGTAACACACTTCCTGCAGTGTCAATTCAAACAATGGCATCTAGGAAACTCTCAAAGGCAGCTTTGTCATTCCTCACCAAGACACGACCTTCGAAGCCATCGATACCCGTCCACCACAACGCTGCGAGATGCGTTCACCAAAGTACCCGACTTCCAGCAATGGCAGCTTCGAATGCGCATACACGACCGACTTTGCACCCTTTACACCAGCCCTCGACCATGGTAAAGCCGCCTGCTGTCAGCGGTAGTCGCAGCATCTTCATCCAGACAGAGAACACACCAAACCCAGACGCTCTCAAGTTCCTACCAAACCATCCTATCCTACCACCAGGACTCTCCTCTCCTTTCATCGAATACATGAATCCTAGGTCGACTCTTGCACCTCCACATCCATCACCGCTTGCTGCACAGCTGATGAATATTGATGGGGTCACATCGGTGTTCTATGGAGCGGATTTTATTACGGTTACGAAAGCTGGAGATGCAAATTGGGCTCATGTGAAGCCGGAAATCTTCAGTCTGATAACAGAGGCTGTTACATCGGGGGCACAGATTGTCAATGTTACTGAAAGTAGGCCTGGAGAGAGTGGGCAGGATGGTGGGGAAGAAGACAGTTTAAGGTATAATGAGAATGATAGTGAGGTGGTTGGAATGATTAAGGAGCTATTGGAGACGAGAATACGACCGGCAATCCAGGAGGATGGTGGAGATATTGAGTTCCGTGGATTTGAGGACGGAATGGTGATGTTAAAGTTGAGAGGTGCCTGCAGGACCTGCGATTCGAGCACTGTTACGTTGAAAAATGGTATTGAGGGAATGTTGATGCACTATGTGAGTATTTGGCGAAACTTTCTAGAAAGGCTGCGGCTAACAAACCCAGATTGAGGAAGTGAAAGGTGTTACTCAGGTCCTGGATCAGGAAGAGGAGATCGCGGTCGCGGAGTTTGCAAAATTCGAAGAGAAATTACGGAAAACAAAGGGAGCCGATGCCGCGCCTTCAACTGTTGGAAAGGGAACTATAGATACCGTCCCCGGTTGAAGGAATCTATTTACGCCAGATGGAGAAATAATAAATGTCTTCAACGGTACGTTTCGACATGGTAGCACCCAAACTAGTGCCCGGCGATGTGGATGATGACTGTCTCAAAACATCCTGTCCATTTCCCGGGGAATCAAACCATCGAACTGAGAGTTCGAAATCATTTCATACGTCTTACCCGAAGGTCTGGACAATCTAGGGACTGGGCCTCCTCGGCCAGACTAGCCAAAGCGCTAGACTGCATGTCTCACAATGGCATGTGTATTCTACGAGGATCGAAATTGAATGTCCCGAACCAGGCTACTTCTCAGCCTTGGGTCATGAAACTTCTCGTTTCCCTGCGGCCGGACCTGCCAGAGCTCTAGACATGCTTTCTTCGTACATTGATCAAGGAATCAGGTTGACAACCTCAAGTTGTGTCTACAACCGCATGTACGAACTTTTGCCGGGCAATGACAATCGGCAAGATGGTAGGTAAGATGCCCTAGCATATGTTGAACATTGACAAGAGTCAGAATACGTTTGTATAGAGTCTTCTAGGACAACCAGATCCTGAAATTCTGAGCACGATGTCCTAATACGCATGGAAACACTGAGAGATATGAGTAGAATATCTCTTGCCCCTTTGTGCCTGGCCTAATCTACTGAATTGCCAGCCTCGGTGTTCCGGACTCGTGTGGATATTCTCCAAGAGGATAGACTGCAGGTGCCAAATTGCATTGATACATTTGCACATTTTCATAGCTGCATGTACAGAATCATTACGAACAATCAGGTAAGCAGGATATCAGTGCCGGAGTTGAATAGAGTTCGGCCGGACCTGCTAAACCGAGAAAACTCTGCCCCGCAGTGACATGGAGCGTAATGTGCGCCGCGGTTCGAATATCTTGTTCAATATGGGCGACTCGGACAAACTTCTCGTTTCACGGCAGTGAGAATAGCCAGATGAAGTCTCGTGCAGCATCGTGAGGAGGTCTGTTTTTGCTTGCCCCACCTTCAGGAGGTGTTGCGGAGAAGGCTGAGCGCATTCTCACTTGCTCGGCAACCTCCATCTCTTGTGGATCGATTGGTGATGCAGGCCGCTCCCCTCTCGTCGATGGGGGGCACGGTAGAATGTTGCGGCCAGCGAATAGCGAGCCAGGCTTCCCCTCACACCCTCAAGCTCCGTGCTGCATGAGCCAAGGGGTTCGCAGGGAGGATGATCTGTGCCGGAGTAATCCTAGACGTGCGCAATACTATGGTATGAGAATGGTCAACTTGGAAAGCACGGCTAGGAATTATTGGAAGTCTGGTGCCCGTTGTGCGATCGCTGATCGTACACCACACGCTGCCACAGAACGAACTGCCTGCTTGCTTGTCTCACCTGGGGATGGTCGCCATACTGCAGCTACCCCGCAAAAATGCTGAGATCGGGTCTGCTGAAAACCAAGATGCCCAAGGAATGAAGCGCAAGCTCCACTGCAGATTGACACATTGACACTCGGAGCGCCAAACGTTCGACTTAGCGAGAATCTGGGGAACAGACGCAGCCGTTGAGGAGTTGCTTTGACACATGCGTGTGTGCCATGGCTCCAGGAATCGGGGTATCGAGCGGTCTCGAACTCCTCGGTGGGGACGAGCAGCACGGAGGAAAAGGAGGGAGCCTCCTGTGGCAAGACCAGCCAGACAAGGCAAGGCAAGACAAGGCAGGACAAGACAGGACAGGAAAGACAGGAAAGACATGACAGGCCATGACATTTGAGAGCGAAGACGTGCCGCTCTCCTCCAGGATCCACAACGTGTTTTCTTCAGGGACCTGTGGGGTTTCATAACGGGTTGAGGACGCCGTCAAAGCAGTTAGCGCAGAGTTCAAAGACTGACTGCACCAAGCCCTCTGGGGCATTAAGGGAATATTCAACGCCGTTCTCGTCCGACCAAGCTTTCTCGCCTCTCTCGCATCCAGCAGCACCAGCACCCCTTCTCACCCAGATTAAAGAGGGCGTGTGACCCATGGCCTGATTGGTGATGTTGTATAAGGGATAATTTGCCAGAGAAAGCTAGCACTCCGCGGGGCACAGGTTGTCCCGTGCAGAGAGGGGCATAGCCCTGTATGTCTCTCGGCGCTGTTATTCTGGCGACGTCGATTTAGAGATATATTCAGACTCGCGGGCACTGCTCAGCGTCCGCGATATTCAGAGATATATTCATGCAAAGAATCTGGAGCGGGAAAGTCGACCAGGGCCCCTGTGTGAACACCACAACGATGAGGGGTTGGGGTGCCCGTCTTCCTTCGTCTGGACGCGCAGGGGGTTCCCGGGCGAGGGTATTGAAGGCCACTGCAGTGGCTGATATTAGCGTGAGGACGATCCCCATCGCACCGTCCCTCTCGATCCTCTTCCCAACTTCACGACGACGCCTCGTCTGAAAAGCGTTGTTCCTCCTCCCTCGAGAACCATTATCAGGCCAGGTTCTCCTTCTGCGTGACACGGCAAGCCTTCTCTGTTACTTCAGCGCCGGTCTACCGAGTCCGAAAAGTCTTCGAGTCGCACACGCTGTTCCCCGCATATGCGCCGCCTTGCCTCCACCTCACGAAGCCTTCATTTTGATTCTCACCACTTTGTGAGTCCCCCGACGCTCCTGCCATTCCGACGGCAGCTCTCGAGAGCAAGGCCCTCGTCTTTCCTCCTCGTTTCGACAATGGGCTACGCATAGTCTGGGCGACCCAAGCCTCCCTCCAACAACGTCCCGAATGCGCAGAAGGCTGTACGATTCTCCTTTCTTTCCCACGCTCTGGTAAATCTTTCGGCGAACAATAGATGGTTATTCGGGTCGGCACAACATAAATTGAAAAAGAGCGACAACGGCAGACAGATTTAGAAGACTTTACGATTTCATACGGCTGCTGCGGTTATTTGAGGTGGGTGCTTTGAATTGCTTCCTGGGCCCTGGTCAGCTTTTGGGAAATACATGTGGACATGTATCTTCGGTACTTGCGGCTGACAGTTTAGTTTAGATACTACGTCTAATTCCTTTTCGAGATTGCTCTTTCCTGGACGTACTAATAGCACGGTGGTGAGTCTTGTCCACATATCTATTTGTGTTTTTAGACCTGCGCCTCCTCGACGTCTCTGGCGGGTCATATTTTCATACCGTGGTCGCTGCGTCTTCTCTCTCAGCTGAGCTCCGGTTTCTGGGATACCAGAGGCGTATTTGTGAGGTGGGATCAAAGGATAAACTTAGTATTTATGCTTCAAGAGCTGGGAAGGCTGTCATACCCTACACCAGATGACGACCCACCTTTGGCCGACTCGATGCCTGTCTGATCATTTTGTGGCACCTTCTTTCTCTTGGGGCGCAAATGCAAATCAAAGGATCATCTTGCAGCCTCTAGACACCAATTGCCTCGTACCTAATTCATCGTTGGCCCAATTCATCTGATGTTAATTCTATACACCCGGGGACTTAACGCTACAACACTTCAAAATACGATTCCATTGCGCCCGAAGAGAAAATCGGCTAATTCTCCTTCTATCTAGACCATCAAACATACACATACACGTAATTGCAAGCTCCTACGACATTCTATCATCGACTCCCTCACACCACCAAGCCCAGCCACCTTCCCTCCGCCCCAAACACGAACTTCCGTCCCCAACCTCATCTCTCATCTTGCATCTTCGAGTTCCCCTCCTCCGCCCCTCACCACCACCACTACCTCTTCATCCTCCTACTTCTGTTACTCTTGCCCTTACACACTCATCAACGGCATCGAAATTGATCTCGGGGCCTCCACTTCCCATCCTCTCATCAGAAGGAAGCAAGAAGTGGTAGGTCTGCGTTGATCCTTGGCGATTCACTCGCTTTCTAAGTGCTCCTTGGTCTCTTGAGGATCGTCGGACCTTTAGGTACGTTTCTTTATCTGTACATCCCACAACAGTACTCTCAGTTCCTTTTGCCTCCTCGCGACATTCTTCACTGCAATCACAACGCATTCACTACACACTCCCACATTTCGCATACTCTTTCATCAGATTGTCAGTTCATTCACAACACATTTACATCAGATTTTGTCTTGTCGGATCGTCTCTTCTTCACAATACTGTCCCCATATCAAGTCCAGTTTCGTTGGATAGACAGTCTTTCAAGGTCCATTCCATTGGATTATCCCTACGTTTACAGTACATTTACGTTAACTTCTCTTTCGTCGGATCATCACCCCTTCACATTCCCTGCTTCGAGTTCCGTTTCGTTGAATTGTCAGCTTTTCCCTACATCAAATTCCGTTTCGTCGGATCATCACTAGATCACAACACACCCTACACATCAATTAGGAGATCTTTTGAGATTCCTGACATCTGTCATTCTACAAAACCCCCCTTCACCTTCACTTTCAACCCTGAAGATTTGACCCAAAGAGTTGAGGTCTTGTCAAACCCCTTTCATCAGCTTTGGTCAGCCCTGACAAGCGTACCAAGCAAATGCTCAAAATATTGTGCTAAAGCTCACTCATAAACTATCCTATAATAGAATTCCCGTGTGCATCCTTCGAGCACAATTCTTTGTCACAGATCCATGTTTCCCAATAGCACAGCAACACTTCAACCTGTACATCATCTTACACCCAACACTGTTATTTTGGTCTTTTGGTCGTTCTCACATCTTTTGCAAAAGCCGTGCTAACGAGTCCAGAAGATGTACCACACAGGTCACATCTTTTTAGGACGCAGTTGATAGCGGTCTTTCTCAAAAAGAACATTTGGTCTCCCACTCTCTTAAACACCAACGCCTTCCAAAGCAGCACAGGTGATTTCAGCAGTCGGTGGTATCCATCATCCATCTGCAGTCGATTTGGCTGGCCTCCGTCCTGTATGTCCTCTCTCTAGACTAGCGCCTCGCTTACTAGCGCCCCCCTTTTTCAACTTTCATTCGGCCCGAAGCTGATTCACTCCAGCAACATCTACTGTCCAGACAATTATCCGACCCCCTTTACTCGTTGTGTCCTTCTGGTGTGTGCCTCTGAGATTGTAGGATTTTACACATCGACTATCATGCTTTAGCTTTACCTTCAGACACTAATTTTTGTCTCTATAGACCCCAGCTTCGCTTTTCAAAAGATCACACCATACCCTCACTATTATACATAGTCACTTCTAACCTCACCACCAACGCAATGAGCGCCAATTCAGCAAAGCTTGGCCAGGGTGCCAAAATACCACAATCAACCACCTCCAGCATGACATCAAGCAATCCGTCGATCTTACTGGATAAATTCAACGGAAGACGCTCAACCCCTGATTCCGAGGCTTTGGCTAGTTCAGACGACGAAGGTGACCGCCAAGACCATCACCAACCTGCAATTCAACCCCAGAAGCCCACGAGACGAGCATCTTGGTTGAACGACACGACTCAGTCTAGCGCTCAGCCTCGTAAAGGATCCTTTGCTTCTAGCTCAATGTCCCCGACAACATCTCATCCGAGCACACCTTCTGCCGAGTCTAGTACTTGGGGTGCACATGCTCAAGGCACGGCTGGCGTTGGACGAGGGCATTCGGGCTCAAGTACGTTTCCATGGGGCAGTGGTATTTGGAACAATGACGCTCGGAAGGAGCCTCCTTCAAGACTCACAGAGGTCCTCCCTTCACCAACTTCAATTCATCCCTCGGGCTCTGGTAATGGGTATTTCGGCGACGTAAACCCTCCCAGAGATCCGCCCCCGAACCCTACAATTCCTTTTGCTATTCCTCTCCATCCTACACCAAAGACGTACCGGTCTCAATCATACTCGGTTGGACAACTGGATCCCGATTCACCTGCCTCTGCGGTCTCTGCTGCTAGTGGTCCCGGTTTCTCTGGACGAGGGCGACCACTACAACACTCTGGCCTTCAACATCGTCCATCAAGACCAAGCATGCTAAGCGAAATGTCAAATGAAGGTGGCCTTAGTAAGCTAAAGGAAGTTGACGACGATGACGATGAAAGCACGAATGGCTCTAACCACGGTGTGGCTCTTCAATCAAATGAAGCCAAGACGATCGAAATCCTCGCCCGCGAAAACGCAATTCTGCGACAACAACAACAATATCAAAACTCGCGCATTCGACCTCGGTCCTCCACGAGTAATGCTTATGGCTTAGGTGGGGCATATTCTATGCAAGAACCGCTGCCTGAAGAGTCAGATTACGCCATTGATGAGCTCGACGAGATCAATGAACTGCAAGAGATTACTTCGAAGGGTCTGTTGGCTCGTAGAATGAGCGAGTATAGTGTGGCTGGTCAACAGCGTCCTCCCTCCTACAATTCTCTTGAGAATCGCAAGCTCGAAAACGTGAAGAAGGCCTATTGGCAGAGCTCCCTTGGTTTTGGTGGACTGGCCGATATCCCTCAGAGTCGACGCCATTCTTTCGCTGATGTCCCGGCCCGGCAAGGTTCAGTGAGCTCTACTGGTGATGTCTTATTACCTCACGAGAGCAGCTTGCAAGAGAGTATGTCTCCAAAGGATTATCAGAATAGATATCAAGACACGACTGGCTATAGTGTCAATGAACATGGTGAGTATACCAAATTTAATAATATTCGTCGATATTCGTTTCAGAAACAGAAGTTGGTTTCTTCCCTTAAGGTATCATTGAGCCAGATTTGAAGAGTAGCTTATTCACATGGACCACTAATAGCGGCAAATTATTTCGGCGGTATTGCTACCCTTCCTCGAAACGTCGACGCATACGGCACCACAATCTTCCAACCATCCGCCTACCCATACGCTGCGCAATATGGTGGGGGACGGGCTACATCTCCTCATCGTAGTATGTACAGTGGTGGCCTTGCACAACCTCGCCACAACCAGCTCTTGTATATTGTCCTCTTCAAATGCTCGAGAGCAGACGTTTTCTACGTTCAAGAAGGAACAGGTCTCTCGGTCAAGCCAGGAGATCTTGTTATTGTCGAGGCAGATCGTGGAACGGATTTGGGCACTGTCGCTCGAGACAATGTCGACTGGGCATCAGCCAAGGAGTTAAAGGAACATTATGCCGAGGAGCACTACAAATGGCTTATGATGTACTCCCAAGGCGCAGCAGGCAATTCCGATGGCACCGGCGCTGGCTTAATGGCGGCATCGAATGGTCTCCAAGGAAGTGCTGTTGGTGGAATGGGACCCCCAAGCCAGCACGGCATGCAAGAGCCTAATCCTGGTGAGATTAAACCAAAGATCATTAAGCGTTTGGCCCAGAACCACGAAATTCAAGCGCTTCGAGACAAGGAGGGGAATGAGGCAAAGGCAAAGAGAGTCTGTATGCAAAAAGTCAAGGAGCACGGTCTTCACATGGAGATTCTCGACGCTGAGTTTCAGATGTAAGTCCTATCCGATGTGCGAGCCGTACAATATACTAATAGTTTTGCAAGGGACTGGAAGAAGCTTACGTTCTACTACTTCGCTGATGCTTATATCAACTTCAACTCTCTTGTTACGGACCTCTTTAAGGTGTACAAGACTAGGATTTGGATGTCTGCTATAAACCCCGCCTCCTTTGCCAGTCCATCCCTTGGTCTCCAAGCCCCAAGTGGCATCGGACCAGGTGCTGTTGGTGTAAGCCGTACAGCTCAAAACGAGAGACGCCCACAACCAGCCGAGCAGTCCTCGTACGGCCTTCCTCAGGCAGGACGCGGCTATCAAGGCGCTTTTGCCCAGCCCTTTACGTCTTCCCTAGATAGAGCTGCAATGCCCCCGACCGCTTTTCAACCTACAGGTTATACATATGGGTACTCACCGTTCGCCGCTGCCCCCCGAAATGTTACAGTCTCTCCCAGCGGCTTCGTTCCCATGGACCCGTTCGGTGGATTCCCAGCACCCTCGGAGTACCAAGGTCTTCCTGCTCGTTTCCCATCCCCTCATGGAACTACGCCGACCCACGATACCAACGACTTCGGCAGAAATTCCAATGGTCTTCAGACAAACGAAACCTGGATTAGTAGTTTTCAAGGCCTATCCATGAACACCCGCTAATCCACTATCTAATACCTCTATCGACCCGAGCTCACACAAATTCTTAGGGCAGACTTTCGTCCGTCTTTGGATATTTCGTGCGATTCGCGGTGTATTATGTTCCTCGCTCGCTCGGCCTCTGACGCGCCATTGAGACACGGTATTTATCCAACAACATTCAGAGCTACGACGTAGACCACCAAGAGATATCGCCGCCAGATAATCAGATAGAATGATCTCGGCTCGAGCTACGTTCTGCTCGGATCTGGATTTCTATACCCGGCTTTTATCGACTTCGCATCTAGAACCATCGGTTCTGGGCCATCATACATTCGCTTCTTTGTTATTCTTCGATTTGCATATTCTATTTACATACCAATTTTCGGAGCGTTCGCTGCCACTATATCATCTGATCTGCAGAACACTTCCGGATGGTCTCCCAGATCTTCACTGACTCGAGGCGGCCGAGTTGCTACTAAAGAAGATGGCTCACGCTATTTATGTAACAGACGGACGATCTCAAGTTCATTCAGCATCTCAGACAGACTGAAATGCTCATAGCCTGGTAGAACACTCTGGGCGGCCCCCTCAATTTCCTTTCGCAATTTGATTTTATCTCCTTTGTTTCTGCAGGAGGACTCTTAGCGCATCAAGACAAGGGCGTTTATTACATTCATTTACGAACCTCATGAAAAATGGCACAATATGGGAGACAGCGAGCTTAGACAGATTTGAAACAAATTCGGAAGGTGTCCCGGCTGGATCTTTAAAAATAGGAGAATTGGGTAATTTGAAAGGACGATGGAATTCCGATCGATACCTCTCTCAAAATGGGTTTTTCCGCATCTTGAAGCTTTGTAAAGGGGGCGGTACCAAGCAGTAGCAGAAATGAGATACTCACTACATCAAACTTCTCCTGCACTGCACTTTTTTTGTGACTTGACTGGTAATGGCCAAGCTTTGGCATGCAGTAGTACAAAGTCAATTTCCATCATTAGTGATACAACTGGCGTATTCGAAGTCGGCCTTGCCTTAGGAGTTCCGGGTTGAATAGGGTGAGAAAGTCGGCGTTCGGTTAGTGAGAGCGACACCTTGTTCTTAGATAACATATCCTTTTCGATTCAACAGTTACTTCAGCAACATCGAAGCGCACTGAACCGCCATGGCGAGAACTGCAACCAAGCGCAAGTCCGAAAGTAGGTCCTCAACCGTCACTTTCTTCTTCACCTCCATATTTCCCTTCGCAGAGCGCTCGCGAGTATACAAGGCTGACAATTACCAGGCGCCCTGCCAACTGGCAAAAGAAAGCAGCGCAAGACCTCTGCCACTCAGAGACAGGACTCCGACTTAAGTCAGGGAGAGTGTGACTCTAGCGATCAGCTCTTCGTCGACGAGGACCATGTCGCGCCGGAATACGTCAAGAAATTAGCACCAAAATCGCGAAAGTCCGAACCTGTCAAGCGCGTGACTAAAGCCGATGAGTACGAGGAAGATGAAGGACGCCTGGAAAGCCAGTCAGTAGCCACCCTGTGATCTTACCGTGATTTAAAAAGTTGGTTGTTGATGATGTCAACCTTCAGGCAATTCTTAGCACTTGTCGAATTCGAAAGCAAGAAGAAGCGCAAGGCGGCCAAGTCAGCTAATGAGTACATGGACAAGTTTACGAATGGTATCAGCAACGCGGATCAAGCTCTCAAGAAACGTCGTGATAGTCTCAACGCCGCGTCGTAGGTCCACTGAACCTATCCCGGTTCGGAAGCTTACACGAACAGTGCCAAACTCGACAATGACTTCCTTGAAGCTTTCACCAATTCTTACGCGTCTTCTCGTCCCACTGCACCACAAATCGATACCTCCAGAGGAAGAGTTTCTGCTTCTGAAGTCTCGTTTGCTGTCCTTTACGAGCGGAGCAAGCAGATCACTGCCAACGCTTTCGCCCTCATCGAGCAATTCGAGAAAGCCAACGAGAAGACAGTCAAGATCGAGCTGGCAGATTTGATGACCAATGACTGGGGAGAGGAAATCCGCACTGCAGAGGAAGTCATTGAAGCTGGCCATATTGCTGGCTTGCAGAAATACGATGCCTTGGTTCAGGGAGGAGATCCGGAGATTGATGGGAATATGGCTGTCTATGCTGAGGCGATTTATAAGCAGGAGATTCCCGGTGTTGGATGGGGCAGGATGGCTAGGAAGCAGGAGAAGGCTTTCAAGAAGATTGACAAGAATTTTGCGAAGGCGATTATGGCGTGAAGCTCGGGATATTCCTATACAAAAACATGGTGGCTTGCATCGGGCATTGCTATTTTTTTTATGATAACATTACATTGCGGGGATCTGGGGGGAACAGATTGCTACAGAGGGCAATCAAACATGCTGTTCTAGACTACACAGAGCAATGCCTCTATTTTCCGCCTAAAGCTCGCAAACACAATGAGTTTCATCCATCACACGATCGTGATCGTGTCTGTTGGAGCATACTCGAAAAGGTACATCCAGTTATAACTCCTCACGCTTGATCCGAATATCACTCGATCGATCAAGCCGACGCGTTCATACACCACCTGGCCGCCACCCAAACTCAGTTTACGGAGAACGAGAGCACGGGGTGCTTGACTAGTGGGAATTTCGCCGATGAGGAGGCATGTCAACTCTCTTGGGTTGGAGAGAGGAGTATCGGCATGGAATCTGAAAGTGAAAATTTCGATCCCACGTCGAGGGATCCATTTGGAGCCATATGGTCTCGGTTGACGTGCAAGTCTAGCGTCCCAATCAAACCATCCTTGCATAGACGTGTCTTCATGGTTGTCCACAGGTTCTGTAGCAATGATGTCAAGGGTTTTCCCTGTAATAATAAGGTAGCCAGCGGAGATGCGTCCCGTAGGGTCAGAAGAATCCCATGTACATGAAACTGATTCGACGGTTGCTAAAACTGTTGTAGGGGTACTTGTTTTGCTGTCAAATGTAGACTCCGTGAGTAGAGAACCCCCGGGAATAGAAGTGTCCATGGATGCCCAAGACCAAGATGGGGCTCGATACGGCGACGCTTTTGCTGCGCGCGCTTCCCATAGAAGACAAAGAGGAAAGTCAGCTTCCCATAGCCCTGCTATGTATGTTCCAGCATTTGATTTCTGGAACTGCTTGGCCAGACCCGATAATGCTGGAAGGACATCCCCTCCGTTCGTCAATGCCTTAATAGCATAGGCATTTACAATCTTACTCCACAAAGAGAATAGCTCTGAATGAGTAGAAGACCCCAGAGTGTCGTAGAAGGCTTTCTTGGACAGAGGCTCGCGCTGTTGAGATGGACGGGTCAACGCTCCGCACTCACACCACAGAGCAGATCTACACTCCCAGATCAATTCTTCCGATCGAAATTGCACATAACGGGTGGCAAGAAGCCTTTCTTGAAATGCCCATCCTCGGGTAGATAGCGGAGAGGAGTCTGGAGAACTCTGGCTACGGGGAGGCAATGCATCGCCATACCATTTATGGTAATCTCCCTTGCGTATTCGAATTGAGTATGAGTTGCCGTTGGATTTGATGCCCTGAAATATTGATTTTGGTGAAGCTGAACCAGAACGAGGTCTCAGAAATCCATCGTGCCCATCCTTTGCATCACTCGCAGCCAACACCACCTGAGCACCTTCGTAGATTGAAGCCATTTTTCCAGACTCTCTTGCCCAGTCTTCCGGATCATCCTGGACGATGCAAAGTGAGTCGATCCAGAGATATCGAAGTCCCAACTCCCGGGTAGTCGTTACAGCGTCCTGAAATGTCTTTGAAAGATTGTTCCAAGGTATTGCGTCAAATCGATCTCGGAGAGTATCTCGATGCGTTTGTATCAGGGGCGACTTTCCCCAACAGTGACTCAGCGCTGCGTATGGCTCTCTATCTCCATGAGAGGCACGTAATGAAGGATTGTGGCTGGACACGTCCAAAACTCGCGTGGGCAAGTTTTTCTGTTGTCTCGCACACGCAGGATGAGAAGTAAGACAGGTGTCTATCCAGCCTCTGAGAACTTGGATGGTTTCTTCGGTGGTTATCGTTCTCTCTGAACCTTCTCCAATGAGCAGCCAGGGTGCTTTCGTACAACCAGAGACTGTGTACACCTCGTTGAACGAGTAACCACCATCAATGTCCGAGATTCCAACAATCATTGGAAAGCCGTCATCAACGACTGGAATTTGGAGGCTGACTTGAGCATCCTGTTCTGCATCCAGTTCGTGTAATACATCCCTAGCATAAGTGCAACTTTCCTTGAGGATGGAGCATGTTTGGCAGCCTCCTGTTGCTGCTCCGGATACTTGAGACAACGTTAACGAAAGCGTCTGGCCAACTTTCTGCAAATCATCGCATATCTTGCATTTCGTCTGATGTTGCAATTCTCCTGAATGGTTCTTTAACTCAGGTAGAGATGCTGACATGATGCGACCTGAGCGACTAGCCAGGGTCCATTGAGGTCGAAGAAGTCTTTTTCTGAAGTACGAGATGAACCCGAGGCAATATTGATTGAAGTCCCGATTGCTATAATATTTCATGAGCTGAAGTGGTCATCAACTAGGGTCAAGAATATGGCGCTGCACGGGGAGGGGGGTGGGGGTTGAACTAAAGTCCGAATACCTGATGAGATTTAGACACCAAGTACAGGAATAAAATAAGTTGTCCCAAACTTTCGGGATATTAACGTCTCTCAACTTAGCTTTAAGTTTTTTTTGGTGCAATGGGCGAGCCAGAGCCCGGTAGGGTAGAGAGGAACCGAACTTGTGAAACATTTAGGAGACATTGGGCTTCAATGTTCAAGATCCACGTGGAGAATTTGAAGAGGCTTCGGTTTGGCTGGGTTTGGGTGATCAGGATCTCGTGAGATCGTCGCTGCACCATAAGAACAAGAATACATACAACTTTTCGAACTAGCAAATAGTGTGTCGACTCATAATTTCATTCATCTGAGCGAGAGGGGGATATTAGTGTCAGAAATGCTGACTTCCACGGTACTTGCAAGCCGTGAAGAGCCCAGATATGCTTGAATGTTGAGAAACAGGATAAATTCAGCGAAAGCCACTTTTCGCAAAGGACATTTCGAGGTGTTGAAGTCGAGATCAGGGGGCAATCTCCACGCCTGACAGCTCAGGCATTTTCGCTTATCTTTCGCGCTAACACATCGCACACCACCGTAATTTTCTGAAAATATCGCGAACTCTCGAACTTCCATCAACCGACAACGACGCCAAATCGCCAGCGCCCGTCACCTCAACCATGGTCAGTCAATTGAATCCCATAGACTGATTCTCATACGACAGAGTCTGCGACCGCTGAAGGGCTCTTATTGCTCTGGAACCAGTTCCCTCTTTTTCAGCCCCCTCTGTCTTCAGAACCTCGACTTCACCTTCTTGAAGAGGAATGCTGACTCTTCTATGACTTCAGGGAGCTTTAAAATACGTTGAGGAGCTTCATAAGAAGAAGCAGTCCGATGTCCTGCGCTTCCTTCTCCGTGTCCGATGCTGGGAGGTAAGATAAACCGACCCTTTTTCAACCTCGAAACCGAACCAATACTTCGAATCTCGTCCATGGACACATTGGAATATTGCGGACGTGAAATGTGGTCATCTTTTAGATGTCCTTGCTATACACTCGTTGAACATTAGCTGAGAGTGCATAATATAGCTCCGACAATTAAACGTCGTCCATCGCGCCTCCCGCCCATCTCGTCCAGATAAGGCACGCCGTCTGGGTTACAAGGCCAAGCAAGGCTATGTCATCTACCGTGTCCGTGTCCGTCGTGGAGGTCGCAAGCGGCCGGTACCAAAGGGTGCTACATACGGTATGAATACAGTCTCGACATGACGATTACCACTTTCGCTGATGGGTTCTCTACAGGCAAGCCTACCAACCAAGGTGTGAACCAGCTCAAGTACCAACGATCCCTCAAGTCGACTGCTGAGGAGCGTGTCGGACGTCGTTGCGCCAACTTGCGTGTTCTCAACTCGTACTGGATTAACCAGGACTCCACCTACAAGTACTTCGAGGTCATTCTCGTCGACCCTCAACACAAGGCCATCCGCCGCGATCCTCGCATTAGCTGGATCGTCAACCCCGTCCACAAGCACCGCGAATCTCGAGGTCTCACCGCAACTGGCAAGAAGTCTCGTGGTTTGGGCAAAGGTCACGGATATAACAAGACAACTGCTGGCCGAAGAAAGACCTGGAAGAGACACAACACTCTCAACCTCCAAAGATACAGATAGATGTCTTAGTGGGAGCTTTGCGTGGTGTGTGCTACTTCGCTTTCCAGAGGTGGTGCGGTTTATGGCTCTGGTCACTGCTTCGCAAATACATGACAAGGGGTTTGCTGATATCACACGTTTATGAATGGAAAAGCATTAAGAAGCTGTGAAGGAATCTCTCAATGTGACCCCGTGATTAATTAGACTCAGTTGCAAGGGTAATTAAAGTCTATCCTCTCACTCTGATAACAAATTCCTTGGCACCTCGTATTGAGGCATCAATATCACCACCCCTCTTGACTAGCCGCTTGATGAAACTGGGGGAACTTCGTCGGGTTGCATTATGCGCCAACCAAAATATATTTCGCAAGATCTGGTAGAAAATTGTCTGCTGTTAAGCCCCCCCTTTACGCAGACAGCTGGAATAGATTATGGACCAAGGTAATTAAGATCTACCACAGGTCTGGGCAAGCCTCAGCTAATGTGGGGCTGAACAGGAAGGAGCCTTCGACAGCACTCGACTTTCTAAGCCAAGCAACCGTCGCGGACGAGGGACACTCCTGGATATTGTTCAATGAGGGCACGAATTCTCTGCTGACAAATTCAATGAGACGGTTACACCACATGTCCCACTCGCCTCGAGCCGTACATGATCGAGAGCTGTGCAATGCCTCCTTGGTCAAGCCGATTGCTTTCACCGAGCTCACGCAATGAGCCAGGCCCGAACCTCGTTGATGTAAATGCTGCATCTCCAGCACGATCAAGGTCGAGAGTCACCGAGACAGATATATTGGAGAATGCATACGGAATCCCGAGTCTGCCTCCTCCACCGCACAGCAACCATGGTGCCTCGAGATCCTCGAAACCTACGCGAACAGCGAGTCATGGGCGCTCAATGAGCCATCCTTTCCCTTCACTATTTTCGGCCAAGAAGAAGAAACATGGCGAGATACCTGCGGCTGGGTTCGAGTCTACAGATGATGATGCAACCTCCCCTCAGGCTCGACGAAATGTCGCACAGCACCCAGCTGGAAAGCAAAAAGTTCCGGACAAGGACCTGATGACTGGAAAATGCATGACCTGTGATTCTATGGTCCGTTGGCCAAAAGAATTGAAGGTTTTCAGGTGTACGGTCTGCTTGACGATCAACGACCTCAAGCCCGTTATGTTGGAGGCGAGATGTGGAGATGGTCACAGAGCGCCTGTTGCAGCGAAAGTCGGGATACATTCTGGCCAGCATATTCCTCCTAACGGTATGTTCTTACCAAAATCCATGCTGGATTTATGCTCATCTGAAGCAGTTTCTCCACTGTCTCTAGAGAAGACCAGGCAAATCATTGATCAATGTATTACTACGTATCTTCGTGAACGCTTGAGAGATGATGAAGAATCAACCTCAAGTCCTGTTCCTTCTCCGCCTCGGTCACCAGATCGAGAAAATCGCCAGGACAGCAGGGGCCTTAACATCCCAATTACTCAAGAACCTCGTGCTCAGCAATTTCCAGGACAAACCCCTCCAATACATCCGCCTAGTAGACCTGTTCGTCAAATGGAAGAATACGCTGATTTCAGAGAAACTGTCCAGCCCGCCTTCAGCCAGAGTATCCCTGGTCCCTACTCAAGATCATCGCCTGGGGGTGTTTTCGAGGCCCACATGGAACAACGAGATCGAGGCCTTGGTCGAAACCGTTCCACTGATGGAGTCGCGAATCGATTCGAAGATGGGAACTCCGCAGAGAGGACAAAGGATGAACATGTGCCACGGAAACATGCAAATGCCTCCAAACATCTGTTTAAGCCATTGGAAGATTATGTAATCGCATCATTCGGGTCTTTCGAGTGTGTGAACAGTTCGTTCAGTACTGTACGGCCACATATGGCACCAAGAGCAGCAAGTGAGGGAACCAAACAACGTATAGCTCCTCCACAGAGTGAAAGATACCCTCGAAACGAAACCCAACTGTCAGAAATGGATGCCAAGACCCTCCTTCTTGGAGATTTCGCCGAGAACGGTTCCTGGTGGACGGGAGAACGGTCGGAAATACGAAGCCCCGAACGTGCTCGAACACAGCGTGCCGCAAATAGCCATGAATTGGTCACCCTGAAGTCTCCTCGAATTGACTGGTCTGAATTGACTGAGTGGTATAACATTGCCCTTGACGGAGGAAGATATTGGCAAAAACGATTAGAGGATCTCACGCAGTCTGAGTTTCAAAGACCATCCGGCGAAGAACTGGAAGAAATCGAAGACCAAGTTTTGGAAGCGCAGTCCCACGCTCAGCGCGTCTTGTTGAAAGCAACGGAGAGCCTTCTTAAGCGCCCTGGGCGTCTTTTGAATGAACCGAATGATCTTCGATTTTTGCTTATCATTCTTGCGAATCCTCTGCTCTACCCTGTGCAGCCGACATCATGGACAAAGGAGCGAAGTAGATCCAGATCCAGATCCAGGTCGCGAGATCGGATTACTCCGTTCATTCTCAATAAGCCCGAAGCTGCTAAATGGGGTATGCAGCCCTCCACAAGAGGAACAACGAATGCAGGGAAAGGCAGCTCAGGCCAACACTCGGGAATAATCAAGAGAATTTTGGGTCTTTTATCAAATGTCTCCAACGAATGCCATCATCATCTAGTCTCCTGGTTTACGAGATACTCGGACGTGCAATTCCAGAGAGCTATAGATTTGATTGGAAGTTTTGTTACTTACAGGCTCACAAGACAACACGGCAAAAAGCGGGAGATAGATCAGGACCCCACAGCTGGATTAATACCAAGTATGAGCGGACCTGGTCGGAACAGCTCAGCGGCTTTGCATGCTGCCCTCGGTGTTTCCAGTCAACCGTCTAAGAGGAGCGAGGGAAAGCCGAAGTCTGTCATCTACAACGACGATTGGCAAATCAAAGCTGCAGCCAGAGTCATGGCCCTATTTTTCTCTGCAAATAATAGCGGGTTTACAAGACGGGGAGAGATACGTCCGCTAGCTTTACTGGAAGGTGGACATAGTGCAGGTTTGATTGCTCGTGATAGAGCACACAACCATGGACAGATTGTGCCAACAAGCGATTTCTACAACATGCTACTCGATTACACTGACCTCATTGCCGATTTTGAAGCGTGGGAGTCAAAGAGAGGTAAATTCTCCTTTTGTCAGTATCCATTCTTCCTCAGCATATGGGCCAAGATTCAGATCATGGAGCACGACGCTCGCCGACAGATGGAAGTCAAAGCAAGAGAGGCGTTCTTCGATAGCATCATGACTCGGAAAACCGTGAATCAATATTTGGTCTTGAAAATACGTCGAGAGTGTCTTGTGGAGGACAGCCTTAAAGGGGTCAGCGAAGTCGTGGGTACTGGAGGAGAAGAGATCAAGAAAGGCTTGCGGATTGAGTTCAAGGGAGAAGAAGGAATAGACGCTGGCGGCCTGAGGAAAGAATGGTTTCTCCTACTTGTCAGAGATGTCTTCAACCCAGAACATGGTATAATGCCCATCCATGCAACTCCATGAAGACTAACAACTGACAGGCATGTTTACTTATGATGACGACTCGCATTTTTGCTACTTCAACCCCAATAGTTTCGAAACAACTGATCAATTCTTCCTGGTTGGTGTTGTTCTTGGTCTAGCCATATACAACTCAACAATTCTTGACGTTGCTCTTCCGCCTTTTGCATTTCGAAAGCTACTTGCTGCTGGTCCTCCGGCGGCGCCTGGGGCAGCATCCCACGCCAAACCGTCTATGACCTACTCGTTGGAAGACCTCGCCGAGTATCGGCCAGTACTAGCTAATGGACTACGACAACTTCTCGATTATGATGGTGACGTAGAATCCACCTTTTGTCGGGACTTTGTGGCAGACATCGAGCGATATGGCCAAACGACCCAAATCCCACTCTGTGTAGAAGGGGAGAAGCGACCAGTGACAAACGCTAATAGGCGCGAGTTCGTTGATTTGTACGTTCGTTATTTATTGGATACAGCAGTAACACGTCAATTCGAGCCCTTCAAACGAGGCTTTTTCACGGTCTGCGGAGGAAATGCTCTCTCCCTGTTCAGACCAGAGGAGATTGAACTCCTCATCAGAGGCTCAGACGAACCACTTGACATTGCCTCTCTGCGCGCAGTCTCCACTTACGAAAATTGGAAGGTCCCCAATCCCGAGACCGAGCCTGTGGTACAGTGGTTTTGGGAGTCCTTTCAGACTGCAAACCCCAAAGACCAGAGGAAGTTGCTCAGCTTCATTACTGGCAGTGATCGTATCCCAGCTATGGGTGCTACGAATCTGGTTATCAAAATTTCTTGTTTAGGCGAGGATAGCTTGAGATTCCCATCAGCAAGGACATGCTTTAACGTGTTGGCATTGTGGAGGTATAGTTCGAGGGCGAGGCTTGAAGATAGGCTTTGGAGAGCTGTGAATGAGAGTGAAGGGTTTGGATTGAAATGACGGGAGTTCTTGCGGCGTTTTCTATGGTTGGGAAGGAAATTGGGATGACCGGCATTCGGTGACCTGGGACGGTGTTCATAAATGCATTTTGGAAGCGTAGGCGTTCTAGACCTCCATTCGGGTCAAGGCAGTAGGAGTAGTAGTAGTAGTAGTATCGGTAGGGTAATGTTACAGAAGAGTCTATGATAACTCCTTTGACCCCTATGTACTCCTCATAAATCCGCCCATAGGCGCTCTCGACCGGATACACATTTGATGTACAGGTTTGTTTCCTGATGTTGTTCCATTTACAGCTCAACGCCTTCCCATGCACACGTTCCTTTCAGAAGCACGAATACCTATCATTCCTGTATAGCTTCTACCTCACCCCTGGCCTGCTCGAGGATCTCTTCTTCCCTCTTCCTTTTTGCATTAACCTTGGCCATCATATTTGCATCTCTTTCGCTCTTCGCGTTCTGCTCCTCCATCTCCTGAATCTCCCTTTGCTCCTCCGCGGTGGGTCTCACCACCTTCGCCTTCGTAAGCCTCAGCAACTGCTCTAAAATCTCAGAGTCATGTCTATGCTTCATATTGATCACTTCTGTTCTTTCTGTGGGCGGGCCAGCTTTGGACTCTGGTACAGGCCCTGTAGATGTTTGCTTATCGGTCGTTGAGGAGATTTCGGGTTTGATGGTCGCGGCGGCCTTGGGGGAGGTGAAGTCTACGGTCATGAGGGCGGGCCCAGTCTGGTTGATTGTTCGGTTTACTGTCATGGGAACCGCGGGATTGTGGTATTTTAATCGTGGTAGGCAGTTCCTCCAAAACTTCCTGGAGAGAGGTTCAGTGTTGGTCTTGCGGAGAGAGAGCAGAGCATGTACCTTGGTCCATGGTGTCCGTCATGGATGTCGACTGCAAAGTCCATATGGATCCTCGTTACCTCTGGTGGCAATATTGCCGCCCCGGGTCCTAATCTTATGGCGAGCAACTGTGGGATGGGTCAATTGAGTTCTCGTTGTGTTACGGTCTGGTGGGAGTGTTCTACCTTCTGTGGAACAACTGTTAGCAGATGAATTGGGTTCCGAGTCAGACAATGGGGGTTCTTACTGCTCTCAGCTTTCGCATACGCCTTACTACGGCCACCATCTTGAATGTGATCTTGGGGATGTAGGAAACATCGTTCCACCAGTTGTGGCCGCCGTCTTGAGATGCACAATTATTTTAAGCTTCCGCGCTAAGCTGACCCCTGTCAAAAAAGTTGAAGGAGGTCTGTGGTGATCTTGCGACAGCTCTAAGGATGTCCTCCCTTGATGAGAATAATGTCTGGAAGATTGAGACTTGCTGGAAGAGTATTGAGGCAGGTTGAGATCCCGGTGGCCGACCTGCCAGTGTTTCTATGTCCTGGAATCGTCCGATTTCCATCTCTGCCAACGTTGCGGACCCAGGAACGTCAACCACATCGATTTCAAGTCTCACAGCAGAGGCATATAACCTCTGTTACTTCGATTCCTACGACAGACTCACCCAAGATCCTGGCACCACTGCTGGAAAAATTACCTCAACAATGCCCAGGGTGTGGTGCTCTTTCGCAAACGGCCGACCAGGTCGCGCCGGGTTTTTATACTCCTACTAGGAGATCGATAAGGAAATATCTGGAAGGAGGATCCTCTTCGAGAAGATTCGCAGAGGATGAGATAATTAAGGCAGCTCTTGAAAATGTAGCATCAGTCGAACCTGGCATGAGCGTGGGAGGCTTCTCTATACCTAGTAAGCAAACCTCTTTTCCACCAGAAGCTCTTACTGACTTCTGGAAAGTTAAAGATACAGCCCCACCAGTATGTGATCGATGCCACAACCTAAAACATCATGAAATCGGCGCATATATACACCATCCTTCCATACAGTCTATACGAGATACCATTTTCGAATCACCGTATAAATACAACCATGTATACCATGTTATCGATGCCGCGGATTTTCCCATGTCCTTGGTTCCAGGACTGCACAAGCTTCTCCATCTCACGCCCCAAAGATCACTCAACCGGCGCTCAAAGACGGGGAGATTTTATCATGGGAAGAAAACCGAAGTCAGTTTCGTCATCACGAGATCCGATTTACTAGCACCAATGAAGACACAAGTTGACTCGATGATGCCGTACCTTCGATCAGTTCTGCGAGATGCTCTAGGGAGGTCAGGCAAAGATGTGCGTCTAGGAAACATTAGATGTGTGAGTGCGAGGCAGGCTTGGTGGACCAAGGAGCTGAAGGAGGAGATTTGGCAAAGAGGGGGTGGTGGATGGATGGTTGGCAAAGTCAATGTTGGTAAGAGCCGGCTTTTCCACGATATATTCCCTAAAGGGAGGAGTGAGAAGGTCAAGTTGCTCAGCAAAAAGAGTTCGACGCCGATTACCATGAACTGGGAGAACAGAGGCGAGGGCGAGCAACAAAACACTAGCTGGAGTCCGGTTGACGTTACGTCGAACGAAACAGAGCAAGTAGAAACCACTGAGGACTCGATTGAAGTAGAGGCGTCGGCAGGCTCTGGAGTGGGCGAAGAATTTGCTGAAACAGAAGCATTAGCAACCTCTGAGACAACCGGGGGAGACCACAAGCTACCAGACACTCTTGATACCTCATCACTTCTGCCTCCCGCTCCTCCAGAGACAGACTACCCCGCAATGCCACTTGTATCCTCTCTACCAGGCACAACCGCATCACCAATCCGCCTCTCCTTCGGCAACGGAAGAGGAGAGCTTATAGATCTTCCCGGACTTTCCCGAGGTGATCTAGAACGCTACGTCCAACCACAATTCCGGCCCAATCTTGTAATGAAAACACGAATCATCCCTACCCAGCAAGTCATCAAGCCAGGCCAATCCATTATACTAGGCGGTTTCATCCGGATCACTCCAACAACTCCGGATGTCATGATAATGGCATATGCCTTTACACCAATCCATTCTCATCTTACAGCCACCGAGAAGGCCATTGGCACTCAAATGCACACCCGAGAATCGAACGTGGAGAATATTTCTCTGCCAGAGACGGCCGAGAAGATCACTTCCGCAGGGACCTTTCATCTGAAGTGGGACGTCACTCGAGAACGTACTGGTCCCATCACTGCCCGAGAAGCGGTCAATATCAAACCTGAGAGACTGCCATATCGCGTCCTGGCGACAGATATCTTGATCGAGGGGTGCGGGTGGGTGGAATTGGTAGCTCAAGTGCGTAAGAAGGCCTGTGAGATGACTCGTGTTGAGTGGAGACGAGACAGAAGACAAGATGAAAGTGAAGAGTGGGATTCAGAACCGATGGATGAGTTCGAGGAAATTGATCCAAGCTGGCCTGCAGTCGAAGTATTCAGTCCAGAAGGCAGATTCATCGCATCAAGAAGGCCGATAAATGCTTGGTTGCATATTGCAAGCAAATCGAACAAAGGGAAGCTACAAGGCAGACCAAGGAAGTCAATGAAAGGGGCAAAGAAGGCAGAAAAGCGAAGAAAGGCGGAGGCTTAGTTTTGAATGACAGAGATACCCAACTCCTTAGTTATGAACATCACCGTGACGTCAATTGTGATAAGAGTGGCAATTTTTTCGTAAGTTCATACTTCAATGAATGTAAGAAATACTCTAGCTTCGCATGTGCTCGATTCTGATGCTGAAACAAGGAAACTACTGAGTTGATGATCATGGGAGCTTAGTCGTCGAAAACAATGGCAGCCTTGATTGCGCTCTTGTTCTTCATGGACTCCAAGCACTCAGCCCACTGGTCGAGCTTGAAGGTCTTATTGACGATCCCTTCGACCTTGACCTTGCCAGAGTCGAGATAGTCAATGGCAGCAGCTTAGAGACGTCAGCATTGTCCAGAAGACGTTGAATATTGGAGGAAAAGTCAAGACTTACGGAACATGTAGGTCTCGGAGAACGATCCAAGGATTGTGATCTCATCACCAAAGATCTTGCTGGGTGGCCAAGAAACACGAGCAGCGGCGGAGTACACACTATGAGAATTTCCAAGTTAGTATTACATCCAATTAGACACGTCTGATGAAACAATTTGGAGTACGGAATAACTCACCCATAGACAACCAATTTACCGCCTCGGCGAACGTAGTTGATAGCATCCTCGAGAATCTTGGGGGAGCCGGTAGCTTCAACGACGATGCTGGAAACTCGTCAGCCTTGCTCATTCAATCTTATACTCATGGATACATACTCGAAACCGTATGGGTTTTCATCCTTGATCTTCTGGAATTGAACTTCTGGGTTTGAACGGGAAAGTTCAATGTATTCCTGTTGTTGTTAGGACCGTCGTGCGTATATATATCTCTTTTGGAAACCCACATCGCCAGCACCGAGCTTTCTGGCCAGGTCCATCTTGATCCCTTGGGGAGCAGCGACAACGACCTTGCAGCCGCCATTTTGTCGAAGCATCTGGGCAAGACTATTTGGCTTCAGCGTTAAGCCATCGATAGAATTCTTCATTGAGACTCACACTAATCCAGTTGGTCCAGCTCCAAACATCAGAACGGATGACCCCATCTTGGGAGAGATCTTGTCAAGTCCATGTGCAGCACAAGATGCAGGCTCGAGCTACTTTTTGTCAGAGCACATCCCGTTGGATGATAAACAGAGAACAACGTACAAGGGTGGCATCAACATCCGAAAGATTGTGAATCTTGAAGACCTTAGCGGCAGGATATGCACAGTACTCGGCAAAGCCGCCGTCTGTACTATGTTAGGATCCTGCTCTGTGTGATTCCAAGGGGAAACTCACCCATGGTAACACCGTGAGCATTGAAGTTCTCGCAGAGCAAAAGCTCTCCACGTCGGCAGTAGAAGCATTCCTCGCAAAGCTCGGAATTGCTGGGAGAATATCAGTGGTGGCACAAGAAGGAATTTGAGAGGTGACGAACTCTGCTACGACACGCTCACCAACTGTGAAGCCTTTGACTTTCGGTCCAATGGCGGCCTGAAATACATAGTTAGAAGAGACTCTACTCCGAAAAGTTGAAGGACAGGGAGTACGTACAACGACACCAACGGTCTCATGTCCTAGAGGATGTCAGCATTTGTAAGAAAGCGTGCAAGTAACCAAGGATCGAGTGATTCTTTGCCCTAGAGCCGCAATCACTTGAGAATGGTTGAGGGTATAGCTTTTGCCACTGATATCCAACTCCGGCTAGAATATTCCAACACTTGTAGAAGGTCCAAGATTGTCAAACTTCATTGGATTTCAAGATCCTGACACCATGCTTCACGAGTTGCGAATGGATCTAGGCAGCTCTGAACCTCGCCTCCATTTCAAATGCATCTTGAAACTTATTTCACGAGGATTTGGCCAGGCACAAAGTAGGTCTTCTTTCGAAAAATTTGTGGGGTTTGGCCATTTAGGAGCAGATTGGCAATATCTTGAACTCGAGGAATCAGAAATCCTACATACCAGGAATGAGGGGGAACTAGAAAGAGGGATGTTAGCGTGAGGCTCCAAGCATTTGCTTAGACTAAGGGGTGAAAAGCAACCATCAAGTGATCGAGATCATCGTGAAAGCAACCAATTGGAGCTTGTAATCACAGTGGGAAGGATTTGCCAGAGGGGCATGTATATGAACGTCTGAGTACCTTCGCAATGAACTCTCCTTCATGGATATGGAGATCAGTCCCACACACACCACACGCCCTGAAAGACAAGAGAGTCAGAAATTGAACATAACGATTGTGGGTCCAGAACATACTTCACTTTGATCAAAACGTCGTTATCCCGAAGCTTTGGGAGAGGCACTGTGACGACGCTGAATACCTCCGGCTTGGAGTATCTGTGCTCAAAGGTCAGCACTTCATCTTCTCTCTTCCTCTCGTACTACAGAGTTGCTGAGCCTGAGGGGAAGCGGGGTAGACGTACCTAAGCGCTTGCATTTCCTTGGGAAGCTCAGGCATTTTGTTTGATTTCTTGGTGGTGAAGTGTGTAAGGTTGGTGTGGTTTCAATGTCTAGAAGTTTTGGGGGTACGATTGAAGAAGAACAGCACAGCTTTTCTGTGAAAGGAAGAAGGACCCCTCGTTTCAATGAGCTAGCTAACAGTGTGGGAAGGAGTCAAGCTTGGACTCGTTCGGTCTTAGTCCAGCTTTGCTTTTGGGCGATCACCCCGCTGTAAGTGGTGTGTCACTAACCCCACGAGCACCACAACCCCCAAGCAAAGCACCTTACACTTTGAATTTTTCTCCCCTGCAGCTGGATCACAGTTCAAATTGAATCTAATTGGTTCACTGTTCCGAATTTTCAAACGCACACCGCATTTCTTTTGAAGTCTTTCCGGGGAAGAATCCTACATCGGCCTTCCTGCACCCATGCAGGGACCCCGCCAGGTTACCGATCTGCACCAACAATGTTGCAAACGCCGCGATTCGTTGAGTCCAATGGAGCCAGCGGGAAAAGCCAAGCGAGAATCGGAAACTCCTTGCCTGCTCTGGCTTGCTGTTCTAGATTCTGGATTTCTGGCCGTGGTTGTTAAGCTTTCCTTTTGGTGATGGTGTCTGCCCTTCGGTTGTCATACACCCCGCGTGGAGAATTTGTTTGCATCATGAGAACTCGTTGACCGTGGCTGTTTTTAAAGCGGAAGATATAGCGACCAACGCTTGGTTGGGATTTTGCGGTATTTTGGAGAGAACTCCACATCTCGGTCAATCAGAGGTTAGTAGTGTATGCACATAGAATTCTCTTCATAGCCGTGTGATCCTCTTTGACCACCAGGTGATTCAGGTGTGGGTGTGAGTATTAGGATGGAAATCCGATTATCACAGCAAGACCTGGAAAACTCATGGAAGAAGCTCGATATGCTATCTGACAGTTTTGAAGTGTCAACTTCCACCTTCGACCTATGCACCCCCGGCGATTGCTATCACTCGACCAAACGCGCTAATGTTCAGCCCAACCATTCAAGAACATGTAAGGTATTTCTGTCGGATGCACGAGCAAGCAGAACAAAATGCCAAACTAAGAAGGAGGAGGAGCTCCTCGACCACGTCCGACTCCACCACGGCTGTTGATTATGTTAGCTGTGTTCATATATGCAAATCAGAGTAGACTCACAATTGAGGAGCAAACTCTCCAGATGGTGCACCCTCCTTGCCCTCGCCGCCAGCATCACGTCTGCGGTAACCTCCCTCGCGATCACCTCTATCTCTGTCACCACCACGGCCGCCACGTCCACCGAAAGGCTTGCGCTCGCGCTCACCCTCACCACCCATCATGCCGCGAGGCGGAGCGTGGGATCGCTGCTGCTTGATGTGCGTAGCAGGGACGATCTCAGCGGGAAGGTGAAGCCATTCGCGGAGGTAGTCGAGACCCTCTGGAGTGAGAGTGTAGTAGTAGTATTGCCACGAGAATTGAGTCTTGACGTAGCCGCGGGAAGTGAGGGATTGGCAGGCCTTGACGACATAGAGGTTCTTGGTGTCAATGTCGTTGTGCTTTGGGAGGTTGTAGTCCTTCTTTGCCACGAGCACACCCTCACGGAAGAGGTACTCGTGAATCTTTTTTCGGTCTGCCTTGGGAATAAGCCTGATGATGATTAGCAATGGCTCTCCCACTCAGCACATTGTTTCCTTACATCTTGGCGGTTGGTCGTGGGTACTTTGATTTGTACTGGCCGTGATGGAAGTTCGCGATCAACTTTTGAATTTTGACGAATTCTCTGTGGGAGCGCATCAGAACCGAGATGTCGCAGCGGCGCTAAATTAGAATGGTTCGCCAGCCAAACGCCCACACCACTCAATCGCTCAAACCTGAATTTGGCCACGACAGCATTATAATTTCGAAATACTAACGTTGGAATCGGACTCTTTGGGGCATTTTCTATGCTCTGAGAAGTTTTGAGAATTTTCTCAGCACTATGAAAATTTCATAAATTTTTGGTGTTCCGACAGGGGTATAAGTGGCGATTGAGTGGTTTCAGCGTTGGCTGACCCTTCTGTCGATTTCCTGACTACCTTGATCCATTTGCGCAACACCTCATACCACAACCAACATTCGAAACGTATTTGCAAAGTCCAGTATGGCTTCACCAACCGTCAACGTTCTTTTGACGTCCTTCCCAGGATTGAACCTCCCCTCCACTCTTTCCCTCCCCCTCTCCGCCGATACGCCAATCTCGCAACTTCAAGATCGCATTTATGAACGCCTCCCAGCACACAACAGCCGCCTCATCCTCACAACCATCTCGAACAAGCAGCTGCCACGGACATCATCTGATCCTATCTCCAAGTTACTCTCTAGTCCTCAGGATGACTTCCTCTCACTTCGGCTCGCCCTACCAATGTGTGGTGGTAAGGGTGGATTCGGCTCCCAACTACGAGCAGCAGGTGGTCGCATGTCCTCAAAACGGAAGCGGAATCAAGGCGAAGACAACGGATCAAGCCGAAACCTGGACGGACGTCGGTTGCGAACAGTAAATGAAGCAAAAGCATTAGCAGAGTATTTGGCAATCAAACCGGAGATGGCAAAGAAGGAAAAAGAGGAGAGACGGAAGCGATGGGAACAAGTTGTTGAACTCGCCGAACGGAGGGAAGAGGAGATCAGATCTGGCAACAAGGGCAAGGTCGATGGAAAATGGGTTGAGGATAAGGAGGAGGCCAACGAGAGAACTCGTGAAGCCGTACTGGCTGCTATGAAGTCGGGCGATTACAAGGACAATCTCCTGGGAACGTCGCACGGCAGTGGTTCGGGATCTGGTAACTCGGGAAGTGACGATGAGGCGATGGCTGGCACGAGCTCGAAGGATACAACTCCGCCCTCGGAATCGGAAGCTAAAGCCAAAACGAGGACTTTCTTTGGATTCGATGATGACGATGAGTTTATGAGCAGTGACGATGATGAGAAAGCTGAGGAGAAGGAAGAGGATGTAGAGGAAGTGGAGGAAGTGGAGGAAATTGAGGAGGATGAGGTTGAGGTTGAGAAAGTGGTTCCCAAAGGGCCAAAATCCCAGTCGGCACACGTGAAGGGAAAAGGCAAAGCCAAGATACCCCGTGTACCCAAAGCCCAGCCTGACAAGTTGAGGGGCAGGCGAAAAGCGAGTACCTAAATGATTCAGTTCTACGGAGCACTTTCGAAATCTTTTTTCTCAGCAAGCGTGGCGTTAAGGGCGTGGCATGGAGTGAACTGGGGCTGGTCTAGCGGTCAGTAGGTCTGAAAAACATCAATCGCATTAAGAGCACAAATCTTCAATTGTACCAAGCTCAATGTGTAACAGATGAAGTGACAGCCGCAGTGTTCTCAGTGGTCTGGAACAGTTGTCAAAATGAAACTCATTGCGCATCCTAACGATTCCCTCCCCCAACGCCCAGCCCCAATCCCCCTCAAATCCCAAACGATCCCTTCCTACGAATCGCTTTGCTCACATTTTAGCTACCTTAAAATAGGGGTGTCTGGACAATCGGGTTGGTGAAATGACAGTAATGGAAGATATGCAAATATGGTTGGAAAGTTCAAGGAGTAGATGCATTTGTGGTCACTTATCGTTCCTCCTGCCCCGATGATATCACAAGTAATCAGCATAGCATTGGACGGATACAGTGCCATAATATGAGGTAAAGAGAAATGGAGGCTTACTTTGGTAGCTTCAAAGAACGATGAAGTTGCGGAAGAATTTGTCTGACTGTTGGTACGAAAGATGCAGTTTTAGCCACCAGGAAGATCAGAAGACTAGACAACATTATCATTCATCTAGAGAGGATGGGACACTGGAGAGCATCGTTTCTTGCAAAGACTTTCATTGTTTTTACATATGCTTTCCGTTGCGATTTCATGTCACGCTCTAATATCCCTTCCATCATCTCTTGTGCTGTCCTCGCTCTGTCTAAGGAGTAGCTTTGCTCATGCTCACTAGTCTTTTTACACCGACCTAGACAACAATTAGTTTTGAACATGAATGTAGGAACAATCCACTCACCATCCAATTCCCGCATTCATCTGTCTTCTCACGTTGAATATCCACTTGCAATCTCTGGGCAACGTCGTAGTTCTTGGATTGCAGAGCTTCTGCGAGCTCATTGAGTCTCTCAATGGTATCCGGCTTCAGAAGCTCTCCGTTATTTAAATGGTCAAACAGAATATTTAGTCGCTTCTGAGTGTCCTTCACTTGCGGAGCAAAGGAAACAGGGGCCTTGGAAGCAACTCGTTGCATATCATTGCTGAAAATGTCTACCATTCTCTGAGCAGATGCTGGGATGTGAGATCTGTCTCCCGCGGGATGCTTGGCTTTCGGGGGAGCAGCCGCCGCGGCTCTAGGTGGTGGTCCGGTGGGCGGTCGAGATCCTTGAGGTGGTCCTTGGGGTGGCCCTTGAGAAGCAGGTGGAGGCCCTTGATTTTGGAAAGGGCCTGGTGGAGGCTGACTAGCTTCATACGGAGACTGGGAGGGCGCATATGGGTTTGCGGGGGGTGGAGGTCGATTTCCGCCCTGTGGAGGTGGTGCAATTGACGATTGTGGCCCGGGTGATTGGGAATATTGTTGCGCGGCTGGTGCAGGAGCGTATCTGTTTGAAGGTAGTTGCCCTGCTGGCGGAGCATTATATGGTGATTGGCCTCTAGGAATCGTTGGTGGCGGTGCAGGTTGTCCGAAAGTCTGCCCTGGGGATCTAACAGTAGGAGAGTATTGGTTTGCGGCTGAAGAAGATGGCCGACCAGGTTGTTGGAAAGAGTGCGGGGGTCCGCCTGCCAGTGGTGAGGTCATGCGAGGTGGAGCGGGACCCTTTGGTGGCGGGGGAGGTGGTGTTGGTGTTGCTCTTTGACCATATGCAGGCATTGGCGGAGGCATGGAAAGATTTTGCTGATTGGGAAAAGGAGACGTGATGGGAGCCGCTGAAGGAGTGCTTCTGCGGGCAATCTTGGGCTGGGTCACCATCGGAGTATCGTTCCATTGCCCAGCATCCTTTGCACGTGGCGGCGGCGGCGGCGGCGCAGATGGGGTTGGGTTCCGAGGGGGTGCCCCGAACGATGGAGGTGTCCCATAGGCTCCAGAAGGAGCACCATAACCTGCTCCATACCCTGCACCATAGCTGGTTTGCTGCTGTGGCGGCTGGTAGCCTTGTGGTTGCTGTGGAGCATAAGAATTGGCAGAAGGCGCGTAAGGATTTGTGGCAGGTGTAGAGGCTGCTGGTGGTGCATAAGTGTTGGAAGCTGGTCGTTTAGGGTTGGCAACTGATGTTCCTAATGGATTAGACTGGTACCCAACGGCTGGCTGGGCGCGCGAAGACGTTCTCGTTGTTGATTGTTGTTGAGCGGCTTGTGGTGCTGGAGCCGCTCTTCTCGAGGCAAGCTTCACTCGGTTCCTTGCAACCTCAGCAGCAGGATACTGAGTTGGCAGGAGATCAAGATATCTCTCGGCAATGGACAAGTGACCGTGAGCGGCAACAATGTCAGCGTATTCCGTGTATCGGTGGTACAGGGGAGCAAGTTTCCAGTCTGAGGTTAAGCTTTTCTCGGTATCCTGGAATTTGGTAACATCTCGGAAAACTGTGACTTTCTCGATGAAGTTCTGTAGTGAACGAGCATGGACCGAGAATGTTGAGTCTCCAGAAAGATCCTCGATTCCTGCTTTCTCAGCCGCTTGCAACTCTGTAATCCAGATTGTGATGACTTTCTCAAGCTTTGATCCCACCAAGTAGCAGAAAGATGCATCTTTGAGGGAACCAGTTTCCATAACTCGGTCTCCCAAAGCCTCACACAGGTCCGGGAACTCGTTCGGGTCGGCGTAAGTGCACAAAGTAGCCATTGCCTCCTTCCAGTTAAAGAGATTGGCATTGTAAACCACATCCCAAAGATTCTTCCCAATCACGGAGGTCAAGAGGCGCAGGTAGTTGGGACCCTCGGTTTTCCTTGATAGGTAGGCTGATTGGGCTTTCTCGAGCAATTCCTTGCCACCACAGTTGGCAATGATCAGAGCATCGGCAATGCGGTCTTCTTTAAGACAAATGGTCATGGCCTTTTCAAATTGACCAAGCATCAAAGCTTTCGTGATCTGCTTCTCAGAGGCAGAGTCCGTCTCGGAGAATAGATCGAATGGATTATCGGTCTTAGCACCTTTGGTCGCTGTAATGTTAGACAAGAAGTCGTCTCCATCAGCACCATCCGCGAACAGGGTAGATAATCGACTATTCTTGGTTGCTGCTCCGTTGGTTCCCTCCGTACTGGCGTCAGCCTTGGATTCATCCAAATCAAGGTCTGTAATGTCATTGGTGGCTTCACCAACAACGTCTGTGAATCCGAGAAACTCTGTAACACGCTTCCGAGGATTCTCAGCAATGAGAGTCTCAATGACCTGCCAATCCGCCTTCTCCTCTTCCGTTTTTGCCTGTGAGATGTGCGTTTGGCAGATACTGTTGATGTCTCCAGCAACAAGAGCTTTCTCAAAGGACTCAGTAGCTGAACCTACATCACTATCGACTGAGAAGTGCGAGATTTGGATTTTGGACGACCTATTCTGTCCGGCTACTGCTGGTAGCAAGCTGAAGCTTACCAGCTTTCCGCCGAATCCAAAAGACGCTCCTGCAGGTCGCTCGAGCCATTTTGGAGCTTTCTTCAGCGAGAATGAGGCCCCTTGTGGTTGGGTTTGTGCTTTTGTAAAGAAATCCTCACCATCCACAGGTCCCTGTACTGGCGTCTGAGTGGCTGTAGAATTGGTGTTCTGCAAAGTCTGTATGGAGATCTTCCCATCGAAAGAAGCGGTTGCAGAGAGCGCGGGGTTATGAGGGTTGAACCGGGTCTGGAAAGTCCAGTTGGTAACTTCAGGAAATTCCCCTAGGCGTTCCCCAGTCTGTGGGTTCCAGAGAAGCGTTCTATTATCCTTCCCACAAGACAACAAGAGGTCACTGTCTTGCTCACACCATGAAAGTGACAATATACCCTGATCATGCCCTTGTAGTGTCCTTTCTGGTGCATTCGAGTTCCGCAGATCCCACAAGAGGATAACTGGTGCTGAATCATCGGGCGTTGCGGTCAACAACTTCGTGGCATTATTAGGATCCCATGCAATGGCTCCCACAGCCTTTCGGTTGTTGTTCAGGGTCAGAGATGCCTTCTTGGTTTTTAAATCCCAGACGGTAACAAATCCCCCACTTCCTCCTGTCGCCAAGATATGGGAAACCTTCCTGTTCCATGCAATGCATTCGAGGTCGTCAGATCGTGCTGCAGCTGTGCCCAATCTGAAAGGCGTTGATATATCGTTGAGGTCATAAATGAAGAGTTCCCCCTTTGCGCCTGCTGTAGCCAGAATATGCGGCTTGATCGGATTGAACTGAAGTGACTTGATCGCGCCTGAGTGTTTCGTTGTCCGTGACATGAATGCATCGTCTGCTCCTTTAATGAGCTTCTCGGCATCCCACAAGTCCAAAGAGCCATTCTCTAAAGCCCCAGCAATTATGCCCCTTGGATGATCTGCGGAGGCAGGACCCCACGCAATATCGTGGAACCTAGGCAGAGAATAAATTAGTTAACATCCTTAACACTTGTATTCATATAGATATATACCTTGAATCTGTGCTTAGGCTTGCAATGGGCTGGAGCTCAACACCTTGCTCGAGGTTGTCCAAACTCAGGTCCCAAAGCTCCAACTTGGTCTCATCAGAGAAGTCTGCATCAACTGCGCCAGCTCTTGTACCAGTTACCACCAAAGGAATCTCCGCTCCAGGCGACCAGGCAAAGGCTGCGGTCCTGGGGATCTCCCGTAACCGCACCATCTTGTTGATGTGTTGTCCTGAAATCCAATGCTCGCTGAAAGAATGCTCACACCTTTTCTACCGCTAGAAAAGGCAACGTGAAGGAGGAATACTGAACGTAAAGGACACGCAACTTGAAAGGAAAAATGCGAAGTCCAGGAGGTCCAGAGAGTATGACGATCTTAGCTGCGTTCCAAGTCGGGTGGACAGATTTAAACATCCCCACGCCTCACGGTTGCAGCCTGCACGTGACGAGGCTACGCGAAAATTATAAAACGTGATATCAACTTTTCAAGTTGCTTCTCAAAGACGCATCGGGATTTGAAAGATGTCGGATCAAGCAAGATGGAAAGCTACTGTGTATGTTGGTGGTCTAGCGCCGATGGTCACCGCCGCAAACCTCGAGGCTGTGTTCCTACCCTTTGGTGAAATTGCAGACGTCTCCATCCCGTACATTTTGAGAGCTGCAGACCAAGTAGGACATTTCTCTAACGTTTCACAGTAAGCCTGAAGGCCCAAACTCTACTGAGCTTCACCGAGGATTTGGGTATGTGGAATTTGAGGACCCAGAAGATACGAAAGATGCCATCGACAACATGGATCAGTCAGAAGTCTTTGGTAGAGTAATCAAAGTTTCAGCTGCGAAGCCTCCAAAGAACGTCAATGAAGGCCTTGGAAGCAAGACTGCATTATGGGAGCAGGTAGATCCATCTGTTCTTTGGTTTTCCATTCTCTTGGCAATACAGCTGCTGACTGTTTGGTGCTAGGAGGGCTGGCTTGCAGAGAATGCTGTGAGTGAGGAGGATAAGTTAGCAACAGAGAGAGCACAAACAGGTGCAAATAGGCCTGATGATCCCATGCAAGGCTTAGAAGGTTTGGATGTTGCTGGGCCCAAGCCAGCATGAAGAAGTTTGGTCCTTCCATTTTCACGATGGGATATGCATGGGTGGCGTTCAGAGAGATAGGGAAATTGCAAGGCGTTTCAAGGAAGGACACCTTATGCTACTGCTCATTTTTCACTATCGCAGGTTGAGTGGTCAAGAAGCTGTGTGTGGATGCCAAACAACAAGAAGCGATTTACGCTGTACACCCGCTCTTGCTTCTCTTGTTCAATCTGCATATTCCAAAACCGCTAATCTCTAGACTAGCAGCGATTTTTAACTTCCCTCGCAGTTCCTCCCCCCTAGTCCTTTCTGTTTTGACGAGAAAGACGGATCTGCTTGTCAACCACCAACTTGCGGGCCATTGAGTACCCGGCAAATCCGACAGCAATTCCCACCACGATTCCTGCGATATATTAATACCCTTCAATGCCGGGAGATAGAAGCCGGTATACCGAGGGGAATCAACTCCGGGGGAATTCTCTTGAGAGTTCGTAGTCGTTGCGAGATAGTGTGAGCTGCGGAGTCCTTGCATCAGCCTCTGTCCATCCTTGACCCCGTCCCGTACGCCCAATTGAACAATCGCTATCTCCGTGCAAGCTTCTGCCTTCTCGAGAGGAATCGTATCACGTACCACTCTGCTCCTCCTTCTGCAAAAGCAAACATCGTCAGTCTCTTAAAGCTTCAATTGAAGGGTCCGTCAACGTACCGGCACAGCCATCATCCGCTTCGTCGGCTGGAACATTCTGAGGGCGATACTTGGCTGCATGGTGATTGTTTTGCCGGTCGAATCCGAGGTCTAATAGCTTCTTCTTTGAAGTTGGAGGGAGCTTCAGGTGGTCTGAGTTTGAGCGGACCTGCGTTGCGCGCTAGTCCGCGGGCTAGCCGAACCCGAACCTCTCGATGAACGACGACCTCACTCCTCTTCCTTCCAATTGAACCTCCACAAGACCCCAGCTTCTCTCCACTCACACTCTCGAAATACAATCGCAACCATGTCTGACGGAGAACGCGAGACCAAGCCCTTCAAGTTCGTCACTGGTAAGCTCCAAGCTCCTGTACTCCCGCCCTCCGGAAGAAAATGGTCTGATTGCTAACTTTTACCGTAGCTGGTAGCTACACTCCTTCCGAGGTCGACTGAATACAATTGACTTTTGGAATTATAGGCTTCGACGCCCGCTTCCCGAACCAGAACCAGACCAAGCATTGCTGGCAAAACTATGTCGATTACCACAAGTGCATCCTAGCCAAGGGCGAGGACTTCGCACCTTGCCGTCAAGTATGTGGAGCTCGTTGGAGCTGAGGGGATACGTTCTGATGGATAATATAGTTCTTCTTGGCTTATCGATCCTTGTGTCCAAGTGCCTGGTGTGAGAGATGGGATGATCAGCGCAGTCAGTAGCTCGTTATTGAACGACCCTTCGCCCCAAACTTACAATACCTTGCAGGCAACGGAACATTTCCCACGAGACTGGATCAGTAGATGCTTTAGGATTGTACTGAGGAAGAATCGGGCGAGGGAGAAAGGGCAGTTTTTGCGAGCATTGTGTCACAAATCGATAGGCGAATTGATAGAGGGGTTCTCTTGAAAGAAGTGCAGATGCTGTTATCTCTAGCATATCTATTTCCAATGGGTGATGTTGTTTCAATTATGCACCTTTCTCTGCTCTCAGCCGGTCGTATCGCAGCATTGCTCCAAGCAAAGTCTGTGCACCATTTCCGCAATCCTCTGGACTACAATATTCAGCCGGGTTGTGGGAGATTCCTTCTCTACATGGTACGAAGATCCTAGGAGGTGTAAGCATACCATTTCATAATTCTTATGTCCATACTTACATCGAGGTCGGGGCGTGTCTAGATGTATAAACGCTAGAAGATATCAGCCAGTGTTTGAACCTGGATCAAGAGCATCTCACCTGTCGTGTCCAGCTCCCGATGTCATTCTTTTGACCTGTGACCCTGCATTCGTTCCCAACATATCCCTAGCACTTGCTTCAACGCACTTAATACAGTCTTCGTGGAACTTGGTTGCTGGAGAATCGGTGTCGAATTGCCACTCCACACTACAGCCCCTTCCCTTGGTCCCTTGAGCATTAACGCCACCAATATCCTTTCCACTCGCGATCCGTTGGAAGTCCTCCTTCAACGATTCCTCAAGTTTCGAGACTATGGCGTCTTCCTTCGACCTGATGTCTAACGAAAACTGGACCCAACCGGGGACAGTATTCGTTGATCCAGGCCTCAATGTCAATATTCCCGTGGATGCAAGACATCTAGGTAATGGGGGTGTCAGCAATTGCTCGAATAAGATTGTTCCAGGAGAACTGGGACATTGTCTCGGGAGAAAATCACGAAACAGTCAAAAATAGGGAAGGGGTTCTCCCCCAACACCTACCCATATTCCGTAGCCTTGTTGTGACTATGTAGGATGAGCTTCGCTGCTGCGAGCATAGCATCCGAACGATTCTCAAAATCCGTCGTCCCCGTATGACAATCCTTCCCCTTCACAGTGATAGTGAACCATTTATAAGCCTGAGCACCGTCCACAGCCCCAATCTTCCCACCAGAGCTCTCAAGGATTGGGCCTTGCTCGATATGAAGCTCAAAGTGAGCTCCTATAGGATTTGCTTTGTAGCTTGCTTCAAGAGGACCAAGATATCCAATTTTTTCCAACTCAGACTTTTGCGTTGCTTTGCCTCCTCCAACTTCCACGACATTGTGAGCCTTTTCTAGGGTATAGGCGCCCGCCCAGACGCCAGATGACACCATAGAGATCGGAAAACGCGCCCCTTCCTCGTTCGTCCAGTTTATTACTCCAGTATCGTACTCTGTTTTGATGTCCAGATCGTTCATGGTCTTTAGGACTTCGATACCAGCGTGAACTCCAAGAATTCCATCATATCTCCCTCCGGTAGGCTGAATTTGTCAATAGTTGATCCACGAAAGATCGAATACTTACTTGTGTATCCATATGAGACCCAGCATAAGTTGGTGGCCCTCCCCTCTTTCCCGGCCTGACAGCAAATATGTTTCCTGATTTAGTCTCAGCTTTTGCTCTCAAGACTATACAATGTTAGAGAACTCACCCATAGCATCTATGTTTACATCGCAACCAAGAGATTTGGTCGTCTCCACGAACCAATCTCGCACTTGCTTATCTGCATCACTTAATGTCAAACGTGACATTCCAATGTCTGTTGGTCCACTGAAAGATGTTCAGCATGTAGTACCAATCGTGAAGAGCATCCGATTTATTATTTAGGACGGTTTGGTCCGAAATGTAAGAAATTCCTGGAAAATTTGCAAGAAATTCATCACTTACTCTCCCCATCTCTCCCCTTTTCCCCACTCGCACGTCGAATGAAGATCCTTCCACAACCGCTCCCTATTAATTTTCACAGCAGCCAACTGCTCATCTGACATCTCAGTAGTTCTTACATTTCTCCTCGATGTCATAGAGAACAATCTGCAGGTTGGACTGGGCGAGGGGAATAGGAAGAGGGATTTTGATGCCATGCTTGGCCTGGACCGGCAGAGCAATCGAAGGGCTTGAGAATTCATGACGAGAGATTTCCGCAAAGGGTCGTGAGAGTTACTTCTCGCCCAAGGGCGTGGCTATTAGTGAAATGTAATTTCCGGAGGCTAGGAGTTCATCTTAAGAAGTGTAGCTCGACTTCCCGATTCGTCAAAAGTGGGGTCCATCAGCGAGGCACTTTCATGGCTGAGCTCACAAAGGAGGTAGCACAATCATATTCACTCACTATGCAAACATTGGACAAGCGTCATTGTACCAGAGCCTTTGGGCCACTGAGTCGATGTGCAACATATTACGGCATTTTCGAATTCACACTTAGTCCAAGACTACCAGATGAAATCATCCTCTACTTTAATCGCCGCCATGCCTACTACGGGATCTTTCATGCCAAGTGATGTGTACTTGCTTGGTTTCTTTTACTTGCCCTCCCCGCCGAATTTGCTAACCTTTAAGCAATGTATCATTAAAATGTACAAGCCATCAAATCGCTCTCTCCCGGAATGCAGAGCAAGACGACATCTCCAATCAAATCAATTGAAAGATTAAGGTAAATGCAAAGCCCAGCATATTAAGACCGCAGAAATCAATCAGCAGTCAGCTAGATATCCCCATCTCCCCCTTTAGACTTTTGAATAGCCAAATCCTTTGCTGATCAAGAAAGGCCAACCCCTTAGATGCCACCACCCAAATGCAGAGAAATTTTTATCAAAGCAGGCATGCAAGTCTATGCAGTAACAACATTTCTACCCTTCTTGGCTAATGTGATTTCTGCTGCTGGGACCGAAGTTGGAGTTTGGGGGCAAGGTACCTCACTAAAAATTATCTCTCTCGGCGTGTTCTTTCCCTCCGCCTTCATGAGCGGTTGCAGAACGGCGTCTTCAACATCCATCATACATAAGTGATCTTATCAAAATGTCGACTATAAACCATACCAAAGAAGCTGGAACCGTCTCCCAGTACATACTTGTACTAGCGGCCCCGGCCTCCTCAGACTTCTCTGATGTCCCTCCCCCTTTCAGGTTCGAGGCTGGTCCTCCCCCATAATCAACTGAGAGTATGTTTTCTCGAACTTCTGTGGTTGTGACTAAGTGCCGTGACATAAAGTAAGATCATTTTGGTAGTGGCTCCTCAGAAACACCGTCGAGCCCTCTCCCAACTCTCCAACTCTCCAACTTCTCCTCTCCCTCTCCTCCTCCGAAGGGTTTCAGCCCCCGCCCTTTAGCTCCGGCTACGAAGCGCCCTACGGGGCAAAGTAATCTTGGTGGTGTGAGGGGGTGTGGTGTGAGGGGGTGTGGTGTGAGGGGGTGTTGGTGGGAGAGATGAACGAGGAGGATTGGGAGGAAGTGAAAAAGGAAGGGATGGGTGCGGCGCAGAAGGAGATTGCGGCACGGATAGTCAAGGTGATGTTGGACAAGAAAACAAGGAAGGCGGACAAGCAGAGAGAGAGGCAGACGGCCGCGAAATTGAAGAAGAAGGGAGGAATGGGGGCCGTCGATTTGGAGGAAGAGGAAGAGGGAGATGAGGATATGGGAGAGAAGCCGCATAAGGGGCTTAAAAGAAAGGCTCAGACGCGGGAGCAGAATTTGAAAAAGGGCAAAGTAGCTAGAAAGTGATACTCTTACGATGATATGTCTTACACATTCTTGAAATATGGGTAATCTTCAAACGTAGATGCCACATTCTATTCATAGAAAAGATCATCGAGGAGCAACCTCGTATTAATTAGAAATTCTGCATGATCTCACGATTCATTATACTTGTGACTTGACAAGATTTTGTAGACGAAGGAGGGCTAGCCGTTCAGGAAATGGTTCCACGTTTTGGGGTGCTAGGGTGTCTAGGTGTTACTTGTATGCGCGAGCGAAGCGAGGCGGCCCAAACAGAGTGAGGATCAGCCGACGAGTAATCATTTGCTCCTTTCCCACTCAAGATAATCACAAGGGTGTTAAGATTGGGCCAATCCGGGAATGATCCAACCACCAGGAGCCTGCCCTCAGGGGGTCGCGTGTGCTTTGCCGTTCAGCATGATCTCAACGACCGGGTAGACAACCATTCCAAACTCGAGACCACAGCACTGTACAGGTTCCTTACAGTTATACAGCAGAACCTTGATATAACGATCCTCGATTTAGCGATATCCTTGACAGTGCGATACAGCCGTGAGGTCCCACTGTTTTTTGGCCCTAGGCTTACGATATACCCCCCATAACGATTATCGTAAGGATTTATGGTCCGGAGATTATAGATAGAGGACGGAAACCTCCCTCTCGCTCTGCTTCTCCTGCTTTTTCCTCTCTTGGGCCACGGCAAATTCGCTCCAGATTACGGTCCTCTTTTGAATCTCGCTCTCGTTCTGCCTTTCCTACAGGACTAGTCCCTCCTGCTCTTTGCCGGAAGACAAGCCGCCTAAATATCGTCTTAATACCGGTTCCGGATCAAGTGGGAGACATTACGGTGGCTACGGCAGATAGTGAATATGAGCTAGTCTCTGATGACGATATGATTGCCCATTAACTCGAATAGTCAGGGATGGATATAGAAAATATAAACCTGGACTTGCTAATACCCTCAATAGAACTATCCGATCTGCTCTCTGCAGATCGCTTTCCTGTACCTGTATCTAATGGATCGGATACAGAGGAGGAGATTATAATGGTTCCGGTTCCTGCCTTCCCTGATTTCGCTAAAGGTTTGTCGTCTGCTTTGGAAGCTCTAGCGCCTATTTTTTTTCGTGTTTCGATACACTCCTCCTAACTCCGATCGGTTCTTGACGCCCCTGAGCCTTATATGCCGAGCCCTCCGAGTCCCTCTGTCCTTGAAGTACCAATACCTCCGGCTTTTGAGTCGTCTACTGCTGGACCCTCGACTACTGGACCCTCGTTTACTGCTCCTCAGAGCCCCTCACCTGATATCTCTCGAAATTAGTTCGATATAGAAGGACATATGAGGGAAAGAGATCAGAAGCTGGCAGCTGAACGAGAGAAGAAGCGTCTGGAGAAGGAGGAAAGGAAGGTAGCAAAACGGGCTGCTAAGGAAGCAAGGAAAGGCACTATTTGAGCTACTTTTATTACTCTATTTTTGTATCTTCTATAGTCAGGATTATTTGGAGGTACTAGTTTCGTCTAGTGCTGTCCTTGAGTGGGAGTGTTGAATATGGTCATGTGACATGTCACATGCACATGACCACGTGCAAGGCCAACTAGCCTGTACGGACATGTATATAAGGTGGGCTCTGCCCACCTCCCATTCTACAAGAAATCAATCAAGACTTGACCCACTTACACGTATACGTGCATCCGTTCAATAGTTTCTCGATTTTTTTGCTCTTTGAACGTGCCATAGTGGGAACTTGCGAATAAAGTCGAAATTGCCTAATGGGGATGGTACTGGAGGTAATGGTGCGATTATTGGGTGAGTTTTATCAATTATCATTAATTTTTGGTGAGGTGCGTACCAAAAGTGCATGATGCGGCTAAAATTCGCAGAAACAGGGAGTTTTCGCATACGACTGTATTATAAAGAAGAAAGGTAAATTTCAAAGTGTTGTAAATATTGCTTTTTATAAAGACTAACTACAATTGCGATTTAAGTATTTAGTACTTAAGCAACAACTCTAACAAGCTCTCTATTTCATTCTGGTCGTGTAGTATGATCTCTACCAAGCTTGAGATTCCGCTGAAAATCCCGGATAATAGAATCAGTGTCATCGACAGTAATCTGAGTAAATGTACATTAGCTTCTGGGATATCCCAGATCTATATAAAGTATAAAGAGACTTACGGGTCTAATATCAGCAAGCAGTTTAATCTTGGCAGTGCACTCCTTGTATTGCTCATCTGTCATTTCCACACCAAGCTGATTAGCTCTTGACTTGATTGCATTCCATCCAGTGATGCGTGCTATATCTTATGTTAGCATGTCGACTAAGCATTAAGAGAACGCGGTATACATACATGCAAAGTGGACATATCTTGACAGGCCGAAATCGGCTGGATTAATGATCTCGTATGTCGTTGGATTGTTCAGAATCGCTTTGGCGTGAACTCCCGACTTATGCGTAAAGCTGCAGAAGCCAGTTACAGGATTGTTGCTGTGTGGGAAGTTTAATCAGTAAAAGTTAAAGGGGGGATGGGCGGAAGGGGCGCCGGATACGTACAAGGGAATGTTGACCTCCACAGCTTGAGCAACGAGTTCCTCAATGTCCTTGAGCTTGTGCAGCTTGTACTTACCCATAACGTAGTCTCTGTCCGCAACAATCATGCGTGCCATGAGACCACCAAGAGGGGTGATACCGTTTCGCTCACCAATACCCAAAACTGAGGTATCAATGTGAGTAGCGCCAGCCTCCAGAGCGCAATAAGCGTTTGCAATGGCACAACCAGTATCATTGTGGAAATGTGTCTCAATATCACAGCTCACAACACCTCGCAGAGTTCGGATCAAGTCGTAGACTTGTCTCGGGGATGCACAGCCAACAGTATCCGCAATACCGACTCGGTTAACACCAATCTTGTCGACGGTTGAGTAGATTGAGAGGAGATCGACCAAGTTTGAACGGAAGGAATCTTCGGACGAAAATCGGATTTCGATATTGTGTGATTTGACGTAGTTGATGACCTCAATCGCGGTATTTGTGATATAGGTCATGTCCTTCCCGTGGGAGTGCTCCATCAGGTAAGAGGAGGTGCCGATGACGACGTCACTAAGGCAATTAGCAAAAGCAATCACGATGCCGAGGCTCAAACTCACACTCCATCCACACCAGTTTGCACAGCAATTCGAGCATCGTCCATATGACATCGGATGTGTGTGAGAATCTGATCAATTCAGCCAATGCACGAGAGTGGGCGTGATCCAATATCACCAACCTTAGCCTTCAACCCCAGCTTGCAGATTGCCTCGCAATCAGCTCTTGATTGCTCGGACGCAGCAGGCGAAGTCAATTCAATCTATGCCAATTGTATCAGCAAATCTCTTGAGTATGTGATCCCATTTGTGACTCACATAGTCGACTCCGAAATCATCCAGCGCCTTGGCAATCTCAATCTTCTTCTCCGTGTCAAAGAAGGCATTGGCGAATTGCTCACCCTCTCGCAGAGTGCTCTCAATGATCTTGAAATTCGACACATTGCTCAGGAAGTCGCCGACGGGTTGGTATGGGTTCGCTCGGTGAGGATGGGGGTTGGACTTGGTCTGGACGGCGGTGAATCCTGGGTGGCCTGCACAATGAAGAATTAGTCATTGCTCTCGCCGACCACAACTGCAAGCTCTTACTGTTAGAACCGTTGGAAGATCCATTGGTGCCATTTGAAGCTCCATTGGCATGGCCATTGCCATTGGCAGCAGGCTCAGGTTCGCACGAGGGGCACATGTTGGTCGGTGTTCGTTGGAAGGCGAGTTGTGTTGGTAGAAAGGAAAAGATGGAAGAAAGAGGAATTGAGGGATTGAGGGAGATATCCTCAGTATTTGTATTCACTGGGGATAGTGGGTTGGTAAGACAGTGACAGAGTCGAGTTTTTGCTTATGACTCCGCAAATGTGGGGGAGGAAAAGAAAAAGCACACGGCGTGTTGCATGGATATTTCACTTGCCGATAATCGGATAGCAACCCGCTCAACCATCATTGGGTTAGCCGGTCAGTCACGTGTTGGCAAGGAGCGGTGAAGTTGGATGTTTGCAGAGTTACATGCGGCCAGGAAAAGCAATGTTTGATCCTATTGCTACTAGGTCGGGCGTAGGTCGGGCGAGAGAGGGCGTCAGGAAAGCATGGAAGTGAGGACAGGAAGGTAAGGCTTGACACGTGACCCTCGCTAGGGAAGTATCTTCACCGAATTACTGGTCGTGGAAGCGCTTTATGTGAAGTATCTTAGTTCCTTTGCATTGTCTTTTTAGTTTTCCATCTATCTTTCCCAAGCTCAGCCTCCACAAGAATTCATGACGCCCCAAAACCGAGTGTCTCCAGGGTATTATTTTGCTTCACAATTGGTCATGGCACAAAAATGTGCCCAACTTTCAATCCTTCAAGACCGCCACAGTGCCCGAAGCCTTCTTGTCCTCCAATATACCCGTGAGTAGCCGTTCATCTCCAGAGTCTGTCAACTTTATCCCGATGTTGGTGACAAGCCGTAGACCAGAAAGGCGGAGGGTAGAACATTCTCATGCACCGCCGATTTCCAGGTTGGATGACAAACTGACACCAAATCCTATCATTCGGATCTCTCCATTTTGGTGCTACCTCCTTTGACTTCCCCACGTCCAGCCCTTTAGTGAAGGAAGTGTTCCCTGTGCTTCTGAGGTTGTATGGCTCTCCTGGTGTCATGACTTGCTTTCAACAATCTTTAGGGAGTGAACAAGGATGTGGAATGCGTACAAATTAGCTATTCGTCTTTGAACAATCGAACCCACGGAGAATATGAAATGGAAGATGGGAACAAAGAGATACGTTACTGCCGAGATCAATAAACCAAGAACGCAAAACCTGAAACGAAATAAAGCCTTTCCGGATTGCAGTTGCCCTGCCTTACTAGAACAAAGGGCTCCGGGGCGGATTCCAGCGTTTTCTCAATATTTTCAGAGCCAAGGCTCGCAATCCCATCAAGGAAAGAGCACACCAAGAAGGTTTCGGCTAAAGGAGTAAATAATCTTCCACTATCTAAGCTTCTGAATATCTACAGATCATAAAATCCAAACCACAGCTCTAGAGCTGTATGAACGCCAAACACCATTCCATATACCATCAAATTAGATATACAAAGGCCGTTTCATTCGTAATCCATAAGTCGTAGAAGGAATATGAAGAATGAAGGCAAAATTGAACAAAAATGAGATCTCCAAGCAAAATTCTGAAATTCTCACCAAATTATATAGTTTTTGAAACAAGAAGGATGGATCCAAGGAAGTTAGATTCCAGAAAAGTAAATGTCATCGCTCATTGCGTTTATTCGTGCTTTTCGGTTTTCGAAACTTCTCTTTTAGAGCATTGATGCCTCTCGTCAAATTCAGAGATTTGGGTATCGACATCGTTCTAGTGGGACGAGGCAATTTTGGTTCAGAGGCTGAGGAAAGGTTAAAAATCGAAAATCTTCCTGGCGTGCATTTTACTTACCAGACGGCCTCCGTGGGTTATCTTGATTCTTCTTAAAAGACCACCTCTTTTTGGGTTTAGGAGCTTCAAATGCAACATGAAAATCTGGTGCCGCAGGGTCCACTGAACTGATTAGCAAAATTTCAGCCGGTAACGTTTGATCAACTCACAAGGACCTGGCTCGTCGTTCTCCTCTGCAGGATTTATGCCCGCGAGTTCACTCTCCTTGACCTCCAACAGTTGATGGATCATGGAGAATCGTTTTCCGATATCCTCGTCGATCCTTGCTATCATCCAGTCTGCAAACCTCTGCCTGGCAAGATTGGCCTTGAAGTTCTCCTGCAGAGATTCGAACGCCGTTTCGAACTTCTCTACACCGATGAGAATCTCATGCATCCTCAACTCCCAACTCTCCTCCTGGACATCCATATCCTCGCTCTTCGCCTTTATTTGCGCCTTGAAAAGCTCCAAAGATGCCCGCCATTTGTCCTGGACGCTATGGTCCCGGAGATACTTGAATGGGTTCATCTTCTGCCAGGACTCGATCTCATCCAGATCCCCCTTGCTGTTCCCACAAACAGCCACATCGAGTTCGTAACACGCCTGGAGAAGCTGCCAGAGAGAAAATGCCGGGATAGGATGGGCCAAGAAGAACCCTCCGAAATCCAACTTCTCGAGGTTCTCTTCCGACCTCAGCGTCGTCGCTGCACTGTCGATCGCCTTCTGGTGCCAGTACAGTATACGCTCCTGCCATTCCTCTGAATAGATGTCCTGTGCCTCATCGCTGTATTGAGAATCGTAATATAAATAGATCGCCTTCTGCTTCTCCTTTGGATCGAAAATGTCTGGATCCGAATTTGTAACTGCTATCGACTCCATGATGGGGTCCGAAAGATGCGCTTTTGAGATCAGGTGTTGATCTAGCTGAGATGGTGCCGTCACTGGCGATATATAGACAATTGAGCAAACAACACACTCCCCGGGATTGTCAAAGGATGCCTCGGCTCATGTCTTGCAATCGTAGAGACAATGATTCACACAGACAAAGAACACACGATGAGTCTAGAGAGTTGTCGCCGTGACCGGAAGCCTCTTGTTATCCCGAATAATGGGAACATTGCGAAGGGCTGGAGCGGGGCGCAGCAAAATTTGGCATGTCAAGCGCGGGCGCTCACATCCCTGCAGCTCATGCAGCCACACTGATGGCGCACCAACCTCGGTGACCTTCGGTTTCAGACAAATCAGAGGCCGCCGAATCAGCAGCCTGCCGGACTTTGCGATAGGTTGTCCTCGTGTGTTTCTCTTGCGTGGAGCAGCAATGCCACTCAGGAGGCAAAATTGCACAATCCCGTCGTATGCCGCCAGCTCTCCTCAGCACAGCAAAGCAATATGGAGTTCGAGCTTGCCTTAATCCGATATTGTCCAGCATTTCCGCGGAATATTGATGGTTCAGGTGTTTGAAGACCAAGCCCAGATTGGAGCTCCTTCAGGCTCGAAATCCCAGCCTGGCGGTCTGCGGCCCCAGAAGATCGTGTGGCGGAGCGGTTCAGGGCAGATTTGGGGTCGTTTCTGATGAACTGTGTCAGCTTGGCCATTGCTGCAGAAAGGGGGCCAATGGCCCCCAAGTTCCCAGCAGCATTGCTCGGCAGGGCTGTGATGCGTGTCTGCCGTGTCAGCTCCTGGCGGTTCGACTCCGGCTGCCAACTGCTCGACTCGGGCACAGCCACGACCACAGACAAATTGATTGGGAGTGCCTCGCCGACTTCCTCACACCTAATCCCTCAAGGCCTGCAGGTCAACGGCATTGCGCTGGTGCCCCCGAAAAGGCTGGAGGACAGCATGAGCTGCAGGTTTCTAGTGAAGCATGCAAACTAACGATCTTGAAGACAGCCTTCTGCTATGCCTCGGATCAGCCTCGAGGATAGCCTCCTTTTCCAATATGGTGTGCTGTGGAACTTTAAAATTGAACACAAATCCGATTATTCTCTAACCTTGTGCACTTTTAATGTAATCTTTTGGTTTTTCCTTTCTATTTTTTGTTCACTGGTCAGAACGCAAGGAGTTTGGAGATATTGAAGATGTCCACGTACGAGGGAAAGTCTTGACATTGTAATGGAACTTCTGAAGCTTCAAGGCTACCCCAAACATTTCGTTTCCTGTGACGTAGGCACCGGGACTTGTTACAAGACTTTATTGCCACCATCCTTGTGTTGTTGGTCGAAGATTATTATTGGCATGCAATCACAAGTACTCGCCACATCGGCTTTCGATAGTCTGCATCCGTGAAATCAAATTTGAACTTCTTTAGAATGAAATTTCTTGTGGGTTGAAGTTGCGGGTGTTGTGTATTTGATGAAGCAACAGAGCCAGGTATCCTTCCAGCCACTTTTGGAACCAATTGCTTTGCTGGCACAGAACAAAAAGGAGAATGTCGCCAATAATTTACTCTTGATTCAATCACTATGCACAAGCAGATTCCCTCGATTCCCGACGATAAGTGTCAGCAGATCATGGACAAGGTGGCGGAGTTCCCCAAACCAGCACGAGCGTTTCCACGTTTAAAAAACACCCAGAATGAACACCCAATATCTCGAATCACCGAGCAAGCTACCTTGACATTAAAAACTCCTGGGTCAGGTTATCGAAAAGCAATTTTAGCGATTGCTGCTATTTTCTAGTACTTTGAACACGTGGACGAGAAGTCACGGGCTTAGCCACCCCGACACAAACAGCCGCAGGACTCCAAGGCGCAGTGGCCTCAGGATGAGTCAGGTCGAAAAGTGAGTTCTAAATATGTTCCGACAATAAGCCAAGGCAGATTATTAGGCCATGAACATGGCTAAAGATTAAGTGTTCTAAGAGATAGATGAAAGGTTGTTCCGACACTTCAAATGTTGACTTCGCTTGGTTAAAACTATGGAGTGCACAACTATTATTGGTATCTCACCTAAACTATTTTAACTTAAAAGTCATCACCCAAGATTTCTTCCCACCATACGGATACATCGGCTGCCGGCCCTCCAAAGCCTCCCCATCCATCATCCCATGAACATAGCACTCGCCAATAAACTCAAAATGGGAGTTTCCTCCACCGGTTGAAACTTTTCTCAATACCACAGGAACACTACAGCCAAAAATGATACAAATTAGATCTCCTTCTCTTACATCCGGGGATCCTAAACAGAACAACGGCTCCTTATTTTTATTTTTGTTGCCTCTTGTCTTGAAGAACCTCCGGCCCCACACAATCTGTTGTGCTCGTTCCAGGAAGGTGATCATCGTGCTTGGCGTCCTAGGCAGAACGCTCTTTTTCAGGCCTTCGATATCGAGATCTCCGACACGATCTGTGTGTTGCAAACACTCTAAACAAGTTCTTCGATACCATCCAGGAGCGCTGGTTCCATTTGGTCCTCTATCAGCGACAAGAGTTCGCCAGAGCTGGTCTGGAACATTCAAATCCTCCGGCCCTCTATGTTGCCACCCTCCCATCGTTAAGGCTTCAACGGGTATGACTCCCTTCCCCATCACCCTTCCAGAGACTTCGTGTACATGATCCAAACAAAAGCCCCTCACACTCAGCGTGCCGTCGTACTTCTCCGGGGATAACGAGGGCTGTCTTGCCGCAACTAGATCCTTCATTGCACCATCACTCCTCGAATGGTGTGGCTGGTTTTCATTCACATGGGTCTTGCCTAACTCGGGGCGTTTATTCGACGAAAAGCTCCCTTGTCTCATGAAATTTGCAGGAAACGTCGATCGTCGTGCCGGATCCCTCGAGGGGTCCAGCTCATAGGTACCGAATTTCGCCCAGGCTCGAAGATTATTCGACGCATTGTAAGTCTGTTGACCCTTTCTTTCCGGACCACCAACGAAGCTGTCTCCATTGACTCTGCCTCCCAATACGCCGTGCGGCTCTCCAAATGCAGAGCGAGAGATGAATGGAATCCAAGTTGGCATTTTCTCTTCCTTGTCTCGTCCTGAATTACCTAGCTTCAATGCTTGTTCCCTAGTCAGGGGTTTTGGTAACGGAGCCCAGTATCTGCAGAGGATATCCAACGACTGCGATTTCTCAACACAGTAGTTCATGAAGTCTGCATAGACGTCCAAAAGACTTTTGTCGTAATCTGGAGATATGCGAGGGTCTTCTATAATAGCATCTGTGTTTTCCTCTGCGAATCTTGAATCTTTGGCCAAAGTGAGGACCGCAAAGATCGTGTCTCTCGGTTCGGATGCTTCAAACGCCAGCAGCAGACTCGAAACCAAAATCTCTAGCGGCAATAAACGTTGTTGAACCCTTCCTTCTTGAGTTTTCCGGAACAAATTCGTGGTGGCATGAACAATCGTGTTCGCGCCCAAAGCTCTTGCATCAACCGCATCATGATATCCTTTGGGATCGAGACTCGTCCTCTTGATCTCCTCATACTTGGTCATGAACAACGCAATCGCATCTGCAAAATTACTCCACTCCAACTCCTCATCTCCCCAGAGGACACAAGCCTTCCTAGCCAAAGCCAGCTCTTGAATGACCCATCTCCTACTGAACCACCTATTACTCATTAAGTCCACTATCAGCGCCCACTTCCTGGATGTCGTCTCCGGGTCCGCTATCAGTTCATCAAAATTACGCAAGTCTAGGATCTCTCTTAAGAATGAGAAGGTCTCCGGAGTCGACTCTTTTCCTTCTCCGAGCCAGACGCACACGTTCTCCGCCTGGGTATAAACTTCGTGCATGCGCGAGACCTGCGCTTTCTTTTCTACATTATTTTCCTGATCAATACACAGGGCGTCGACCCAAACATTAACATCGTCGTGGGGATCGCGGAAGCGGAGGAGCGCGGCTTTGAGGTTGTTTCGTACATAAAAGGTTCCTGACCGGTTTAACTCAGTCATGGTTTGACGTTGGCCTCGTCCTCCCGTACTTAGTCATATTAGCTTTCACCCCATCTCTCCAAAGTATCAGAACCTACTCATGGTATATGGTAATCTTGTTCCCAGCAACTTCATTAACATCACCCCACCAATAACTCAGAGCCCAATATCTGTCCGTCCTCCCCTCCTCTGTCGCCTTCCCATTGACATTCCCGTTACCATTAACCAACTCCTTCTCCGGCCGAAATCGACTCGGAAACAACATACACTCGATCCTATCATCCCCCTTGCCATGCAGAATCTTCAAAATCCGAATCTCGTTATCATAATCGATCGGCTCATGCTTGTAAGTATTCTTCTTGACCACCGGCACACTCTTCACTATCCCCTGAAAGCGCGCGCGGATCGCATTCCCTTCCGTCGTTGTCTTGGCTCTGGTTCCTGGGTCGAAGGTTTGCGCGCGCTGCCCTTTCTGTAAAGAGCGGATCACCTGTGCATAGCTCTTTGGCTGGTCATTCGTGTGCTCGCGAAGGAAAGGCGGCATGGTTTCCGTTCGCGCATGGTCGGACTAACTGGATCGCAAGCTATATACAGAAGATAAAGACGATTGAACAAGAACGAAGGGAAGGGGATGGAAGGAGAGGTTGTGCGACGGGACCTTGATCGAGAGCGAAGCTCCATCTTCAGCCCCCAAACTTTACGCACCCCGGCTTGCAGCGATGTCGCATGAGGGGATCCTGTAAGTGGGCGGCAACAACCCCGATTTAGTTGCTGGGGCTGAGACTTTGGACGCCAAGGCCGTGGCGAGCCTGTCACTGGCCAATGAAGAGCTGGCGGGAAAGGCCGCGTCCCATGTCGAAACCTTCCGTACTGAAGCTTGTCTGCTTTGGGATTTATGGTTGTAAGTCCCGCACTTCTCCACTTACCGGTAGTGCTGACTCCTGTCATGCGAGGATGTAAACTCTCTGATCTTCATTTTCTCTTTCAAGTAATAAACTCTGCTTAAAGCTTATTTCATTGCATCTCTATCCTTGCCTCAATTCAACAACAGAATGTCTTCAGTAACCATCTCTAAAACCGACAAGTACACCTTCATCAACGTCTTTACACTCCACGACCCAGCAAACCAACAGAAGCTCATCGATGTAATGTCGTCACTCATGTCAGGACCTGGAAAGAATGTCCCTGGCTTCGTCGCCTCGGCTCTTCACCGCAGCCATGATGGGACAAAAGTCGTGGTGTACAGCCAGTGGAGTACCAAAGAGGCAGGGGAATCATTGAGAGATATTGAGGAGCTGCGGCCGTATGCGATGCAGGCAATGCAGTATGCTTCGATGACGCCTGTCATGTACGAGGTGGCGGATACTTTTGTTGGGCCGGATTATAAGCAGTGAAAGAGTTGTATACTTAATGTATCGAATGGGTTTGCAGAGTAGTGTTGTGCAGCTTTACGAAGTACTTGCAGCCACTCGAATCTAGGTTTGTGTTCCAGGCCATAGAAGAAGGATGCTGAGATGTAATGTAGGCATACCATCAGCAAGATTGCGGAATCCAACATGTCTGTATGTTTCGGAAATGCTCTGAGCAGGGAGGTTTCGTCGGCCACTGAACGGCAATACTAAGACCAAACTTGTTGCATACCGAATTCAATAGCTGCCATATTCAAAATTGCCAACTAACATTGATGATAAGACTTCATCTGATCTTTTGGTGGTGATTAGTGATTACGAATGTTGGAGCTTTTGAACATTGAGGTTTTCTTCCCATCACTTGATGGCAAATTTCCACCTCATGTAAAACTTTTGTTGCGCATCGCGTCAATGTTCCAAGTATCGTTTGTGCAATGACAATCTCAATGTCATATTTAAATTCTTCTTTTGTGAATATCGCAGCAAGCTAAACACCTCCTCTCAACCAAGCACACACTCCCAACACAAATATCAAGACCATGGCATCCCCACTAACGGTGGTCCAAATCCTGGAATATCGCATCACCCAAGCCAAATATCCCTTCCACCGCTCAGGCAAGAACCCCATCACCATACCCACCCACCCACTCTGCTCCCCCTTCCCTTTCTCAAGATAGAATCGAGAGCTTTGCAGGATAACTTCAGCGGTGGCGAAGAGGTAGAAGAAGTGGACTGAGGAGGGTGTAAGTACATCCGAGCCTGGGGTATAACCTAGTGCCGAAGTCTCTCGTTCCAGGCGTGTGCCGGTGAAGGGTGTCGTGAAGGTGATGTAGAGACCCAGACTGAGGGCGAACAATGCATGGGCAATACGCCAGAGGTACGCTGAGGGATCAGCGGTGGTAGTAAGTTGACCTGGCATACCGGGAAACGCAGGCATCCCACCTGGTCCTGCTTCCGGTACGGCACCACTCATCATTTGTTGAAGCATCTTCATCATTGGGTCTTCTGCGCCAGGCGGTCCTCCCATTCCTTCCATACCAGGCGGCATACCCATTCCTCCCATGCCTGGGAAACCAGCGAAGGGGTTTGCATTTGGGTTTTGGGGACCGCCGAGCGGAGGGGTTGCTGAGGGATCGAAGCCGAGCATCATTTGGCGCAGTTGGTCGTCGGAGATGGCAGGCTGGGAGGATGCGTTTTGGGGGCGACGTGCGGTTTGTGGCTCGTAGTAGTGCTGGGAGATGTCGACTTCATCTGGGTCTGCGTGGGATGTAGGTTGTTGCGGAGGCTCTGTATCTGTTGTCAACCAAAATTAAGAAAGAATTGTGTGGACAAGTTGACTACCTTTTGGGACGCCTCCTCCTAATCCGGTAATCTTGTTCAATCTTGCGGAGCCTCCTGCTCTGATCTTGGCTTCTCGTCGCTCTTTGCGGATGCGTGCTTGTTCTGCAGCGCTCGAAGGTGGTGAGCTGGTTGGCAAGCTTGGGGAAGAGGACACGACAGGTGTGTCCGGCGCAGCGTCTGCCATTTTGGATATCTTTTAGAGGCGGAGCACTCAGGGAGTGGTTTGTGAACAAGAAATAGCCTCCAAATTCTCTAATTCGATGTGCCAGATGTTGCGGCTGGAGATGTTGTGGAAAGGCTGACTTTCCAAAAGTGATTTCGGTATTTTTGGGAAAGACCCGGCGCACGGGCCTTCACGCCGTCAGATTCCGAGGCACACGATCAACACCTACTTTTGTTCATCATTCTCTTTTGCCTTATTTCACGACTTCTGGAACAACTCTTACATACGTTTCCCTCCATCTGATTACTTCACAAGTGTCATATTACACTAGCCTGGATGTTTTCCCAAGGCGTGTGCCAATGTCTCACGAAGAGAGGCAGAGCAAAGGCTGAAATACGTTTCATCACAAATTGCCCCAGGCTTTCTCGGTTCAGCGGTTCAGCCTTGTCAAGTGACAAAATGAAACCCTTCGATGCATAAGTCTGCTGCCTGAATCTCTAGCTTGAGGTTCAACTGAGACAATCAGGCTCAATGTCGTATCATTTTAAGCCAAGGCGCTTGAGATTTGACTCCGTGTTTCTTTTAGACGAACCGTATCTGCATTGAAAATAGATCCTGCACTCTTCTCGTGCTCTTCTCGTCCACTGCAGTAAACAAGCCTAGAACTACTCAATGCAAGCCAGGTCGATATCTTGATTCATCTTCATCGTCAAAAGCCATTGCAAGAAGGCTATGAGCGCGAGTGGCTGCCTCGCTTTCATGCCATGTCAGACGCGGCACCACATTCAAGTTACTGTACTCAACCAATCGCAAATTCCTCATCCACGGTGGATGATGTCAGCTTCCAAACGAAATTCAATTGGCGCATTCGCACTCCGACATCACCACGCAACCTGAAAATAGTCAATATTGAGCACTGCCTCGGACATCAGTGTATAAATTGATTAGAATTCCCAGTGTATCATGTATCATTTCAGTACCAGGCATTTTCGTCCCTCCAAAAAATTCAGAGTTTCTTTCCTCAATTTTCAGTTGCCATCCCTCAAATCGTATTTTTACATTAGCTTCAAGTCCCATAGCCAATGACCTCACGATGTCGAACTCAAACTTAACCCACTCGAATGGACACGGAACAGGCTATGGCAACATAACTCTCCTTATGAATCCAGAGCTGTGCACTTTGGAAACATGTGATTTGTCTATGGCAAGCTTCCTGTATTTACCAACACTCCCCGGAAACGCCATCTACGCAGCGATTTTCGGAATATACATTGTCGCACAACTCTTTCTTGGCATCAAACACAAGACTTGGGGCTACATGGTTGCAATGGTCCTTGGTTTGTTGCTTGAAGTTATTGGTTACGTTGCTCGAATCATGCTTCACAACTCTCCTTTCGACAACAATAACTTCCTGATGTATCTTGTCACTCTCACCATCGCACCTGCACTTCTTTCCGCATCTGTAAGTTTAGTGCCCGCTTGTTCTTGAGCCTGGCTAACCAGTTTCTGATGTAGATCTACCTGTGCCTCGCCCGAATTGTTGTCGTATACGACGAGAACCTCTCCCGCTTCAAGCCTCGCACATACACAATCGTCTTCTGTACCTGCGACTTCATCTGCCTCGTTCTACAAGCTCTAGGTGGTGCAATTGCATCAACTGCCCATACTCAGAGATCTAGTAACCTCGGCAAGAATATCATGTTGGCAGGCTTGATCTTTCAGGACGTATCTCTCGTTCTCTTTGCCATTGCCTGCACCGACTTCTTCCTCCGCGTTCGAAAATCGAAGAGACACTGGAACATGAGATATCTCGAAATCACCAGTTCGCGCCTTTTCAAGGTATTCTTATTTGGACTCATGATTGCTACATTGACAATCTTCACTCGATCCTCATATCGTATTGTCGAACTCTCAGGTGGATTTAAATCTACCCTTTTTACATCTGACGAAGCCGTCTTCATGATCTTCGAGGGTCTGATGATTGTAATTGCTACGAGTTGCTTGACTCTCCTACACCCAGCGGTTTGTTTCCAGGGAGCGTTCGCCTCAGCCAACTTCTCCTTCAGAGTTAAAAAGAATGCGAGGGACAAGTCTATGAGCTCTGATCAGGAGTCGCAGCACTCTAGCGTTCCACTTAGCATGATGGGGGATTTGAGTCGTGAGCGTGTTGCACCGACAAAATAATGTTCCGGTACAACTTTGTAGAATATGGAGGTCAGGTCAGGAGCAACGATTCTCTGTTTGTACACCCGATTTGTTTTATTGCCTTGCGCGTGCGGGGGGGGATATTTAGAATGGACTTGGTGCTCGATGGAATTAGAGGAGTGGGAAATGGCTAGAACATAGAACGGGAACCGAATTCGGGCCAAGGAGTTAGGAACAACTTGCATACACCACATTCGATCATGACCCCTACCTCTTTCAGGTGTATCTATCTAACAACACTCACTTACCTGAGCTCTCTATTAAGTCCTTGCTCGTGTTGCAAATAGTTTTCTGACCTCTTCCAGTTTGGGAAGCATCATTGCAATTCACCATGATGACATTGTCAATTTCTATTCCCTTGGCTTATAAATAACATGCGACCTGTTCAGATGCAATATCATTTCGCAAAAATCACTGAAGACATGACTTCAACTGCTACAGCAAGCCTTAAATTCCGCACACCTGCCCCAAGAGGCACAGCGAGAAGAATTTCGAGGCTATCTATAGGGCAGCGCAACCATTCCTAACATTGCAACCTCCTGAGGTTTGACAATAATGCATTCGAGCCTCTAGAATTAGTTGATGATCCGACTATCACCCCAGTTAATGAAGTAAACGTTTATCTTACTCCCAACTCGAGAAGTTGATAGTTCTTTGTTAGTTCTGCGATACTCAATCATATAATTTAAAATGACAATTAACTCAAGAGTGACAGCAAGCTAGAAATTGACAATGAGAGCTTTTGCAACCTGTGAGCAGTTTAGCATTGACCTTGCCTCCTGGTAGACGATTAATAGTTCGTAGAACTGGGCATGGAAGACATGGAAAATCTGAACTCCACAACTGCGGTTGCTAGCCAAAAGTTAGTAGTGAAGTAACCTCAACTCCTCATCACTCACCTCTTAGAGGGATCGTTCTTCGCTTGGCTTTACTGGTTCAGGAATGAAGTCTGGGTCGGTGAGGTTTGCTTGGCTGCCCCTACGCACTTCGGTTAACTTTGGTGGTTCAAGAGCCAAGTCGTTTACTTGGCAGAGATATTTCTCTTGGAAGAGTGCTTGGAGTGGGAACATAGAAAGATGATATACTGGTTGCATCTTCGTTTTGATTGCTACCGCGCATTCCTAGCTTGACAAGAACACCTTGTCGCTGTTGCCAATACTCTGTCCTTTCGAAAGTCTGTCCTGACTATCCAAGTACCCGGTCCACCTCCCGATGTCGCTGGGCGACCAATATGCCAAGAAACCCATAGTACGATGGAGTACCTGCCCTACAGGTGCTGCGGATTGGAGGTTGGAAGTTGAGGGGAGTTGAGGTCTGAGATTGTCTGGGTCTGTACCCAAGTGGTTAAATTTGATAACCTGACCGTGGTGGTGATATACTTACTCTGAGCTTGAAGGAAGAAGAATCTTGTTCTACAACGAGCTGCTGCCCCCTTCATCATATCATTACCGATAGAGTACTTTTCAACGTTTATATAGGCATAGGTGATCATCTTGACGATATCGTATTTGTGGTGCTCCTGGACAACGTGCTGCAACCCATGCTAAAGCTCACGCGTAAGCTTTTAAAGACCATGCTTTCTCATTTGGCTACTACACCAACAGTACAACCATTAACAGCCAACTCAACCCGCAGTCCCAAATCCCGGCACAACTCCATTGCGAATAATAAACCTTCGCTCAAATCAACGTGAATCCAATGCGACTGGAAAACCCTTCTGTGGGATTTCCGTCCCCGTACTCCGTCGCGTGTTCAAAGGAAAAATGGCACAGCGTCCACAACTCCGTCTAGACACCCAAACGTTCGTGATAGCCGTCAAATACACCGCCAGTACCCCACGTGAAGGCGGCCAAATCAAATGAAACCCTTGCTGAAATCGACACCGTGAAATGTCAAAGCACACACTTCAGGTCCACGGTGCCTTCCCAGCTCCAAATTTCTTCACTACTCATCTCCTCAAGCTTTCGGGTCATTGTACCACTTGCACAACCTCTCCTGCTTCTCGCCAGGTCTCAACATATCCAACATGCGTCTTCCCCTTTCATAGCGTCTCCAATAACTAACCCCACAAGTTCCACAATACTCATGGCTGTCGCTGAAACCTTTCTGCTCACACAGTGTGTACTTTCCGCACTGGCCGCCACAGAAATTAAACTTCTTGGGTATGAAACCCCGTAAATGATAATGAAGCTCGCAGTGATGAGGGTAAAACCGGACTGGGACGCAGTGCTTGCAGCCTTCGATCTGCTCAACTGGGAAGGCGGAGCTCGGGTCCCCAATTGAAAGTGGATGTGACTGAGGCGCAATACGCGGAGAGATGGTGTACATGTAGTTGCTGGGCAAGTCAGTAATTGGTGAGTCATGGGTAATGAAGAAACGTACTTCACGAGACTGAGACACACTGCATCGATAGGATTGAGGAAGGTAAAGATTTTGAGGTGTATTTCGGGGGGCACACCAAGAAAGGGGATAGTCTTGTAGAACCGCTTCCATGCTTCGTTGGCCACAGGGTCCGAAGCTGTGGCGTCGGTTGTGGTGAACTGCCTCCATGCTTCGCTCAAAGCGGCATCCGAAGCGGCAACGTCCTGCATGACGATTTCTTTTTGGTTCGCTGGTATTGCAGGGATATCCATGGCAGTGATTCTTGTTGTCTGTGATGTCGACAGAGCCATCGCCGTTGAGACGTTGTATTGTGTCATGTCAGGAAAGTTGGGTCCCAGACTTTGGGAGATGACTCTTCATTCTAGGGACCGCGCGAGGTAGCTCTTGAAATCGCAAGTGAATCGTAATATATCAGACAAACTGGATATAGAAAGAACAGTTGTGAACGGTTTGCTCAAGGGACATTTGTTCCGCATGCAGGTGCCTACAGGGCTACCCAACCCTTATTGTTTGCTATGATACTGTCATAGGGTTGACGGGATAATGTATGAGTAGAGACATTCTCCGTCTACCATCTGATGACTTTGCACGTTCTCTGAATCCAAAGGGGATGTTTGTAAGAATGGAAGAAGGGAAGGAGCGAAAGAGTGTAGAAGTTCGAGGTCAGAGCCAGAGACAAGGTTCTGAGAAAGCACGCCTTCTCATTGGTCACTCGGGCGAGCCAACACATCAGCAGCGCGTTCCTCGTGAGGCTCTTTCAATCATTTACTTCAATCCAGATATATGTACACTGAACTTCCAACAAATCGGTGGTCAGATCCGAGCAGCAATTTGAAAAGCCCTTGATCACGGAGGATCTTACAAATATGCAATCAAGTTTCCGTCTCCACGTCTGGTACTCGGCCACTCAGGCCGGAATTGCGGCTTTCCAAAGTATCCAACTTCCCAATGAAGTTCACCAGGGATCTCACTACCTTCGTCCATACTGCGAAGCTTAGAAACTTGTGGATACATGTTGCCGGGATGCTGGATCATTTTCTGCATGGATAATTCGACCTTCCCAACCACATCGTCGGAGGTCGATCGATCCGAATCCCAGAGCTCCATGGGAGAGTTGTTCGTCAGCTTTGATCAAATCTGGAGTGACAAGCAAAGCACAAGTCTCCTCTCACACTGGATTGAGGTCATCTTGGATCACTCGAGTACAACACATTGGCTTGCCGTATTTGGAGAAACTGATAGTGATATAGGGGTCACTGCCTCCACCTTGACTTCCACGACGATCTTGCTTGCTGAGTCCAGTCGCTCTGTGGATTCTAATCCAAAGCACACCCAAAGCCTCCACATCCTTTTGAATATCATCACCAACAAGCAATTTACCCATATCGAGTGTCATCGACTTGGGGGCGACATACTCGTTGGCTGCAGCAGCAATGGCGTAGTTGACGAAATTGGAGATCAGTGGAAGATTCAAGATATTGACTCCCGTTTCCAGCATTGGAACGCATGCTGCTTGAACTTTTGGTAAGCCCATGAGCGTGAACGTGAGGGCCTTCAAGAACGGTGTTTCTGGTGACATTTGCAAGCGCAGTCGAACTGTTCCCACCAAACCTTGAAGTTCTACAAAGATTGGAAGAGGTATTCCAAACAGGCCCTTGATACCAAGATAGAAAACCAGTTGCATATGAATATTCTTCGCTCTGTCGGACGTGCCTTTTCCTGTGGGTGCAGCATGGTACGCGAAAGAACACTCGATGTTATAGTAGTCGCCCCCCTCTTCATCGGCGGCCAGCTCTTGAGGGTCTTTGACCTTCTCGTTGTGTTTGTGTATGTCATCTTTCAGCTCTTCAATATGCCCATCAGGAAGAGCTCGCAAACTCAGGATGCGGAAGGGATTACTGCCTTGATTGATCTCGGCAACTCGAACGTTCTCAATCACACTGGGGACAGAAGCCTGCATAATATCCTCGAGGGTATCTGCGACGCCAGAGAACATTTCCGGATCAACGAGTCCCCACGTAATACCTAGGAATGTGTTCATCCATTCCACAGATTCGGGGATCAGATTGGCTGTTGCCTGTTCATATCAATTAGTTTCTGTGCCGTGAGCTTATGGAGTTATCTGACCAGTTTGCCACGATCCTTCTCGCTCTGCCATTCAGTCTCACGGCCTTTCCGCACAAGTTCTTTCATCCACAAGTATATACCGGAAGCCACACACATTCCCAAGTGTATCAGTCCATAGAGTGCTCCGCCAAACAGCTTCCCAAGAACTACAATTGCAATGAGAACACCACCAGATAATACTATGGCCTTCTGCTCCAACAATTCATACATCGGCTCATAGCTGACTGATCGTAGGGTGGAAGAGAATATTCGTCTTCTCTCCATGAATTGGTACATCAGAGGTGCTGCCTGGCTCAATAGGGTCTGGAGGTGCAGTGATATCTTGGTTGACTCTGTACTCTTCCCAGATTGGTGTGCCTCGGTTTTGGCGGTCGTCTCTTTATCCACATTTGCGTTTGGTACCGAAAGCTGTTATTAAAATGTCAACATTCATCCACTGATCAGGAGACAAGAACACTTACTTTCGGGTCCTCCACAGCTCTCATGAAATCCTAGTTGACATCTTCAATCTCCACCTCCTTCCCAGTGGTAGGGTCTGTAACCGCCTTTCTTGTCCCTTTCACACCAACTGGTTTGCGTGGCTTGTGATCCTGGACATCGCTGGTCCCTTTCCCTTCATATCTTCGTTGATTTTGGTGTCTCAGGCCTTCTTATCCGCATCGAGACTTTCGACGAATCGCTGAATATTAGGAATGGGATTTGCTCCTGAGTAATGGCCTCCAGGGCCTTCCTTGTGATCGTTAGACATCTTGAGGAATGTTCAAAATGTTCTGGGTAATCAGAAGCGTTTGATGTTGGAAAGTCGAGGTCAATTACTGCTGTTGAGAAAGCAGATACTCGACCTCAGTTTAGCATTGGTTGAAGCATTTCAATTGTTTGGATTCACAGGAAAGGGCAAGTGAAGGACATGGTCAAAAGAAGAATAATTGAAGAAATATTGCATAAAGTGAGGGATTCTAGCTGATGTCCATTCCAAGCTTTAATGATGGCCAAGCATGATGACAAAGCCACTTTGGTATGAAACTTCGTTTGAGGTTGCTGCCATATCACTGAGAACTTCCAAGAATTTCAAAAGGTGTTAAGAATTGAAGGGGGAGAAACGCGGTTCAACCCCTATTTCGTGATCTTCGGCAGGGAAGCGAGCTGCATCCTTGCTCTGGTGGGGTCCCGAATAGTGGGGTGGGGTAACAGTCTCAAAACACGTGTGGGAGTAACGTTTCCTTCATACCATAGCTTCAGTAAGCTTCCCGAAATCAAATATATAAACAGTAGATTCGGAGTCGAGTTCAATCAAAATCGTTGAGAAAGGCGGAACTCGAGAGGAGAAGTTGTGCTTATCATTTTCTTGCCTCAATTTAAGACTATTGAGCGCTGTCAGTCAGACTTCTGAACTTCTTAAATCCACACTGACAACATAATCTCAGAATCTATATCTCTCAAGAATGGCTTCAGCAACACAATTCATCAATTGCAGGCAGTGTTTAAGCGGCGCTCTCATCTGTTCACCCCTCACCATCGATTCGAATGGCCGCATCATTCCCAACACTCCACTACCGGAAAATACCCAAACCATCGACCTCAAAAACGCCATCGTCTCACCCGGTTTCCTCGAACTACAAATCAATGGAGCTCTCGGATTTCACTTCGCTCACTACGGCGAACCAGCTACTTACCAAGCAGGTGTCCAGAAATTAGCCCAGTACCTCCCCAAGACGGGAGTCACGGGGTTCTATCCCACAGTCCCAACCGTCTCGTCGTTGGTATTCAAACAAGTGCTCCCATTTCTTAAACCAGAAGATATCGCGTATTCGGCATCAGTACTTGGAGCACATGTTGAAGGTCCATTCCTCGCTCCGTCCAAGAAAGGAGCTCATGATGCAGCGAATATGCATATCCCGGCTTCTTCATCACTCGAAAATATCTACGGGGAAGAGAATCTGAAAGATAGCATCAGAGTACTCACACTGGCTCCTGAGTTACCTGGAGCATTAGAACATATTGAGAAGTTGACGAAGGAGTATGATGTGAAAGTTTCAATGGGGCACAGCGCTGCTGATTATCAGCAAGGGAAGGAGGGTATGAAGGCTGGTGCGAATCTGATCACACATACGTTTAATGCAATGAATCCTTTGCATCACCGGGAGCCGGGACTGCCTGGTATGATCTTTTCTATTATTCACCCTCAAAACTTTTGAACAACCAGCTCAAATTGTGAGCTTAGGATTGTTATCTGATCCTTCACCGCCATATTTCTCCCTGATAGCAGATGCAATACACCTCCATCCACGCGTTGTGGGGATTGCATATCGATCATCACCATCTCACTGTATCCTGATTACAGACAGCATCGAGCTCTCAGGTCTTCCAGACGGGATTTATCCAGGACATGCGCAGATTCCTTTCAACCAGCTCAAAGAAGGGAACAAAGTGACTATCGAGAACACGAATACGTTGATTGGTACTTGTATTGGGCTGGATGAGTGCGTCAGAAATTTGATGGCCTGGGCTGAGATCCCAGTCCAGGAAGCTGTGAGGTGTGTGACGGAGAATGTGGGACTTGCTCTAGGATTGAAGGATAGGGGGAGGCTTGAGGTGGGACGGAGGGGTGATTTCGTGGTGCTTGATGATGAGGGCGTGGTAAAGGAGACTTGGATTTTGGGAAAGAAGATAGCGGCTGGAGTTTGATATAAGGAGAATAGAGAATCCCCAGAACTTTCGCTGCGATAACAGCTGGGTGTAGAGAGTAGAAAACCGCACTTTGGATACTGTCGAGAATTCGACTTGAAAGCGAATCTCGGGATCGGGATATATCATTTTGTTGCACATGATATCAATGTTCTAACAGTTCTGGTCTATTGACAATGGGGATATTGAATCTCCAAGTCACAGTCCATTCCACCTTGAGTTTGGAAGTGAGTGATGCTTGGAGAAATTCTTGTTACATGTTGCACTCAACGCTCCACGACTTCTAGGACATTTAAATGTCGAATCTACAAAGCAATTGCACCTCAGATTTTCTAGCCCTTAAAAAAGGCGCTTCGGAGAAGGGCGTATGCAACTCATTCGTCCTGGCGAACAATGATACCTGGATGAGCTGTTGAATGCAGCGATGAGTTAAGCACAAAGCGAGAGCTTGTTGAGAACTTCCAAGGCCATAGTCAGATCCACGACTTAGTGAAGTGTGTATACACCTCTGCCAACTTAAGCCATGACATTTCCGGAACGCCACCCAATGCTGATGCTATATTTACAATATCCTACACTTAATTCCCCACTGGCACAGGCGTTAGATGCCCATGCTTATCATACCTCGCTTCTATTACAAGTCAGCACAGTCCTCAAATTCGTTCGTGTACCACCCACTGAAAAACGTGTAACTCAACGTAACCTGCTCAATCCCCCTCATGCTCGGATCATTCACAAAATCAGGATCAATATAAAAGAAAACAGGCATATCCACCGTCTCCCCAGCATTCAACCTCTGCTCCTCGAAACAAAAACACTGAATCTTGCTGAAGTACGGTGCAACCTGGCCAGGCGTCACACTATACGTCGCCACCCCAATTATATCCTGATCAGACATGTTCGTCGCTGTGTAGAATGCTAATGCCGTCTCGCCAGGTAGGACTCGTACTTCGCGCTGCTGAGGCACGAATTTCCATGGTAACACGTCGGACACGGACCCATTGAACGTTATGCGGATTCGTTTTGCGGACGTGACGGGTTGGAGACGCACGGAAGGATCTCCTTCAGCTCCACCGTGCCCGGATGCTTTTATAGGTTGTCCTCCAAAACCGGTGGTTTGGCAGATCTGGAGCTGTTAGCTGGTGCTCGTGGTGGGGTGGATGGTGGCGTACCATTTTGTACATTGGGACGGAACCATATGAGAATGCTACTGTTCCCAATATTATGCTGATTGTATAATACATTGTCGTACTATTTTTCTTCTGGAAAGGAGCGCGCAATTGTTCCATTGTTGGAACTGCATTTTGTCTTGGTTTCGAAGATTCGGAGATATATCGTCTCATTGATGGTTTGAAGAATGGTGTGGAGGGCCGTTGCCGTGTTCTTCTCGCACACGATGAGCATACCCAAGCTATATCTTTGCGGCCTAAGCCCGATAATAAGCGCGGGAAAGAATTCATCGTATCTGGCGGTCGTTGGAGGAAGCTTTGAAGAATCTCGAATGATTTCCCGAAGTGGTCTAGATCGGATAAACTTTAACCCGGTTCATCCTCCCGAACTTCATCCTTACTCCACCACAGCCATCGGAAAGTTTCCAAACTACATCCAAGCAAAAACATTTTGAGTTTACAACCCGGAAATAAGGTCAATTTTCGGTTCGAGCGCTGATTCTGTTCTCGAATGCCTGCCATCTGCTGATTTGTCTTCCCCTCCATGCACATTTGATGACGAGCTATCCCCAATTACTCTCCTTCAGGGGGGCAGCAGTGTCATGACATCACGAACGAGAGGAATCATAAGCCAAGAGTTCTGCACTTCTGTCATTCCTAATGTCACCTTTCTTAGTTCTTTCTTATATATTCCATAAGCCTTTGCCATCTATAAAGCTCCATCTTCACATACGAGGAATGTTAACTCGAACAGTTACTCGCGCTCTTTGCCAACGCAGCACTCTCCGAGCATTGACTAAAGTACCAATCGTCTCACGATATCAGATATCCGTGCGAACAATGGCGGACTTCAAGCCAAACTCGGGGATACCCAAACATGAGATGGTGTACTTCCCAAAGATGACGACCTCTCTTCCAAGTACATCGGGCGAATTCCGCAAAGTCCTGTTCACAGGCCTCTATTCACAGGTGGTTTTGATGACGATCCCCGTTGGCGGCGATATTGGAGATGAAGTTCATACCGTTGATCAAGCATTGACGTTCACAAGCGGCAAGAGGAAGGCAACAATCAATGGAAAAGACCAGGACGTTGAGGCTGGGGATTTGATGGTGGTGCCAGCTGGAACACAACATCAATTCATCAATACTGGATCGACGTCTCTGGTGAGTGATCTCTTGAACTGAGTGGTTGATCATTGATTGACAAAACTCCCCGTAGATTTTGTACACTATCTACTCTCCAGCGGAACATAAACCTACCACCGTTCATCATACCAAGGAGGAGGGAGACAGTGAGGAGGACGACGGAATTGACGAGGCCCCGGAATGGAGTCAGAAGTGTAAGAAAGAGAACGAGGATGCTGGATTGGTGAAGCTCAGTGGGAAATATTAGGTGGATATCAATAAAATTCCCTCCCAATCAACATCCTGTCACAGTGTTGTCTAGGAGCCACCTATTTTGAACATGGATGCAATCTTCTACAGAAATTCATATTTCATTGTCTCTTCTGCAGGGAAGTTATTTTCTGTGGAGTCCGGATCAGGACCGAGAAGCAGGGAACGCGCTATTTCGAATCTGCAAAACACCTTTCTCGAAATCTCGCTGTTTTCCCATCTATGGCAAGTGCCAAGAATGTTGCACATCACGCCAATATTTCAAAGTTCCCTGGTACGTTGCAGATGTTGAGTTGTATGAAAGTCACTCATCTCTATTTGTGGTCCTTGCCTTCAAGTGAATCACTCCCTCGGGCTTTTTGTTGCACATCTGCAACTTTGTTTACATTGTCGTCTTCAGCTCGCCTTCGCAATTACTCCCCCCTTTCGTACTTACACAAAACGAACCCCACATTCACTCCTCTTAAACCCAAATTCTATTGCACACCGCACCCATTCTACCGACTTTTCTTGTACGTTGAGATTGTTATCGATGAAGTTTTCATCTCAGGTGAGAAGTTGTCCTCTCGCTCGAGAATCGGACTGTGTGTAATGCCACCTTTCTACACCTGTCGGCTAAACACCCTTTTCATATCACAGAGAAGACCGTCCAAGACTCTTCATATATGAAAAATGGCGATAATTCAAGATTATTAGTGACACTATAGGGGCTCTGTTCATCCCTGTGATAGAGCAGAAGCAAGTCCCTTTTCTGAATAATTCAATGCTCCAAATTATGCCTCTCTAAAAACCATGCAAAAGTATGCTCAAATGCTCGCAGAATGGTATCTCCAGTATCCCTAAATGTCCTTCAGACTCCCAATAATCGCCATCAATGCAATAAGTGCTTCGTTCTATCAGTAAATTACATGTCATCTTTGAGTTTGGGAACTCACCTGCGGCCGTAGTAACAATGTATAACGCCAAAGTCCAGGCCGTTACAACATCTCCTTGTCCCATCATGTACCAAGTCCCGATTGCCAAACTCAGAATCACTGGGATGGCAACCACTGCACTCAGTCGATAGCTCGACCAGTCGTAAAGCAGCTGCAACGAGTATCTGCCTTCGAGAGGGTTCTCTTTGCTATCATTGAGATTCTTAGAGACCCAGCCGTGCCACGCTCGTGCTACATCGTCATCTGCGTGTCTGTACGAAGCTTTGTATGCAAAGAAAAGCTGGGCGAGGACTGCTTCTTGGGATGAGTTGAGCACGAGTGGGATATGTGCTCCACGAGAGATGTCGCACTGGGAATGTCAATTTCATCATACACCGAAACGGGAGTGGAACGAACCTTGTACAATCCAAACCCCCTCAAGCTCTTCAAGGATAAATACTCCCTGTATCCCCTCACCTGGCTCTCGCCCTTCCTCATAGAAGCAAAAAGTTGCTCTGGCTGCTTGAACTGTAAGATCCTCTCCTTGGGATCACCAGCTGAGCGATGAAACCAGCCGATTACAATGTACGGCGTAGTCTTCGGCATGATGTTTTCAACTTGGCGCTTGATGTCTTCTCTCGTTGCCTCGAAGGGCTTTTCGAAGATGGGATATTGGACGTGAGAGGAGCGGGGACTGTGTCGATGCCGTGAGGCGCTGAGACTATCTCTCAGTCTGGAGGTTAAATGGCTTAGACGATTTTCTGATACTTGGGTTGCATCGCTAGCTCTTGCTTGGTGCTTCCCCCTAGATGGAGGAGGAAGTGGCGATGTCTCTTTAGGCGTCGAAGTTTGCGTAGCTTCACTTAGTAGCTGTTTTCCCCGTGACGGAGGAGGAAGCGGCGACGTCTCCTTCGGTGTCGACGTCTGCGTTGCTTCACTCAGCATAACCTGAGCCAAGCCCAGAAGCTCCTCTTTCGATCGGCTTGGACCAGGCGGCGGCCTTCCCCTCTCAAAATCCACACCGTTCTCCAACTTACATCGTCTCTTTTCCGCTAGGCGGGCCAGCACCCTCACCGACGCCTGTTTCAAAATCCTCCTCCGTCTCGCCATCAAATACTTCAGCCAAAGACGCGGCTCCTTCATTCTTTCAAGCCATTCGATTCTCGCCTTCCAGATGCCCCGCTGCCGATAGGTATCAAATTTATACCACGGCAATCTCTTAACTAATTCCTTCAACCTCGCCTGCTCAGCCCCAAAATCATCAAACATCTCCTTGTAATCGTGATAATTGTAGTTCTCAGGCTCATCAGTCTGCAGCAACTTCAAAAACAGCCTTGCTTCCGTAGACGTCAGACCAATTCGTCTGGTGCATTGCTCATCCGCCCAGAAGATATTCCCATTCGCACTTTTGATGATTGGGGGAATATCGTCGAGCTCGATGATTTCCAGTGATCTTCTGTTCCGACAGCGTCGCGAGCTCTTATTGGAAGAGCGGTCTCGGTCCGGCTTCGAGAGCAGGGGATCGCTAGCCTCCACAGGCCCCAAGTCCTCATTGTCGAGCTGATTCTCGATATCCGTTGCCATTTTGATTGATAGAATGTGAAAATGTCACATTTTGAGAGGTGGAGGTGGAGGAACGGGAAGAGCTGATGTTTTGTAATCCGTGAGTTCGGTGAGATGAAATGTCCCGCTCCTTTCGCGTTGGGGGCGGGCTGTTTTTTGGAAGACGCGCCGCAAAAGAAGGCTGCAAGGCGTGCAGGAATATGAAACACTTGCACATCTTTCTGGGCTCGGGAGGTCAGCTGCAACTGTGAATCACTCGATTGGCAGGCAGAAACGAATGCCGAGCCCTTGGCAATGCACCCTTTGAATCACGCGAGAAATAAGCAATCCCGATACGAAAAAGGTAATGCAGCAAACTGTGCAAATTCCGTTTTTATTATTTGGTTTGACCCCAATAGAATACCTGAGAGGCAGATTCACCGGCCCATTATACCAAAACTAATTTTACAACGAGGTGGATGGCCTCGTAGGTTCTGATTGAACAGAACCCTCATCAGCCTCCGACATCTCAGTGTCTTCAGCTTCAGAAGGCACGAATCGTGGTTCAGCTTCTGACATTTCCGTCTCCGATCCCTCTGACACAGATGCACCTCGCCGTACTGCAGTTATTGGTGTCCTCCGCACGGCAGTTAGTGGTGTCTTGCCTTCATCATCCCCATCCATTTCCGTAGTATTGATTGTCCATTCCCACTTCCTCTTCTTTTCTCTCCTCTTGCGTTTCCGCGATCCAGGAGTATCCAGTCCACTTTCAGCCATTTTCCTTCTCATTTCTTCAAATGGGCCTGGTGTTTGACCTCCATCTCGAGTCTCATCCCCTGTATATGTCATTGCAAATTCCAGAGTCTGTGTCGTCTGGGGATCTGCCTCCTGCTCTGCGGAAAAGGGCGAGTCTTCGGCGAGGAGATCGATATGCGATTTGACATATTTATTTGTTGTAATGGTTTGCTCCAACGGGTCGTTATATCCCACTTTTTTGTTAGCCTTTGCTGCTAGCCGCATCGAGACTCTACTCGGGGTGGCGGGTGTGACCGAAGAGCGTGGAGGTAGGGGTGAGTTGCGGAGGATGCTGTGTAAAGCTCGAGGGTGGGTGTAGGGAGCGGCCAGGGACGAGTTGCCAATTGTCATCCTTCGTCGAGGCGTGCGAGGTGTGCTTGGAACTGATCTGTTGGGAGATTGGGCTGCAAATGTGAAAACTTTTGGTTGAGCTTGGTGATCAGAACCTGCAGATTGTGGAGGTGTAAATGTGAATGCGGTTGCAGTTGCAGTTGCAGTTGCAGGAAGTTTTGGATCGCCATCTGGTAGAGTGGTGGCAGTGGTCTGGCCTGGGAATGCCGACAAGGGAGTATCGGGATAGGTGATTGAAAATGGACCAGGTGTCTGTGTGCGTTGAGAAGGGTGGATATAACTCTTATTGCCGCTGAAGTTTGAGGTCTCAAGCCGTAGCGAGGTGGGCTTCAATTTTGTATCTAGGAGCTTAGGATTCGCGGTCCGGGGAGAAGCGTTCTCGATGGCAGCGGCGTACGCATTTGAGAGTGTATTAAAGGCGGTAGGTGATGTCGGGTCAATATCTCCTTTCAACGCAGACGTTGACTTCCCGAGGGTCTGAGGTATGGCTGGAGCCTTGATTTGAAGAGAAAGCCGTGGCCGCTTGGGAGGAGAAGACGACCGTGGTGAAGAATCCAACGACATCGTGACTAACGGATATGTTTGAACAGAAGCTAGCATGATAGGGAGCCAAGCACCAGAGACCCGCCCAGCGGATCGTCTCGAGTCGCAGTGTCTGTGGGTAATAAGAGTGTTCCACTCAAGACCAGACCTGGGATCTAGGACAAGAGATATCAATAGTGGAATGGCAGACACTGAGGCCGTGGAGAGAGACCGATACAGTAATAGAGTGGGAGGGTACAAAGAGGCGATCGACGGCTTTTGTATGATTGAAGCCTTTGATCCACGGCCCCGGATAGCCCTGTGGCCTTGGTGGGGAAGTCGCCAAACAAGAGGGCTCATGCAGGTGATGAGTTGACAATGCGACTATGCAAGCGACGGCACCACTTTAGGCGCGGTGTGACGGGTATTTCTAGAAGCTGCGGGCAAACAAAAGGGGGCAAAAATACCTGCATCAAGGTACTTCCGATCTGTTGGTGGGCCGGACTCGTTGAAGCGCTGAGGAGGGGGTCTGATGCGGGCGCCGAGCACACACGCACGGCCATCACACCTCAGACGCGCACCGCTGATTGGCGCAGCGAGGCAGCCCTCAGCGTCTGTCAGCCACAGCCATTTTTAGCCCTTTCCCACTGGGCAGTCCTATTTCGAGGGTTGGCGCGGCAAGGGCCTCGATCCATCATCCATTATCCAACATCCATGCAGAAGTGCGGCAAGGACACGGTCAGCGACTATTCTTGACGCCCGCAGAAGAGAGCGACCGCGAGGCCCCAGACTCCCAGCAATAGGAACGACGTGACGACGCCGTCGGACAGACCGCCCGCGAGTTGAAGAGATGATGTGGCGCGCCGATCCGCGAGGGAATATGGTGACACTGTGACAGAGAGAAATGAAAATGGGATAAAATAGAAATAGAGTGCTGCAGTGGAGATGTGATGAGATCCTTGGGACCGCGACGGTCAACGTGGAGAACAGGGGCGTGAGGCAAGCACCCCAGAGCCGCGAAAAGGCAGCCAAGGAAGAGAGGATGAGTGGTGACGCTTCGTCCGTACTCGTACCGCTACTACCGTACCCCGAATCCCCGATTGAAGGAAGCCATGCCAGTCACTGGAGATGGGATGGATCCTGGGTGAGACGAGGCGGATTGGTGAGCCTCAGGGATGCAGGAGTGAGTCGTGGCGAAGAGAGGAAGGCAGTCTGCAGACAAATCGAGCTCTCTTAGCGCTAGATCTTTCCGCTGTGGACAGCCGGAGCGGTAGCGTTTTTTAGACCCGCTAGTTCTAGGGTACGGATACGCGAGGACGATTTTTGCGACTCACGACATCGTACTTGCACCTCACGATCCAGCCCGTTTTTCCACGTTCATACTTTGGAACCGCGTGTGTTTCCCGCGTGCCAGCGGCGAGAATGAAGTCGTTAACAGCTTGCGCACGCTTCTTCAGCCCCCGCTTGCCAAGATGACTTCCGCCAAGCCCTCCAGGAGACACGACAGAATCATTATTCATTTCGTCAGTTGCCACAGCCCGCCCACTTACGACGCCAAAGTCTAATAGATTTAGGACTATGACTGTTTTTATGCGAGCGTGTTCGAGGCCGAAAACCCCGCGCTGAAGTCAGTTCCTCTCGTAAGTCGACAAAAGCTGCCCGTTTTGAAGCTGTGCTGACTCCTTCTAAGGCTGTGCAACAGGTAACCACCATCTTTATCCTTAATGATCCTTCGGCATCTTCTAAAGTGAGCCCCAGAAGCAGATTATCGTCACTTGCAATTACGAAGCAAGGCGGCGCGGTTTGCACAAACTTCAGCTGATCCATGAGGCTCGGCAGATCGTTCCGGATGTGGTCATCGTCCTGGGCGAGGATTTGAACAGATTTCGAGATGCATCGAAAGAGCTGTACAAATTCCTGGAGGCTTTTACTTGGAACGGGAAGGTTGAAAGGCTGGGATTTGATGAGGTCTTCATGGACGTGACAGACATTGTTGACTTCAACCAGTCGTTACTCAACCCAAACGACTTGAAGAACTCCTATTTTCAACTCCAAAAGAACGATCCGACGGTCGGGTTTGCGTTCGATTCAACCAAAATTGCAGGGCATGGGTTCGCGAACATTCCTCAAACTCAGTCACCCATGCCTGACACCAACATCCCGACCGACGATCACGAATCCCTGATGGCGCGCCTCATTCTCGGCTCCCACTTAGCACAGCATTTGAGATTGGGTTTGGAAGAACAGAAAGGCTACACCTCAACAGTCGGGATTTCCACCAACAAATTGCTCAGCAAACTAGTCGGCAACCTGAACAAACCGAAGGGCCAGACCACTCTTCTTCCTCCATATGTCGTCCCCGACGATAGAGAAGTGGAAAGTAACGTGACCGCATTCATCGACGGTCATGATATTGGTAAAATACCTGGAATAGGATTTAAAATGTCACAGAAAATCCGCAACCATGTCCTTTCAAGGCCCGCGGAATTTGAATTGGGACTTATCTACGGAGGCACGAAGGAATCTGTGACTGTCCGTGACGTCCGATTATTCCCTGGGATGGGTCCAGAGCTTCTTGAGAAAGTCCTGGGCGGCCCCGGTACTGAACGTGGTATCGGAGGTAAGGCATGGGGACTAATAAATGGCATTGACGATACCGAGGTCCAACAAGCAAAGAAAGTCCCAACACAAATCAGCATCGAGGATTCCTACACTCGCCTGGACACTATGCCACAGGTTCTCAAAGAGCTTCGGATACTGGCTACCAGCTTGATCAAAAGAATGCAAGTGGACCTCCTTGAGGATGACGGGGATGATTCTACAACCAGGCGGTGGATTGCACATCCTAAGACAGTTAAATTATCCACTAGGCCACGGCCACCTTTGAATTCTGACGGTACGAGGGCTAGGAGCTTTAACCGCATTTCAAGGTCGGGTCCTCTGCCTAATTTCGTGTTTAATCTTAAAGATGGCGTTGATGTCATCGTCGAGAAGCTTGTCCTAGAGACCTTAATTCCAATGTTCCGGAAGTTGCATCCGTATCCGTCGGGCTGGAATTTAAGCTTGGTCAATATTGGCATCACGAACATGATTGAGACAGCAAGTGACGATGGCAACGGTGGTGGTCGAGACATAGGACGAATGTTCAAGAGACAAGAAGAAGTTCTCAAGGAATGGAAAGTCGAAGATAGAGATGTGCCTCCTGATACTATTCTAGAGGCTGTCGCCGAGTCGCATGATGCAATCTCAACAGATCCAAGTGCTGGAAATGAAGTTTCAGATTGCACTATGACTGGCTCAGAAGATGTGATACCGACCCAAACTAGCGCTGATGAGCCAGTTGAGTGGGATGATGAAGAGGTCGAAGATGAGAATCGGGAGATATGCCATGAATGTGGAGCAACCATGCCTGCTTTTGCAATGGCAGCTCATGAGCGATTCCACAGTCTTGAGACATGAAATCTTATAACTGTGCCAGGAAGAAATATCCTGTTTAGTGTAACAATGTCCCAAGACTCTTTGGACACCAAACTTTTCAACATGTACCAAGTTTTGACGGCGGAGCTGGGTCTAGAAACCCAGATCAGCGTACTCGTGCCCCTGGATCGCGGCTTGGAGTCATGGTATTTGGGCGATCCAGGGAGGGAACACTACTACTCAATTTCGGTGTCAATTGGCCGGCGGAGGCGAAAGGGGCAGCTAGAGGTCGTGGGTCGTAGTTCCCTTCAAAACGAGCCAAAAGCGGGTTGTCACGTGGTTGCTCTGCCACTTCCTCATCTTGGGTCCTATAGTGATTTCCGCAAAACACGCTTGGACTAAGATGCGTTCCTGTTCAGTTTATTTCAGAATTGCCTACTCCTTGTTCTCAAAACTCTACATATTTACAATCCAAATCCTCATCACACTTGTTCCGTTTCAAATTCGTCCAATACAAACCACATAATCCCCATTCAACCTCTCACTTACTGTTAATAAACCAATTACCTTTCGCAATGCCTTCCGAAGTCTCAAACATTACCAATGCGACCTCTGAGGCTATGCTGGACATTGCAACTAGCAGATCCCCAGGCGAGCTTCCCAGCACGGAAGCCTTGGGTATAAAATGCTAACATATCATAGATACACACACCAGGAGCCAATCAAGATATGAATCGTCTCATGTCACACCTGCTGGACTTTCCTCAAGATTGTCACACTCAGCAAGGTACCACTAGGCCACATTTGACCTGCTTTCGCTTGCTAATTTTCATTCTAGCAGCTATCGACCGTCCTGGACCGACATCACTAAGAAAGGCATGTCTTCCAAGCCTGGCGTCAAGGAATACATTTCTTTGAAGCCTAAAGTCAAGAAAGGCATCTTTCGAAAGCTTAAAGCCGAGCAAGGCACGCCCCCCGAATCTGAAGGCAAGACGAGGGTACTTTTCACGAAGTTCCCCAACCTACCTGACGAGTTACAGGTACTGATTTGGGAGTTCACTATCGTCGGAGCCGGACCTAGACTTGTTGAAATCATCACGCGGCCTTTGGCCAGGAAACAACCCTGCCAGATGGAAACGGAAGCTGCAGAGAATGTAACGCCCAAACCGAAATGGGGTATTACCTCGGATTGTCCTGTTCCACTACTGCTGCTGGCTTGTTATATGTCCTACGAAATTGCTTCAAAGCACTACCAGAAAGCTTTCAAACTAGGTGGATGCCAAAACTTGCGCGAAACTTACTTTAATTTTGAAAGGGACATCCTCTACCTGACGGAGATGGCATTTCAAAAGCACGAACCCTCCCCTTCTCTCAACTTGAAATATCTCAACACAATCACAGACCTCAGCAAGGTGCAAAATCTTGCAATTCTAGCCTCGGAGGGTCGATCGACCTGGCATTTGAAAAAGTATCTGTACTCCCTATTGAATTTCTTCAGCGGAATCCAACACCTCACCCTCGTGGTTGGGTGCCAGCAAAAGGATCTCGAGAAATTTTACGGCACACCTCCCTCCGAGTCTGCCTCGGAAATCGTTCTTTATAACCATGATATCTTTGAGAACGGCAACTGGGGCATCGAAGACAGCACATTCAAACTACCGAATAAGGGATCTCCTCGCTGGTGTCGCAATATGGTTCGCTCGTTGAAAGAGGAAATGAATGATTTTCAAGATTACAAAGAGAGGAAAGATGTAGCAGATGGGAAATCGTATTTCGTCATTCCGTCGATCGATTATAAGATCGAGTTGCAAAAAGGCTTGCTGCAGAAGCTTTTGGATGACAAGGCAGCTCATGATGCCAGAAGGGCGACCAGAGGGCCTGCCTACCGGTTGACCGCTGCGGAATTGCATTTACAGAACCGTGTCAGCAACACGAGGCACAAGATCAAATTTTCTTTCGCCGATTCTGCTCCTTAGGGGACGGAAATGGTTGCAGAACCGGATCCAATATAGGATATCAAGTTTCCAAAAGATTGATGCTGCTGTTACAATAAAGCTCGGCTCGTCAGAACTGTATTAGGTCGAAGAATACGTTTATTAGAGGAGATGAGTCATAGGTACACGAGAAGAACATATAGAAATCTTTCCACAATTGTACTTCAATCAAGTCCCATCACTTCAAAATCCTTTCTGACCTCTGAAACATCCCGTAGTCATTACTTCAATCACAGCCGTTCCTCCACCTCCACCTAACAACATCCTCTTCCAAGCCAAGCTGCGCAACCAAAAGATCCATCGCCTACTCACACTCTCTCTATTCTGCTCCAATGCTCGAACGATAACCTAGCCCCACCTCACCCAACCCTCAATAACCAATTTCAATTCCAAACACTCAATCCACTGGCTCTCACAACCAAATCTGGTTCCAAAAACCTTTCTACGCCAAAATGAAGCAAAAAACTCGGCCCGCTCACCTTTCTTCTCCAACTGAACTAACATAATCTTTCTGTTCTTCTCGGACAGTACATTGAACTCCTACAGCTGCCGATATCTACCGCAGTCGTCCTGATTCTATTCGACGGCTTGCCCACCTGTGGTGTGCCATCAGCTTTGGCAATCATATCTACAAAGTTGGCAGCACAAGCAAGCGAATGTGATGGACAAAAATAGGGCTTCGGGATAGCATTTCCGTCCTTGCACGGCAAGTATAGAAGATTGATGGGTGCCGTGCCTGGATAGCGAAAGGTATCGTATATCCTAGTTGCCTGTCATGTATCGACAGCGAGCTCTATTGCGTAACGATCTCTCTCCAACTTCTAAACATTTAACGTAGAGTTTGCATACTCTCCCTAGAGGAGTGCTATATACGTTTTGATGGCCATGGGGCTACGCTGTGAGAGGAAACGAAGCGTCGAAACCTTAGAGTACGATTTGCATAAGAAGTATCTCTGCAAAGTGCTAGTAGAAGTCGTCTTCGCCCAAGGCCAAGATTTCTGCTTTATCAGCGTCAACGTGGGTACTGGCCAGAGAGGGCTTATCCATTACATGCTGTGCGAGATCGCATAGTGGTCCGTAAAATATGTCTGGAGCCAACAAACTCTCGGATTTGTCGTATCAAAGATTCAAACGGGCGGACTGTTCAACGTTGACTGGAAATACGTCGCGAATTGATCCTCCCTGAAGTGATGCCCTCTGCGCCGTTCGTAATTTTTCAACATCCATACAACGTCTGTGGATAGGTTGCCGACGGCTGCTTGATCGAAACTGCTGGCGTGCGAGAGACTCTGGGCATGGCAATAGAGCTGCCTGGTTGAAGAGACGGGCAGTCAGTTCGTAAATTCCTGGGGGACGGGTGTAAAGAGATAGTACACGGTCTAGCTAATTCCTGCCGAGTCAGTTTGCAACGCTGGATGGCGTTCAGTTCGCAGGCTCCTGGGGGACGAGTGTAAAGAGCTGGTACACAGTCTAGCTAATTCCTGCCGAGTCAGCTTGCAGCGCTGAGCGCTGGATGGCGTTTTGGGATGACGAGAAGTGGACATTGGTACAATGATGGTATGGAGCCAATCAAAGTGACAGAGAAAATAAAGTTGGGAAGCACTTGCGATTGGCCATGCCAGGAGAAATGGCTGAGAGGGGAGCCGAGGTACGAACAGTGAGCAGAACCCGATTCACCTTGGATTTGGAGAATCGAAGAGCCAGCCCCAAACAGCAAGTTGTCAATTGATTTGTCCATATCAGATCCTTGCAGTCTGTATGTTTGAGATTACAGTACGTATCCGCCCTTTGAGTGTACCCACCCGCCTGCTCAGCCAAGCTGAGAGACCCCTTTGTCCTCTTTGCCGAGGGACCCCATTACAGATGTTCTTGTGTATCATAAACCACCGTGCCGCCCCGTGATAAATCATCAGTACTCCATACATGCCCTTTTCGCCAATAACCCATTTTAGCCCTTGACTGGATTTACCGGCCTTCCAGTTGGTCGAGCCTGTGCTGTAGAATCCCGTTCCCATGTATTAGCTCCTCCAGCCAATCCGCAGCCATGATGAGTACAGCGCTCTTGCTGAACCCACCGCCCTTTAGTCCTGGTACCAATTCTCCCAGATCCTCAAAACCTTCCCGGATTAGAGTTCGACGTTTCTGCTCACTCTTGATGTGATTTTCGCGCTTCTGCTCCTCAGTGAGGTTTTCTCGTACTGCTTTGGCAGCAGCGGCGGCAGCAGATTTCCGTCGTTTACTTGCTTGTTCCGATTCCGGTGACTCTTCAGATCCTTTCTTGGATTTCCGTTTCTTAACGCCAGGCTTAAATGTTGGTGAAGCGGGTGACTCGTCATCATCATCCGCGTCTTCTTGGTATTTGCTCTTCCTCCGCTTCCGTGTTCTTGAATCCATATCCTCCTGCTCCCCCTTTTGCCCAATCGATCTTGTTCTTTGGTGTGATGACGGGCCTCCAATTGGACTTGGAGGTCGGGTAGTGTCGGCACTGCTCGGTGCGTGGGAAATCTTGTTGAGTGAAAATGCTTCTTCCACAGCTTTGATATGTGAACGTTCCGTAGCCACCACATTTTCCTGATGGTCAGGAGGAACGAAGCCTTGAGCACTTGCAAAGCCTACATCAGATCCCCAACGAATGTCGGCCTTTTGGTCCACTCCTCGATGTCGCATCGATGAGCTGCTCTGGGGTCCAAACACCATGTCCGTATAAAAGTTATCCCGCATGAACTCGTCAGCAGGTAATCGTTGCTGAAAGTCAGCTTGTGATCGAGGTGTTTGTTGAGCTATCGATTGATGCCTCACTTGGCCGTTTGTTGGTCTTGGAATATCCTCACGAAACATGCCATCCTGGATACCCATTGATCTACCATGTGGTCCATTTTGTAATAACGTAGCCGCGGCCAGAACATCCGCGGATGTGGAGGAAGGTATTTGCGGTACGGTATGCATCTGAGAGTTCATATTGCCAAAGCTCATATCCGAGAATCCATGATTTCCGGGCTGTGGTTGTTGGCCAAACGAAGAAGTTGTCCCCATGAACGTTGGCGGTAGTTCCTCCCACCCAAGGCTAAGCTCGGAGCCATCTGGAGGATTATTGAAAAAGTCATAGTTGAACTGATCCGAGCTCACACCATCGAAGAAGCTATCGAGAAATTTGGATTCGTTGTCATCGAGGATAGAGGGACCTGGGGCAGGCGCTGTAGGTGAAGGGAAGGGGAAGTTGGAGCCAGAGGTGTCGAAGGAATCTGCGGCAGAGTCAGCGGATGTCTCCCAGTGCTTGTGCAACGGAGACCAACAGCCAAAAGGCATCTCGAGGTTCGGTGGTTTCGATGAACCCATACTGGGACGCTGAACCGCGAGCATGAGTGCCGTAACGCCGAGTTGCGAGGAAACTCAATGACCCCACCACGCTGTATTCGTGTCGTCGTTGCAAACGTTCAACGGCGACGTCGTATCTCGTCCCCCATAAAGAAGCCTCTTCTGTGCGGTGGTACTTGGTTCCGCAAACTGACAGGACGGCGGGGGGCAAGTCTCCCAGGCCACAGGAGTCTGCGTTCGAACGTAGACGTTGCCAGCGGCCAGGACAATTCGCTGCACGTAAGGTTGCGAGCTTCTTGGAGCTCGAACTTTGGGCAGTGGGGATGCAATATGGCGGCGCGGGTATTCGAGATCGCGGGTAGGCAGGCAGGCAGGCAGGCAGTCAGGCAGTCGGCTGACTGGAGGAGGGGAGGGGCGCTTTCGGCGAGATTTAAAGACGGTTTGGTCGAGACTTCAACAGTTCCCAACAATTCTCAAAAACGAAATCCAGAGCTGCGGGATCTCCACAAGTTGTGCGTATGCATATATGCATATAACGAAGCTCTCGTATGGCCCAGGGCTGGAGCCTTTGGCTAGTGCTGGTCGGCCTGGTGGGTTGAAGTTGATGTTCACATGCAAATCTTCCAGCAGCTGGAGGCTGGAGGCTGGAGCCGTTGCAGAGCAGAAGGGGGGAGGGGAGGGAAGGCCAAGCGTGGGCCTGTTGCGCTAGTGCTCTCCGCGAAACAGATGCCGCAAACCACCGAGCCTCTCCCTCTGCCCGGACACGGGACGTGGACGTGATAGGTGCGCACAATATAAAGAGCCGTGAGCCATGCGCCGTGGGCCGTGATGCGACTCGCTTTTCCCTTTCCCTTATTCCTATTCGGGCTGCAGAGATCGCGAGTCTTTTGTATTCTTCTGTTCTTTCTTTGTTTTGCGCGATTCTCCGGCCTTGCGCCTGCTAAGGCAGGAACCTCGGTGTATCCCATCCACCATCCACCATCCACCATCCACCGTCCATCCACTTTCCCGCCCCAGCGCCACGTCCCCCCCTTTCCCAGCCAGCAATTGCCGCCACGCAGACCACCTACGTACCATATTATTCTCAATTCCGCCCATTCTTCACCGCACGCACTCTTCTGCTCCCTGTGCACCGTTGTTATTGCAGCTGTTATTACTGTACGCTCTTCGAGCTGACTCGGTGCCGCGAAGGAAAGGGAAAGCCACAAACGGCCCTACGACGGCGTCCTGCGTCAACGTCCGTCTGCCTCCCGCCTGCTGCCTCTCGACCCCTGCTTCGACCCCTCGCTTCGACCCTCAAGGATCGAGAACAAGATCGAGGACAAGATCTTGGATATCCTCCTTCCCGAACAGCAATTGACGGTCCTTCAAGCCTTGGGATCCCCGGCGCCCCTTTTCTTTCCGCCTTTGCGTATTTACGACCAGGAAGGCCTTCATTCTGCCAAGGGCCGCATAAAACCAGCACAGCAATTTCGATTTCCGAGGTGCAAAGCCGCTTCTCCAGATCTACGCATGTATCAAATTCCGGGGTAGACTTCCCTTCTGGGCCGTTTGCGAATCCTCGGCCACCAAGCCCCTTGCAAAGTTGTATGTGACGTTTTTCTTCAAACCGACATGACCCGCATCTCCCCCTACTGTACAACGCTGGATCTGAGAGTGCACGATCAGCCCTGTTCAAACAAGAAGTTTTCTCGTCATCCGGCCGCCACAGCGTTGCAGTGTTAAAGGTGCAAACAGATTCGCTGGTCTTTCAGGGAGGAGGAGGCTTCTTTTCTACCCATGGCCATGCAGCAACTCTCCCCACGCAGTGAGCAAGTGATTCCTCCTGCATTGCGGCCGGTTTTCCGAGCATACGTCCTGGGATATGCCTCTTCGACGGGGCCGAGGCTTTTAACTCTACTCTTGACACATCTAAGTCGAAGGCGGAAGAAGGTCGACGAGGAGCCCGACGACCCTTTTTTCCCAGCTCTGTTTCGTATCTTGAAAGGGGGCTTGGAGTTTCAAAGATTTCCTACGTTTTGTGCCGCACTTGTCGGAGGTTCAACTTTACTACAGGCACGTGACCCCCTGCTTCCCATCTTACACAAGTCTAAGTCTATAGCTAGTTACCATTACGAAAACTTTTCGCTACTTTTGCGGCAAAGCTTTCACAGTTAGCCCAGTTGAGGTAAGCTTTCCCAATGCCCCGGCATCTCGTCAGTCGTCAAGTCGGCTCTCGGTTACCCCAGCACTCGATCATGCTCGGCTCGCGGCAAAATGGCAAGAGCAAGAGCCCAGTGCCTTGTGCTAAATGTCTTCCTGATTCCTTTCCCGCCCGATGGCTGAGCACCGGTGTCTTTGTGGAACAAATCTTGTCAGGGCTTGGCACTTTGACTAAATTTACTAACGTTCTTGCAGACTTGCAAGATGGCTTTCGACTTTCATTGCTGCATGGTTCAGTCTGAAGCTCCTTCAATCAAAAGACAGTGATGCATTCGTTGACCATGTGACGGTCGATACCCCTACTGGACGGGTCGAAAGGCCCATCCGTTGGGCAGGTAGAACCATGGACTTGTCGCTTTTCGCTGTTACCAGAGCACTTGATGTGATCATCGGAGAGCTGTGGTCGCATCGAAGAGCAAGACGAACGGGTTCGGGGAAACGGAGCACGGTAAATTGTTTAACTCTCTATTCAAATTTGGCTAACGTTTCGAAGACCGATGTTGCCGTGTCAACTCTAGCTGACTCCTTGATTTTCTCGACTTCCTGCGCCTTGATCATGTGGGCTTGGATTTACACGCCAGATCGTCTGCCGCGTTCATACAACAAATGGATCAAGTCGGCTGCAGCAGTTGATCAGCGGCTCCTGATAGCTTTGCGCCGCTGTCGTTATGGCGAAATTAAATACGGAGTTGAGACCGGACAAGCTCACCTCCTAGCAGGTATGTGCAAGACCTATCATTGGCCTCTGGAGTACGGGGATCCTGTGAAGAGCATCCCCTATCCATGCGAGATAGTCCACATGGGTACTGGCAAGAATTGCGAGTACCATGCGGTATCGAGATTCGCTCGGTCTTTCGTATGGGCCTTTTCGACCTACCTCCCCTTAAACATTCTCCTTACATTACGAAAACCATCGAAAAATGCGATCACGAATGCGGTGAAGTCCTCAGCCCGTTCTTCGGCCTTCCTGGGGACCTTCATAGCATTATTTTATTATGGTATTTGCCTCACACGGACTCGTATCGGACCTCGTGTATTAGGAACATCCACTCCAGTCTGTCAACAGATTGACTCTGGAATGTGTGTTGGTGGTGGATGCGCACTTTGCGGATGGAGCGTCTTGATCGAGAATGCAGGACGAAGGAAAGAACTTGGTCTTTTTGTTGCACCGAGAGCATTGGCTACGCTCCTCCCAAGACGGTATCTGATGGAAGATCAGTGGAAAGAGACGCTGGCTTTCGCAATGAGCACGGCGGTGGTATTTACGTGTGTCGGTGAGAAGCCGCAGCGGGTTCGTGGCGTTTTAGGGAAACTTCTACATGAAGTCTTAAATCAGTGAGACGGTAGATTTGCATTGGAGATTGGGTAGAAAAACCGAAAAGCACTGCATGGTCGTTTAGATTGTACTTGTAAGATATCAGGTTGTTGTTAAAATTAAAGGTAGAAAGCCGAAGATCTATCGAGTTCTGGCCACCCTTATGGTGGATCCTCGCGAAGGTGTGTTTTGAAACGCAACTAACATCTAGCCCGTACTTTGCCAACGATCCTGTTTCCCAAGGTTGAAGCAAGTTTCGGGCGCTCAGGGTTGGAGAACCAGATCACGTGTAGCGGTTGCCGGAATCAAATATTCCGAAACATGGGAAACAAACCCGAGAAAAACTATCAAGAAGTCGAAAACCGTCAATACATAAACTTTCTCTCCGCATTTCCAGCTTCCAAGACGGAAGCTTTTCGACCCAAGAACTGCCGTCGAGCACAAGCTTCCCCGCATTATTCAGGTACCGATGCGAGCTCCTCATCACCAGGAACCACGAAGGAGAATCTCTCATACACGGAAGAAATTCTTCCATGATATCTGCGAAATACAACGTTGACTGATGCTTAAAATAGATCCTATCGGATTCCACGGAACATCCCATCTCACGTTGTTTCGCACCTACAGGTGATTTTAAGTTTGAAACACTAGTTTCTCCACCGCTCAATCCCTCGCGGTCTTTGAAGCCAAGAACCAGCACTCAGGCTGTCCCAAAGAACTATCTGCTTTGCAGCAAGCAATAAAGGGAAATTTCATAATGGGGAGTTTGGGACATCAGATGATGAGCTTAAAGAGGCTTAGCATGCCCGTTGAATCGGCAATCTTACCGGTGGAATCCACTGACTCCACCTTCACGATGCTCGAGCCTCGAGCTGAGCGGGGCGATCCTTAATAACCCGTTGTTGGGGAAAAGGCGCAGCCTTCGTCCAAGAACACTCTATCTGAGCCCTTTCTTCTAGAATATGTTCCTTTCTGAGCCATTCTCCGGCCCGGCCCCCCGAGAAGTTAAGACAAGCAACGCCGAGAAACAGGTTCTCAAATGTCACTGGTGGAGTAAGTGTCACCATGAGGTCTGTTCAAACTGCTGACGTCCAGCTGATAGGATTAGATGTAGATTGACTTTTCATTTCTCAGCCTTGGCAGCAGCATGATCCGGGCTCAAGATGCAGATTTCAGGACTCCCAGTATCCGTCTTAGCGGAGAATCCACGGGGCACCTCCCTACCCACCCCTGAAGCCATGGCGCTGCTGATTGTTGCTTGCGTTCGAGGTCAACATATAAAATGGCTTGATCTACTTTTCTGGGATGACAAGGACATCTTCTTCCTATATTCGCCCTTTGGTTCTATGGCACGCACGGTCCTGTCATCTATTATACATTCTTCCCGTCCTTTGTGTTTTTTGTGAATCCGTAATCATGGTTCAATTTTCAGCCGTGCTGGGCCTTTTGGCCACGGCTTCTCTTGTTGCTTGTGCACCTGCTGCGGCGCCGGCTCCGACCGCTGCTCCTGATCTTGCTAAAAGGTTGGTTCCATCAACTCAGTCCCACTTTTCAGTATAGTTGCTAACTCCTTGGTCTTAGAGCAACCTGCACATTTTCTGGAAGCAATGGTGCTGCATCAGCAAGCAAGTCGAAGTCTTCTTGCGCTACCATCGTCCTCTCGGACGTTGCTGTTCCTTCTGGCACAACCCTCGACTTGACCGGGCTCGCCTCTGGCACCCACGTAAGCCATACCTCAGTTAGTACATAGTACTTACTAATAATCCCAGGTTTTCTTCGAAGGCACCACCACCTTTGGCTATGAAGAGTGGAGTGGGCCTTTGATCTCGGTTTCTGGAACTAATGTCGCTGTTGTCGGGGCTTCAGGGCATGTCATCGATGGAGGCGGAGCTAGATGGTGGGACGGACAGGGATCAAACGGAGGCAAGACCAAGCCAAAGTTCTTCTACGCACACTCGATGAAAAGCTCTATAATCTCTGGCCTTAACTTCAAGAACTCTCCTGTTCAGCTCATGAGCATCAACTCTGCTACGGATTTGGTCGTCACCAACCTCGTTATGGATAACTCCGCCGGCACTTCTCTAGGACACAACACTGACGCTTTTGATGTTGGAAGTTCAACGGGAGTTACAATCACTGGAGCAAACATGTAAGCCTCTATGAACTTTCCGAAAATCCGTACTGATATTCAATAGTCAAAACCAAGATGATTGCCTCGCAATTAACAGCGGAACCAGCATTTCTTTTACCGGTGGAACGTGCTCAGGAGGCCACGGTGAGCTCCCTCTCTCTTATCTAGCGGCTTTCACTGACATATCCATAGGGCTCTCGATCGGTAGCGTTGGCGGGCGTTCTGACAACGACGTCAAAACTGTAACCATCTCAAGCTCAACGGTCAAGAACTCCCAAAACGGTGTCCGCATCAAGACTGTCTATGGTGCCACCGGTTCCGTATCTGGTGTAACCTACAAGGATATCACACTCTCTGGGTACGTGCCATTCTCCGAGCCCAGTCATCCTCTTTCAGGCGCCTTGCGGGGCTGTCCCACTCTTAAGACACGTCTTTAGAGTAAAGACCACGCGAAAGACGGTTTCGATTCCAAATACCTTCCTAATCGTGCAATGCTGACTCCGAGATCGCCTAGAATCACCAAATATGGAATCGTCATCGAGCAAGATTACCAGGTAAGCAACAACACCTCACAACGCATAATGAAAGAAAAAATTGCTGATTTGATGAAAATAGAACGGATCCCCGACGGGCACTCCGACGACGGGTGTCCCTATCACGGGTTTGACGGTTAGCGGTGTCACTGGTTCCGTGGCCAGCTCGGCTACCAATGTCTATATCCTTTGCGGAAAGGGCAGTTGCTCGGGTTGGACTTGGAGTGGCAACAGCGTGACCGGCGGAAAGACAAGCACGGCGTGTACGAACATTCCTTCCGGGGCTTCTTGCTAGACTCTCAAGTGAGCATGGTGGTTGCTGTTGTGGTGGGTTTTTGGGGGTCGGGAGGCTGAGGGATTAGTGGCGGAGGGTTGAGAGGTTGTGGGAGGGCCAAACGAGGGAGGCTTGGGCACTTGCCCGCATTCTTGTTTGATATATCTTCTTGTCCAAGCCTGGGGGTTGGATTGTACTGTGTGCTTTGTAAATACGTTCGTGCACAACTGCGAGTTTCTCTTATTCCATCCGGGTTTCCAGTTGCTCCGTCTGTGTTCATTCCTACCTAGTGCCGGTCGTGCTCAGAGAGAAGACTGGGTTCCATTGTGGATATAAATAAGCCCCCTCTATCTTTGAAGGGGCGTCACTATTCCCCGTCTTCACCATTGTTGCAGTAGTTCTCGCGGTAGTAGTTCAATTCGCCGAAGAAACAATTCTGAACAATGCACAACCTAAGAAGCTGGTGATAATGATATGAGCATTCCAAAGTTAGCTTCAACTGCCTCTCGACTACGCATACTCTCCACAGAAGCATTCTGTACCCGTATTTCGCTGTCAAACTGCCATCTGTTGTCACGAATCCTCTCACTGTCATTCACCATACCTTCCTCTCCACTCGTGTCGTAATCTTCGCATCAACTGTTGAAAAATCCTGTCTTTGGTGTTTCTACACTGACTATTAGATCCTGAGACCATTTGGAGCTGGAAAGATTTGAAATGACGATCTTGAGGGCACGGCGACTGCCGCCCCAGATCCTTCGGCTTTGATATGAGCTTCCTAGCTCCAGAGTCAGTGTTAGGTCTCCTTCCCTCCTCAGCCATCTGTAACCTCTTCGAATTCTTCTACTACTTGTGATCCCAATATCAGAAGGAATACAGCCAAAGCTTGTTCTTCAGTGACTTCCCTCTCCCCAACACGAGGTATAATTGCCTCATATCATCGGAACACATCTCTATTCCTTGCTTCGTTACATCGGGGTTCCGCTCTCCCGAAATACGCAAGAGGGGGGGGGGAGACGTGCCAGAAATCTCGAATTGCAACTTCGTCGCAATTTTGGGAAAGTGCATCTTTCGTCACTTCCATTTCAGGCTGTTCCGAGAGGACATATCACGTTATTTCCAGCTTGCATTTAATATCCTCTGCGAATATGAAAGGATATCGACGTTCTCAAATGCAATGAAGTGGCCCATGTTCGAATCGACTTCGACGCACCCGATCAAGAGGTACCTAAATACCTGTCACTTCACAAGCAGAATGCTTCGCCGAAGAGGAAAAGGCGTCAACCTAGACGCGTCAAGGTTTGTTGCTGAAGCATCATCCACCAACATTCAGAGAAATCCGTGGCTGAGAAGGTGCGCTCGAGTTTCCTTGGACTGCAACCGGCTACAGGCCGTGAAGTGTGAGCCTGAGTTCCCAATTGAGAGCGATTCTTGCTGTCACCAACGGCTTCGTTGCCAATGTCTCTTGTCTTCAAAAAGGGAGCTTGATTTCCAGGACACCAGACTTGAGCCGCCGGCTGAATGCAGAATCTTCTGGGCTTCGAGCGGGAACCTTACCTCTTCCCCATTAAATGAAGTATAAATCATCGAGTCTGATTTGATACCACCAATAATACGACCAGTGTCGATATAATCATATGAGTGATTATTTCAGTGTACCGTGTTGTGAGATCTGTTAAATACTCAAGAGAGGGAGTGGTGGAGATTTGGTGTCGATCGTGCAACCTGGAGTGAAGAGGGGAATAGCGAGATCGTTACTCTCGCATTTCTGGTTTACAGCCCCATCTTTTTGCAGATGAATCCCACAGTATCCTATAGGTACAATGGCTCCCCGGTAGCCAATTATTTGAAAGCAAATTTAAGGGTCTGGCGTGCTTGCATGGCTTTCCGAGTCCCTTTTCTAGACCCACTTCTACTGTATACCATTGTTTAACTCTCAGAAAGTAATGATTAAACATCAAAAGCGGCCAAACACTATTTCCGATATTCTATCAGACTAGCGGTCGGAGTGCCTAGGATAAGAGAATTTGGGGGTGGGGTTTCAATAGAAATAGCTCAAATGCGACCGATTGTGCGGTAGACATAGTACCTTCCTCTGCAATGACATGTCATAAGCCAACTATACCATGCCAATATCTTCCAAGACATGCCTTCTAGCAAATATTAAGCCATCCCAAGCACAAGCACTCAATAGCCGTGAAAATTCCCTAATCATCATCATAATCCCATGGACATCAAGAATCAAGCTTCAAAACCAGCAACTTACTCTGCAATTGCCTCTCCAAACCACCCTGATCTGAACAATAATGAGCAATATTCAATGCTTTCGCTGTCCAGTTTTTGCAGCCATCTTCATCACCAGCGCAGTAAAGGTCGACTGCGTAGTTGAAAGAGCGAGTAGCGATCCATTCGATTTCTTCCGTCGGGTACGGTTGATCGGTCTGCTCATCATTAGCGTTCAATTATCAGTAATGGACAGGAGTGACTTTACCTCCGCAGCCTCCTTCGCCTGTTCATGAGCCTGATCAAGGAGCTGTTCGGCAACCTCCATATTGTCCAACATGGCAATTTGGAAGAGGCAGCGCATGTATTTGGCAAGCTTTGGAACATCCATTGTATCAAGACCCCAAGCTTCATTGACAATCTTCTTCAGAACCGAGACTGAAACTGCCAGATCCATTAATTCTCGCCCGATGGACGGAAAATATTGGGTAGCATACCTTGCGTTGGAGCTTGGGAGCACAGGATACAATCCGCCATTAATTCGTATACTCGCTGGCTCTTAGTAAACTCTGCCTTCAGAATGATATCGTGAAGATCATCCCATGCCTTCAAATGACAAGCAGCCTCGAAGTCAAAAGCTATCAGTATCGATAGCTTTCGGAGAAGATCTTCCTCCGCTTCTTCCCCCAGTTTACCCGTCTTTTCTTGTAGTAGAGCGTCAAAGCTGTCGACATGCTTTCGAAGATTGAGATAGTCTTGCAGTTGGACTTCGATATTGTCTCCACCACGAGCCAGAGCAAGCAATGCAGTCACCGCCGAGAATTCGCAGAACATCTTGCGCAGGCAAAGATCGTCTGATATTTGGTCGCTGATATCCTTCGGATATTGATCGATGAAGGCGATGCAGCATGTTAACATTTGTAAAGAGTGGCGTGGGGACCAACTCGAGATATTCTTGATAACAAGGTTATATGAGTTCTTGGAGAACCAGTCAAGCTCACGAATATCCCAGACAGAATCCGGGCCATTTGTTTTGCGCATCGAGGATACAGCTATATAATGTGTCAGAGTTTTCTAAAGTGAGGTGTTGGAGGTAGTACCTCCTTCAAATGCTTTGCACAGTTTCTCCACAGTCACTTCCATGTCATCCAAAATTGCGGTATTCTGCGATTCTTTTTGTAGTTGGACCATCAACTGTATTGTTATGCGGAGCAGTGACGGTAGGTGTATCGCAGAGGGAGCGGCATAGCCATATTTATCAAGAACAAGTTGCAGAGCGGCAATGGTTTGAAGCTTGTTTCCGGACTGCTGGGCGTCCAAACAACAAGCATATAAGAGTGTTGGGTCTTTCGTAGTCGCAGAGCTAATGATCTGAAGGCTCTCGGCGGCGAGATCACTTTCTCCACATCGAATTGCAATCTTGTACATGAGAAACCGACTCATGGGCTCGTTCTTAGTCGAGTCCGACATCGAGGAGAAGATCTCCCTAGCGCTGCCAACGTCCTTCTTTGCCATAGCACAAAGGAGAAGCTTCCTATGGAATGTCAACACTGTCATGTTCAATTCATCTGAAGGGTTTTGACCTCGAGATACGAGCCATATTATGCTCCCCCGAATTCACGAATATCTGATGTGTGGCTAATTGGCACCACTTCTCAGCCATTTCAAATTGTCCTGCAGCATAACTCGATTCGATACGTTTCCACAACAACTACCGCAATTAGCACCCAACTTTCCGACTCAGGGAAGATCCACGAACGGTATGAGCCCCATGTGTAGCCACGGAGCTGATGGGATTTTTGATATTCTCCATGATCAACGAGAACAACTCATGAAGCAACCCCACTGTCTCTGGGCTTTCCCTTTGGCTGACTGTGATCCAAATTCGAGTGATCAGAATTTTCTCAATGTACTCCTCCCGCTCTTCTCTCAGTATCCGCAGGTTCAGAAGTTCATCGAGCGCCTTGCACGCCAAACTCGGACTCTTGTCGTTCAGTTTTCGTACGTGGAACATAAATAACTTGAAGTTGACGTCCGATAGGGGTATTGATCTAGTCATTCTTTGTAGCACATCGCTGTATTGACTGCAATCGAAAGCTTCCGTCGAAGGCGCAGAAAGAATTTCCAGCTTCAGTAATAAGACAATCAATTTGTCCCCAAGCACACTCTCGAGAAGGTTGACAAGGCTACGAGCTCTCTCAACTGCTCCAGGCTCCTTCAAATATAATAGGGCTTTGATCAAGGTCTGCATGATTGATGTTCGAAGTTCGCTGGCATCAATGCTGAGCCTGTCCAATTCTTGATCATTCAATACTTCATACGACCTTTCTAGCCACTTTACGGCTAGTTGGTATTGCTGCTTATGCAGGAGATCTTTTCCCATCTCGTACAGGACATCAGCCAAGCTCTCTGCTGTATTCGAATCGAAGGATTGGATAGATGATAGCGACAGCTTGAACATATGCTCTGCTATATCGAGCTGGTCGAGGTGCCAGGCCTACACGTATGTCAGCTGAAGTCGGGATCAACCGCAATGATGTTGCTCGCCAAAGCTGTTCTGAGCACATAATACTCAGGCACAAGCCTCTCAACTGCTTCTCTGTCCCCTGGCGCTGCCCCGGGATCTGGCTTGACATATCCGCTAACTTTTTCGAGCACCTTGAGGGCCAGATCGCCTTCTTTCCTTTCTGAGATAGTGTCAGCAGATGTACTTTACGGGCAAACTCCAACTAACCTATGCAGCTCTTCCCAGCCTTGATTCCAATCTTCATTAGCCTCGTTAGATTTCCAGGAGCATTCCTTCCACCCTCATATGCTCCATCCAACAGGAGAAAGGAGAACACGCGAGTCAGAAGCAGAATGATCGGAACATCTCTTGGATTGTCGGACTCGACGTCGCGTCGAAGCCGGGTGCAGAGATTCCAAAGTGTCGTGCCAATTTGATCAACCTCCTCGCATTTTGAAGTAGCGAACGTACCAAACTTGGCGGGGAAATTTGATAACTGATTTCCTATTTCGGTTAGAAGCGTCCCTGATGTTCTTGCTCTGGTGGCTGCAGGCAGCTGGGCTTCCAGGTCTGTTGCGAACGCTGGGCGCAATGACGAGTCAGCAGAGCAGGCGAAAAGGGTGAGGAACTTGCAAAGGATTATCTTTAAACGTTTGTCCTTCTCGGGCCGAGATGATTGTGCGGGCGCCATGTTGTCATTTAGAAAGGATGAATATCGACGAGGCTTGAAGTCGGTGTTTCTTTAGTAGAGATTGCCGAGACGAAGCGAGTGTTGAAAAAAGGAGTCACAAATCTATTGACAATGCAAGAAAACTTCATGGGAATAGACGTGACGGAAAGTTTTCGTTCGATTTACAGAAGAAAAAGGCATGCCGGTCATGCTGTATTTCAAGCTCAGCTCGTCGCTGCCTCGCAACGACCTAAGATTTCCTATGACCAATAACGCCTGTCGAGCAAGCAACTTTTATGTACTTACCACCCCTAATCTACAGGCAAATATGTTGTAGAAAGACCTCATTGCTTCACTGGATCTTGGGGCAAGAAATTACCAACAATCAGAGAGGGACTATGTTCGTCAGCAAATGATGTCCAAAAGGAACTGGATAACGTGACTTGCATCTTGTGATCATCCCTTCTAATTGTGAACGAGAAGCAGCACTTGATCGTTGGATCTTTTGATTGATCATCTGGATTCTTCAGCGAGCAGAAAGTGAGGAGTGCCTTCTGAGCTGGATCGAAAGCAATTGCTCCAAATTTCTCCCAATAGTTGACCAGCGATTCCTCAGCGAGAATCTCGTGCAGCGCAATCTTGCCCTGCAAAATTTTAGCAACGGGTTCAAGGGTCGTACTTTACCAACACTCACATCTCTCAACTTCTCTATGGGTACATGTATCAGCTCCGCCATCTCCTTGTTTCCTCTGAATATCTCTCCTGTTCTCCTCCAGCAACATGCAGGTATGGCCATGCTTGCAAAGACACGATCATACTCCATCAAGCTGCGCTCAAACCACATTTCCACATATATGAGCTCGATATCAGTCAATTCCTGGACCTTCTCTCGGAACTTCGGTCTAAAACGATCTAATTGTCGAAGAATCTTCTGCTTCTGAGCCGCATGCAAATGGCTATCCATGTAAGCAGATAGTCGTGCGTAGCCCTTCACATAATTGAAGGGCTTCAGCATTCCCGCATCATATTTTGCTCGGAGCAATCTTTGCATTCTCTCTTCAGGCGCATCATTGCCAGTCGGATCAGCGGCTTGAAGATAATACTCGCGTGCTTTGTCAGTCGGAATGACACTCGCTGGTCTGGAAATGGAATTGCCTTGAGGGTTTCCCGGGGGTTGCAAAGTTGCTTGAGGCTGCGTTCCAGAAGGGCCAGCATTAGTGTTGGCTGCGCCAGGCAACATGACTCCAGGTTGATCTGTGTAGAAGTTTGAAGTGTCGTCTGGGAGTAATGCACCGTCATCAAGCAAACTGTTGTTCAGAAAATCGTTCAGAAGGTTGTACTCGTTGTTAACCTCCGGCGCATTGAACATATATGAAGGATGGTAGTTATGCATATCGTGAAATTGATTCTGAGATCCAAGCCAGTCGTTCGAATACCCGACAACTACGTTTCTCTTTATTACTCACAACCAGCGAATTGAGCAGGAACCAAGCTTACATTGATTGCTGACGCTGTTGAGGGCATTTGCCTGGATTCCTGACACAGGTGATGGCTGAACAATCTGTAAGGGCCCACCTTGGGAAGCAGTGATTGTGCCCAAGTCGAGACTGGTATCTTGCGATTGCTCCTCGAACGAATTGCTCATGCCACTCTCGACATTGGCCTGTGATTGATCAGGCGGCGACCCAACATCCTCCGCCACAGAATTGCTATGCTGGCTCTTCGACTTTTTCGTGGCCGATTCCGGTTCGCGGGGCTCATCATGGCAGAGGTGTCCGATGTTGCGCTTTATACAGCGTGCACATGGGCGTTCCTGTGTCACAGAAAGATGTTAGTCAGAGTACATTGTGTACCACGAGTGGCTGAATTATTGGAAAGGACGTCGTACTAAATCGCATGTCATATGCTGGTCAAATACCAGATCGAATTAGCTTCTGCCAAACAATATGCGCATAGGCGCATACGCCGAGTACTTCCATGTATTTAGACCCAATGCAAGACTTACAGATCGGCGACAATACACACAAGCTGCAGGAACACGTTCCAAGGTCAGTAGATGTTTCAGAGGGATCCTTGAGGTTGTTCGAGGCCGTTGGCTTGCTGGACGAACCATGATTTACTTTGCGCCGCTTCTTGGGGCTTTTGTTTGCGCCAGACGCGGGTGGAGACTTCTGCGGCTTCGTCTCGTGCCCATTGCTTGCCCCATTTTGCTCCATGACATTGGATTCTACGCCTCGAGGGCTTCCATCGGATTGCGACGTCGCGCTGTCGTCTTACGGACCGGCTGAGGTCTCGTGTGGAGGCGCTCTTGGAGTGGAGCTCCCAAAGTGGTCGAGTCAGCTATGAATAGCGATGGAGGATATTCAATCAATGAGCATCGATCCTCCAGAGCTTTCGTAGCTTCAAAAGAAGCTTGTGGCATCGACTGGCGGTTCTTGTTGCCAAGTGGTTGTCGTCTTTGAAGATCCCACGCGGGGCTGGCGGATTCAAGGCTAGCCACAAACCGAGAAAACCGCAGCGAATGCACGGCTCAAGGGTCCTCGGGGCCCCACGGCCAGCCAGCAGGTACGAGTACAGAGTACATCCTGCACGTTTCCAGTTCACCTTCGGTCGGGGAATTCTCATTTGATGGCAAATTTTGGGTATCTTTATTGGGTAGTTATGCTTCATTACTAGAGTCGTACATCATGTCATGCAATCATAGCGCTGATCGGCGCATCCCCGAGGTACAGTTCAAAGTAGCTCGTCCAGTGTCTTGTGCTCTCCTGCTTTATCCTTCACTCACTTCCCAACACGACTTCCTCATACTGCACACTATCAAGGTGGCCAAAGAGCGTGAGCTGCACAGTAGCTTTACTCTTAGAAATGGCTTGGGAGACGCCTCGAACCTGTCGAATGTTCCCCTGAATGCTGTCCACGTGACCATGCAGCTCCTTTACAAGCGCTTGAAGATGCTCGTCATTCTGGATCTGGGAAGGGGTTAGCTTAGTAGATGGCAGCGGAAAGTAACGAGACTTACTTTAATGTCAAGTGGCCGGTCACCTTGACCAATACTTAGGCTAATGTCATCCTTCAATCCCTCAATCTCCATTGTTCCCGGCTGTGGTTGAAGCAATGAGTGCAATCTCCGGGCTGCTTCACTTCTCAAAGCTGCTTCAGTTTTTGCATTTGCCTCCAACGTCCCTAGCCTTTCCTTTTCGGACTCGAGCAATGCCATTTCCTTGCTCACCTGAGCCTCCAGAAGCTCATTGGCATGAAGTGCAGGGGTGAGTTGACCCTCTAAAGCTTTGGTGTGATCCAAGATCTTCTCAAAGTCAAAATCGTCCTCTCGATAATTCCGTGTGCCCTGTGGAAAAGGAAGCCCCTTTGAAATCTTGCTGACGAGTCTGCGAGATATCATTTGTAAGGCTGTGCTTGACTGCATTTTCTTCCGCTCGTCGTTGTAACGAACGACTACTGGTCTTTGGAGGTCATATAATAATTGGGAGATTCGTTCAACGCAGTTAGACGGTAAAGGCTCCCATTTGGACTCGATAGTTTGGTGTGACACTCTGCGGGTCACTGCCTGTAAATGTTGATACATGGGTGCTTCTTCGGGCTCATGGGTATCGTGATCATGTTGCGATGGCTTTTGGATCCGCCGACGCTTCACAGGTTCACTTGCTGGATGTTCTATAAGCATTAGAAGACAATTGGATCAGAAAGGGACAAGAGACTCACGCTCCAAATCCTTCCACTTGCGAGGTTGCTTTTCCTCTTGGGTTTGTCCTTTGGAGCCTTTCTTATGAGCATTTGAAGGCTCTGGAGCTGACCTTTTCACTACTCCCTCAATAGACGACCTTGTTCGCTTCTTGGACTTTTGAGGCTGCTCAGCCGCCGTAGAGCCCCTGGTAGATGTTGTGCGCTTCTCAACGGCAGGCTTGGCTCCCTTTTCCGGTCCCGAACGCTGTAGTTTTGAAGATGCGGCTTCTACTTCGACTCGCTGATCCCTTTGATGACTATTATTCGATTTCTTCGGCCGTTTGGCCATGTCTGCTTCCTTGGGTTCAATATTAGATCGACGAGTACGCGCTCGGCCCCTTTCTTGGTAGTCGACTGTAGATGAAGCTGCTGGTTGAACATCTTGAATATTGGCATCTGGGTGCCGGGTGCGTTTCCTGCCTCGATCATGATCATCTGTGAAAGGCGCGACTGCCCCTGGCTTGGGTATAGGAGGCCGTCTTCTACCTTTTGCATAATCTTCCGTAGTCGTTAAGGCAAGAGCTTCCGCCTCAAGGATTTCAGCACCAGATCGCCTCTTAATCTTGTTCTTCTTCTGTCCTGAGGACTCGTCGTCAACCAATTCATCAATCGGAGCCTCAGCCTCCGCTCTCTTCGCAGGTTGACGACGCTTTTGCGGTGCAATTGGGTCCTCATCTGGTTCTTCGGCCTCGATTTCAATTTCCCTCTCCGCAGCTGGACGTACTTTGCGTTTCTTTGCGATATCCCTTTGAGCTGCAGATTCAGTATCAGCCCTCACTTCCGCCCCAGTATTCGATGACCTCCCACGTCTCACGGATTTCGACTGCTTCGACGATTTTACAACCTCAACAGGCTCCTCAACTCTTCCACCCGAAGGTCTTTTCTTCCTCTTCGCCGCCGATTTCTCCGCCATGGTCTCCTGAACTTGCTCATCGACCTGCGCGGCGGTAGCTCTTCCACACTTCTTCGGTGCCGATTGTTCTTCAGCAGCTTCCTGTGCGCCTTTCCCCTTCTTCCCTTCCGCTCTCTTAGCAGCTCTTGAGCCTCCTTCCCCGCCCCCAGAGGTTCGTCCCCCTTTCACGGGCTTCTCCTGCAGCTCATCCTCTTCTCCATATTCTCCATCCCTCCCCCCTTCCTTCTCCTTCGCACTCTTTCCTCGATTCCCCGCCGCAGGCGCATCTTTCATTCCCTTTCCATCCGCGTGCGCATTGGAAGATCCTCCGCGCTTCTTCGCTGGGGGCTCATCGTGTTGTTGTGGGGTCGTGGGAGCAGCAGCCCACCAATCTGAAGGTCGCGAACGCTTTCGTTTTAGGATTTCTGGTTCGGGGGCCTTGATCATGTTAGATAATTAAACCGAAGGTATGGAGGTTAGATTTCGTACCATTTTGTGTTGTGATATTAGAGGCCCGATGAGGGATTGATATCGCGTCGTTGATATGTTGTCGCGTTTCGCCAATCAGAATCGCGTCATTCAAGCCCCGCACGTGATCTGCGGATGAATATACAGTAGCAAGAGTTTTCCATTGAGAAGCTTGATTTTCATGTTTTGTTGATTTCCCCCCCTTGGCTGGAATATGATCGAATCTCTGATTTACTGTACAACACTTCCAGTATCTGACCGGAAGCTGTATGGCCCCTGACGCCAGAAAATGCCCGCTGAACTCCACGCTCAAACCAAATATCCCAAGCCTCAAAGCCTAACCTATTTCACCTTACTCATTATCGTCTCCAAGCCTCGGATGACATCAATTGACGCTGCTCTGGCCTTGACAGCATTCAACATACTCCGGTCAAAGTCGTCTCTCGACCTAAGAACTGCCTCCACCCAGCTCAACTGCAAGTCCCAATACTCTGCCTTGAATGCAGCAAAAACTTCAGGCACGGCGGCTTTCTCGGCCTCAATCAATTCCAAGAAATTCTGCGTAACTTTCCATTTCTGCTTAATGGTTTCGGCAACATCGGGACTTAGGTAATTATTGTTGTTGAAGAATTCGAAGGCCGTTGAGACGTCGTTGAATAGCTTGTCTTTGAAGGGATCTTGACGCTTGAATTTGGCGCCTTTGTTTTTGACGGATGATAGGTAACGGATGAGGAGCTCGTCGGCGAGTTCTTCGATGAAAATATCGAGAAGAGAGTGATGGAGAACGTTCTTGTAATCGCCGACGTATTCTTCAAACGTGACCACCATTTGCTTCACTGCTGTTGCGGCATACCATCTAGGTGTGAAGAAATCTGGCATAACTGTTTTGAAGTCCACAGCGAAGATGAGCTGTGCGAATTTTGCAATACAGTGTGTACTGAGATCCACGTATCCATCACGGAGTGTTGAGATCTCCACGTCAACTCGTTCGAGATACACAGGCGAGACCAAAGGCTCAAACTTTTGACGGAAGCTGGTGAGGTATGCAAATCGTCCTTCCTCCTCGTTGTCATCTACACATGCAATTTGGTCATTTGCTGTAGCAACAAGCCAGTCTTGGAGAGCTTGGAATCCCTCAAGCTCAGGAGTATTGCCATAATACCTGGCTGCTTCGTCGTCGAGCATTTTCTGCCAGGTCTGTTGTCTTGTCTTAAGTCGAAGAATCATGGCATCTATCACGCCTTCCACGACGTCCATTCGTTCAGAGTTCCCAGCTGCGTCAACTTGTTCCGACAACATTCTCCATAAATCAACCAGGTTCTTCGTTCTGAAGTAGCCATATTCATCCGCGTCAAGATTAGAGCCATCCACGTTCCGGTCTGCGAAGTCTTTTTGCTCTGTCTTGAAGATCCGATCAATCCACTGGTCGAGGAATCTGATAATGAGTTGACGGAACTCTCTAACCAGCTCACTCTCCCGACCATCCAGAATAGGAGGTTCTAGTTCGTCTTGCTTGAAGCCTAGCTTCGCCATCTTCTTGTAGTACTTCTCGGGCCAGTTGAGAATAGCTAGAGTATTGGCTGAGGTGGTATTCGGATCGTCGATCATGCCAATAAGGAAGTCGTGCATGAGCTGGTGGTAAATCTTGCCATAAGTCTGGAAAATCTTCCACTTCTTTGGCATCAAAGGAACCATCCCTTGTTTTACAGCGTTGAGATCGTTGAAGTACCACTTCAGGTTCTTCTCTAACTTCGACGGATCCTCCAAGAACGCCTGCTTTGTCTCTGTTATCTGCCCCTCCGCGTTGATCTTAATCGCTTGTAAGAACTTCTCTTTATATCCCCTCACAGTCTTGGCTCCATCTGTAATACTCTGGAACCGGACTGCCATCTCCTTATGATCCTTCAGCGCCTCCTGCAGCGCCTTAACCCTCTTATCGCTTTTCTCCTCCTCATGAAGAACAACTGCCAGCCTTACTACCAACCCATTATTCCCATTGATCAGCACATTGATCAGATTGAGGGCAATGGTTCCCACATGCTCATCAAACCACTCAATCGTCTCGTCCAACCTCGCAAAATAGTCTTCCAGTGTGGCTTGCATACCCGCATCATCCGCCCTTATAATCTGCTCCATGGAATCATCCCGTATGTTCCTCAACTGCGTCAACTCATAGTGCACCGTGAGCAAGTTTGGCATATTCTCCAGATCCTTATCGTCCTCTCTGAGCAACATTTCCACCTGCGCCAGCCGATCATTAAAGCTGTCCAAATTCTTCCTCATTGTCTCGACTGCGCTGAAATTCCTATGTGTCTGGGAAACGAGGTTGATGTTGGGGAAATCCCGAATCATGTTCTGTGCTTCAGCACACAGCTTATCGATCTTCATCATTTCTTCCTTGATGAGCTGGACAGTTCTTTGCCCATCGGTAATCCCATTCATGCCAGACTGTGTAATTTCCAATTGCTCTTTCAGCCCGCTCCGGAGCTGGGCATCGACCGTTGCTTTCTTGCGAATATATTCCGATTTCATGGCTGGGATTTTGTCTAGATCGTCCGCGTGCCGGAGCAGCTCGGCGAGCTTGATGGAGGAACTGTCCATCGTCATAGTGGAAGCAAGCGGTGCAATGTTTTTGGTGTGTCTTCATGCCATGTTTGGTGTCTTGAGGTAAGGTTTTAGTTGAGACGTTTCGTCATTTGGTCGCGTCTGCTTCGGAACATGCCGAAGTCGCTAATGGTTTTCTTGGGACAGCTTGGACTCCATCCTAACCATCGACAAAGGGCAAAGTCCTTGCAAGACAGAGGTATGTTGTTCAGAACAGTAATGAATGAATTGGTCATTAACTAAGCAATTGCAAGACAATGCCTTACTTCCGAATAACCCTCATTCGATCGGGCATCGGCCTGCCAAAACGGACTCAAGGAGTGTTGAAAGCACTGGGTCTGCGTCAACGAATGAAGACAGTCTTCTACCCAGTCACACCCGAGGTCGCAGGTCAGATCATGAGAGTCAAGGAGTTGGTAGCAGTTCGGGAAGTGGATAGGCCACTGACCAAGGAGGAGCTGAAAGCTGAGCGGCGGCCGGATCCTGGATTCTACTTGGAGAGCGCGGTTCCACGGTGACGAGATTGGAGCAGGAGAAGTGTTGGGCTGGAATAAACGGTAGCACGGCCGAGTCATGGAGGCGCTGGCAGGCTATGAATGAGTCGACTTGGATCATGATGGTGGAGAAATGACTGGATGGCCTCGGAAGCGTGTCTCGAACACTCTACAAAGCCAATCCTGGCGATATTGTACATTAAGCGGAACCCACAATGGCGTTTGGATTCATCTGGGCTCGAGTTGTAACATACAATCGATTGCTGGACCGAACATCACAAAGCCAGCAAGATTTGGGATTAGACAAAGACTGTTCCTGTAACAGATATTAGAACGAGGGCAACTGCTTCCTACTCTTAACATCAGCACCAGTATTGAACTCAACTAAACATGAACAGCTATAAAGAACACCTCTACAAAGTGCGATCGCCCCTGGAATAATGACTAGCTCAAGGAGCACGTCCGTCGTGCCCTCAAAGTCAAAAGAAACAATCCAATTTTCCCCTTATACATAGTGGCAGCAGGAACGAGAGCATCACAAACCAATTATTTCGCACTTTCGGTGAACCTTGCGGCAGGTTTGTGGATTCAGACAGTAGAGATAGCGAGAGTTGGGAGAACTATCTACAAGTAGCTTGAAGGATACAACGGGAATGGGTTCTACACGCGCGGATTAATTGTAGTATGCTGGATGATGATAAAGGCTCCCTGACATTTCGGTTCAACCATGTAGATCAGAAATGCACCTACATAGGAGACATTTCTCATTTCAACAGTGGCCGCCTGTCAAAATAAGAACTGGCTTCGAGATGGTGGTCGTTTTACGCGTTGACTAGTGAGGGTTGGGACAAAGCGGATGTCTGGTAGTGTTGTGAACTCTGTAGGCATATTCATAGCAGTCTAATAGAACATGATCAAACTTTGTTGCACGTTATGAGTATTACTATAACACAACTGCAAGAAGGATAATGCGAAATATCTCAATTCCTACAAGTGATACCTGCTATGATGTCTAGAAGGTGTATCATAGCGCGCCATGAATTAGCGCTCAAATGCATGTATGAGAGTGGTGTGTGAGTGCAGGAATCAGGCGAAAGTCGAGTCAAGGCTCCTTCAACCACCAGATGTGCCTGCGATGATGTGTTGCAAGGAAAAGTGTAATACGACAGAAAGGAGAAAAAGAACGCAATGTGATGTGCTCAGAGCACGCAGGGTAAATGAGACCTGGCAGACGAACGAGTCTTCCGCTCCACAGTCCCATTTTCCAATACCGCAATATCAGGTGACGCCGTTCTCCATGCCAATGCTACCATACGAAACCACCTAGAGATTCTTCGCCTTCTCGGTATATTCTTGGCCGGGGGTCTCGTACTCGTTGACAAAATAAACAAGAGCATTTCGTCCAAGCCAGTTGGTCAACTTCGAGAGTTCCTCACGGAGACGGTTGACAGATTGATGGTCCATGTTGGTCTGGGCGATCAACTCTGGCAGGGAGACTATGGTGGTCAGCACAGCATTGTATGGAGAGGAAGAGCGGCGTACCGAGAAGACGGCACAAATGCTCCGCACCATAGATATCACCTGGACCCTTCCCTGCAAAATCACCCGTTCCCTTGGTAATTCCTTCACGGACCTCAATGTATTGTTGGCGTTCGAAGCTGTAGGCATTAACATCCACAATTATAGGCATTTTTAATCGTCTTACCGGTACAGGAGAATTCGGCCCAGACACTTCTCAAAGTACTCCTTCAGACCAGCAACAACTTCGTCCAAGATGTCGGCCGAGGCGCTACCAGCTTGTCTGCGTGGCTTTTCGTACTGCAGGTAATCATTGAGAATAGCATTAACAGGTTGAGCGGCGGGAAGTGGGACGAGCTGGAGATTTTTCGTGACGTTCTCCCAGTCGTCGACGAGGATTGCTTTGATGTGGTCGGGTATAAGGAGCTTGACAGCAGGCTTGGCGTGAAATGATTCTTCCTGGGATTCACCATTAGTCATTACATTGTTAAAAAAGGCGCCGAGACCAGGAAAGAAGTCCAATCCGAAGTCAAAGTCGTAGTCTCTGACTACAGAGTTACGTGGGTCTGGCGGAGCGATTCCTGCAATGGGAGCCTTCCGATCATGCTGCATATCCCTGTAGTAGATTCCGTGAGCTGCCGTGTAATTCCCATTCTTCTTGAGCTCTACTAGCTTCGGATGAGGAGGGCTTTCGACCTTGGCTGGTAGGGCGTATTTGAACGGATCCTTGAGCTTGCCTTGGCTGTTGAGGTAGGTATGATTGGGCTTTGGTAGGGTCAGAAGTGGATCAGGCGCCAACATGTCATCGGACATGAGGACCTTAATAACGTCCCAATCAGGGTGTCCTGGGATGCTCCAAGTCGGGGTTGGGTTGCGTCTAGTTCGACGAGTTCCTCGAGATACGTTGGACGCCGGGCCAGATTCGTCTGAGGGGACTCGTAGACCCAAAGATCGCGCGGCTACAGAGGCAGATGATTCTCGAGATGCTTCGGAAGCTGGGAGAGACTCGTCTGAGGGGGCTTGTCGGCCAGGTCCATGCATTGTTGCAGAATTTCCTCGATATGGATTGGAGACTGAGACAGACTCGTCGAAGGCAACTTGTTGACCCAGTGCACACGCTGGTAAAGGAGCAAACTCAGACTCCAAAGTACCCTGCCCCTGAGAAAATGTGGAGTCAGTGTGTGTGCTCAATCAGAACGGCACCGGCTCGTCTTTGTAACTTGAGATGACGTAGGTGATACTTCTCATCATCTATAGACAAAGCGGGGAAGTAGGATTGAAGAGCTTAACTTACATTCTGTTCAAAGATTGAATTGAATTGAGAATCAGGGCAGGATGCTCGGAAGTTGTTGTCTTTGGATCGTGCAGTGGATCGAGCCATCTTCAAGTCCTGAATCTGGGTCTCTTTGGTCTGTGGACGATCAAAATTGCCAGGACAGGAGATGTCCGGATCCGATTGTCCCGCGACCGGTGGGATTGAAGGAGTTTGCATCGAATCCTCGATTCGGTTCTCGTTGTTGTGTGAATCACCGAACATGCCAATAAGCGAGCTACCAGGGTTAGATTGAGGTGTGGTCGATGGGAGAATTGGCTTTGCTGCCTTTCTGGCTGCTCGTCTCTCCTTCGCTGAAGCTCCACGTGGAGGCAGTACATATCCACGTTTGAGTGCATCTTTTCCCCTCTTTGCACGCAATGCTTTATGGGCGGAGGGGGGGAAGCTGCGCTTCTTTTGACCGGCGGTCGCTCCTGACGAGGAAGCCATGGCAGAAATCTGTGGAAAGGCCAAGGCCGAGAGCGTCGTTTGCTCACTCTGCTCCCTGTCTCGTAACTGATTCGGTCTACCAATGCTAGGGCTGCCAGGCTCAATCGCAATTGGTGTAATCAGTGGTATCATGCCACGGGGTGGATCAAATAGACCAAGACGGGGCATGCCACTTGATGTAAGTGGAGGTGGAATCACCGACTTGCTCTAAGTTAAGTTAAATATCAGAACATATTCCCACAGAGGTCGGAGGGCATCATGACTTACTGATTGATGGGCTCCGTCACTACGGGGACGGCACGTATCAGTGGCGCTCGCACGGGGTCCCATCGATTTGAAGTCACAGTCAACTGTGCACTCGGAGTCGTCATTGGAATCGTGCATTGAGGACATTGTGTAGTGAGAGCGGGAGCGAGTGCAAAAGGGGCTGTTTTGTGTTGTAAGACTTGGAGGGGACGAGACCAATGTGTAGTCCTGGGAAGCAATTTCTGGCAGGTTGGGGACGTGCGATTTACCGTGCCATGCAGGAAAATGACATCGCTCTGAGAAACGCTACAAGTTCGTGTGCTCGTGTTGTTTCGTGATTGGAATCGATGTGGAAGAGAGAGTAGTCGTACTTTAGAAAACGATAGCGAATACGTTCTTCCCTCTCCTTGGGAGTGAGAGCGTGTAGTTTGGATCGCTTTTGGGAACGTACTGACTTCGTGTTTTCGTACTAATCTTAGGTCGTAGACTAGAAGACGACGTGAATGTCAATAGAAGAGACCGTAGCTAAACTTTCGAAAGCGATTGCGGGCGCCTTCTTCCTCTCCTTGGGAGTGAGAGCGTGTGAGCCAACGAAGGGCAATATGGCAAGGACGCCGGTATGAAGAGCAGAATGACCTTGGGAGAAGTAGAGTCTGAAGCTATCGCTTGGCTGTTGATTGAAAATGGCTCAGGTCACAGAAGCTACCGGAAGTGAGCCATCAAAAGACAGTAGCTTCAAGTAACCGAGCACATTGGCACAAACTCGTTCCAGATATCTGGTGATCGAAAGCGTGCCGAGAACAGTCAATAAGATGATGCAAAATCTTAGTAGGAGCACAGTGCATGTCGAAACAAGTGGGGCATGTAGTGTGCACACAATGTCCAAGTTGGATCAACAGATGAGTCAAATCAGCGATGAGCTTCAAAGTATTCTCAAAGCCCGACTAAGCTCAGGGACCCCTTGAAAAGCAAGGATATTGCCAACTGGGGAGAAGATCTGTTGCGGTGCGAGCTTAAGATATAGTACTGCGTCTTGTGTTTTAAGCGTCGTAGACAACTGAAGTCTGTAGTCACGATCGTGGACCAACACAATTGCTGACAATTGAGCATACTGTTGTCTTGCAACCCGGAGGTGGGTTCAGAAGCTGTCCTAAGTCCAGTCCAGGGAAAGGAGGGCGATGTGATCAATGCCGTAGACTAGTGAGGCTAGTCATGGCTGTCCAGTGAGGGCTCCAACCCCAGCAGGGAAGATGTTCAGTAGCTCGCAAGTGCATGGAGGAATCTTCTCCACAATATCCAGACCCAAACGACATTAAGCAAAATATAAAGAAAAGGAAGTTGCTTACATGTTCCAAATCATAATCCCGATTCCGCCTTGGGCCTCCTCTGCCTGGTGCAGCCGCAACGCTACCACCTAGCTCTTCACTATCATTTCTAGAGCTGAAATCTGAACCATTTTGACCTCTCTTGCCGGGACCTTTGCCAACAGACTTCGGAGCCTTCTGCTGCAACAACTTCATTTGGTTATGCAGCTGTGCAGCCAACTCTTTGTTCTCTGGCGTGAACTTGCGCACCCGGTCTTGCGGGACCCAGTCATCCCAGCTATTATTCCACACGTGGTTAGCAGAGATGTTCTGGACTTTGTCCTTATCTTTTTCTCGCAGAGGACGAGCCATTGTTTCGATACTCTGGGCAACTGATTTAAAGACAAAAAATGGACAGCATGGGATGTTTTCTTGGGGTGAAGGTCGAAAGTTCGACGACTTGAAAGAAAAGTTTTGGGTAGACGCTCTTTCCAACTTTGGAAGCAACGGTCACCTTACAAGGAAAGTGAGCACTCACTACTCCGAGTTAGTAACTCTCAACTCTACCAAGCAAATTAGGAGAAGATACCGTATTCTTCCAGCCCTTGTAGTGGATTTTGTACTGCCAACTCTCCTTATCCTCTGTTGCTCGGACATCCAGAATCTTCGCCTCATACAGCATCTCATGATGGAAGCATAGTACTCGCTCATCCTTCGCAAAAGGCGCGTTAGCCTGGGCAGGCTTCGATGGTGCCATCTTGATGCTTTTCCAGTTACAGTTGGGGATCGCGTCGTGATGTATTCTGAAATTGAGGGGACTACCAAGCGAGGAGGTGAACGATTAAATAAAGTAAACTACGGATCAATGGTCGGGCCGGGGAAGAACCGCGTTTCCCAAGTCGCGTCCTGCCGCCCTCAGTAGTTCTAATAACAAGACTGAGTCGACACCGAATTTACTCCTCTTTAGTTGAGTGCCTTGGGTGGTAGTGGGCATTCTTGTACTTTCTTCTACACAACGACATCTGGTCAAGTCAGGAAAGAACAAAGCAAGCCCATCGTCATTGCTGAACATTCACAATTGAAACCACCAACGTACACACAACTATCACGATGCCACCAACAGAAGCAACCCTTCTCTCGGCATTTCTTCTCCCACCTGCTCCTCTCCCGGCAATTATAACCCTAAAATCGTTCACCCAGCTCTTCCCCAAATCACAACAATCCTCCCCACAAGTCAAAGCCCTTTACCGAGATCTCCAGAATCAGCGGGCACGAATCACAGATGCCGTGGCCAAGAATATCATTGCCGAAGTGAAGAGGGGAAATATGCAAAGACGGGCAGTTGTGAGGGCTAGGAGGGAAGCTGAGAAGGAGGAGCAGGATGATGAAGTGGCTGTTGAGACTGCTGTAAGCCAAGCGGGATTCATGCTAAAAGATGTGATGCTGATAGGAAATAGTTATTCGGGCAGAGTGCTAATCTACCGATTTCAAACCCACATACGCTGACCTCAATATTACCTGAATTGGAGAGCGCAGTTGAGGATGTGGAGGACGAGATCAGGAGGCTGGATGAAGAAGCGGGCACCTTGCTGGAAGAGATGCGGAACACGGTTGGAGGACTTAGCGATCTTCGGTATGGGCGATTAGCAAATGGACAGCTTCGAGGACAAGTCCTGGAGGGTTTAGAAAGACTAGAGAAGTCTTGTGAGAAGAAATGACGCATGGGAAGGGTCATGGGTGGGGGTTTTAGGCGTTTTGATACCCAATGGAATTATGATTGATCACTATATAATTTTCTGAGCCCACACACAGCCTGCCATGAAACCATGCCATGAAGAGTCCCGTAATCCACCCTATTGCCCTAACCATTTTGTGAAAGTTCCTTCCTGCACAGCCTTCTCTATCTCATCCTCGATTTACTATGGAGAGTTAGTATAAATAGGATACGCCATCACCCGGCGGGGCGCCTCTTACGCGAGCGGGTGCTGCTCCTCCAGCTGGTGCTGCACCAGCTGCTGGTCTCGCTGGTTGAGTGCCCATGGCTCTATTGCTCCTAAACTAGCTGTCAGCAAATAATTTCGACCAAGAGCCTAATTCGGGGCTTACATGATGCTTCTGCTAAGGAACGAAATACCAATCATAAACATCCAGCTAGGAATGATGGCAAAAGCCCAGAAGAAATATCCAAGGGGAACGGCAAGACCATTCTTAGCAAAGAAGCCATCGAATGGGTGGAACAAGCCCTCATAAGGAGTCTGCTCCTTCCATGCTTTCGAAGCGTGGAGATCTGTGAATGTCTTGACAGTGGTCGTAGTAGTGTTTAAACCTTTGCTGCGAACATCGACTTTGGCAGGAGGAGGGAGAACCTCAAAGATCTGAAGAGTTGGTGCTCCGGTGCTCCAGGCGTTACAGAGTACTGGCTGGGCTTCGCAGTTGAGGTATCCCAGATGCGGAGCGGCAGGATTGTGGGACCACAAGAGAGCAGTCTCATTGAATGCCTTTTCGATTTGTCCACACTGGCCGAAACAGGTCTTGTTGCCTCCAGTAACTAGAATCCACCACTCCTCAGGCTTTGTGCTTGCAGACTTAACGCTTGATCGAATTGTTTGCTCCCAGTCATTAAGGGTCAAAATTTTGAGAGTCCTGCCACCGGCCTTGGCTGCGGGCTCTTGGGGACTGTGAGGCTTGTTTGGGTTTGGAATGTATGAGGCGATCTTCCCAAGCCAGTATTCCGCCTGGGCTTTGGCTTGGTCCAGAGGAGAAGCTTCTTGAGTGGCAGCCGCAAGCAGCGGGAGCGCCAGAAGAGTCGCGGTAGAGAAGCGCATGGTTGTTGATTTCTGTTTTGTTGGTTGGAATTGGAGAGTGAGATGTGGAGGGAGTAGAAAGGCGCGATAAGGCTAAGCGCAGCGGAATGCGCACCGCGGGCAATAACAGACAAAAGTCAAGGAGAGACGAAGCAATTCAGAAATTTGGCAAAGATTACAGTCAAGTAATATTGTGCAACGACAGAGGATGAGGCCAGATGTTGACGGTTCGCAGTCGAAGGCAACAGAAAGTCAGGGTGCTCTGTTGCTGCTGGTTCTCCCGCCAGCCAGCGCCTCTCCACACCAGACAAGATGAGCAAGCCCAGGCCGAGAGTTTGACCCTGGCAAGAAGCACAGGCCAGCTCGCAGTACTTTCCATCCCACGTGCGTACTGTTCAGAATGGCTCGTCTCATTGGCAAACCTGACGAGCAGATCCGGAGCTAATCCCAAACGCAACAAGCCCTCCGGGCACGTTTTCCAGATATTGGGCCGAGCCTTGTCGCTACGGCGGACTTTGCGCAAGTGGTCGCTTGCTATCGATTATCGCGAAACTTTTTTTGCGAGAGACATTTTCGACAAAACTCGCAGCAAGGCGCAAAGGGCCCATCTACTCGTTCAAGATGTCTCTCCAAGAGAAGCTCGACAAGATCCGATCGCCGAAGCTGCAGAACCAGCATCAGGTAGTATTAACCATCTCCAAGCCATTCTGAATAGAGTGTACTAACCAAGACATTAGACACACATTGTACTGTCCGCGGTGGAGGATACACTGCGGGACCAGAAAACAGAACCCTCACCAACTGGATATTTCGCAGCACTTCTTGCCTTACTTCGACAAGCTGTCTCGGCAGCAGGCGTCAATAAAGATTTAGCAACTTCGGTTGTCTACCTCCTCGATGTCGTTACTCCATATGCCCCGCAGCCTCTCCTCCGCTCGAAGTTCTCACAAATCCTCACAAATATTGCCCCGGCCTTGACTTTCCCCGAAGCAGACGCTCCCTTGCTCAGACCTTCGATAGGATGCCTCGAGTCATTATTGGTTGCTCAAGATTCAGCGGCATGGGAACTTTCACAAACACAAATCGGCCCCCGAAGAGCTATGGCTGGTCTCCTAAATCTGGCAGTTGATCACAGGCCGAAGATCAGGAAGCGGGCACAAGAAGCTATTACCAATGTCTTGAAGAACCCACCACCGAGTCCAGCTGTTGATCACCCTGCTGCAGATATGTGTGCTGAGACCGCTTTGAAGAGTTTGAGTGAACTTGCTGCGCGATCAACCCAAGCAAAGAAACAAAGGAAAAGCGAGACAACCGAGCACGAACCGGCATTGATACACGCATTACAGTTGGTCAAAACAGTCGCGGCTGCTTCGGGAGGCTGGCCTAGCAAGAAGATCGAAGAATTGTGCGAAGTGCTTCTCAATATCTCAAAATCTAGCAACGAATATATGACTATGGCTGCATTCGAGGTTTTCGAGATCATTTTCGAGGGTATGGCGAATGACGAATCCTCCTCAAAACTGCCGAGGCTGTTGGAGGTAATCTCAGAGCTACGACCATCTCAGAATGACTCCCAACTCCTCCCACCCTGGATTGCTGTGCTCTCGAGAGGTTATGACGTCTCTGCGCAAATCGAACCCGAAGAGACTTTCCAAAAGCTCCCGGAGTTGTTCAATTTGATTTCAGCCTTCCTGGCATCTTTATCACACAACATTCGAGTTTCTGCCTCGGAATGTTTGATCTCGTTTATGGCAAATTGCGTCCCGGATTCTGTTCTCTTGGAGCCGTCAATATACGACGAGAAAATCCTGCGGAGGCTTGCAAAAGTGGCAGTGGATCTTTTGAGTATCAAATACCAGGCTGCTTGGATGGAAACATTCAATGTCATGGGAGCCATGTTCGACGGCCTTCGATGGCAAGCAGATCCCATATTAGCTGATGTTGTGAAAACTATTGGCGAGCTTCGTGGCAACGAATCCTTTAGTGGCAAGAAAGAGGCAGATGAGATCATTGGGAAAGCTGTTCGAGCCATGGGGCCAGAGAGCGTTCTCAAGATCCTACCCCTCAATCTTGCAAAACCAAAGCCAGGACAGCCTGGACGAGCCTGGATGCTACCTATTCTGCGCGACTATGTTAACAACACGAATCTGCAACATTTTAAGACTGAGTTCGTTCCGCTCAGCGAACTGATGTTCCAAAGAGTCATCGACCATGGTGAAGCTGAAAAGACCATGGAGATCAAGATTTTCGAGACTCTAGTTCAGCAAATATGGGCGCTCCTCCCCGGATATTGTGATCTACCATTGGATCTGGTCGAGTCGTTTGACGAAGAATTTGCAGAATTGGTTTCAAATCTACTGTACAAGCAAGTCAACTTGCGATCTGACGTCTGCAGAGCTCTTCAGACATTAGTGGAGTCGAACCAAGCGATTGTTGACATTGAAGGCGAGGACGATCTTGTTCTCCAACATCGCGTTTCAAAGGCTGCTGCTCAGAAGAACCTCGACTACTTGTCAGGATTCGCAAGTAATATGCTAGCTGTTCTGTTTAATGTCTACAGCCAGACCTTGCCTCAGTACAGAGGCTATATCCTATGCTGCATCAATGCCTATCTGAGCATTGCTCCTTCTAAGGAGATCATGGAGACTTTTGAGCGGGTCACAACGATGCTGCAGTCGTCACTCTCCGAGGCAGGGACGCAAACGCAGGCAGAAAAACAGAAGCAAAAGCAGCAGAGCGCAACAGATAAGATGCCACCTATGAGCCATACTCTCATGGACCTTGTCATTACCATCTCCATCTATCTACCGAGAGAAAGTTTCAGCACTCTATTCAATATCGCGTCTTTAATTATCATCAAAGATGACGATCCACAACTGCAGAAGAAAGCATACAAGCTCATCCCCCGACTAGCCGAATCTCCAGTTGGCAAGCTTGCCTTGGAAGAACGAAGTGCCGAGCTTCAACAGTTACTTCTCGGCAGTGCAGAGAAAGTATCAGCTCCAGCGAAGAGAGATCGACTTGCCGCAATATCGACACTCATTCCATTCCTACCGAATGACTCCCTCCATTTTATCCCTGCAATTCTCTCCGAGGTTGTCATCTCTTGCAAGGAAGTCAATGAGCGTGCCCGAACAGCTGCTTTTGACCTTCTTGTTCTTATGGGTGAGAAGATTGCAGCAGCTCCTGGTGTGTTGATCGAGAACAACAAAGTAGCACACATGCCAAAGGATACCCCAGCAGTCGAAGGAACCCTCGAAGAATACTTCACCATGGTCAGCGCTGGTTTGGCGGGCAACTCGCCACATATGCAATCAGCTTGTATCACAGCACTGACTAGGATTCTCTACCAGTTCCGGGCTGCTCTTAAACCAGAAACCGTCTCCGAACTTGTTGAAACCCTAGATCTTTTCCTCACCTCCAACAACCGCGAAATCGTCCGAAGTGTATTGGGGTTTGTGAAAGTCTGTGTCATCAGTCTACCTGAGGATCTCATGCTCCCCCGACTCAAGACTTTAATACCAAATTTAATGGTATGGAGTCACGAGCACAAAGCACATTTCAAGGCGAAAGTCAAGCACATCCTCGAACGGATGATTCGCCGATTTGGAGCTTCTACTATAAACCAATACAGTCCCGAAGAAGACCGCAAGCTCATCGCCAATATTCGGAAGACGAAAGAGCGAAATAAAAGACATAAGGATGCCGCCAAAGCAGCAGGTGCCGAAGGTAGCGATGAAGAAGGCGAAACTGGCCAGAGGAAAGGCCGCTTCGAGAGCGAATACGATGAAGCTATCTACGGCAGTGATGATGGCTCAGATGGATCGGATGTCTCAGACAACGAAGTCCTCGGCAAGAGCAAGAAAGGGGCAAAGAAAGGCGGAAAGACATATATCGTGGAAGACGAAGACGAACCTCTTGATCTGCTGGATCGTAGAGCGCTGGCGAATATCTCATCAACGAAACCGCTCAAGCGACGCGCACCTGGCAAAACGAAAGCAAGGTTTGATCTGGATGGCAAATTGTTACTTGATGGTGATAGCGATGATGGTGCGATGGTTCTTGATACCCCGGCTGATGACAAAGGAGATGATGAAGGTGGCGTGGGCGCATATGTGAAAGCTATCAAGGGGAGAGATGCAGTTCAGAGAGGCAGAGGTGGAAGACTGAAGTTCTCGAACAAGAGGAGTAAAGATGAAGACGATGAGATGGACGTCGATGAGGATGATCTGAAGGTTGTGAAAAAGCAGATCGGTGGCAATTCTCGGGACAACTCCAGGGGCCGAGGTGGCAGAGGCGGTCCGAGAGGAGGCAGAGGTGGGATTGCTAGTGGAAGGAGAGGATTGGGCGAAGAAAAACGGCATGGAAACGGTGGTCACAGAGGCCGTGGCGGAGTCATAAAATCACCTCGTGGGAAAGGCAGGAGATGAGTAAAAGGCTAGCATCAATGTCATGAATACTGTTGCTTCCCATGTTTCGTCCAAGTGCCCATTGTCCCCAAAATAACTAGTACTATAGAGTGCTTCATCTAGTAAAACTCCATCGGACACCCTTTCCCTATGCTCTCCTCATACATCTTCTCCTTAACCACCTTCCTCGTCAGCGCCATCAAACTCTCTGCCAGTTTCTCATCCTGAAACAACGCATTCCCCTTCTCCGGAATGGCAGGTGGACAGACATACTCGCCACTCCTCTCCGTTTTCGTGGCAGCGAAGACAGCACTTACGCAGCCCTGCCACTGATCTTTCTTAAATGGCTTCATTCCCACACTCATCGCATAACCGCCAAGTGGGTAGGGTTCGTGTATATCCTCCTGACTCATCTTCGTATCCACAAACCCAGGATGTACAGTATTCGCCAGGATCTTCGGCTCCTTCCCCTGCGTCAAATGCTTGTTCAAGAACTTCGCATACAGCATCTGTGCCAATTTCGCTCGGCCATACTGTCCATTAGGTCCAAGATCTGTGTTCAACTCCTCCAAACTCTCGAATTTGCAGTCAGAAGGCGTAGCTTGGTGAGCGTTCGATCCCAGCGTCACGATCCTGACGAAGTCCCCTTTCTCCGCAGTCTTCTTCATTAGGGGCATCAAATGACTTGCCAGGATCACATGCCCGAAATGGTTCACCGCCATGTGCCGATCGACTCCATACTCGGTGAGTTGGTAGGTCATAATTCCCCTCGCTGCGTTCAAGATCAAGATATCAAGTCTATCCGTCTTCTCAGCAACCTCCTCTGCTGTCTTCGCCACAGCCTTCCCTGCATAACGATAGAGTCAGCAATTCCCTTCACAGGAAACTCTAGGACATTGCCTCCGGAGAATTTTATGGGGCTGTCCAGAATAGAAATCTTTTCGACCTACAATTTCCAACATCACATTTGACCCACGTAACCTTCCTCGCTGCCTCCGGTCCCATCTCCTCGCTTATCGAATTCAACGCTCCATCGACGACTTCCTGGGAAAGCGAGAGGATGAACAGCTTGCTTATATTGTGCGAGAGCAGCGTGTGGGTGCAGCCATATCCTATACCCTCTGACCCTCCGGTCACGAGTGCCACTTTCCCACTTAAGTCAGGGACCTCGGAGAGGGAGAATTGATGTTCGGGTTTTGCGAGGGAGTGACTTGTTGGAATTAGTAAGAAATGAAGGAAGGAGAAAGGGGGGGAGGTACCTTGCCCCGCCGAAGTTCTCGGCGATGGTGGATCTGACTGTGTCGACGATTGCTGCCATTTTGGGTGGTTTAGTATGCAGACTCCTTGAACGTGATGGATTGATATTTTTGAAATTGAATGAAGAACTAACGGATATGATGAGTCTAGAGGAACATTGTCTGTGGAGAAATTTGAGCAGAGGTGCAGGACTGCTGAGTCTAAGTGTCATCATACTTCAAGCTGATGTAACTTCTTCAAACAAAAAGCTGCGAGTTTTGACAGGGGAAAGAAAAGGAGATTCGAAGGCTCCAAGCCCTGGGACTCTCATCTCTTAATTACCTTGTTAGGAATGGTGACTCCGACATCCTAGTTAGAGTGCATTTTGTTTTGACGTTGAAGATCCGTTACATTTGACAGGTGAAGTCATTGAGGTAGCGGATGGCACGTGCTGCACTACGCTTTAAGTGTTGGTCACTGTTCCCATCCGACCTAGCCCGATATGTTGATTGGATGGGGGAATAGAAAGCATCGAGTCTCTCTGTGTTGGCGGGTGGTTAAATGTCCCTTACTAGCTCGGGCATTAAATACAATTTTAACCCTGAACAGAGAGGAAGGGGAAGGAAGAGCAAATAATCGTAGTATCTCCTTACCAATAAATACAATGAAGCAAACCCAGCCGTTTCTCATGTCAATGTTATTCAACAAATCGCAATAAAAAAGCTCTTCTCCCCTTCCATAGGCTTGACAAAAGCCCTCTTCACAATAGGATCAACGCAACTCGTCCTAATCCTCTCGGGAGTCGCCGGACTCTCAAACCTCAGCAGCCCGTCATCTTTCGAGTTGACGCCAATTTCAGCCTCAACACCATATTGCTTCCTTGCTGCCTTCAAAGAATCGCGGATTGCGAAGAATACGGCACTGCCCATAAAGAGAGGCGGCTCTCCAACACCTCTGCTACGTTGGATCGTTTGGAGGTTCTCCCATTGGACGCCCTTGAGCATAGAGACGTTGAACTCTTGTGGGATGTCACGGAAGCCGGGAATCTTGTACGCGCCTGGTCCTCGAGTTGCGAGTTGGCCTTTCATAGGACCGCCGCGGAACCACAAGCTCTCTTCTGTGGTGAAGAGTCCCATTCCTTGAACAAAGGCACCCTCAATTTGGCCGTAATCGATTGAAGGGTTGATCGATCGTCCAATGTCCATTTTGATATCGGCTCGCAAGCAAGTCCAGTCTCCAGTCAGTGTATCGACTTCGACCTCGGCAGCCGAAACACCCTGCGTGAAATAGAAGAACATTTGGCCTTCGTTCGGCCCCCATGTGTATCCAATATCTGGAGTCTTGTAGAAGCCGTTTGCTGACAGATTCACACGATCGAAATAAGCAGCGCTGGCAAGCTTCTTCATCGGTGCGTCTTTGCCAAATTTCTCCCTGTAAGGGGCTAATCGAGAATTGATCTGCGCGCATGCGTTGAAGATGGCATAGCCGTTGAGATCTGACGATGCAGACGCAGCTGTAGAAGAAGTGTTTGCAACGGTATTAGTTGCAGTCTCGGAGATGTAAACGTCGGAGAGGGGAACACCCAAAGCTTCCGCAGCAATCATCGTCATCTTAGTATGTAAGCCCTGCCCCATCTCCGTACCACCATGAGCAACAAGAACGGATCCATCGTGGTAGATATGGACCAGCGCACCGGCTTGATTGAGGAAGAGGGCCGTGAAAGAGATACCGAACTTGGTGGGAATAAGAGCAAGACCTCGCTTCTTCCACTTGTGCGTGGCGTTGAACTTGGTGATAGCTTCTCGTCGCTCAGCGTATTTCGATTCATCCTGAACCTGCTTGTACATGATCGGCACGTGCCAGTCCTTGAGGCTCTGATTGAAATGCGTTTCCTCAAGAGGCTTGTAGAAATTAATCTCCCGCAACTTCTCGACTGGGATATCAAGACGATCTGCAATTTCTTCCATATAAGACTCTGCAATGAACATCCCTTGAGGGCCACCAAAGCCTCTAAAGGCGGTATTGGACATTGTGTTGGTCTTGCAAATTCTTCCTCGAACATGGACACTGGGGATGAGATAGCAGCCATCGCTGTGTGACAGTGACCTGTCAACAACGGCAGCACTCAGATCTTGAGACCAGCCGCCATTGCAGAAGACATCTGCATCGAGAGCTTGGAGCTTTCCATCCTTGTTGACTCCCACTTTCCAACGAGCAAGGAACGGATGTCTTTGACCAGACGTAACCATATCTTCATCTCGATTCAGCATGCAGCGGACTGGACGACCTGTTCTCTTTGCCGCAAGAGCTACGATACCCGTCAATTGGATTGAGCGAGTTTCTTTGCCACCAAATCCGCCACCTAGACGCTTAACTTTGGAGACAACTTTATTGGCAGCAACATCGCAGACTTGCGCAACGTACGCCTGACTGTTGAGCGTTAGCAATTGCAGCTCTCATAGCCCACACGATACTCACGTCTCAGTGGGGTTTTGGGTACTAGAATAGATCTCCATCTCTCCATCTTCAGGCTTGGGAACTGCAACACATGCATTGGTCTCCAGGTAGAAATGTTCCTGGCCGCCCATTCTAGCAACGCCAGTGAAAACATGATCCGAATTCTTGAATGCTTCCTCTGTGTCTCCTTTCTTGATATACCTATAGTGCTCAAAGTAACTCTCTTTCTCAATTGCTTCCTCGATGGTGAAGATTGCAGGCAGCTCTTCGTAGTCAACTTTTACTGCTCTTGCTCCAGCTGCAGCGTGTTGTGCACTGTCAGCCAAAATAATACCAATTGGCTGTCCGGCTGTGAAGACCTCGTTGACCGCAAAGAAGACTTCATCGCAAACAGGGGCTCCCCACCAATTTGCTTCTGGTGACGGCATATCTGTATGATCAACCCATTGAACAACTCCTGGAAGTTCCATTGCTGGCGAGTAGTCTACAGACAGAATCTGGGCACGTGCTTTGGTTGAAAGCACAAGGCAACCGAACAACTCGTTCTTTTGAACCGGGATATCATCAGTGTACTGAGCTTCACCACATGTCTGCTTTAACGCAGCCACATGGGGATTTGCCTTTCCAAGAATGTTTTGCTGGTAGGCGATTGTCGAATCGGTGTCTTCTTTTCCAGTGGATATCACTCTTTCGATCTCCGGAACAACCTCAGTATCAATGTCCACTTCCCTAACTTCAAGCTTAGAAAGAACTTCATGGTAGAAGCGGTAGAAGAATCCAAGGGCAAGAGACTTTCTGTACGTAGCCATGCCACCGGGTACACCGAATCTGAGATCAAAGCCTTGCTCTAAGGCATTCATAGCACCTTCCAGCGTAGCGGGATCGGTGAAACTCTTGCCTACGAGGTAGGCATTGGCGGTCTTGGCCGCAACGGTCGTTGGAGCCATACCCCCGTAAACAAGATCTACACTCTCTACAGTGTTGGACGTATTGAGGGACATTCTGAAGGCAGCGTTGACAATCGCAATGTCATCGTCTTTCCTCTTCGACTGTTTGTATGCCTGAAAGAACTCGCCTTTCTCGCTGGTGACCGGAATTCGGATACTAGCGATAATGGCATCTGGTGGAAGAGCTGTCATTCGATAGCCTTTGAAGAATTGAGACATCGGAATCTCTGTCTCCTTGTCCAGAGATTTGGCCACCAATATGGCATTTGACGCCACAAAGACTGGATTGAGATCTGAAATGGGAGAAGCGGTGGCTAGGTTACCAGCAGGAGTGCCAACATTTCTGATCTGGCGACCTGCGAAGTACCTGAGCTGCTTATAAACTGCAGCAAACACTTGGCCTCGAACTGGACCATAGTGCTCAACCGCCTTCAACGCAATCGACTCCAAATCGGTAAGAATGACGTTTCCGCCAATCTCTAGGTGATCTGCCTTGAATGAGAACTGTCGAAGTTCGGGGATATCGCCTACGAAGACCGAGGCAGTGTACTGCATGGCCTTGAATTTGATCTCAATTTGTGTCTCTGTGGATCCTCCGATGATTTTGGCCGAAGGGTAAACACTCTTTATTTCCAAGAGCTGTTCCATTGTGACTGGACGGTACCATCTCTTCCTCTTGTTCCCAAATGCCAATGGCTTGAATGAATACTTGGTAAGAGCAGGGGGAAAGATAAGTTCCGTGTCGGGGTTATATTCAATGAACCCAGGTGGGGTGAATCGTTTGATAGGTTGGTCGTCCTTGAATCCGTTGCCTTTGCAGCACCCCCCAGAACCGCCTCCATTTTCCATGCAACATCCACCGCCCCCATTGGCTTTAGCCTTGCCACATGACTTCTCTGCACTGAACGTTTGGGCAGCGTCGAGGATCGGCCGATAACCTGTACACCTGCAGAGATTGCCGTCAAATGCCTCTTCCACGGCATGTTCGGAAGGACTTGAGTCATTTCTGAGGAGAGCATAAAGGCTCATCACTATTCCAGGTGTGCAGAATCCACACTGGCTTCCATTGCTCTTTGCAATCCTCTCCTGGGTAGGATGTGGCTTCTTGACATTTCCAATTCCCTCGATTGTGATGACATGCTTTCCATCCACGCTGACCAACGGTGCCAGACATGCGTTGACGCTTGCATGATATATCTTCTTCGTTGTTGGATTGTATTGAGAAACCACTACTGTACAAGCTCCGCAGCCTCCTTCAGCGCAGCCAAGCTTCGTCCCAGTGAGGCCAATTCCTCGAAGGTATTCAAGGAGAGTTATCTCCGGATCGATATCGTCTAGCACAACGCGTGTGCCATTGAGGTAGAACCGTAGGGTATCATCGTAAGTGGTCGTGACAGAAGAGAGACTGTGTGTGGCACTGTTCGAGACGGCTGGCTGGGGTTCGGGTGAGATTGCAATGGGTGCCATGTTGATTTGTTGAACAAGGTTTGTATTCGAAGTCGGTTGCTCCGGAAGCTTCACTATCTAGTGAGCTAGAAGGGTTTCACAGGTGGCAGCGATAGTTCACCAGTCAACACAGTTCGAGGATTGTTAGCATTGAGGCGATCCATGAGAGATGGGGAAGAGGAAGAGAGAGTAGAAGAAGATATTTCTTCTTCAAGCACAAGACCCCACGACTTAATGTCACGGCCGGCCGCGTGTTATCTCAGCCAGTCCCAGGAGCTCTTTCCGATGGAGCTCTCCGATAGCCTCTTGCCGGCGGTGACGGCCAATGCACGTTAGATGCGGGGCTGGACGATCCCTGCAATGCAGCAGGGACAAATGCTGGGAGACTCCCGTTGCTGGAACCTCTTCAGCAGCGCAATTGCCTGTATCTTCGTCACATGTTGGGAGTCTCGAACTACAGTATGCAAGCTCTACCGACAAGAAAAGAGTCCCTGGGTCAGATCTGAAATCAGACTTTCATGAGATCCTGATTCAAGCTGCAACAGGGGATGGTTTTGCCACGGGACGTAGCCAGGACCAGCTTTCGGGCGACTCCGATGCCCAGACCCTGGCCAATCAAGTCGACTCTTTCAAGGTCCCCATAAAAACAAACGACGTCTTTCAATGCAAGAATCTATGGGGAAAGATCTTTTGATTTTCAATTCTGGGTGATGGACTGCTTGGGCCGCAATCGCAAATAGAAGTAGTGTCTCCTTCGACTTAGTGTCACTGTCTTATCAACCGCCAAGAGAAATGTCTGCTCCAATTGTGTTCTGTTCTCTCGTTCATTCCGCGCCACGTCCTCGAGCCAATCATGTGTCTCCTTTTCTATACTATCCCCCCCCTTGAATACTTACAGTGGGTCCTTTAGTAACGCCACCCTGAAACCTCGTTTATAACCCCCAACTAGGAAATATCAGGTGCTCTCCAGAATCGCTATTGGCTATACACCCTTGAGTTGGTCAGTGCAGGAGTGGTGTTATCCCAGGACCCACTGTAAGTATTCAAGGGGGGGGATAGTAACAGGCTGAAAGACCTTGGCATCAGCTCAACCCCCAGCCCCCAATGCAACACAGGCAGAGTTCTCTAACGTCGTCAACTTCTCATCTCAACGAATGGTATCTTCAACAGAGTACACACAAATCGCCGTTGTACAGCCAGTTCAAGCACAATGGCTCTGCAGCTAGGGGATGCAAAGCTCACTAAATTGGGGCTCATGATGCCTACCACCAATATCGACAGGCGGAACAGTGAGAGGGTAGTGCCCATGAAAGTGCTCTGCCTCGGACAAGGGAGAACTGGCACTGCTTGTATGCTTCATACTTCCCCTGACGATGAAGAATGCTGATAGTGAGCAGCATTGCGAACAGCGTTAATGCACCTCGGCATCAGAGATGTCTACCACATGGTGACGGTTGTTGATGAGAACCCCTCAGATGTTTCGATGTGGGTTGAAGCAATCGACGCAAAATACAAGGGAATCGGAAAGCCGTATGGAAAGGAGGAATTCGACAAGCTGCTCGGCCATTGCATGGTACACTGAACCCCTCCTACCGCTTCCTCAGGTGTGTACTAAACATCCTAGGCTGTGTCTGACTTTCCCTGCATTATGTTCAACGAGGAACTCGTTGCAGCCTATCCCGATGCCAAGATCCTCCTCACTGTCCGTGACGATGTGGAGTCTTGGTATAAGTCCGTGATGAATACACTTTGGACTGGCAACTTCATGTTCGGCCGTCCAACCACCATTCTCCAAACGATCGTACAAAGCGTCGTTCCCAGGCCCAGCCCTTGGCCAGTCTTGCAGCGACTTTACCGCCTCACGCCCTTAGGGAATTTCCCTGCGGAGGGACGAGATTGGTATAAATCATACAATGAGAACGTACGGAAGTTGGCAGAAGGAAAGCAGTTCTTGGAATACAATGTTAAGGAGGGATGGGGTCCGTTGTGCAAATTTCTGGAGGTTGAGGAGCCTGACATGCCGTTCCCGAGAGTCAATGATACCAAGGCGTGGCAGGACTACGTCAAGAAGACCAATATGCAATCTCTGCTTGAACTTTTGGGCAAAGCTGGGAAGGTTGTCATACCACTCGCTATGGGAAGTTTCGCCCTGTGGTACATGAGAACAAAACTATGACGTTCTGCACGGCGTTTCCCCTTTATGTATCACAGCGTTCACGAAGTGGAATCATCTCTGCAATCGAGAGGAGCTTTTTGAAATACGAAAGTTTTGAATTGGCCGCATTACCCAATGTTAACTCTCCTCATTCTACCTGTTCCTACCATTTACCAAGCTCTACCAATGCCAGTCTTACAATCGCTCTGTCGATGTTACCGCTGAACTCTGTGCTGAACCTCCTTGATCGCTCACTGATTCATTCCCTTCCGCCTCCTTCTCGTTCTCCACTGCAGCCGCCGGCGGTCTCTCAAAAATAACCTTGTGGATCTTGATATTCGCTACATGAACAATCGCTGTCATGTGTCGCAAACTCGGTATGCCAGGAGGGAAGACCAGGTAGAGATTCGACTGCTGAGTCTCATCCGGTCGGAACTTATCATGGTAGCCTTTCTTGCCAGCTACATGCAGTCCTCGGAATATACGCTTGTGAACTTTCCTTGACATCTTGGCAACCACATTCGGGATACCTGTTATCTCACCAAGATCATCGAGAGGCTCATATCCTAGACTGAGATACGAGATCTTCGCCGTATTCAAAAGAGCCATTGCCCCGTATAAAAGGAGGTCCGTAATCCCTTTTGGTGCTCCAGGGGTTGCGATACACGGATCGAGGTGGTACCCTTTGTTCGCACCAAGAATTCGGAGAGCTGCAAATCCGTTCGGCATGCCACTCCGGTCTTGGGTGTAGATATAAGTCATCAGCTCGGGCAAGGCAAACGGATCATAAACGGTAATGTATGCTTGATTTCGATCCTTTAATCCGTTTCGGTGTCCTCGCCATTCTTCATAAACATTGACGAGTTGTTGTTGCAAGCGCGGATTCTTGCCAAGCCGGGGTGTGTAGACTTCGAGCGTGATCCCCTCTTTCTTCGGATCCAAGAGATTCTTTGTTGTCCTTACGATGGACTTTCCAGCAGTTCCTTGCAAGACGGGATTCGTTATGGGGTTGAGGACTCGTTCGGTTGCAAAACACATCGTCGTCCAGTTCTCCTTTCTCGCATACGCGACGAATGTCTGTCCAGCGGCTAGGAAGGCAATTCCTAGCCCTTGCTTCTTCCTGTACTTCTCGAACTCGCACAGGACCTGGGGAAACAGACTAGGGTCGCAGAGCGGATCTCCGCCCACAATGGCGATCTTGTCTTTGACCTTGTAATACAGCGCTGCTTTCCGATCCTCGGTGATGAAGAAGGTATATGATTTATCGAGAATGCCCATGTGAGAGACCCGGCCGTACCGTCCGATCAGCTCTTCGAGTGCCGAGAGTGCTGCAAAGTCATCCAGATCGAAGATATTTCTCGGATTCTTTGGACGAACAATGTCAACAGCATCGAGGTTCAATGCGTCGATCTCGCCTGAGATGACAATCTCTGCTTGTTCCTGGATCGCGGTAGCTGTGACGATTGTGGTGGTCGAGGTTCCATTCTGGGCTGTTGATGCTTTGACAAAGGTCACCCTGTCGACGAGATTCATGGATTCTTCGAGCGATCTCGAGTCTTTGAGCAATCCATCTGCAAGGTCACTCCCCAGCTTCTGCGAGAAAGTTTGTTTGGATATCACAGCTTTGGCAGCTTTAGCGGCTCCATTCGCTGCATTTGCACCAGCTCTCTTCTTTGTAGCATTGGCCTTGTTCTTCTTGCCATTTGTACTCTGCTGCTCGACGGGCAATTGCTCTGTGCTATTGGATGGGTTCGCCATGCTGAACGAAACTTTTCGATGAGAGTTGAGGATGGAAATGAAGAAGAGAAAAACTTTTGGACGGCATTTTGAAGGTACAGTACTTGTCAGGCACGTATTATTATTTCAAAGAGGAGGCTGAGTCCAAGCTGGAAAGACGGAATACTACTTGAGGAAGCTCAGGCCGTCCTAAGCTGTTTCGGCCTCACCTACCACGCAGCTTAGGCCAATACATGCCATGCCGCCTTTCAACCAAATCGGTTGAATACTCATTCCGCAGGAGGAAATGCTGACGATGAGCTCGTACTTCGAGCAGTGCTTACATAGCTTGCGAAGTCATACGCGAACTGACCTACCAGAGTGATGAGATTTGTGCGAGTTGACGTGGTACTGCGCAAACGTCAGCGTAAACGAGGTGGTTGTCTCTGGTGCCTTGGGGAGCAAATTATATCACGTGACCTAAACTACCCGACCTCGGGAATACCGAATTTGCCGTTGCACCAATCCAATGGGGTCTCTGTCCTGGACCTTTAACGGGCCCATCGACCTCACCAACACCTCAGTTTTGAAGATGGAAAAACTCCGGCTCATACATATCACGTGTGAAATGAGAACAAAGGAGGTCTTTATTCCATGCCAAGCCCTCGGCCTCCTTCCGAAGTTCCGAGCCTATTTTGCACGGCTCGGCAGGAATCTGGTGTGAATCCAATAAAAACAACCCCGCCGCTCCATTCTGCTTCGCAGACGGAAAACATTTTTTCTCCTCCATATGATTTCACTATCGCAGGCGAGCGCGATAGCCAAAGTCTTGATCCAGATTAATCTTGCTGTCCTCACCATGCCTCATGCAGAGGCACCACCTTCACCAACAAATGGAGACAGAGAATCAAAGGATGTCTGCTCATGTCCCACCCCTTGTTCTCCAGAATTGGTTGCGATGCTGTTGGAGGTGTCATATCTCTACCTGAATGGCTCCCCGCTCTCCCCGCAGGAAGTTTAGATGTTCGTCAATACTTGTATCCTCGTCTTTAGCGGTCTTTCCCAAAGAGGGCTCTTGCGACGTTTGCCCCTCAGTGGCGGGTGGGGAGTGCTGTGTTCAGGTGTTGGAGTTGGGCAATGTGCCGCAAGACCGCTCTGTCGGTTGCTCTTTTCGGGATGCGGCCCTCGCATGCGCCTTATTGTCCGCATGTGCTCGAAAACTGTTTGTTCGTGGAGTTGGCGTCCAGTTTGCTTGCCAAGTGAGTGTGGCCTGTTCTCGTGTGTTATAACTGCTTGGCTTGGAGGGAGTCCTCGATCCTATATTCTGGCAAACGTGTTGGAGAAGGGCTGCCTCGGAACTTACCCGAAGTTGAGAGGCACTTGGCTGCACGAATTTTAAGAATTATCTTTGATCCCAGTCAAGTTGCCCCGTCTCCAGCGGTCTCGAGCCTCTACTTTCCTGGGACGCGATCTGCAGCGTCAGGATATCCCCTTGCAAAGCCTGTTCTCGTCTCCAAGTGGATCAAACGAGCAAGGGATGACCTCCACTAGCGGCATCCTTTCGGCCACAGATCGATATTCCTCCAACCTATCCTAACTTTTAACTTAATCGGGCCCCCCGGAATAGAGGATTCCACCTTGGCGTGTTGGTTGTGGGATACAGGCTGATGTTCGCTGAATTTATGCGGGGATGACACCCCTGGAGGAATACGAATTAGGAACCCCAGATTCAAACTCTCGGAAGAGGCAATGACTACATACATGTCGCGGCCGTGCTGCGCCTGCAAGGCCAACACTGTTATCTTCATTACCATCTCCGAAAACTCCCAAAAGTTATCGTCGTCGATGAAGATGAAATATGGCAATCTACGCTCATGAGATCGCTCACGGCGATCCGGTGTTGACCCGGATTGTTGACGGGGATAACGTACCTTGGTACAAAAAGAGGAATCTCAGAACGCTCTATTTGTTACTTTTCCCTGCCTGTATGGGAATAGAAATGACCTCCGGATTCGATTCTCAACTGATCAACACATTACAATTCGCTCCTCCTTTCTTGCACTGTAGGTCCGCACGTAGTGGGGCCATTTGAATCGTGTCTAACACTCATAGACTTCGGAAATGGATATAGAGATCCAACTACGCACGAATATTCGATCAAGCCTGCTCTTCTCGGTATCATCGGTGCTTCCTATAGCCTGGGTGGTATCTGCGCAGTTCCACTTGCTCCTAGTGCCAATCAATGGTTTGGAAGACGATGGTCTATCATTACGGGCTCTCTCACCATGATGTGTGGCGGAGTCATACAGGGTTGTGCTCAAAATAGCGAGTGCTCTTGTTTTCTTTTCAATTTGATTGACTGACAAATGGTAGCGGCGATGTATATTGTAGCTCGAATGATATTGGGATTCGGCATCGTCTTCTGTATCGTTTCCGGATCTGCAATGATTGGAGAGCTTGCTTACCCGAAAGAGCGTGCTATCGTGACCTCCTTGTTCAATTCGTCTTACTTTATCGGAGCAGTAGTAGCATCGGCTGTTTCTCTAAAGACAGCTGAGTTGACTACTACCTGGGCATGGCGCATCCCGTCCGTGCTTCAAATATTTCCGTCACTTTTCCAGCTCATTTTCGTCTTGTAAGTCACTCGGACTTCTACTCATAACACCAACTAATACCTGCCAGCATGCTGCCTGAGAGTCCTAGATATCTCATCAGCAAAGATCGAGATGATGAAGCACTTGAAATTCTCGTGAAATATCACGCTGAGGGCGACCGAGATTCTCTCTTTGTTCGTGCTGAGATGGCCCAGATCAGGACCACCATCAAAACTGAGCTGGAGTATGCCAGACAATCTTGGTGGGGCATGCTGAAAACATCCGGCATGCGAAAACGTGTTTACATTGCCGCCATGATTGGATTGTTTACTCAGTGGAGCGGCAATACCTTGCTCAGCTATTATCTTTCTGATATATTAAGTATGATGGGTTGGACCAGCGTTCACGCCAAGACGAGGATCAATAGTAAGTTCTCCAAACTCGCCTTACAGACCCACCCATCTGACTTTGGGCACCCCAGTTTCTCAAAATTGCTGGGCTCTCATCAACGGGACGATTGCTTCACTCATCGTCACGAGATTCCCACGCCGAAGAATGTTTCTCATCAGTCTTGGTGGCATGCTTTTAGTCTACATCGGCCTTACCACGTCGATTGAGCAATTCATGTCCGCCAAGGCTCATGGCAAAGGTGGACGAGCCGCCTCTATTCTAGCCTTGTTCTTCATATTTGCCCATTCTCCAATGTACAACATTGGTAATAACGCTCTCACATACAGTACGTATAGCCTTGCGCGGATGTCTTCAAGGGTAAAGGCTAATTCTATTCTATTCTAGCCTACCTAGTAGAACTCTTCCCATTTGCGGAAAGAGCTCGTGGTATCTCCGTCGAGCAATTCTTCGGGCGTGCTGCCGGATTCTTCTCGACGTAAGTAGTTTCCTCAGAAGTTCTGATGTTCTTGCTCTAATCTGAAATCACAGATACGTGAATCCGATAGCTCTCAAAGCCATAACATGGAAATATTTCGCCGTCTACGTGGGTTGGATTGCAGTAGAAGCTACCTGCGTATACTTCTTCTACCCCGAGACTCATGGAAGAACCCTGGAAGAACTTTCATTCTGTAAGTATTTACTTGGGCGTCTTCGGACGGTTTTCCCTTCTTACGGGTAGCTAACAAGCGCAACAGTGTTCGAAGACAGATCGCTGGCCGATAACGTCGCCCGGGCCGTCGAGAAGCAATTATATTACGACGAGCGGCCTGGAAAGCAGGCAGTCACGCACTTGGAAGAAAGCATTCCCTATAAGCGGTTTTCTCCTCATTCTCCTTAGGAAAACCGCGCTCGCGCTTTCATTGGATGCCGCTTCGTTTCAAGACGGATCTTCAATGAAAAATGGTTTCTCGATCATATCATGTGGGGTAAATGAGTATTTGTCCTTAGGTGCTGGTAAAATGATATTCATGATTCATCTAATGCTATGCCAAATACAATTTGTGCTCTTGGCGTATCACTTTCTGTCCCACTCAATATAACCCCTCTAGCAACATTCCCGGATCTGCTTCTGCACCCAACATCCAAAGACGAAGTCCAACAATTTGCCACGAGATTGAAGCAACCCATGTAATCTCGAAGCATAGCTTTCTCCTTTTCTCCAGGGTCTTCGGGACCTCGGTCGGTAGCTGCGTCCGAACGACTCTATTCGTTTGGTAATGTACGGCATGCATAACAAACCTGGCTCTTGCACATGCATCTAATGATGACAGTGCTTTGTTTCAACTCCCGTCCCCTAGAAACCCTAGTAACTCTGAAATCATCAGCAAGTAATCTCCTGATCGAAGAATTTGCAGGAAGCTTGTTTGATACCTTGGCGCTGACAGCATTTTTGTGATTGAATGGATTGGGCAAATCTCACCACGCATAATAAGAGACCCTGCGCAATTGTAACTCCTTCCCCATAGTTGTAGTTGAGATTGCCAGTGGCGGCTGGTTTATTTCCGTAAGCATACAACTAAATGCCTTCGCTAATGTCCAATAAGGACTTGTTCTGACACATTTTAAGGGAAGCACTTCACATCAGGCGACATTATACGTCCGTAAAGTAAGAATCATCCCTTCTCCGTGGAGAAGTACACCCTCAAGAGAACTTTCCGGGTCAAGAAATTTGCCAAATCAGGTTGCGCATGTAGAGGAGAAAGCACATTGCATCGTGCACCGCAGACCCCTCCATCTCCATGTTCAACGCCTCACGCCGGAATGCCGGACTATAAAGTCCATCACAGATTTCCCCTTTTCTTTCCCTTTCCCATCTCATATCTTTCTTCTAAAACATTATAGTTTCAAAACCGTGGTCTTCGTACCATTAAAATTCAAAAGCCATGTCTGCCTCAACGTGGTGTAAGTCCTTCCCACTCTTTCAAACCTCGATCCGGAAGGCGGGACTGAGTTATCGAGCAGCACCACCTAAGTTCCCGTTTGCTCGCCCTGAAGGAGCGGTTCCAGCTCTCGAGTATGCACGTCTACGAGCCAGTGATCCTGTCTCGCAGGTTGAGCTGTGGGATGGTAGTCTTGCTTGGCTGGTTATTAAGCATAAGGATATGTGCAGCGTGTTGACTGATAATCGACTTTCGAAGGTTTGACCACACTCAACCCCAATTACACAATTGGAAAATCACTGATACCCGAAAAGGAACGAACTCGACCAGGCTTCCCAGAACTTTCTGCCGGTGGGAAGCTCGCTGCGAAGAACAAGCCAACATTCGTAGACATGGACCCGCCTGCTCATATGCAGCAACGAAGCATGGTGGAGTCACTCTTCACCAAAGCGCACATCGATAGCATGCGTCCACAAATCCAGAAGACTGTGGATTCCCTCTTGGATGAGATGATCAAGAGAGGAGGGTCCGAACCAGTTGACCTCGTCGAGAAATTCGCTCTGCCTGTCCCTTCATATGTATTTTCTCTCTTTCCTACTTCAAACTCCTGCTGACATATTCCAGACCATCTACAGCGTTCTCGGCGTGCCTCTCTCCGACCTGCCAACCCTTACCAACTTCGCAGCTATCCGTAGCAACGGCTCAGCAACGGCGACCGAAGCATCAAACGCCAACGATGAACTGCTCAAATACATGGCGGGTCTTGTCGACAAGCGGCTTTCTGCTCCAAAGGAGGATCTCATCAGTCTCCTCGTGAGTGAACAGCTCAAGCCTGGTCATTTGACCAAAGACGACGTTGTGCAAATTGCTTTCTTGCTCCTGGTGGCTGGTAATGCCACGATGGTGAATATGATTAACCTTGGTGTTGTCACAATCCTCCAAAATCCGGACCAACTTGAAGATATGAAGAAAGAGCCCCTGGAGTGGGCTCCAAAGTTTGTGGAAGAGTTGTGTCGGTACCATACTGCGTCAGCACTGGCGACGAAGAGAGTTGCGAAAGAGGATGTGGTGATTGGTGGGAAGGCTATCAAGAAAGGAGAGGGCATTATTGCTGCCACGCAGAGTGGAAATAGAGATGAGGATGTGTTCCTGGATCCTGACGTCTTTGATATGAAGAGAGCAAGAGGAAAGGAAGAAGCGTTGGGGTATGGGTGGGGTGAGCATAGGTGTGTGGCTGAGTGGCTGGCTAGGGCTGAGCTGGAGATAGTGTTTGGTGAGTAGCTCAGGCGTGATCTTGTTATGTTGTATGCTGACACTCGTGCCTATAGCCACGCTGTGGCAGAAGCTTCCAAAGTTGAAGTTGGCGATCCCTTTCGAGAAAGTCAAATATTCGCCACCGACTAAGGATGTTGGTATCATTGACCTCCCTGTTGTATTCTGATGCGCCCTTCTGAGAAACAGCTCGCCACTTGTTACATGAAAAAAATATATAAAAATAAAAATCGAGAAACAAAGGTAATTGGGCATATTTGCAGAATCTAAGTATAACCATAATAAAAGGACTCTCCTCACATCCTCTAACTATATCCTTAAATCTTTCAAAACCATGAACACAGTCACTATGGGGATCTAGAACCTTATATTCACAACTTTGTTCGCTTGAACAAAACTTCATGCCTCTGCTTTTGTCACTCGGTTGTGGGAGTGACATATTATGCTTCAGTTCCACGTCCCGCTCAAAAATAGTATCAAACAACTCCATGTTGTACCGTCGAAATGTCGTTGCGAGCGTCAGAAATAGCTCTGACTTGGCAAGGCTTCACGGCCAATATCAGCCATCAAAACTACAACAGATTCCGGGACAATGCACTTGATACCAATTTGCTGTCTTGAACTCTTTGGGAAAGACACAAGATATCTTACTATCGCAGTAGAAGTTAGGGCCGGTACACATACAGCTATGACTAGTATTGAGTGTGTATGTCCAGAAACTTAACTTTCGCCATGTTTACGACTGGAGAACTCTTAGCAACAGAATTGCTTATTTGGATATATTAAACCCGCTGGAAAGTCGACCCACGTGATTTCAATTTATCACCCGGAGCAACGCTTCAATCAAGGTACTCGACAACTCTGGTTTGTATTGCTTTTCTGGCGATGAGATGATATTCATGCGCCGATCTTACTTCTTGGAGCTGAATATTTTTCATCTGCACAGGATCTTTCAAACTATTTTTTAAGGCTTTGCCACCAATTTCAAAAAGGAAACATTCATCAGATAACGATCGCATTATGTAGCATCAACGCAAGTCTTCAAGACCTGCTGTCAATTGCGGTGATGCTTTCTCTTCGGCGATGCAGGATTACAAGCCATTCGGACCTCATTTGATGCACGGAACCTGGAAGGCCTCAAATCACTCGAGACGTCCAGCATCTGGCAGGACGAGAAGTGATTGCTCAAGGCATTCAGGATATTCGCGGTTGGAAAGCATCTCCTTCGTTGTGCGAAGACAACATGAACCTCGATGATTTGTCTTGCTGTCAAGGAAAGTTTCTTGGGGACCAAGCTAAATGCAAGAAAATGGCAGGTAAATGGCAGCAGGTAAGCACGCAAATAGCAGCAGATAAATGGCATTTGCCCATCGAGTCCCTTTGGGACGAACTGAGGATCAAAGCAAGCAAAACGAATGCATAGAGGGATCGCATTGCAGTATTCTGCATTGTAACCCATTCCTCTATGTGGACAGAAGCAACGATTTCCAACTCCAAACAATCCTCAATGCAACAAAAATGCCAACCAAGTCTATGGTATCTCTCTAACTCATCCAATGCACCGAGAAACAAGGAGACAGCGTGCACTGCGTTGCCGTCTCGTCGTCAAATCTAATGATCGCTCCAAATATCCTGATGCTGCAGATGAAAGGTCGCTGAAATGCTGAACAGAACGATCTCGAACTGGAGTGCCTTCTTCTCGGCCGTTGTGTGCCATCCATTCTATTCATTACCATTCTCCGCCGTATCAGCTCCTTTCTCCTCAAGCACTTCCCAGCTCCGGTGTAGGCATTGCCCTTTTTGCTTTCGTAGAGCCCACGGTTCCTGCAATAGTCCCTAATCCAATTATCCCAGCCGCCGGTGTAGCACCCAGACTCCAGGTCCCTAGCGCAGTCGAAGCAAAAGTCTGTGTGAAGACAACCCACGATACGCTCGTCACGGTCCCAACAGTGTACAAGCTTCCCCACGTCCCAACTGTCGGAGATTGTGATGCAGCCAAGGTTGTAGCAACCCTTCCAGCGGCGACAGCTTGCGGATCTGCTGTTGTGAAAGAGAGAAGAGCGATGAGTGGGAGGAGAAACTGGACGTGGGGTTGCATGGCCGAATTTATCGGCGAGGCACAGGTCTTGGCAGTGGCTGGATGCAGCTGCAAGCCGCCGGGAATAGGGAATATGATGGCTTTTTTTTTGTCGATGCTATTCGGGTGTTGCGGCGTATAAGTTAGAAGAGACTCGTTGGCTGAGGCTGTTCTCAGGACTGGGATGTTTTTGGGGTTTCGAGGGTTCGTTTTGTGCTCAATTGATCGAATTTGAGGTTTCGTGAAGGAGTGGTAGACGGATCTGGTGTTGGAAATCTGGGACGAAAGATCGGAAAGTAGTGTCTCACCTTTAAGATACCTAAGTCTTCATAAATCATAACTTTCAGAACACACCCACCCAGCCCCCTTTTTTAATTGAGTCCTCTGTCTGGTGTCCGAGTCCGGGTTTGATGGTTATTCGGGCCGACCCACATTTCACCAAGATGCTTGCGCGTCTGCTTGAATTGTTCCTCCCATGTCTGAACGAACCATTAACATCTTTCCAGATGTCTTGAATTAAATCTTTTAGTCTACTGTTCTTCATCCAACTATTCGCCAGAAAGCAGGTCCACAAATCGCTTAAAGACATTTCCAGGATCATATTTCTTCTTCAGCTCCACGAGTCTCTCATAATTCACACCATACAAGGCTTTCGGGCTCTTGTGCAAACCTATCAAATGTCAGATCGAACAGGGTGGTTTTCGTGGGATAACATACCGTCATAATTTATGTACGTCCCCACACTACTTCTGGTAGTCTCATCCATTCCCTCCTCGTTCTTTCTTCGTTGGAACTCCTTTGCAAGTTTTTTGTCTACTTTCCTACACCATGCCCAGCAAGCTTCGTCATTCTCCTCTTGGGTCCAAGTGGGCATGAGCTGTATGCTGCCATGTCTCCCACGGAACGGGAATGCGGTTGAGGTCTGTTTTTCCCTCATTGTAGCGTAAGGATTATGCATCTCGCACGCAAATATTGTTTCCAGGGCGTCCGGGATCTTCGTGACCAACTCCTCGAGGTCATCCATGATACTCTGGATGAAAGAGTGATCTAAAGGTACGATGAGACAACCTCCTGCGGTAACCTTTCTCCACTGTCGACCTGGGGCGGATCCATGAGGCATAGTTGCCTGAGAAAATGGAACCATTTGAACCAAATCGACTTTCCGGGGCAACTCCAATAAGGGTGCAAAGTACGTCTTTGCTTCTTCTTCGGAACCGTTATAAAAGACAAGCACGTGAACCTCCAGCTCACCGCTACAAGCAAATATGGCAAAGGCCATTGATGCAGTTCCATCGTTTCCCTCGGAAGTGACTTTATTGGCCATGTCAACCACGCCTTTCAGGTGGCTCGGTTCAAACATCATCATCCCAGTCCAAACCTTAGTGTTTATTTCGTGGGCCTGAAAGACAAATCTGGTTACGATGCCGAAGGCTGAGCCTGCACCCCTTATTGCCCAGAAGAGGTCCTCATTCTCTTTCTTTGAGCATGTCAAGATCCTCCCATCAGCTAGTACAACATCAGCCTCAATCAGATTATCCAGAGCCACCCCGTGAGCACTCGTCAGCCAGCCCAATCCTCCGTTTAAGGTAAAGCCGCCAACACCGACCGAGGGGATGAGACCTCCCACCACAGCAAGGCCGTGCTTTCCTGCAGCCTCATAGACCGACCCCCAGACGGTTGCACCTTCCGTCGTGACCCGCTTGCTAAGTGGGTTAACTGAGACTCCAGTCAATTTCCTGAGATCGACAATCAGTCCATCATCAACCGAGTTGCCGCGGTGATTGTGACCAGCGCCACAAACTGCAAGCTCAATGGAGTTGGCACGAGCAAAGCTAAGAATATTGGAGACATCCTGTGTTGAGACAGGATAGATCACTGCGCCCTAGTAAATATAAGTTTGCGAGCCCCCGTGGAATGGAAATGAACCTACGGCTTTGTGTTCAGCAGCGATATTCCACCTCAGCATACTCTCCTCATATTCAGGCGACCCAGGTGTGAGGATCACCAAATCCGAGAACTTCTCTTTTAATTGAGCGAGTACAGCTGGGAAAAGTCCAGACATCTTGAACTCTGTACGCTCACAGATAAGATAAAGTGTACAGAATTAGGAAGAAGAATTGAGAAACATTTGTATCTCTTTCTTCCCTTCTCTACTAATCAGTCCATCTCACGTCAGCTGCCTTCCTACCCGGAAAGCTCTTGCAGCCAATACTAAGCACGAAATTGGCTACTAAGGACGTGTATTGGTTTGGCAGGTAAGACATCCCTCACATTTTCCATGTACAAACTGAAAAGAAAGCTTGTATGTTGATGTTGACTCCGGCTTTTCAAAGTGTAAGCCCCTTTGTTTAAGCGAGACTTGACGAAATGCTTCCATCAGAGTCGATACAATCATCAATGAAACCCAATCCAATATCATGCTCACAACTCTTCTCTGAGATCGGTGCTGAGAAAGCCTGGCGGACGCTTCAATCGACGAGAGGCCAAGTTTCTCAGCGATACATAGGTGTCGGGATTTGCCGGTCGCCATCTTTCAGCTCCTCAATGTACGCATACAGAGACCCCTCTCTTTGCGACAAGAGCTTTTAACGATGCTTAAGGCTTCCGCCAACACCGAAACAGCCTTTGGCTTTCGCATCAAGCAACTGTAGCTCACGTTCACGATGCCGCACTGTCGCTTCTGCCTCGATATCCCTTTCCGGGACCTTCCCTACGAGAATGAAGAAGGTTTCCCACACCAGCCCACCCTCGATGCGCTGAGAGAATCAGCCAAATCTTGCAAGCTATGCAAGATTATTCTGTGGGCAGCAGGCTGTTACCTAACATCTCCCGGTGGAATTGTCATGTCCAAGCCATCTGAGGAGCTGCCAGATGGCCGCAAGTTCATGACACAAGTGTTTGAAGGGATGTACGATACTATGGGCGTCATGCGCGGTTTCTCCAATGGTGCAGTAGTAATGAATACGGGAAGCGCGCAGGCGGAATTGGGTGAGCCACGGTCGGTAGATCTGGATGCTCGGTTTCCACAGGGAAGCAATGTGAGACCATGGCTTTACGGAAACTGGTACAGGTCGCCCTACCGTGACAGACATCCACTCTTGGTTGGTTTGGGTATTAGATTGGGTAAAGGGGCAATGTTGGGTGAAGCGGAAGGGAATAGTGAGACAGATGTCTTTATCAAGGGGACGTATTTGTAAGTTCCCTTTCTTTTATTGGAGCGCAATCAGATTTATCTATCTCTAAGGATACACCTCAAGCGATTTATTTCTTCAATAATTGTCTTATTCTCTACTTTCCAATGTGCTGACTTACAGAAGGAGGATTCGCACGGATGAGGGTGAGTATTCATGGCAAAATTGATAGTGGCATCAATGACACACTCGTCCAGAATCAGAATTTTCTGCCATTGTCCCTGGGCGACTTCGAACTGATTTTCAGGGCTCTGAGATAGCCTTTCAACGAGTCCACAAATGGGTAGAAGAGTGCGACCGAGGCCATGACTGCGACAAAAATCACTCTTGTGACAAGAACAGAGATTCGCCAATTGTTCCGACTCGACTGCTAGAGGTAAGTGGATCAGGGGAGACAATCAGAGTCGTTCAGCTCGGAGAGCAACGAAGCCACTACTTGGCTCTAAGCCATTCTTGGGGTCTCTCGCATCGAATCACAACAACAAAATGGAACATCGTAAAGCATCGCGAAGGCATTACTGTCGCCCAGCTACCCCCAACTTTCAGGGAGGCAGTGCTCATTGCCCGTAAATTGGACATCAGCTACTTGTGGATCGACTCCCTGTGTATCATTCAGGATGACTTCTCAGATTGGGAAGTTGAAGCGTCCAGAATGGGAAACGTCTACGCTCACGCCTATCTCACAATCTCTGCACTGAGCTCAGCTGACGACGCTTCTGGCTGCTTTAGAAACGGGCGTGATATCAAATTCGCCTCGACTCACAACCCACGTATTTCATGCGATTCGTGGACCACCGGATTCACAGCTATCCCTCTAGCAGCAGGTCTAATCATAGACGGAAGGGATAACGCGGTCGAGATCCGGCGGTTTCGAGAAATGGCTATGCAGGGAGACCCAAAATCTCGCCTTTACGTAACGTGTGAATGGATGCCTCCGTCTTTGAAAGACGATCCAAAATACTATCTCGTAGGCCGGTTCGGCCGCAAAGTCGACCCATTCGAGCATGAACCGCTCAACAAGCGGGCATGGACACTGCAGGAGCGCTTATTATCACCGCGGACTCTTCACTACGGTTCACAGGAGATGTATTGGGAGTGCCAGTACTGCGTGCTCTGCGAAGACGGTGCTCTCATGACGAGGGAATTCCCCACCATGGAAAAGGTGGTGGCATCACGATATCCTAGTGGAGGAGACGAATCTCGTCACGATATTTGGCACAAACTAGTGCAGGAGTATACGGGTCGTCACCTCACGAGAGACCAAGACAAGCTGCCAGCACTATCAGGGTTGGCGAACTTGATGGCGTCGAAAACTGGAGACCGCTATATAGCGGGACTTTGGGGAAACAATATTATCAAAGATCTCTACTGGTCGGTCGAGATCAACGAGCCTTCGCATCACTGCGATGATTCAGAACACGACGCCACGATGCCGCCAGCAACAAAGGCAATCGTGAAACGCCCTGCCCAGTATCGCGCTCCGTCGTGGTCCTGGGCTGCTCTCGATGGGAAAATAGAGTACAGTCATTTAAACGAGAAGGGCATTCAAGCACGCTGTCTTGATATCCAGGTCCCACCTGCAGGGAAGGATAAATTCGGCAGAGTGCAACTCGGATGGATGATAATCGAGGTGAACCTGCAAATTTCTGTATAGTGACCCGGGTAAGAAACTAACAGATTCAGGGCCCATTGTATCTCCTTCATCAGGTTGAATGGGAGAAGGAGAGGTACAAACGGGTGTTCAAATTCACTATTTCCGTCGAATTTCAAAGTGGCACAGGAACGAAGAAGTTTGGAAGTGGTCACGCCAAATTTGACGACGAGGCGTGCTTTCCTAGTTTTGCCCTGATGTTGGATAACGAACATGCGCTCATCTTAAGGGCGAATGGCATGAGAACGTTCACGAGGATCGGAACTGTGAGTTTGGTTAGAATGAGTGAGGTCAATGATCCATCGACGAGCGCTGGTCTGGTTATGCAAGGCAAAAATGAGAGCGAGAAACTGGGGTGGTCTGTGGAGGATGAGCAGGCTGCTGAGATAGCGGACGGGTCACCGCAGATTGTTACTCTCTTCTAGGGTTCATTCTGCCAAGGTAAGCTCCGTGTGGTGATTCTGGATGATCTCTCAGCCTTTTTTTTTTGTTCGTGTCCCTTTAAGTCTGATCCTCGTTCAGCTTTCCCAATTCAGTCTTCAGTAAGGTCTTGGAGAAGACTATGAAAGTCTATACTCGTATTATTTTTCCATACTACAGCATCCCATAAAGTACACTTCTAAACGAAAGGAAGGTAAGGAGTGGGGACATAGTAGACTGCTCGTCAATCTGGATGTCTTGATTTCATAGTTTATGGCCTAAATGAGCCTCACGAAGTTCAATGAATCTGAATATCCGGTTTCTCTCTCGATCACTCTCGTGCTACCGGCGATCGGCTTGTGCCACAGCGTAGCAGGGGTTGTGGCATTCCAGGGGCTGAAGTCCAGTCCACTGAAGCCTGACTTGTACTAACCCCTGTAAAAGACACTGTCGTGTGACAACACAAATGGGTGCTCCCATCCACAATCCACTCCAGGACGATACACTTGAGAAAAGCCAGCAGATAGCCAGAATGGCCAAAATGAGAAAGCTTACTACGCGGATCCTTGGCTTGGTGAATCTACTACTGATGGCGACCTCACCATCGATTTCATGAATTCTCTACGCAGCATTTTCTTAGAGAAGGGTGAAAGAGAGCAGATTTTCACACACAAGATGAAAAACAACTCAGCAGAACTGCTGGAGTTGAGTGAGCAAGAGAAAGCGGCTTGTGTGGTGGTTTACAAACTTTTCCGTCAACCTTATTTCTCGAGAACCTAGACTATTTAAGAGCAAGTTGTACCGAACAATAACAAAAATTTCATCTGCGGCGACAGAACACTTGTCTTCTGGATTGCAGCTCTGCACGCTTACTGCTTTGACTTGGACTGGAATTACTTGCGATTGCTCCATGGCGTACAATCGGACGAAGTTACCGACTTCTCCCCGTTCTCACCGGATACATAGCTCTTGAAGACTGCTGTGATCAAGGACATGCATAGCGCTTGGTTTGACAGGTCCAGATTATTCAAAACCCCCCAAAGCACTGTATGCGGACCTCATGGTTGAATGGGTTGGTTATTACAGGTGCTTTGATATAGTATATGCTTCCCAATGGAGGCTGCCAGGCTCTGGAGGGCTATCCGGACTCGCAATGTGGGTTCCTGATGTAGGGTACCCGGTCTCCTTGTGTCTCCTTGTCTCTGGTCAGAAGTGTACATTTCAAATACGCGAACACTACCTCCGCAAAGAGTTTCTCGTTCCCCCAACAGCAGAAAACCGGATGAATGGTGAAATAATTGAGAGTGTTGGAGGAGAAGAGGAAATTGCGAGGAAGGTCACATCTGATATTTTCTAGAAATGGCCTGATGAGCCAAGCACCATGCCAGAAGGCGCGAGCGAGCCCGGGCGCTTTTTCTTGTCTGAACATAAGGAAGGACCGACTCGGTCGGAGCATCGAAGAAAGAATGGTACTTGCTTTCAGATTAAATTTCGTCGTCATAGCCAAGTGCTCGGAGCCCTTTCGCCTAACCCTGACTCGCCCCTATTTCGAGAACTCGCCCCATATTACTGTGCGCACTATCTATTAGTGGCAAGCAAATCAACCGTACGATATAGAACGAGGCGTTCTTCCTGTGAGCAAGGAATCCCTTTCATAAGGCCCATAATCCGGTATGGGAAGCTCCGGTCATGACAACTGGAGGCGAACTTGCACCACAAAAAGTCAAAATCTCAGACGAAAACTTAAACCTTGAAATTAAAACTGCCATTTAGCACCAAATTCAGCGAGTTAGCTGAACTTTCCTGCGGTCTGTCAAGTTTTGATCCCACGATTTAAGGCTATTGACATCTTGTACCAGAACCCAAACCTTAGGTTGGACGGGAATCATATGCCATCTCCCCTACAGTCTCACTATATGTAATTCAACTCGAATATGAAGTTTTTAGCTGAAAATTTAGATGTGCAAAGACTGAATTCCTTTCATATGATATTTCACATAACATTTCATATCTAGAGCATTCCCTGATACTTTTTGTTCACTATGAAGCCGGACTTCTGAAATTGATCGTCTTGAAAAGAGTTCGAAAGTTCCTGTCTGTTGGTTGAGTTATGGTCGAGGCAAAAGATGAACCCTGGGGAGTCAAGACGGCTTTACGCTGGTCACTTCACATTATCTACATACACGCACCTAGAAAGCCAGCGAAGGAGTCCGAAGATACCAATGTTCCCCTGTACCGAATATACCACAGATATTCCGAAGTCTGAAACTGTTCAAGGCAATCATGGCCGCATATTCATTTGATGATAGATCCGAAGGGGTTGTCTACCAGGTGGAACCATTGAATGAGCGCTTGTTAAACTCTTTTACTTAAACCTCCGATTCGGAGAACGAGGTACATGAAACGTAAATACCTTGTCATTCTGGCGATATCAGCCTTGTTTTCCCTCGCCAACATCGCCATCAGCGCCGCAGTAGGCATCTCCAAAAAACAAAGCTCGAATCCGGCGCCGCACCCAGGCCTCGCAGCCTCCGACCTCTCCGTCAAGAACGTCAAACAATGGAATATGCAACTCGTCTACCAAGACCTCACCTCGAGCGCCATCAACTACCGCATCTCTACCAACACAACTACTCCGCCGCCCAAGTCATCACTCTCAGCTATGTGCTAACTCAGAATATACCCTTGGCAGCAACCAGCTTCGAAAGCCCCGACAGCACAACCTTCCCTCCCGTCTTCTATATTCTCAACAGCCAAATCGTATTGGCGAACCTGACCTGTCAAGTCTTAACACCCACCAGCTGCTCTACCTTCACCAACACCGGATCTCAAACACCCTCCAAGCCCGGTTGCAGAAGACTCCTCTATTGCAGCCGTATTCCTCAGATTTAGAGTAAAAAAGGCTTTCGAATCTTCTACCGTAACACCAACCACGAAGTCACCGAACTAGCTTTAATAAACGGGACAGAACAAGATGTAGTGATAGCTTCTGCAGCTGTACAAGGCAGCAGTCTCGCAGTCGTAACCTTCAACGCTCCGGGGTACATACAAGTGGTCTACATGGACGCAAAGCAAACACAATCTTCACTGTTGAGGACATCAACGGGAACTGGCTACTACGTGCGTTTCCCCCCGTTTACTATATGATTGTACAAACCCAACTGACCAATTCAGCAACGCTTATAACAGCCCTCTAATCCTCCCACCAACCACCTCTCTAACCCTCTCCTGGGCCTTCATCCCCGACTTTTTCTACCTCTCCTTCACAACGACTCTCTCCACCATCTCGCAATTCACCGCTCACAACTTATCCCGATCTAGTTTCCCGGCCGCTATATCGTCGAACGCAACGGGAAGGACGAGCCCTGGATGGGCGAATACACCGCAGTCGAACGAAGTCTCGGGGGTAAATGGGGCGTGGACGAAAGGAATGGGTCCTGGTGCTTCGGTGGTAAGCACGGGGTGGAGCGATCAGGTTAGGTTTTCCCAGCAGGAAGGTTGGAGGGGAGGGGAAGGGGGAGATAGTGCAGAGTTCGCTCAATTCATCAAGTGGGATCTGGCAGCCTGTTGTGAGGATCTGAATATGAAGGAAGTATGGGCGGTCAGGTCGATTGTGCGGATTAGAGTTTGTTGTGTTCCCACGGGGCCTCGGTTGCGGGGTTTGAAAAAGGGGGTGATTACTCTTTCCCGGCGTTCAGTGTCTTTTTTTTTGTGCATCTGAATTCCACCTCCTTCAACACGAAGCCAGACACGAACTGTAAAAAAGGGGCAAAGCAAATATCGCATTTCAACTAACTCGATTGAACAATCATTACTCTTACTCCGCACGTGTATCTGAGACGTCGCGATGCACGCACCCGACGGCATCCCGCATCTCTCTCTCTCTCTCTCTTGCACGCCCCAAAAATCCTTCCTGCCTTCCTTCCGCATAGCCACAGCCACCAAACCACCCTCTCTCACACACGCAAGCAGAGAAAAAAAGACACAGTGTACAGTATATTCTCACGGGGAAATGCAAAGCATGCATGTACATGCCCGAGACATACTCTACATGGATCGGGGGGAGTTTTCGGTTTTTTCTTCATCTCATTCGCGACGCCCGAGTTTTTGCTTTGCAGTCGAGCCAACCAGCCGGCCGACGGAGGTTTGCGGCCTTCTCTTCTTCCCCTGTTTCGGCAGATGCCGCGTTTTGAAAAACCACCCCCAATGGGCCGTTTCTTGATACGGAACAAACAAAACGTCTTTTTTTCTTGACCTCAAATGGGAGTGACGACGAGATTGCAGTTATTAAGCGAACACACACACGCAGAGAGATGAGACTTAACTTGGCGGGTAGGTAGGGTTCGCGTGGTGGCATTCCTGTTTTTTTTTTTTTTTTGGCGTCGCACCCCCCACTCAACTTGAAAGAGTTGGGCTGAAGCTGGGGCCAACGTTTTTGTATCCAGGGAAGACTTGCCGCCCGTTGGCTTGCATCTCAACTCTTCCATCGATCGCCGGATGGGATTCTCTTATGCACTAACTGTTCGGTTGACTGCTTATCGAATCCACTTCTCGAATCTCGAACGGAGATTTTGGAGAGGAGGAAAAAAGCAAAAAGTGAGAAGCATGTAAGGTAATCATGCAAGGACCCGAAGACGGGCGAAAGAAAGGTGATGCTGATGCCTTTGAGTGTCCTCGGAATTTTGGAAGTGTGGAATGCAGTGATAGAAATCCCAATCCAGTACGGATCCGATGATGTATGTTTAATGCTTTAAATCATGATGTGCATTTGAATACAAGCAGCACTTGACTTGGGACCTCGCTTCGCAACCGAGCCCCTCCTGATGCCCCCCTTTTCCCACCACATGATCAAACCCAGAGTGCTTCCTCGCGAGCTCGCTCTCCATTCTGGCTTCCCTGGTTCCCTCTCGAGAGCAGAGATGAGATCTTGGTGTCTTAGACATGAATCTTTACTTCCGATTCTAACTACCGAGTCCACCCTCCCTATCTCAATCTAAAATAGTCAGGCTTCACCTCCGACTACCTTAAAGCTGCTAAACGGCTTCTCTTGGCATCTCGCCAATCGAATTCCCATCTCCAGATCTCCATGGAGCAATTTAAGTTAACAACAGCCGAGACAGGTGACAGCGTCGTGTATCCCAAGCCCAGAGTCCTGGGCTGTTCCCACCTTTTGAAATTCTGGGTGTACGACTTGGTGCGACAACCGGTAGTCATGCTCCTGACGTGGAAAAGAATCTCACTGGGCAGGAGAGCGAGATTCCTTCCCTCCGACTTATTTAGGTCGGTTGCCCTAAGGATACGGTCTTCTAGCCCTTGGAACCGTTGATTCCAGAACCAGATTTCGATGGAAGTGGCCACCACCTCACCGTCGGAATGTATTTGAGATCGAGTTTCTGGGAGCAACATCAGTGGACAGTAAATTTTGATTTCTCCGACTTGTTTAGGTGAGCAGCATGCCATGCACCAAGAGCCTCCAAGTGGAGGCTTCTAGGCACTTGGAACCGAATAGAAACACTGACTTCAGAAACAGAGAATGAGATCGATGGAAGGACCCACCAACTACGGTACTCACCGAGAATAAAAGGGGTTTGGATCGGGCTGCGCGAGTTCGCTAGTCCGTCTCGTCAACTGAGCTGACCTTTCGTTCAAAACAGAGTAATATTCTAGAAAACAGAGGGAATATGGTAGGGTACAAGGACCCGCAGCTTGATCTTGTTCTGATTCGAGGAGTGTGAGATGAGATAAGCTGGCTGACAGGTAACTTCTGTCGAGGATTGCATCGAGCCAGAGTCAGCATTCAAAGAGAAAGAAAATTCGAGTTACCTGAGAGAGAATTGCGTTGAATTCTGAAGTGAGATGAGACATTTTGATGGAGTATTGAATGGACGAATGAGGAAGGATGTTATGGATTGCGGTTGAAAAGGGGGGGTGATCTTCGCTGAAAGAGGTTAACGGTCCTTTTCGTCTGTGAGCTAACTCTTAGCAGAGCTTTCAAGAATAAGAGTTAGTTTGAGGGAGCTGAGCTCCGACTAATTTTAAAACTAGGAAATATTCTAGAAGATTTTTTTAACGAATGACGACTTCGAGATCGGGGCAGAGTAAAGCGGCAAACGATGGATGCAGCCTGCTGTTTGGTCGCAGAAAGTCTTGCTTTCATTTCAATCTACTTGCTGAGATGCTTCGATATTAGGCTAGGTAATATTCTGGGAAGATGGTGTGCATGCGGGACTGGATAGGAGGCAACCAGACGTCTTCGAGAGGTACAGCATTGTTGTCCTCTCATAGATTTAGCAGTGTTCTGGAAGGTGGTTTTGATAGAGATGGGAGTGGACAGGATGTGTTCCGAGGTTTATGAGAGATGGAGCATGTGTTGTGCAGCGCGGCTGATAGTGCGACTTTTTGCAGTCCTCCAGCTCAGCCCCTGCTTGTACTGTACAGTACTGTGAACCGAGCGTCGACAAATGAGGACGTGCAAATAGAGTTTCAAACCAGCGCTTCAGGATGTTGGGGGTCAAATCAAGGGACGGAGTTCGGAAATGCATCGAAAGACTTCTTTCGGCCCTTTCCCAACGTTTTGAATACATAGCCTCCACGGCCAGAGCCAAACAGCATTGCAGATAGACCTCGCTATCGTGGGGATGCCCCTGATTTAACGGAGTCAAAGGCGAGCCGTTCACTGCAAGCCGTACCCCTTCCAATGATACAAGGGCAGAAATGAGAGCAGAAACAGCGTTTCACATGGAGATGGTAACCTTCCTGGACCTCGCTGCTCGGTAACGAATCAAGAAGGTGTCACTCTAGAGCAGACTCAGGGCTGAAGTTCCGGATCGCGCAAGCTGTCAGCAGCCCACAACAACGTCCCGAGGGCCAAAGTCTCCGAGATAGACTCGACGAATGGAATGAGGAAGACGCGAATCAAATTCCCGGCGCCTTCACACTGGGACGCGCCGATGACTTGGTGGGGGCTTGACGCCAGAATTCCATAATTTCAGGTCTCATTTCGAATCAGGCAGGCTGGCCAACAGCGGCGGATCCTCCATCCACATCAGAAAATAGGCCGAAAGATATAGGATGATCCCTACTTGCTCGCGAACGAGCAGGACAGCGCACTACTCATTGAGGGCTGAATGGCTTCATGCTGTCTGCGAAGTGTCAACATCACGGCTGATACATATCTGGACGAACAAGATCAGAGGATGCCGCCTCTGTGGTTGCCCCTTTCTTTTTGGTCGGACACTCCGTCACGACTCACGCCGGCCGCCTCTGGCTCGTCCAGACTTCGGTAAAGGTACATACTGTACATGCCTCGGGGCTCGCCTCCCACGGCTGATCTGTGATGCTCCTCCGTATGCTGATCCGTGCTGATCCTTCTAGAAGGGCGCTAGAAGGTCAGCTCAGACCCATGGCGAGCCAAGGCTGGCTGCAGCGACCGCGGGTTTTGGCAGCTGATCGGGGCAGCAGCGCCCATTTATTGGCGTAGCCGATTTCCCGGATTTCTGCTGGCGGCTGGTCGTGCCAAGGACGAGGGGGGGATGGGCGGCTCTGGGGCTAGCCTGTTTCTGCAGCGTTCCCCAGCATGCGGTGATTGGAAGCAGCCAAGTGGCCAAGCAGCCAGAGTGGAGCGCTGCACCCGGAGTGGGATGGTCTGACCGGCATGGAGGGGGCCACCGCGAGCGTGGGCTTGGGCTGTGCCGAAACATGGCCAGTGTTTGCCCGACCATCGCCCCCCCCCTTCCCCCCCTCATTCAACCAAACACGGGAGAGCAGCAATGCTGAGGGCCCATCGTCGATGCATCGATCAGTTGCTGCTGCAGGCGTTCGTCATTTCTGATGAACGGGCGACGTGATTTGCTCTTCAGCTCGACCCGTGGCCGCCTTTGGAAGGCAGGGCTCTGGGGAGGCGCAAAGCATTGGCTGGATGGCTGGATCCGGTGGGGAGAACAAAGCATGCCGCGCGCCGGGAGTCGAGACAAGGCCAAGATCATATTCCCGCCAGGGCCGCCAGACTGAAAATTGAGTTGCACCTGCAGACCTGCAGACCTGCAGACGTGCTGGACGGAGGACAGGTCTGCTCAAACTGGCTTGCCCAGTTGACAGATTGGTCGAGATGGGGCCTTCATCGCTCCATCGATGATCGCTTCACCCCTTCATCCCTTCATCATACTCTTCCAGGAGGGAGCAACGCCTCGGCCTTATTGCTGCGAGTTGTGAAGCCCCTTGATTATTGATGGTCGTGACTCGTGAACACGAACAGGCTGATGCAGCCGCGGTCTTCCCCAAATCCCGCTCCCTATCCAAATCCAGCGGGTCGGTACTGTACAGGCACGTCGAGGGAAAAGCAAAAGCTTAATGTGATGGTGTCACGAGCAGAGCAGAGCCGAGCCTGGCTGCCTGGCATAACATGGCATCGCATGGCATCGCATGGCAGTAGTTGAAGGCCTTGACACTGATATATGTAGCAACTCGGGATATACGTAGTAGATCGCATCGGAGCCCGCTTCCTGGTCCAGGCCATGGCCATGGGATTCAACTGTGCGCACGTGCTCGCTTGCACCAGCGGTCCAGCGCGAACAGGCCGCTCGGGCAAGCAGCGACAGACACAGCGACGGTGCGACAGTGCGACACAGGAAAGAACCCTGACCAAAAATGGCGGAATCCCTGCATCCCTGCCCAGTGGCCTCTCGTCCAATCGAGCAGCGGCGAGCTTCCCAATGCAACCTAGTCCCACCCGTGGAGGCGCACGCTAGCCGCTAGTGTGGGTGTCGCTCCCTCTGCTCGCTGGAATCCTGGGTGCTGGGTGCTGGGTGCTGGTGCGGTGCTGGTGCCGGGTGCGGGATATTGGGTTGATGGTTGATGCGTGCTTGGTGCTGCTCTCCCGCCAAGCGACAGGCAGGCCAGGCCGAACTGTTTCGCTCCTCCGTCCTCTCGCCATCATCGCATCCTGCTACCCAACGAACTCGAACTCGACCTCCACCCCGACCTCCACCTCGACCTCCACCTCGACCCATTCCACCCTCACCCTCACCCTCACCCTTAACTTTACAGCTGCATCGAAATAATAGGAGCGTCTCCCGCACGAACAGACTCGACTTCAGCATCGTCTTCCCGTGCGCAAACGCCCTTCTGCTGGAAATCGACTCGAGACAGCTTAGCACTGGCCCCACGACTCGAGGCATTATTGCTCCCTCTGTTCCCGGATCGCGAGCTCTCAGCTCTGGATTCAGCCGCGACGTTTCGTCTGGGCCTGCGAATGGACTCATAATCGCACCATCCCCCATTCTTTCTTCCTTCTGGAACTGCATCGATGATGATCCATTGATCCTCGAGGCACGGTAATACTGTAATCAAATTTTATCACCATGTTCAAGCACTTCACGTTTGCCGCTCAGGCACAACCAACCGATCAGCAAGAAGAGACGATTTCCGCCTCACCCACCGACATATCCTTCCCCTCGCCTGTATCGGCGACACGACAGTCGCCATTGCCTCCATGGAGTCCCTATCAAGAAGATACCGTCGACGGCATCATCCACAAATTCTCCCAGCAGTCACTACGTCGTGAGGACGATGAATTACCACAACCATCAGTGTGGCAAGGGCGGGACGATCCGTTACCTAGTCCAGATTTCGATATGGACGACGAGTTTACACCAGAAGAAATGTCCTATACCTCGACAACGCGTGGGATGATCAGCGTGCCCGCATCACCATATACACAATCCTTACCTGGCCTCCCTTCCCTCCCTTGCCCACAAGGCGGAACTATTGCTTGTCGTCGACTGCAACGCCAGCTCAACGTGCAGCTACAAGCTTCCAGCAGCCATATTCGTGACATCAACGCCTTGGTCGATCATATGATCGTCACCAACTCACAATGTACCCTCCACAAATCTACATCAAGGCCATACCTTTCAAGTCCGCCACCAAGCCGAGCAGGAAGAGAAGAGTTAGTCGTTGACACGACTGGGTATCAGTTCCGAGGGAGCAATATTCCTGACGAGGACGAAGGCTTCTCCGAGATTGCTGATGAGGACTGGGGTATTGAGGAAGAGATGACATTACGGCGGGCGAGTACGCCCAGTGGAATCCGAAAGTACGGTGTGATGAGATGGCGGGGGAGCGCCGAATGCGTCGCGGCTGTCAACGCTGCAGGAAGAACGAACGTCAGATCTATTCCAAGAATGAGACGGCGGAAACCTAAGAGTGTACCGGAGTAATGGAATTGTATTTTCTGTATGGAATCAGCGGAGCATCGATCAGTGGGTTGGAGCAAAATCGGGATGGGAATAGATTGGCGTTCAGAGTGTGAGCAAGAGCAATTGCTTTTAGGAATTAGGCCCATCGTGTGGATTCAGGGGCGTGGAGACACAGCAACATACGCAACAAAATGGACTGTGCCTTGGTGTAGAGTGCAGCTTACGCATGCACGATATCACGACGATATCATGAATATCGATAGCCTCGACTTGAAGAGGCTTGTATACACCCTGGATGGATCCACGGATCATCATTCAGTTTAGCATATTTACCCTCTATGATAGACGACATAATACAGTGTGCGAGCATCGATGTGGATGCTACCCTCCATACCTTCTCCGGATACCGGTGACCTCTCCTTTCATCTCCTCTCTCCTACATCACCAAGGACATTCTCTGTCTTTCACGTGATGCATTGTACCTCGGCAAGTGCCAACCATCGCTCTCGACACAAATCTTCGTTCTCATGTCCCAAGTGTGCTCGTACATCCTAGGGAAAGCTACCAGGCCCGGACTCATACATCTAGAAGTATATACTCGGATTTCTTGACTACGCTACCAGACACCTGCCTATCTATGATCTGGATGTTCCACATGTGTTCGGTTCATGCAGGCACAACGGGCTTTCTCTTCGATTTCTGCAGATCTAGAGATCGGATGGAAAGGGGTGCCTCGTCCGTTCAATAAAACGTCGGACAGACGATAATCCGAGAGAAAAATTATATTAAATAAATTAAGCAAATAACGGCATATCCGTTTCATGACAAGAACGGCAAACTTTTCCACTTTTTTCTTCTCGTTCCCTGTTTTACTAGAGTTTTTTTCATTTTTTTCATTTTTTTCATTTTATAATTTTTGTACAGTACAGTGTGTTTTTTCAGGTGTGTAGAACAATTCAGAATAGCGCGCTGCCAAATTGCTAGGATTTCACATCATGCGGGCGGGGGATGGTAAGGAACAGGAGGGTTTCGGAACAAGTCAAAAGTCCGTATTTTCATCTAGCCTTGGACATTAAAAAAAGTCAAGTTTGTGTATTTGAGTGGGATAGACTCATACGAACTTTGGTCTGGCTCGACTTCGATCATTATTTAAGTATCCCTTCACGTCCTCGAGGTTACCCGAAGGGAGTAGGAAGGGCCATTTTCGGCTTGGAGAATTCCGAGGCACTATTGAATGAAAGACGTGTATGTTTGCTACGTTGCAGAAGGGGGGACCCGACGAGCCCTTGCTTTGGTGAGGCGGAGTGAAAAGGGCAGAGAGCACGGGTTGGGACGCTCTGGTGGGAGTGCAATTCGTCGTTTGAAAGGGAATGGAGACTGGCAATTTATCGCATCTGAGGGAATGATTTTTGTCGCCAATGAAACCATCCTCTCTTTGGTTTTTGACAGCTTGGAAGAAGGCTTGCTGGCTGCTGCATGGGGGTGGTTGTTGGGGGGTATTGAAGATTGTCGTGTCAAAAGCGTGATGCTGCACGGGTTGAGCAGGTTGGACGGCCACACGCAACGAGGAGTTGTGGATCTGGCCTAAGTGGAAACGGGGATGCGAAACTCCCACAACACGCAGAGAGAACGAGTGAGTAGGTGTGAGGAGAGTACCGAGGCTTTGCTTTGCTCTGTGGATTGAACTATACCCTCGATCTCACTTATCGTGAAGCTTCCTCGTTCATATCTTCGAGTGAATTCTGGACGATGCGCCGGAATCGATCCATGAGTAAGATGTATTACTCTCTATGGTGAAAACGTCCTGGAAAGTCTTCGGCACATTATTCATTGAAGCTCCAGCTCTCAGCTAGTCTAGGTTTCCGGTTGTCAATTTGATGGATTGTGTTTTATACCTGCAATGGCTCAGGCTAGGCATTAAGATTCAATGGTGTAGTTTCGGCCGTCTCATACAGCCCGATCTCGAGGAGCCTGGTTGGCTGCTGATGACCTTCTCTGGGAGCTCGTTTTATAGCGAACTCGGCATCTAGAAGATAGATACCTTTTGCATTTTCAGTTCCTCCGATGCTCGAACTCCATGTCAAGAGCTACAAGGAAATAGTGATTGCTGATTAAAGCTGCAGCACTTGATCGACTGGGTTTCGGGGACGATGTTGAAGCTTGAAGCAGACGAGCTGGGGGTTTGTTGAGCTGCAGTTCGAGATTGCAACGAGAAGGGGTTGATTGGAGCTAGGAGCAGAATGCCCTTCAATTCACCGCACCAATCTCTCAAAAACGCCCGCTCCTCCTCCAAACCACCCCCATCCTCGCAATCACCTCCTTAGCCCAAAAGGTAGTCCTGAATATCTTGGTCGTTTATCCCCCTCATCAATCCTCGGGAACGCTTCCTCGGAAACGCGCACGGCGGGCCCCCCAGCCCTCTTGGATCGTATACTCGAGCAATTGTTCCCTGGGCACGATGGAGCGAAACGTACTCGTTATGAGCAAGGAAACCGGGCCCCGCGGAGCACAGGGCGCGAGCAAGAGGAGCCGGAGGTCCAGAGAGAGGGGGGAGGGAGAGAGAGAGGATTGAGATAAATGTGTCGAGCATCTATACGCCGCTTTCATCAACTTTTCGATTCCTGATCGAGTTGCTTTGTTTGGAGTTTGCATGCTAAGGGGATTTGGGTAAGTGGAAAAGGGGGAGGGACTGACGGGGTCGGAAAGGCACAGTACACGCCAGGACCGCCAGCTCAGGATCTCGTAGTAGGACGCCTCCATAGATGCGAGCCATTTATCAGCATTGCGCGTGTTGCGTTTGGGTAGGTGGCGAGCGTCTACGAAGAGGGCTGTTGGTCCGTCGGATGTGGCCTTTCATCAACACTGTCTCTCTCACTCAGCCAATCCCCAGAGAAGTATTTAGGCGGGAACAAAGAGAAGTCTAGAATGAGGGCAAGAAGGAGAGGGAGTCTTCTACACTGTACCTCCCAAGCACCTTATCAAGCTCCGCACGAGAGAGAGGCTTCCCCTCCCTAGAAATCGTTGTTTTGAGAGCTTCGTTCCAGCAGGACAGGTGTTTATTCTTCATTGCCTCCACAGAGGACATTTCTTTGAAACAGTCGGATTTATACCCCAGGATTTTGAGAGTAGTGCACAGCGCTTTGCATTCCATTAATCAATAAGCATCCAGTTGGTAATTTTGGGCGAGAGGTAACGAACACAGAGTTCCTGTGCGAGAGAGTCCTAGGCATAGTACTTGAGTCTCTACCGGCCTTGGATTAGAGAGGCTAGGTAACGGGTCAACGACTCTTATGTTTTGTGACACTCCGAGGAGTTGAGAAAGAGGCTTTCCCCAGGTGGTTTGGGTTAGTCTGGGGAAATATATATAGGTCTTTTGTGTCCAAAGGGAGCTTCTCTCTGGGTGGACGAGGCTGACGTGTGAAGGACTCCAATGCGAATCAGTTAATAACTGCGTGATGTGCATTCACACAAACTCGCCCGATGGGATTTGTCTGATGAAATATCTTATATGCATATTGAAGGGGCTTCGGCTGGAGCAGCATTACACCGAAAGCGTCCCACTCGCCTGTTCTAATCAAAGCCCTTTCCTTCTGATCAGTTTGGAAACAGCTCATCCGGAAGGGCATTGCAACGGCTGTGGCAGGAGAAGCGAACAAAGCAAGAAAAGAAAACCCTTAAGGGGAGGGAATGGCTTAATCGATAGCGGAGCGCATGATTGGGTGAGAGGGCTGGATGAGAATCGTTGATTACGACATCCTGAACTGCCCTCGAAGCTTCCTCGAGCGGCGAGACAGAAATAGAATGCTTCTTCGCGAGCTCTTAGAAGATGTCTCTCACGTAAAACATAACTGCAATGCTTGCCTTCCACTCCAACAGAATTTACTTTTTAAATATATATATCCTTTCAGAAAAACATTCAATGTACTTAAACTACTCTGTTGGTCAACCGTCGGTGGATGTTTTGGATACTTGAATAAGCTCACTAAAGCCGGTGTAGGAAGAGGCACAGTACATAAACGAGTTCTGCATCGTACCTGGTGCCAACATGAAGAGGCTTCGCTTCAGCACAGTTACGGCGAAGGTATCTCATTCCCCCTGGCCGGGAGCCAGGTTGTTATTGGTTGTTACAACCTCAGGCGAGGATGCGTGGACCCCCCTTTTATTGCATTCCAACTTCTAAGCGAGGATTTTACTCAGAGGGTGACACCTTGGTGACCCCTTTGCTTTGCATGCATGCAAAAGGGAACTTGTACCAATTCAGAGAAGTGAGCTCGGAATTGTAGGTTGCGAAACAAAGGGAGCAAGAACAGAAGTGAAGTTACAATTTAAAGATTCTATTGTCATACAGCTCTTCCTCAGCCAGCTATCTTGACATGCCTAGCACACGCCATGTCGAACAGGCCTTTTGTTACATAGAAGGCAATTTTTGACTCATACACCCACAAGAAGAAAAACAAACGAGAACACCGAGAATGCCAATCCATCAGCAACAGCCGTTTCCAGGTTCGTGTCAGTGGTATACCTCTATCCATGCAAGATCCAGTCTCAGCCCTCTGATTCCTTCCATACCTTGTTACGTACTTGACACTCCTTATGTACACTCCATCCGATCATTTATAGCAGACAAGCTCCGAAGAGAGAGAAAGCGACAGCCAAACCTGCAACCAAGATAGGGGTCTTGTCGAACGGGGGCTGACGGCCAGGAGCAGAGCTCTTCTTCGCAGTGCTGGTAGCAGTGACGGATCCAGAGCCAGGAGTAGCAGTTCCAGTCGAAGTTCCACCAGCGTTCTGGGATCCGGTGCCCGTGAGACCGAAACCCTTGCCTGCACCAGTCTTCATCATGTCTGCCGCAGCGGAGGGAATGGCTGGAAGAGAATCACCGCTGACGTCCCAGTTAGCGGACTTGGCAGGGCAGCCGGATGCTCCTCCTGTGGAGTTGTATCCTCCGTCTCCGGTTGGGGGAGCGGTTCCAGCCAGGGCGGTCTTGAGAGCGGCGTAATCAGCTCCTTCGGTGATCGTTCCATCAGAGTTGATGGTGACGAGGCCGTATTTGCTACCTTCCTCAGAGTACTCATAAACGAGACCACCAGAGTAGACGCTGGTCATCTCCGTGTTGTAGAGAGCAGCAACTTCCTCGAATTTACGGGTGTTGGTATTGCAACCATACTCAGAGAGGCTAGGTAACAATTAGCTCACGAGTTCCGAGACTGGAGGTGGATGACTTACAAGATTGGGAGGCCATAGCCGGTGAAGTTCTTAACTTTCTGCTCCCATCCGGAAATCTGGAATGAAGAAGGATCACACCAGGAGTAGTCGTTGAAAGCAAAGAAGTCGCTGCGCTCATCAGCGGTACCGCAGTTCATGTATTCAGCCATCTCGAGACGGTTGGAGTCGACATCAGCTGCTGAGTATCCACAAGGAATTTGGCGGTATCCACGGCTTCCAATGTACTGTCTCATATCACGAGTGACGGCCTTGACGTATGGTGCAGCGGAGGTAGTAGAATCATCGTTGATAACCTCGTTACCGGAGAAGAAAGCCAAGGTGTTCGTGTAGTTTGCGAACGCATCGATGGTGGCGAAGATGTTCTGGAGGTAGACGGAGTTGTAGGATGGTGCTGGGGTGGCTCTGTTGAGGGAGTAGAGAGGTGTGTTGACGTCTAGCACTAAGTACATGCCTGCAGCGGCCAACGCTGACATGCAAGCATCGTGGTTTACAGTATTGTCGACAGTGTAGACACGGACGGTGTTCAAGCCAAGCTTCTTGAATTCGGCGATATCACGCGTACAGGCGGTGGAATCGGCCAAGGGGTCCACGAGCTTCGAAGATCCTCCTGGTTGATAGTCGACGCCGCGGATATAGAATCGGTTGTTTCCTTGGAAGAAAGCTGGAACATGTCAGTTGGTGATTGATGGGTTATCGCGTATCGACGGCGTACCATTGCCCTTGACTGTGATTGCAGTAAGAGATGATGCTCGAGCTTCGAGTTGCTCTGTGGGAGAGGGCGCAGCGTAAACGGAGGTAGCTGCAGCCAGAGCTGCAATTGCATTGAATGTCTTCATTTTCGGGACGATAATATGGGATGAACTAATGCGGATAGGCGTGGAGAAGTGGGTTGAGGAGATTTGAGAATTTGGCAGTAAATGTAAAACGATTGTTGAGCGTCTCAAGTGAGTGAGAGACCGATCAAAGAAGGTTCGAATTAGAAGTCAATATAAAAGGGCAAAAGGGCAGTTGCAACGAATGACTGGGCCCGACAATGCAGATGAAATATGATCGAGGATGAAGTTTTGAGGGGGAGAGGAAGAAGAAAAGGGAGAAGCTGGCAGGACATTTGACACGGCCGGGATTTGAGGTCAAATGTGTGGGCAGGGGGATATGGTGGCTGGGCGCTAGCTGCTTTGGAACGCTGGCGGAGGTTGATTTTCAGGGGGGGCAGGCTCGGCTGCCCTTGGCTCGCAGGGGGGTTGGGCGTGGGCGTCCACGGCACCAGCCAGCTTTTTAACACGCCATGAGCGGCCACCAGTGCCACCACTCTATTTCGAGCATGGGTGAGCTGCATTTGAAGGGTCGATGAAGTAACCTCGCCAGCGCTTGCTCTCTCTGCCACGATCAAGTCAAAGGGCTCCCTGCCTCCCCTAAACAAGCGTACCGCACACACGCCGAAGAACAGTACTTGTGCAGTATCTCGAAAATGCTCCGTGACCCGTCCCCCGTATCATCAGCCCCCGGCCCCATCCCGTATCAACTCTGCACACCCCCCAATAATCTTCAACACCACGGTGCCAATCAATGGACAATCAATGGAAATCGAGATCTTCAACACAGCCCCCCAGCCTCCGACCAAGCGAGATTTGCCCTTCGTTTCGGTGATATCCACCGCAGCCAATACCCTCTGATGCCGATTTCTTGGCGTGCCGCGGGGCCAAACCCTCCCCAAGCTGCCCTGGCCTGCCGCTGCCAGCTGTCGCGATTCACGCGTGTTTCAGCGGGGTCCGGATGCCGCAAATCACTGGCAAGGGAAGATCGGTGAGGTCATCGAGATATTCAGTCAGATCTTCTTATGCTGCAGTTTTCCTGCTTGAAGAATGAAAAGACACACATTTTGAGTGATCCTTTATTTTTAGAACAAGCAAGCGAAAATAAATACGATGGCGGTGCGAGACGGCAGAAATTGCCACTTCGGTGGCCGGTCTTGGAACACACTTGGCGATTGTGGTTGGGGATTAGCAGTGAGGTTGATTGACCAGGTGGAAATCCCAAGCATGCAGGACACGCATGCAAAAGTCTTGTTCTTGTTGGAAGTATCGACTCGTGTGCAGGCTGTGCCTGCCACTACTTCTTGGAAGTTGGAACACGATGGCCCACCGGCAATCTACACAAGACCCAGAACAGACTCCACTTCAACGCTCTCGATGCCTCAGCCTAAGACTGTGATCAAAATCGTGCGAGTACACACGAATCCAAAAATGCCCATTCTCCATGCACCCTTTCGCTTGCCCATCTCTCGTAACTTCGTACGCAATGTCGCTCGCTATACAGCGTGAACGTAATTCGCTGGCACGCTTTTCGTGACTCCCCCTTTCTCAACCTCTGCCCATCCATCACCTGGGTCTTCTTTAATCAGTACGAATCTCTCGCCTTCGTACATGCTGTGCTCTGCCTCGCTCTGTGCAGTATACTCGTAGAGTGCTTCTACGTATTTGAGCTTCTTTGCTCCTCGTCTGGGCGCTACTGCTGGGCCTTGCTTCTTCGTCGTTACGCTGCCGCCCATTGACGATCCGGAATTGGAATAGATGGATGAGGGCCGGGGAGCTGATGCGAGAATTTCAACATATGCCGTTGGCACGAGACCTTCTTTGAAGCCAGCTGTTCTGACTTTGATCCATCCTCCATCTGCCCGCAACGTCAGTAGATTTCGAAGCAGGTACGGCGTTTTTGCTTACCATCTGGCTCGAGGATTGTGACTTCTTTACCCTCGGCCACTGTCACCTCGCCATCTCCATTTGCATCATAAGAATAGAGCATCTTGCCCTTCTGGTCGTTCGATGTAGATCCTGACCCATTGACAGGTGCGCTCCCAGGTAACTCGCTGATATAGGCAGCAGGCGGTGGTGCCACAACTCTGTTCTTCCTCAGCGTGTTAGGTCCACTGATGTCTGGCTTGAGAGACGTCGGCCTCTCGGGAGGCGTCTCTTCAGCTGGAGACCTGAGTCCACTGCCAGAAACCGATCGATGGGCACTAGCCGCGTAACCAGAGCTCAAAGAATTCATGGTATTTGACCGACTCATCGTAGGCAATTCAGTGATACTATCAGAAAGACCAGTCGAAGTCGGGCTCTTGAGCGAGTTTGCAGTTTCCTGGCGCTCTGCTTTCAGCTTCTTCCTCTCCTCCTTATTCTGCTCTCCAGGACATTCAGCAGGAACCTTCATCTCACATTTGCTGTGACATGTGTAACCGCAGTCCCTGCAGTCGAACCCTTTGGCAGAAAGACCCCATATTCGATCACCACACAAATCACAATTTGTGGGTATCTTGAAGGTCTGAGATTTGAAGTTGTGACTCTTTGCCCCAAGTGTAACATCGCCCACGGCCGCCGTGATCGTTGAGGTCTCAACTTCTGCGGTCAATCGCTTGTGATCAACTTGGTGTAACTCTTCTTGCATTGCAAAAATAGCCCTCACCACCTCAACCTCATCCCTCTTGTCCTTGCCTTCTCGAATTTGTTGCTTCACTCGTTTTGTGCCTTCCACTTCCCTTCGCTTTTTGTCAACTTCTCTCCTTAAGTCCCCGAGTTGCGCTTTGGATTTCCCAAGTACATTACGCAAGAAGACCTTTGCGGTATCGTCCACTACCATAGCATCGTCGTCGTGCCATATAGGGCTGGGCTCGAATACTTTGTTTCCCGGTTCTTGCCACGGTCCTGCATTGTGCCTCACAAACATCATTGAATCCAGGGAAGGTTGGTTTCTAGGTATTTCCTGGGACAGATGATTGACGAAATCGGTGCTTCGTTTCAACGCACCAGCCTCGAGCTGCACCGCAAGTGACCATATCCCGTTCAACTTGGTCGTCCGTGATTCTGACAAGTCCTGCAGACTGTCCAAGAGTTCTGGAACATATTCGTGGTAGTATTTTTCTTTCTGCTTATTTGTGACATTGATTGCAATCAGGTAGCTGTTCTTGACATTGTGCATCTCAAGTATCTGCTGTTGGTAGGCATTCTGGGCTTTTGTTTTCGAGTAGTCGAATGAGGATTCTGCCTTCTTCCGCTTGCTTTCGACTTCTTGACATGCAGCATCGTATTTGCCCTTCATCTTGCGTAAATCGCTGTATGTTGAATCCCTTTCCTTCTCCAATTTATCCGCATACTCGACATGACGTTTGCGGAGATCCTCATAGCGAGTCGCAAGTACTTTCAAAGGCTCTGCGATATGTGTGATCAGCTCTGTTCCGTATCGGTCGTGTTCCGCCGCTCGAGACTCGACCGTTGTGAGTTGTGTGGTCCATGTGGTGAGGGATGCGCTTGAGGAGAGCCGCGTCAGCCATGTATTCCTTCGAACTTCACGACCAGCCCATACCTCTCCAATGATCCTGGGGTCATAGCTGGCGTATCTCCAACACTCAGGCTGCTCGACTTCTTCGCCTTTTTCTCATAGTATTTCTTTGCCAGCGCAGCAAGCTTTGCGCTATATTCCTTCTCGATGACACTTCGCTCCCGGTAAAACTGCTGGATATCGTCAAGCCAGGTGATTCCGCCTGCCACCCAAGAATTGACCGGCTTGAAGGCATCCTGAAAAAGTCCATTTGTTAGCTATGCGATTTCGAGGAAATTATGCAAGCGTCGCGTACCTTCAGTTCGAGGCCAAAATTTGGAGCAATGTCTACATCTGCCATGATTACCACCACAGCGATGAACCAGAACAGCTAAAATCATGGAATGCATGCAAGATTGTGAAGCCGCATAATCGGACGTCGGAGGTTTTTGAGTTCTGTCGCGGGCTGTATGAAGGCGCAGCACCCCACTCAGTTCGATGAAGCCTGAATGCATTGTGGGCTTCGAAGTTCCAGCCCGGGCCGATTGTCCCGAGCCGGCATTCGTGCCTCAATGTAAGCCTGAAATCCGAGGCATTAGATGACCCCGCCATCGCCAAAATTCACCCAGAGCTTCTTTGAGCTCGACCTTGAAAGCTGTTGCGAAACAACTTCATATTATCTCACCACCTTCTGGTCGCATATAATACGCGACCATCCGCGATTCTATTCTCCATCTTGATTCATTCAAGTTCCCGATCTTATTCCCTCTTCCTGATCGACGCGACATTTTCAGGCTCTCCACCATTTTCCCCACAATCATTCCAGAAGCCTAGTCTCGAATTCACCTTTCGCAGACAGCATAAGCTCCCACGTATCTCCCGCGATCACTACTCGACGTCCTCACTAAGCTTCTCTCTGATCTCCAAGTCACACCAAGTCAAACCACCCTCGAAATGTCAGAGACACCAAAGGCCAGCGGCTCCCTTGCGGACCGCATTACTGGCCCTGCAGCCTCCAAGCTTGACGCGGCAACTACATCATTCACACCCGGCGCACCGAATCCCTCGAACTCGTGGGCTGACGAAGTTGCGTCGCCTGTCGGAACCGAGTCAAAGCGGCTTGAAGGCACTCTTGAAGAAGCACAGCTGGATGGCGCAACTGCACCTCACGCTGGTTCAGGCCTTCATGACGCACAGTATGAAGTTGAAGTCAAGTTGAGCGATATCCAAGGCGACGTGAACAGCCCGTTGTTCTCAGTCAGCACATTCGAGGAGTTGGGAATGTGAGTAGTCCTGCTTGAATTTCAAATGAGTACTAACTAACAGCGAACAGCAACCAGAGTATATTGGCTGGTCTCTATTCCATGAACTTCAAGAAGCCCTCAAAAATCCAAGAAAAAGCTCTTCCTCTCTTACTCTCAAATCCTCCAACCAACATGATCGCTCAGTCACAGTCAGGAACCGGCAAGACGGCAGCTTTCGTCATCACCATTCTTTCTCGCCTTGACTACACCAAGCCGCATCAGCCACAAGCTCTCTGCCTCGCTCCTAGCCGTGAACTGGCGCGCCAAATCGAGGGTGTTGTCAAGAGCATTGGCCAATTCGTCCCTGGTCTGACTATTCAAGCGGCTGTTCCGGGCGCCGTGGAGCGAAACGCCAAGGTTCAAGCCATGGTCGTTGTTGGTACACCAGGTACTGTGATGGATCTCATCAAGAGAAGACAGTTCGACGTATCCAACATGAAAGTCATGTGCTTGGACGAGGCCGATAATATGTTGGATCAACAAGGTCTAGGTGACCAGTGTCTTCGTGTCAAACAGTTCGTATCCACCCGTTGAACTTAGAGAGCTCCGCTTACATTAAGACAGGATGATTCCAAGAATTGACCAAATCCTTTTGTTTTCAGCTACGTTTCCCGATACCGTCATGAGATATGCACAACAATTTAGCCCCGGGGCGAACGAGATCAAACTGAAGCGGGACGAGCTTACTGTTGGCGGAATCAAGCAGATGTACATGGACTGCCCTTCTGACGAGGGAAAGTACGACATTCTAGCATCACTTTATGGACTAATGACAATCGGATCATCAATCATCTTTGTCAAGGTAAGATCCACCAATCATAGTCTTGAGACAAGCCCTCACTTAGCAAATTACAGAAGAAGGATACTGCATCGCAAATTGCCGCGCGCCTTACACAAGACGGGCATAAAGTTGTAGCTGTACATAGCGCTTTTGAAGGTGCAGAGCGCGACAGCATCGTTGAGGACTTCCGATCAGGAAAGGCGAAGGTTCTCATCACGACCAACGTTCTTGCCCGTGGTATCGATGTCTCCTCGGTGTCCATGGTCATCAACTACGATATTCCCATGAAGGGCCGAAGTGATGCAGAGCCTGATCCAGAGACTTATCTTCACCGTATCGGTCGCACTGGCAGATTCGGACGTGTCGGTGTCAGCATAAGCTTCGTCTTTGACAGAAAGAGTTTTGCTGCACTTTCTCAGATCGCTGCCCATTACGGTATCGATTTGGTGAAGCTCGACCAAGATGATTGGGACAAGACGGAGACAATCGTGAAGGACGTCATCAAGTCGAGCCGTGCTGGAACCAACCTTCAGTCCTAGGCACGGGCTTGGGTAATGATTTCTCTTTTTCACAAATTCCACGAGCCTCATAAAAGCGGGCGTTTACATTGATTCTATAGAGGGAAAAGGGAGCAGCCTTAGCGCCATTTAAGAAACTATGCGCGGCTATGAAGGAGACCTCGGGGGTGGGGGGGTGCTTGATCATGGGAGGAAACCCTACATCAGAGCGTTGCACAGGCAAACCGGAGCCTTAGATACCACGAATAAAGAAGATGAATCCAATACAATATCAACAACCGTTCCCTTGACCTCTGTAGGACTGTGCGAGACATTCTCGGGGTTATATCGATTACTTTAGAAGAAAAGGAGGCTCTCCTCCATTAGCTTGCAGGAATCCATTGAGCTACTGTGGTCTTCTAGTCAGGAGGAGTTGGAGCTTGGATTGCGATGCAACGATGTTGCCGAAGAGAAGCAGCATGTGTCTATTATAATTCCTCCACCAACAAGCTTTTCTGCAGTTATCTCTAAAAACAACACTAAATATCTCACATCATCATCCCTTTTTCAGGAAGTCTATGCGGTGTCATTGCATTTGGATCTAGCACGTGATCTGTTTTAAGCGCTCAGCGCAAGCGCGAGGACTCTCATCCAACCAAACGACTTCTCCGTGTTCCAAAAATATACACAAAACACCTCGCCGACATCAGGACAGCGCGTAGTTACATGAACACTCCCTGGAAATGAGACCGAAACGTCTGTTCCCCGGGGCAACATGACGATATGGCTTCCCAGCGGATCGCCGTTGGTCTCCGGCAGTGGTCATTGGTCCTCGAAATAGGGCCTGCCTGCACAATCTCGTCGCCGGCGTTACGGTGAGGCACTGGAGACTGAGCCCCATTCTCTGCTGCCATGAAGAAGCTAAGTATCGAAGCAAGCGCGGGGTTTGTAACATCTCATTTCCACACTTCCTACCTCGCAAATTTCCCTTGCTTATCTTTTTCATATGTTGCTGAGATCTTGAGGTTCTGCATCGCGTTGCATTGGTCTTTGATTTGGATGGTCACGAGTTCATGAAATATCATTCTCTTTTGTGGCCTTAGAATGGATGGTTAGAAAAAGGCGTTGGAATTTGATTACTTGCAAGTATGTTCGAGACGCTGGCCGCCTCTGACAGTAATCTCTGGCTCTGAAAGGTCAGTCAACCTTCTCTTTTTGCCTGTCTCGGGTGTTGGAAGGGGCCACCAGGTTGAAACCTTTGAGACCAAATGTTGGCATGCTGAGCTTGTTGGGGCTGTGCAAGACTCGATCGTCGTCAGTGTCTTCAAATAAGTTGGTCACTGGAATTGCAGGGAGGCGGAGAATTTCGTTGAAGAGACATGCTAACATCACCACCACACAGCTCCGACGAGGATGGCATTATGCTGGTCAAGGCTAATCCTCCTGATATACGCATTCTCTTCCTTCGCCCATGCGGCATTCACTCTCACGTCTGAGCTCACGAAGTTCGTTCCGACTTGTGCTCAAGATTGCTTTATATCATTTCTAGATTCGAATTTTGATACTGCTACATGCGGCACAACACCGGCGTTAGATTGTCTTTGTTCTCACAATACTACAACAGGATACACGGTGGGAGAAGGGGCAGTACAATGTATAATTTCAGAGGATAATGTTGGTTTCTGTAAGGGAAACGACGCTCAGCGTACGCTACAAACCCCAGGCTCTGCTTTTACGCTCGAATACTGACTAGTTACAGAGTCTGTCGTTTTTGATGCATTTGGGATGTGTTCCGGGCAAGCAAACGCCCTCCCTAACACACATGCCACCATTACAGCAACCTTGATTGTGCAGAGTTCAATGCCTAGCATTGTTCTGGTAGCGCCAAATCCAACCTCAACACAAAGTTCAAATTGGTCAAACACGATGAGTATCAAAAGCACCTCCACACCATCATCGTCCAGTTCTCCATTCGCTACTTCATCAGGCTCTCCCGTCAGAAGCACGCCAGCTGGCAGCACCTATTCGGCCATAGCTTCTTCAATGTCACCTACTCCTTCACCAATACCTTCTTTGACTAGACCCCAAATCATAGGTATCACTGTGGCTTCCATTGGAGGAGGTGCAGTGGCACTCGGATGTCTGATCATATTTGCATGTTGGAGGAGGAGGCAGTACCGAAAGGCACGGGAGAGCGACCTGCTACCGTTTCAAATGGACCCCTCAACAAGTAGCAGCACACAAAAGTTTGTGGGCTTCAAGGGACCTACAGAAAGAGGAGGACCAGGGAAGCCCAATGGAAACGCCGGCAGAATTCCACCAAAAGTACCTCCGAGGCTGGAGATTTCGAATCCCAATATGTTCTCGAGAAGAAGCGTCATGCAGGGGACGATTGGTCTCGCTATTTCCCCCGAGACAAAGGTTAACCAGCAGCGACCGCAGCGACAATCTAGACTGCTGCCGGAAAAGCCTACATTGACTCTAATGATGCCACCATCACAAAAAAGAGCACAACCAGGCGGCCTTGCATTCTCTCAACCAGTCGTGCAACCCTCGGCTGTAAGCAGGCAGAGCACGGCAACCCAATTTGAGGAAGACGACGAGAGTGCAGATACTGCTGTCGCCCGTGACGACACCTGGAGGTCTAATTCCGGAGAACAAATCTGGGATTACTCCACGGGGAGGTGGATAAGCACCAAGCCTCTAGACTCGAACCCTCAGGCACAACCGCTGTCGTTGAATACCACTGGAGTGGGAAGTCAATCGCGCTCAGGCGAAGTTTCGAATTTGACCATGTCGCCAATCTCCTATGTGAAGCCTCTTACTCTGGGCTCAAAAGTTGGAAGCTTCTCTCAGCCACGGAGACCGGATGCGTATTCAAGAACTCAGCAGCAGCAGCAACAACAGCAACTTGCCATTCCAACTCAGAACGGGAGACCAATCACAACTACATCTTCAATCTACTCACAACGAGGATCACTTCCAGCAAGTGAGGTAGCTCGACATAGCAGTAAGCATGCTCGGAGGTCGTACAGACAACCCGGACCTTACGACCACAATTCCGTCGGTTCACTTACGTCCTTCGAGAGCGAAGAGTCCATCGTCTCGCCTCTTGAGCAGGAGCCTAAAACTGCTGAGGCTCTGTCACCAGTGGTGGAATCCCCAGCCAGCGGCCGAAGCCCAGTCAGCTATCCCAAGATTCCCGGACGCTTGAGTGCAAATACGATACGCTTGGTTCCGCCGCCGCCACAGCCAGACTTCACAAAAGCTTTAGGTTCCCAGGGCAGAGCTGGGAAACCATGGCGGCAAGCGGAAATCGCCGCTCAACGAGAGCGAGAAAGAGTTCGGGTGCAAAACCAAGTCCAGGAACAAGTAGGAATGCAGCCTTTTGGTTCCGAACCTGGACTCTCAGGCTACCAACGGCAACGTTCTGGAGATATCACGTATGATTTTCCAGCTCCTCCTGTAAAAGCAGCGGCTCGCTCACAGGCTCGACCTCCCCCACAATTCGAACTGCAGCCGCCACCTCGAAATTATTACCTCCCAAGGCTACAGACGGAGCTCAAAAACAATATTCCACGACCGCCTCCAAATCCACCTTCAAATCAACCATTGACAGACGCAACAGGCGGATGGGGCATCTCTCAATCCCAAAGCAACTCATCCCTAGTCCCTAAGCCACTGCAAGCCCACCCCTCGATAACCTTCACCCGCTCCTCCTCCAGCATGTCCCAATACTCTACCGCCTCCAAAATCTCCACCTCCTCATCCCTGCTCGCCAAGCGTCGAGGCGAGCAAAAGGCCAACGCCCTCGCCTTGAAGCATGAAGAAGAGAAGAAACGGAATGGGAAATGGAGGGTGCTAGGGAGAGAGGAGATCGAGGAGGCGAAGAAGGTCAGCTGGAGACCGATGTTGGGGAGTGAGAGGGGGGAGGACAACGGGGACTATGAGGCGAGGACGGGGCAGCAGTTTGAGAGGACGGAGTTGCCGAATACGCCGGGCTGGGTACCGAAACTTACGCCGACGAGGAGGGGAGAGGAGTTGTTTTTGAGTGTGCAGTAGTAGAAAGTTATTTGGAGTTTGGTTCAGGGATATTTGCTTAGGGTATAATGCATGATGAGAATTGATGGGGGTGTTCATGGTTATGGGGGAGGTAGCGGGTTTTGCATTGCCGGCGTTTGGGGACATTTATTTCTTGGGCTCAATGGTCAGGGAAAGCGAAAAGAAAACGCATGACGCGATCGGCGTTTAAGGGGCATTCGTTCATCTATGAAAGTAATCATCTCGGTCTACATGTAAGAATAGCTAGTGCGTGGTGCAACGATTGTAACGTATTCATAGAAGTGCTGCGAATTCAAATGCATTCTTCTCTCGAATTGGCAGGAGCTATTCTACTTGGACATGACTTGGTGGTATTTAAAGCATTGCTGGATTTGGCTTCTTGCAGTGTAGCCTTGTAAGAATCTGGGATTGATGGTCGCTTGGCTGGGCTGTGCCATAAATAGACCCCGCTTCATCCGTTGAAGTACTCGTACCTCCAGAAATCGATATTTTGAGAAAAAGAAAATGGGTGGGTGTCGATGACTCACTGTTGATTGGTTGTATTATAAAAAGCATTTGAAAGAAGAGAAAGAATTCTGAGGTGACATACGTCAGTTCTCTTTGACATTATTATTACTCTAATTATTCGATAGTTGTGGTTTGTTCCGTCTTCTTGAAGTCGGCCTCCGACTCGCCTGGCTCGGTCTCTCTCGTCAACTTTGGCAATTTCCTTCCTTTCCAAACTTTGCAGTCTCACTTGTTGGAATAAATTCATTGAAGAAACTGGATGACCCAAAAGTTCACCCACCAAGTCTGGAGGTTCACGTTCAACGACATTAGTGGCTTGGACACCCATCAGGCCATGAGATTCACATCTAGCGACACGCGATCAATCGATTATAAAGAAGTGGAATTTACCAGAGGATATAATCCTTGCTTTTGGGTTCCTGAAGATGTATCACATTTGCTTCGGGAGCAAACACTCACAAAGATGGGAGGTAGATTCATAGAATCCTTTCTGCAGAGACAAAATATAATGCCCTGCTTATCGTCTTTGAATAGGTGGTCCTTGACTCCTGTGCAGAGGAAATGTAGAGCGGTTCCACCTCGCGATATTGTTCTGCTGCAGCAACTTGATGCGACATTGGATCTTGCCGTCGATATCTTCAGACTTGGAACGGCATCTGGCAACCAACCGCTTCAGGTTTGAAACTCATTGACATCTACCAATGGTTTGCTCCCACATGTCGCATGCCAGGGTACTCGATATGCAGAGAAACAGATGATCAAAGGAGACAAGCAATCAGAAAATGCGGAAACGGAACGGCATTCAGATACCAGAGCTCATATTCATCAAAGTTATTCCACGCGATTCTTCTGTTTCGTTCCTAACCCATGCCATGGTGGACTTCGGGCTCTCCGCAATGGAGGAGGGCCTAGGCTACTTGCCAGACTTTCCCGTTCAACATCGCTGGGGTTTCGGTGCCTAATACAGCTGTGAAGGCCGGAGAGGGGGTGGAGATTCGAATCTCCTGAGCCATATTCCTTTCGGGTCGACTCTTCTCACAGGGATCGATGTTTAATCTGAACTTCGACGAAGGTAGCAGACAGCTCATATCTTTCTCGTCGGTAAGATAGGACTAGGAGCGGGTGATAGATCCAAGAGACCTGTCTCGAGCCGGCCAAGGGTCGCGTGGTCGCTGACACGAAGCCTGGTAAGGTGGATTCTGCACGTTGGTTTGCTCAGGAAAGCAAGATCACTGTCCCAAGGCCAATTCCAACTCGGCGATGACGCAGATGTCTCTCGAGGAGATCTCTGCCTCCGAATTCCTCTGGTTATTCGCGGCAAGTGCTACTCGGTGTGTGGAAGAAGCAAGTGCTGACTCCGTCGTCCGATGAGTCGATGGTGGAGCAACGCTGGAGTTTCTCAGCAGGCTTCCTAGATGTGCTCGACATTTCAATGCACCACGAGATATGCAAGTGGAATGCTGTCATGGTTGTTGAGGTTGCATACTTCCTTGTGCCAAGTGCACAAAGTGGCTGGAGTTCACGGCCTTCTTAAAATGGAACTCGGTCCTCCTGCCGCCCTGCCCCCGTGCCATCTAAGCGATCACATGACCATGGGCTCTAAACACAACACGGAAGGTCCTGATGTCTTTTCAGCTCTTTGATGACTGAGCCTCATCAAGTTGAAGGTCAGTTTTCTCAGCCGCAGTGGTCAATTCAAGAATTATCCTTTGCACTGCTATTTAGGCTACGACATGGTGTGGTGCACATGCAGCGCTAAGGTTATGCAATACTTGCATGTTTGGTTCAGCCTTACAAAAGACCCCCTTTCCTCCTCGATGGGCTCGACGTCGACCAATCACTCCTCCGAGCTCGAATAGAAAGCATTTCAGGACGGCAGCTCGTATGACACTAACTCGAGAGGTTCGAGTGGACTTGAGAAATGGCGGGAGAATCACTCGGCTTGGACCCTTTTTCCCCAATTTCTGCACGGCTTGGACTGGCCCCCAACTCAGGGATTCATGGGATTCAATCCCCTAAAGCGGCCTGACTGACGTACCACAGTATCGTCGAATTCATCCTATAGGGCTTCCCAGATTAGGGTCTTTTTCTCGGGGTGGAACTGCCTTGCAAGGTGCAATCTCCAGTCTCCCGGGCTCCTAGAGCCTGTCGTGCATGCGCTCCTATCGTCAGAGCCTTGCCTCTGTGTATCCATCCCTTCTTATGATTTGATTTGAGCATTGCATTCTTGTTTACAATGAGGCGGATAAAACAAGTGCTCGGGAGAGCTTAAGCCGTGTGCAGGCCACCTGCAGCTGCATCCACATCCTCAGTGGGAAAGCCCATTCTGTACCAAGAAAAGACTCATAAACGCCCTTAGTGCCCTTTGCTCTCCACTAAAAAATTACTTACATCTGTCAATGCGAATCAACACTCGCCCTTCGATGTCTGGGGGGTGATGACCCTAGTGCAGCCTAGAAAATTCTCCGCTCATCAACGAAGTCCGTGAGTGTGGTTCGGTGCGATGTGCCCCTTCGGTGTGGAAAGTATGCCGGGCTGTACCATGTCACCGAATCATAATATTCCTTAACTGGTATCTTGTGTATGACTGGGTATTACGGCTGAAAACGTTTGATTTGCAAGAATGCAAAAACTGCTTCTCAGCCCCTTGAACTGGCTGGACGTAGAATTCTCCACACCTAATTCTTCTTTGGGCTGGCTTCTTTCGAACGGCCTCCACATCTACGACGAGATTGAGGGTGCAAATCTCAGCCCTGTGGGCTAATGTACGAACGTTGCATTGCTGTTCAGGTACTATTCTGCCGGCTCCTGACTTCCTGAGTTAGGGTACGCGCCACGGAGGATTGAGTGCCACACCTCCCACGCGAGTCCGACGCAAACACTAAAGAGAGCCTCAAGGCAGTCATATCTTATGGCGTTTCATATCGCTATTGCCTGCTCCGACGGAGAAGAGGCATCTTCAGTGCTTCCGTGATGTCGAACCCAGTCAGGGGTCAACGGCAAACGATTCGCCACACCACAAATCATCCTAGCGGTCTTTCTATCACATTACCTTCTACATCATCCTGTTAAATCCTTTTGCGATGCTGTAACTTTATTCTCCCCTAGACGCCAGTGGTTCGCCTTGGACAAAATCGTGATTCGGTCTTTGGTTTCGTATCGTCGGAGAGCGAACAAATTCTTGAGTCACCTAGTGGCTAGTTTGCCTTGCCATACTTGAAGCCAATTTGTTCTTAAGACCGCAACGGTGTCTTCTGCCTGTCGCTCTGATAATTGCATGGAGGGTGTTTGGGTTGGGCTCAGGAATAAAAGCAAGCCTGTGGCTGCACCCGCCTCGTCAAATGGCAAACGAACCACAAGAAAACATGATGCGAATAGCGATAGCTGGCTCTGGTGGACTTGCACGAATCTTTGCTCACTACTTGAATGCAACTGTTCATCCATTCATCATATTGTCAAGACAGGTACAACTCCCAGGAGGCGTTCCAGCAACGGAGGACGATGGCACTAACAGATTTCCTAGGCCCAACCTGACTTGGAAGCTCTTGACTATCAGATCGCTGTTGTCAATTATGATAGTCAAGATGAACTTCGCTATACCCTCAGGGGCATCGATCTTGTCATATCAACTGTCTCGGGAAATCCCCAGATCAACCTTATCGACGCTGCTGCTCACTCTGACGTCCGTCGATTTGTTCCGGCGGAGTTTGAAGGACCACCAGGACGTCGACCTCGTAATGACCCCTTAGATCGTGGCAGAGCAGCGACACTTGATAGGCTTCGGCACTGGTCTCACCATCATCGACACCGCATGGCGTCCACGATATTTATTTGCGGGGTGTTTTACGAGAGGTTTGCTCGTGGTGGCTTAGGATCTTTGGGCATCGGTACTTCTACAAATGTCTATTACCAAGGTTCTTACTTGATGGATGTGGAAGCTAGCACCGCGGAAATAGTCGAGAGGCAGAGCGGAGGCCAAGCAGTTCCCATTTTCCTGTGCTTGACTTCAGTTTACGATGTGGTACAATTCCTTGTTGCAGCACTTGACATTCCCCTGCAGAACTGGCCAGCAGAATTCAAAATGCGTGGAGATCGAAGGTCAGTTGCAGAGGTTGTACTCTACGCTGAGTCTGTAAAAGGGGGTGAGTTGTTATCTAGTCGGCATGAGATCCGAGTTGGCTAGCTAACAACAACCAGGAGCACCATTCGTTCAAGAAGTGATACAAGCGAGAGATTTGCCTGCCCACCTTGAGCATGCTACCTATTATCAAGACTTTGCCAAGGTTGGCCGCGTGCAAGAGCTCATCGCAACGGAGCAACGAAGATACGATTACACGACCGCGAACCTCAACACTCTTGTCAACGTCGTTCCAACAAATTTTTGGGATTGGTTAAGGGAACATTGGGGAGCACAATAGCGTAGACATACGTATGTTGCGTCAATGGTACGCACGCAGCCCTTTGGCAGATCTAAAGGAAGGAGGATTGACAAATTTTGGTAAAAGCATGCTCTGTGGTTTCTTGTATGTTATTTCTCCCATTCGTCGTTGCAGTATGTAGTTGCACGGTATGTACTTTCATCTGCCTTTTAACATTCTTAGTAGAGATACCACAATGAAAAGTCTTTTAGAATTACAGGAATATCTGTTGATTGCTGTATTACGAATTCCCTCTCCGCTCGAACGAAAGCCTAAACAGTGAATCTTACACCCGCAAGCGACGGCTGAATTGCTTTTTCAGTAAGCTTCTTCGTCCGCAAGCCTTCTAAGCCCTCTGCAAGACTACATTTCAACTAATTTCACAGAACTAAATACCCCTATAATTGAGGGAAGTGTACCTCTATTCACTACGATATGCAGCCCAGACAAATACACATCTAATGTCGTGGTTATAAAAGTGACACGTGGGGGCTGTACCTAAACCAACTCCATGGATTTCTCTGCCGTGCCCCACAATCCCGGCACTGTCAGCGGTGCCAATCACCCGCTGTTTGGCTGAAACATCGCTTTTGTCCCCGAGTGTGATCATTGGCTCAGCAGCGTTCAACGGCTGCCAAACCGGGACATATATTGTTTCCGTATATGATGGCGATACAAGTGAGAGAGACACGCAGAACGCATGCCACTGATGGATGATTCAAATAAAGAGGGTTTGAACGAAACAAGGCCCCAAAGGAGTAGAGTGCGCTTCCCACCAAAGTCATCAGCCGATATCGATGCTTTAGTTAATGCATTTGAGTTGAGATGGAAGCCATAAAGATAAACGGTCCTGCTGTTGTGTGACCTCGGTTTATTCTGCTTGGAGTTGCTTGACTTATCGCCCAGTGCTTATACAAAGAAGTCCCGATACTTTTTCTTTCTGCTACTTCTGGCACAGAGCACTGTGGCATCATATGCGAAGAGACACAATGGAATCGTGACGGAGAGCCCATGTGCTGTTGTGAGCCAAAACTCGAAGTCTGCCGCTGCTACAACATGTTCTGGTACGTCAATGTCAACATTTTCCGGCTCTCAGCTGACTCGTGGTGAAGCAATTCCCACAGAAGATTCCCAATTAGCTTACAACTGCCTGACCTCGGTGCCTCGGAATGCTGCAGCTGCGACCAATGTGGTCACTTCTATTCTTCCTTGCCTGCAATGACAGTCGGGTGAGCTGGATCCCAATTGCCTACAAACTGAAAATAGACCTTTCATACCCTAAGAATCCTCCCGCTGGGTACATGCAAGCTGCGATGAACATATATGCTAATCTCAATTCGATTCTGAGCAACATCAAAAATGGAGACTATAATAATGAGCATGACTTTCCAAGGTGTTCATGATGGGCATTGTCGCTTTCGCCAGAACTTTTGAGAAAGTCAATACTTTTTTCGCAGGCCAGTTGAGATTGTACCCGTGAGTAGAGATGGAAAGGAGGTACCAAAAGCATAAGCAAAGGGCAAGCAGCCCGCGCACCCTTAGAATTTAAATATTAATATCACTTATAGGACATAATTGCTTACAATAGTTGCAATTGGACTCCTTCCGCTCTTGCCAAGATTAATGGACAAGAAGTAGATATTTTCTTAGAAGATCTGGCTCAACTTGGCTTCTTACAGGATCCAGGCGCCCTTTACAATAATCCGATGTTCAAGATGGAATTCGATACCCAATCTACTCAAAAAAGATACACTGGAATGTTTGCACTTGCAGGACGCTTTGGATACTTTTATCCCAGCGCCAACACAATAATCGAGATCGAGATCGGCACGATAGCTACTGATCATAACTACGCGGAAATAACTGGGGATTCCACCGGGATTGCAGATGGGCCATTATTGTTTCAGGAGTTTTGGACTGGACCTCATCAAAATGCCCCCCCCCCCCCCGAGCCAAGAGACAGCCCCGAAAGCACCCACTCCGCCTCCGACGACGTCGGCTCCAGCACACGACTACCCAAATCCACATGTAATAACCATCAATCAACAAATCTCGGGATCCTTCCTAGACGGTCCAAGATACTCTGATGTGGCAGTCCTGAGCATTCTTTTATTCGAGCGCAGGTTCCCAATCCAATCTCAGACGGTTGTCCAGACGTTGATTTCTGATACAAGGGTTGCCTGGAAGACAAAAATAACCACTGACCTCTTTAGAAATGGGGGAGGCGACATCTTGTTGGGATATGACCTTTTCCGTTAATTCTTTCCGCAGATCGTTTAGGGCGGGTTCATGTTGGTTCCAGGAGACTCTAGAATTTGTTCTTTTCTTTGTTATGTGGAAACCTGCATATCTTTGTTCTAGCAGGCTTCTTGTTCTGAGAGTGGATTTTAGAAGAGCTGTTGCCTCTGAGAACTTCACTCCCTTAATCAAACGAAGCACCTTACTTAGTGTTCTGTTCACCCGCATGCGAGAGCATGAAGTCTTCGGGATCATAAGCAAAGGCTTCTCACAATACTCTGCCAATTCCTCCACCGCAGCAGTTAGCTAGCTCAGTAGATTATTTCGCATATGAAACGCCACTCAACTTTCGATACGACATTCATAATATACGAAGACAAATTCAAACTAGAGCAATTTAATGGCGATAGCCTCACACAATTAATCAGATGGAATTTGATGATAACTCTACAACTATAATCCGGTCTAGGGGCTTGGGGCATCGATGACCGGATATGGTGACCGGGAAAATTTCACCAAGCCGTTCGACGCAGAGGATCTCATGATGGTAAGGCTCTTCCAATTCTGTCTTATCCTGATGACTCTGTTCGAGAGCATGATTTCTAATATCGTCAGGTTTATAACGGATCCTGTGCCTCAACCTGTGGTATTTTCAGTGAATTAATGAGATTGCAAGCCGGCGTGAAATCTATCGCGTCACAGGAGGACGACCCAACAAATCAACAGTTCAAGGAATCGGCGCTACTGCAGGAGCAAACAATTATCTTTTCAGACACATCCGTCAGATTACTGCGCTTGCAATGAGTACGAGATCTACAGTATCATTTAGGAAATTGGACGGCGACTACCGGCTACTCTGAACTCCCTCTAAACCGGAGCACGGATACCTCAATAAATGTCAGAGACAACATTTTGAGGGACCACCTTGAGGACGGAATCCCCGCACAATTCGTCTATGAAGCAGCAGATTGTAGATTGTAATATGAGCTAAGTATGATCACGAATGTGACAGCTATTTGGAAGAAGGCAGCCGATGCTACCTGCGGAACGAGACCTAGTCACGTTGCCAAAGAGGAAAAGGTGCCTTGGGCGTAATTGGAAATGAGAGCGTGGAGACGTAGAGAATTAATATCATCATCCCACAAGGCAACAATTCCTAGAAATGTTCGCCTGAGAGACATTGGGAAATCTCCATCAAGTACACCGAACGAGGAGATTAGGCCCATGATGCAGTACAATCGCTTGGTAGCCCAGAATGTGGGTACTACTCGATTGTACTTGCTCACTGCTTCAAGTCGCAAACAGCTGGGCTGGTGATGGAAGGGTTGAGCTGAGATGTGCTCGTTGTTAAGCGGGACGCGTAACAAAACCCTTCCGTAGTTGTTCTCCTGAAACACTTGAGTTCGACCACTTGACATAGGCGCAATAGTAGAGCGAATGTGGTGCTGACAGCCTTACAAGCTGAATGAGACAGAAAGATGTATTACGAGATGTGGAGTGCGAGTCACGTGGTGGATATTAGCGCGACGCTCAGTGTAAACAAACCCGCTTCTTTCCCGCATCGTCGAATCCAGCCATTTCAAGACGACGACGCACGAGCGATTCATCCATGCAGCACACCGCATTCCCTGCCTCGACATCTACGGGCTACGATACCATCAATTGACGCGAAAACGTTCGGGATCAACGCGCGACAGGCAGATCGTCGCGAGATTCGGTCAGCCGCCAACACACACACAAGCTGATGCGTCTACAAAACCGAGATCAATGACTACTATAGTACGGACTCGAGTTCCCCTTGAAACGCTGAGCATGAGTCAACCTACGGCGCGAAGACGAAGCAAGCGGCTTGCTGGTAAGATGCCCCGGATGGGCCAGGAGCGCTTTGCGCGCATTGCAATTCTCCATGCTGACGGCCCTTGTAGCGTATGATGAAGAGGATGGCGACTTTGTCTTTACCAGAGGATCAAAACGAACCAAGACCGCACAGGCAAAACCAGAACCAGAACCAGAACCCCTTTCCGCTCCTGCTCCAGCGCCTTCGACCGCGAAGAGGGGTCGAAAGCCAAAGGAACAACCAAGGGAACGCGACAATGAGAAGATGGCAACAGCAAAAAATGCGAGAGGGCGGAAGATGAGCTTTTCGACTCCGAAAGCAGACAACGATACCCTTGTTGTGCCGAAAAAGAGAAAAGCTACGCGTTCGTCTACGGGAATCGGTCAAAATGGCGATAGCAGTACCAATATTTCGAGGGGGGAACCGGGCGATTATGACACGATAGACATGGTTGGCAATTCGAGCGTGGAGGAGACGAATAAGTCAATCGCAGATCAAAGCAAACAGTCGACGGTAGTCTCGTTACCGTTCAGTGACACGCCTATCATCAATCGCAACAAGGAATTAAGGAAGAAAGGAGGGAATGGCGCCAGGAGGAGTAGCTTGGGACTTCGAGGGCGGAGAGCTAGTTCTCTGATCGAGAACGGGCATAGTGCAATACCGCATCGAGAAGTGGAAACTTCGGAGTTTTACAAACATATTGAAGCAGAAGGGCTAAGTGAGCCCAGAAGAATGAAGCAACTGTTAACATGGACCGGGGAGCGATGTATGGGCGAGAAGCCATCTCATGGCAATGAGGACAATACAGCAGAACTTTCAGGTGAGCAGTACGGAACACCTTTTAATGCCTTCCTAACTTTTGCAGCGCGAATGATTAAAGAATCATTACTGAAGGATTTTGCGAACAAATCCGAGTTCTCGGACTGGTTCAATCGAGAAGAATCGGCTCCTCCCCCAACAAAGGTCATTAAAAAGCCCAACCCACGAAATATTGAGTTGGAGGAGAATCTCGTTGGATTGGAAGCTAGACTTAAATTGTATGCGAATTTCCCCTCGTATATGAAAGCGTGCTGACAAAATCCATAGACTTCGAGAAGAACGGGATCAATGGAAGGCGCTAGCGAAACCTCCGCCTTCACTTCCCCCGTTGTTTCCAGATAACACTCGAGAACTCAGCCCTTCACAAATCGATGCTTCACTACTTGATCCAGAGCAAGCAGCCATCCTCGTGGAAATTGCTTCGAGATCTGCACTAGATCTGAGAAACCAGACAGCCGAGCGATTAAGAGTATTGCAATCGGGCCTAGAATTTAAGATCGACCAATTCGCGGACGGGGTGCATAAACTGGAGCAATATCAAGAAACCGTGGGCAGGGTTGCTGACAAGATATTGGCTCTGAGTGCAGTCCGATTGGAAGATAGAGATCGTAGAGAAAAAGAAGAGATTGGAACCAGAGATCTACCGATGCAGGAGGTGCTGAGGAGCTTGAGCAGGATCTTACCGGAAGGAAGTAGTGCACGGTGAAATGTTCCCTAGGAGAGTGTACAATTATCCGCTGGTTTTCGATCATGTGGCCATCGGGTTCGTGGAGAGGATTAGCTGCCTCTTGGGGAAGCAGAGGTGCCGATTTTGTTTTGCTGCATTGCGAGCGTGGTATACGGGAAGGCGAACTAGGAGCATCGTCTACGAGGGATGACTTTTCATGGTGGAATGGTGTTCGAGGAGGCATTTTGAGCGATGGAACTTGTACAAATTGTGGATATTATGATGAGGGCTGGAATCAAGCCAGCCAGCCATCCATTTCATGAAGTAATGCATGCATGAATTGAACTCCTTTCAACGCTCGTGTTCAATCAATCCAGTATCAACTGCATAAAATGATTGGCCTCTCGCCTTGCTTTTGTTCACGCTTCTTGATGGCTTCCCCCTCCATCTCATCTCAATTGACAGAGAGACAAGTGACCCGACCTTGGAAATTTTAAGCGAATCATATTATGGGTGTTGAAGAAGCTCCTACGCTCAAGAGAAGGTCAGTTGATGTTTTCATAAATAAATTTGAAATTCAACGACTGGCAAATGGTTTCTGAGTTTGTTTTTGAAATCTAGTACTGTACCATCTCATCGAAAATCTAAGCACTTGAGAGCTCTCTGCCACTTCACCAATTGCATGAATGAGCCAACAACTCCGCCAACTCCTCCAACTCTCTCTTATCAACCTCATCAAAACCTTGAATCTCCGCACAATCGATATCAATGATCGCCATAACTTTTCCCTTCACCAAGATAGGCACCACAATCTCGCTCTTCGAATCTCCATCACATGCGATGTGGCCAGGGAACGCCTCCACGTCTGGAACGAGCTGGGTCTCCATTTTCTCTGCCGCAGCGCCGCACACGCCCTTTCCGAACCTGATGGTTTGACAGGCTACTTTACCGTGGAAGGGGCCCAGAATCAGTTGGTTGGGGGTGGAAGGATCGAGGACGTAGAATCCTGCTGAGGTGAGCAGATATTGGAAAGTTGGGGGCACAACGCTCCGAAAGGAATAGATCATCATCCGGCAGGAGAAGGAGCAACTCACCAGCCCAATTCACTTCCGAGGAAGGAGCTGGGAGAGACTTATATGCGTGCCATATCAACGAAGCAGTGTTTGCTAGATTACTAGGTAATTTACTGTCTTCAGCATTTTCGCGACTTCACGTGACATAATTTTCATACCAGACCTTGACCACGTTAGTCCTGTTGACTGCAGCCCCGAAAATGACTTGCCCAGTTCCTTTGACCCTCAAAGAGAGCCTCGGCCTGCTCTAGTACCTGCTTATAGGCCTCCTCCTTGGTGACATTGGAGGCAAATTTCGAGGCGTCCGCATGGACCTGTGGCGTTCCAAGTAAGCAATTTGACAACTACCTCAAGAGCAGGAGACCACACCATCGGAATCAATGCCGAAAATCTGTTTTCACTTGTGCTGAAGGGATGTTCAAGTAATTGGTGTTGTTGTTGTGAGAGGCAAGAAGAGTTTGGAGCGGGATGACAAAGTCCCGAAATGCAATTCACGTGATGATCCACATCGCTAAGGTTCAGGGGTTCCAAAGCTATTTGTTAAGGAATAATTTCGACATCAACATCACAGGAGAGCAGAAATTATTGCGATGACAATTTGCATTTTACTCACTTCTAGTAAAATCAAATGCTTGAAGTCCTCATATGGGGGTCCCTTAATCCAACCACTCTCCATGATCGCTCGCAGAGTGCCATTCATAGTCAGAAAAATACAGAAAAATTCAGAGCCGGTCTAGGTAGTGTTGAGTCCAGAGCAGCAGCACTTGCAAAGAAGGATGTCCCCCGAGTCGCGGCGATGACTCCCTTCCAGTATCACAGCGATGTATCTTCCGGATTTGGCGCTCAAACCACCAGCACCCAACTAGTCCAGTTCGATCACTTCATGGCCATTCTCATTGAGAACCCTGTGCTGTTGGAGTGGCGGCATTGCTTTCAATCCATCTTCCAATAGAAACCAGCCAGACCAAGGTTGTAGGACAGTCTCATCATGAAGATAGCCAACCGCAGTAGGTACCGCTCCCATAGAGCCTGCAACTATGGTAACAGAGTAGGCCACCCGATTGGAGTAATCTCTCACATATGTCAAAGCCGTAGCAGTGCCATTTGGGATATTCTCGGGGAGAATGTGAGGACATTTCACACCTCCGATGAAGATGTTCTTGCGGTCAATAAGGTTGGTGACAATCCTTTAAAACGCAGGAGTCAGCGATTGCTTGGTAATGGCATTGTTCCAGCACGGATGTATATATTGTTTCAGGAGAAAGCATGAGAATTTTGAGGATAGGGAACATGTCTGTCCGTGCTACCTACCAATTATCTCTATCCTGATCCCAGAGTATACTACGTGCATCTCCACGGCCGGGCTGTTCGATAGGGTTTCGATGATGGTGGAGGGCATTCCCGTCGATGAAATCCGGGTGGAGACAATCTCCCGAGTCTGACCAGAAGCAGAAAGCTGTGATCCAACCTGTGATGGTTTCTCTATCAACACCAAGGTTGGCACCGTCGAAATGGCATGCCTGACCCCAAAACTCCTTGGTCTGGGGGAGATCGGGAGAATCAAAGGACAAGATGATGCCTTTGATGACTGGGTCCAGAAATTTGAACCATTCAGTAGCCTTGCTGCCAAAGGTAGGAACTCGCTCCGTTACTCGGCGCAAAATCTCTTCCCAGTCTGATTTCTCTCCCAGCAATTTGACGGACGACAATCCAATTCGAAGGCGGCTATCGTAATCAGGTTTTGTAGACTTTCGAACTTGGCCCATCATCACAACAGAGGCAACTGTTCGGTCGGTCGTAGTTGTCGAGCTAAAATTCGGGAGAATCCAATGCCTGAGATCGGCATCATTGCTCATAAGTGTGTGGGATAGTCCAGATATCTTCTCCTCCAGATAGGTGGAGTCGATTGTTCCGGGATCAGTTTCCAGATCGATGGAGAGGTCGACATTGAAATTGTGGGAAGAGGAGAGTCCAGGGATGGAGTTAGGCTGACGGTATGCGTAGACCTATAAAGAAGTCAGTATTCGGTGAATACGATCTAAATGCTCTTCTCAAAATTGTGATTGATTTGGCGGTTACCAGAACTGAATGTTTTCAAACCCATAGGAGTCTATAAAAGGACGGAGAAGAACCTGGATGTTCCAATATCCGTGGGTGTTTAGCTAGGAAAGGAAAGTCGAGCATTCTTACCCTGAGTTGAGACAGTATTGAAAGCCAAACGTCCTCTGGTCTCAAACGGAGATGAAGACCTTGATGGTAAGCTCTAATGAGGCCAGTGACGAAACAATTGCCATATGAGACCACCTCAACACCGTTTGGGAGGTCGTCGAAAGAGTGGCGAATGACCACTGGCTCCGTAGGAGGACCCTCGTTGGCGGTAGCGGGGAGTTCGTAGGGGATGGACCACAGGCTGATATTCTTCTTCAGGACTTCCTTGCCTGACTGGAAGGCTGCGTCACCGTTGGCTCCTGCCTTGTTGGTTCTGAGCCGGATGAGTACAGCCATTGTACGCTTCCTCTGTATGGAGGGATGTTGTCTTGGTGGTGAGTTGGATGTTGACTGGAGGCGTTGATGAATTGCAACGAAATTTTTTATGATCAGGGACAGATCAGCAAGGAATTTTGTAGTCGTTCACCTGGCGGCTCACTGTCATGAATTTAGACGGATCTTGAAGCGAAAGGAGGGTCGTAGGTAAAACTTTGCTTGCCGCTTTGGAAATGTTGTTCAACTCCTTCTTTCAATCCCTGTGCCTATGCTTCTTCGCACTTGGATCGACGTCCATCATATCCGTCTCCACTATCACACCCAAACTCGTTGCTCCCAAAGCTTTTGACCCACCAAGCCGCCTTCCAGCAGTATCCCTCGCGGTCTGTGCCCCTACCCGTTCACTCTCAACCAATTCCTCTTCATCCCCTTCACTCAACATCGTGCCCTCAATGCTTAAAAACCCCCTCTCCCTGTCATGGCTCGACTCGATCTCCCTCACCCTGAATTTGACCATACCCTCGACCTTATTTCCTTCACCGTCAACCCAGAATCCCGGTCCTTCCTCCGCATACGTCTCTCCCTGTTCCGCGTTTCGTCTATTCTTCATATCGCTCACATCCTTCCACTTCCACTCAGAGGGTAATCTCTTCGATTCGATACTGGCATTGAACAGATTCCAACACACTATTCCGAGATGGCCCTGGTTTTGAAGATTTATGTAGCCCTCCAACAAGGCTCCTTTCTCCGGCTTGAAAAGCAGAAATTCAGCTGTTACCCAAGCCCAACTAACCGCATATTCGTCGATATTCCGCAGCAGCACCGACTCTCCGTCGTCCTTGAATGGCTTTTCGGATAATCGTGGATTGCTGTATGATAGCAGAACTCCACTGAGGGGCGGGTAGTAAGTGAGGATGAGAGGAGAGATGTGCTCGGCGCAGAGTCCTTCGAGGGGGTATTTTTGAGAGACTGGCGCTAATGGGAGGTATAGCGATGCTGTTTGGATGTGAAACGGCGAGGCTGGGGCTGTGATATCCAGAGCTGAGGCTTGAGACGCTGCCTTGTCCGACTTATGTTTCTTCGATTTTGCCTTGAGCCCGTCCTCTCCGTGGTCTCGTTTCCGCTTTTCGCCATGTGTAGTTTTATGCTTCTTGTCCGATCTTGGCTTGTGCTTTTCAGGGCCCATTTTGGATACTGGAGGCTCTGCTGCTTTCTCAATTGACATGTCGAAGTGCGGTTGTCGTCAAGAGTTTCTTTGCTCGAAATTTAAGGTTGCCTTTTTTTGCGCCTCAAAGGCTGAGATGCACTAGCGCAACTAACCGGTGGCCCCTGTCAATGTGGCTAAAGATCTGGACAGTTTGAAGCCTCGCGACTTCACTAATCAGAGTCGCCAACGTGCAGCAACCCTCTTCCATTCTCCTTCAACCTTTTGGTCCTCTACATGATATTTCTCGAGCACCTACTTGGACCGGATCAGAGCCATAACTGTGGTCATGTCAAATAACCTCCTTTCCCTCGCAGGGTGGACCTTTCTCCCAAACGTGAGCAACCAACTTCCAGACTAGGAAGCAACATGGAGAACATTTGCTAATATTCTTCCCAGCTTGTAACAGGATGGGTCCAAAATATATACTATGGCATCACTATTCGTGCCGGTGATCCTAAGCCTCAACCTGGCACGCCACGCTTCATCCTTCACAGACAACGTATCCACATCATAGTTGTCTCTGCCTACCTACTATACACAATCTACGAAGCAGACTGGGACATCCGGAGGGCGAGCGATTTCTACCAAGATCTAGGGATCGCACATACTGCTCCCGAGAGGGAAATCAAATCTCGGTTCCGGCGCTTAGCAGCCATCTACCACCCCGACAAACTCTCATCTTCTTCCACTTCCTCGGAGGCATACTTCGTCCACCTCAAGCAAGCACAAGACACGCTTCTCAACCCCGCCAAACGATTCGCGTATGAGCGATTTGGGCCGTCTATCCTAGAATGGCAACGCTGTTCTAGTGTCCGCGACTTCATAGTCCAAGGCCTCCAGTCGATCCTTCCATACTACGGCGTGGCGGCAATATTCATGTATATCCTCGGTCTGCTAGGATATCTCGAATGGGGCAAATACTGGCGCTGGCTTACGCTCGTCGTCCTCTGCGTTTTCGAACTCCACACCATTTCACGTCCATACTTCCCTCACGTTGCCACGAAGTTAATAAATCCCCTCCTCACGACCTTCACGCGCCACCCGCCCTACCTACCATTTCAACTCATCCAGCTGGCGCGAAAACTTAGCGTCACCCTTTATATCGCATTTTCTCAGATTGGGCCCCTTCTACAACCACCGTCCATCATCCCAGCAAATGCGAACCCAGAAATTGCATTAAAGCAACAATTAGACCGATTAGAGGCTACGGCGAAGGCCGCCGACATCGAAGCCACGAGATTAATGGGCATGGAAATGAGCCCATTTGTTGGAGATAATGAGGCACTGAGGGATGTCAAAGGGAAGGTTAAGGACTGGTTGGTCGAAAATACTATAAGATCAGATCCGGAAGTACGCGATGCATTGGGAAATTTACTGAAGCGAAGACGGGCAGACGCGCCAGTCGGTGCAAGAGGGAATAGATAGCACGGATAGAAGATTCTTGCTTTGCTTTTGTTTAGAAACCTTCAGCCTTATTTTGACAGCTATGATTGCCTGCATTTGGATGATACCCCGAGTTGAAGTGACATTTGAGTTCGGCACCTGAGTTAGAAGGCCAAATAGATATTGCTGTCTCTTTTGAAAAGGTTCATGACCTCTGGAGGTGTTGAAAAATTCACTAGGATATTGGGAAGCTCACTGTTCGGAGATGATTTGGACATTCTGGAAACACACCTCACATCAAGCAGAGAGAAGCAAAATGCTCGATGAAGTTATAAATGCTAAACAATACATATGTGTGCGTCTGTTCAAGGGCAGAGTCCCATCGTATTCCTCGTAGACCCATGGAATCAACTCCTCATAAACGGCGACCCAGAGTATTGTAACGCCAGATGCTTAGCCAAGCAAAGGATCAAACTCCATATTGACGCCATTTCCTTTCGGTAAAGCTCCAGTAGAGCAAGTAGTGACTCCGTGTAAGATGTATGCAAACAGCCATCCCGGCCAGCCTAACGCCAATAAACGCTGCAATGCAAAGGCGACCCCGGCTAACAAAAAATAGAAAACCAAAACCAAAATTCTTTTGAAAGCTAAATTAATCATCGTCCAGGTCAATGACCTCCACCACCTTCTTAATACTCCTCGTCTGATTTGCTGCTGAGAGAGCTCTCTGCTTCCGAGCACCCTCGTCGTCGCTCGAGTCCTCACTATCGTCCGGGTGAGATCGCTTTACCGAGGATCTTGGTATTTCTTTGGGGCACCAATTTCCATCTGCATCAATCCAAATAGCTTTTACATCGAGATTGTCCTGCTCTGCAAGCCTTGCTCTCACTGACGCAAGGAAGTCGTCAATCTGGAGGCTATATGGTCGAGCATCCCTGCCACACAGAGGGCACTTCCAAACATCAATCATGCAAGGTTGCTGGGGACGCTTGGGCTTGCTATTTCGAGTGATAAGGAAGGTCTCGAGGTCGAAGCACTCACGGTGTAGACAGTTGCTGCCACGCACAGGCGTCTCGAAAATCCGGGCTGTAAAAGGATCGGAAAGATCAACAGAGATATCGCTCGACACCATTGCAATCTCATCGTCATCATTCTGGGAAGATGCAAGACTCTTCTTGATCTTATCCAAGGTTTGATATGCAGGAACTCGGTGTTGTCGGCACATATCAAGAATCTGACCGTGTTGAAGTATTTCGATTATTTCAACGGCAAGGAAATAGGTGAAATCTTTCATCTTGGTTCGACCTCTGGTAATTGATACGGTGATTCGATTCGCTGAATTAGGCCCGGCAGCTCGCACGAATGCTGTGATGTCGATGGGGAGGTCTTTTCCGTGGTGATTCTTCCGCCTAATCTCTAAGTGTTTCTTATTGATCTCTAAACATGCGCTCTCTGGCCAAACTGTGTCGTTGACTATCCAGTCTGGCGTAGAGCATATTGCATCGGACTTCTTCATCTGAATACATCGCAGGCGAAACTGGAGTGTTCCACGTCTGAACTCTCGCGTCGCCAGCTGACTACTGCTTGGCGGGCCGTCTCTGGGAATAAGTTGAAAGTCGGCTTCTGAAACTCGGAATTCGAATTTTGACAAAGGTGTATTTGTGGGTATCTTTGTTGGATCAAGTGCAAAGTCTCGTACAGCTTGATAGTATCGAAAGGCCGGATCCTCTTTGTTCATGGTGGCGGGTGGAGCATAGACAGGAACCAAGAGTGGGCTTCGGATATGTGCCTGATGGAGAGCAGTCATCTCCGGGTTCACGGCCTGTTGAGGGTGTACATATCCTAGGGGAGGCACAAGGGGCCGTTGAAGTGGGTGGGTTTGGCTGTACGCTTGAATTTCATTCTGTATTTGATCGATGAAGACCGGCTGTGTTCTTCGAGGACCCGGTACAGATTCTTGATTCAGCCGGGGCGAGGGACCAGGCATGGGATTCACACCTGGTGTTCGACGCCCACTACTACTAATGCTGCTGTTTCTGGCATGAGCACGCTGCTGTAAGTCGAGAGCCCCGCTACTGCTCTGTCTTAGTTGAGCGGTTCTGTTCATGTTCAGGACCTGTTGGCTAAGCACATGTTGCTGTTGTTGGATTTGCTGGAGCTGCTGCTGCTGCACTAATAATGCCTGTTGTTGTTGCTGTTGTTGCTGTTGAGGATTTTGTTGCCATTGACCCTGCTGTGATGCAAAGGCTTGCTGATATGAAGCCAAACTATGCTGCCCTTGTCCCTGATACTGTGCCGCTACTTGTTGTTGTTGCTGCTGTTGCTGTTGCTGTTGTTGCTGCTGCTGCTGCTGCTGTATCATTATCTGGTTTCGGTGCTGTGCCGATGGGTCGACATGCTGTGCGCCATTTTGAGAGAACGTTCCATTAGGTCCTGCATAAGCTGAAGTATTCTGGGAAACCTGCATTTGGCCACTGTTGCTCCTAGCTGTAGGAGGGAATTGGAAGCCTTGAACGGGTGATTGCATAGAGAGGCCCTGGAGAAGAGTCGGACTCGGTGTGTTTGCATACACTCGATGAGCACCTACACTTGGTGGCCGACCTGCAACGATGGAAGGATTGGGCGAACCAGCCGTTGTTCTTCCCATCATTTGAGCTTGCTGGTTGCCGAATTGCCAGCTTCCAGCTGGGTCAGGACTAGGCATATTCTGGTTCCAGGAAGCCTGATGCTGGGGGTTTTGTTGCCAAGGCGAAGGAACAGCAAGTTGGGCACCTTGTTGAATATGTGCATTGCTGGGGACTACCGGTGTGGGTGTAGAAACCTGCCCTAACGGACTACCGTACGCCGGCCCTGAAGCCCGCCGCTGCTGCAAGAATTGGTTGTGAAGAGCAATATACTCATTTGCGAGGTGAGCGTTTCGCTCATTTACCTCCTTGGCAGTGGGTGGCCGGTTTGTGTTATATCGAGCAGCGAGTAATTGATGATCCCGCTGATCTCTTCTAAAGAGGCTTTCCGCCCTCGTTCCAGTCTCTCCATCACTGATTCCCATAGTCCGACGTGTGGCTGTGAACACTACGCCTTGCAGGATAGGCGACAGCAGGCCCATTCGATTCACAAGCTCGTCGACTAGAGGTGGATATCCTCTTTTAGTGCACTCCATTGATAAAGGAATCCATTCCGCCGCAAGCTTGTCCAAGAATATTCCAACATCGGCCATTACGAGTTGATAAGGCTCTGAATTGTTCATCAAATGGTTTAGGGGGCTGGGAAACCCAGCAAACCACTTCTTGTGGTTGGGGGCTAGTTGTTCATTGTCTCGAATTAGTTGTCCAAGCACCTTGAAAGCTGAATGAAGAACGGTACGGTTGGGAAATCCACGAATAGCAGCAACGTCATTTTGATCGAAGTCCCAGACACAGAAGACTTGATGAAGTGCAACATAGAACGCATCTTCGCTGTTGCAGGCTTCTATGAGTAATTGAAAACGAGGTTTCTCTAGCCCTGCGTTCAAGTTCATTCTGCCGCCCACTGACTCGATGTGGGTTTCGATCATAGCCACTCGAGGTTTTAATGACGGCATAACAGCGACTTGGGTTCGCTGTCGCTTGTGGGAGGCACTTGCGTGAAACGTCCCAGGACTTGGATATGATTGATTTTGGTTTGCCATCAAGGTAGAGGGCAGCGGCAAATCCGAGTTTGTCCTTGGGGAGGATGTGCTGGTTTGAGTAGGACTTGGCAATTGCCCTCGTGCGCCCTGCCAGTGTTGATTACTCTGGCCCCCTTGTGTCTGCAATCCTGGGTATTGATGTGCTTGATCCCTCGATGGTGAAGACCCAACCGCAGCCGGTGAGCTCAATTGAACCGGGCTTTGAACTTGTTGGTGGCTTGTTATTTGTTTTTGCAACGACGGCAACTGGACTTCCTGTAGTTGAATCCGATGTTCTTGGTCTGATGGAAGCAGTACAGATGAAGGGAGCGGCGGGAGCTCAGTCATCGTCGTGGACGGTTGGGAGTCACCCATCTGTGTCGATATTGCGGTAGACGGTCCAGCCTGGATCTGCGATCTTGAGGATGAGGTGGGTCGAGGTTGTGTCTCTGTGGCTTGAGGCCCAGCCCGAATTTGAATGTCAGCCTCGTTTGGGGAGGTTTGTTGGTTTCGCGGAGGACTGGTATTTGTTGCAGAGGTACGCCTGTTTCCGTCATTGCGTATGGCGCTGCGGTTCTCATTGCGTGCCCCGTTTATAGAATTGTTCGAAATTATCGGACTCGGTTCATCGCTTGGGGTTGGGGATGGCAGAACTGGAGCGGCCGTCCTAAATCTTCTGTCAGCTGTGCCTCTTCGCTACCTCCAACTTCCTTGGGTCTCACCTCTGTGCCATTGCGACAGGCGGCAACGTAGATCTCGATACGTTCGTCCGTGGAGTTGGACGCACTGGAGCTCCAGCACCGAGCATCCATGACTTCTGCCGGGCGCCTCCAAAGAGAGTGTTGAGCGTGGCATTCGATGAATCAACATCCCTCTCGGACAGGGCCGGCTGTCCATCCTTGTCTGGAGGTCGGCGCATTGCTTAGGTGAGTAGGGGAGCAGACATCGGCAGCGAGTTCACAAGGTCCAGATCAGACTTTGGAGAGTCAGTATGGGGAGCAGGTGGGAGGACAAGCGTTGGCTCGTACCATAGGCCACCGCCACCCTCCAAGATAGAGCTGCCGAAAGGTGAGACAAGGCTGTGCGGGTAGACGGGGTGTCGCCGTGGCTCGGGGCCTGCGAGAACAGAGCAGCGGATACGTGCTGCTTGACAAGTCGTTACTCGCAAACGGTGGAGCAGTGGGAGGAAGGAATCGCAGCCTTACATCGACCTGTTGGCGCAAAGGTCGAGGTCCATGTTACGAAGGGAATGCAGATTGATAGAGCGAGTTAATTATAGAATAAGGGTTTCGTTCTGAATAAACATGCACAGATGGACTCGACTCGTCACTACTTGCGGAGCGAATCGATCTCAGTATTTCTCTGGCTCAACATTGCCTCCGTTTTGGGGTCCCGATGTTTGTAGTGCATCATGCCCATCGTGCCTTCAACGACGCTAAGATTGCCCGGTTTGGGTTTAGGCCCAACGGAAGCTGCATGGCGACTGGTTCGTGGGTCGTCGTCTCGCCGAGTGGCAGGCGCGACGACACCACCACCGCAGCAGCCAGCCCAGCCAGCCCAGCTTCTCCTCGTGCTTCACTCACTCTCTCCATCTTCACCACAGCACACTTTGCTCCCCATCATTGGCACCGTCGCGCACCCGCAGTTACCAATTAATCCAGGGCTGCACACCGCATGCACTGAGGTCGTGTGCGCTCGTGGAGGAGTGGTTTCCACGACCCTTGCTCGCGACAGCAAAGTTACCCGCTGTCTTTTATGCAACAACTATCGTGGCTTCAGAATCTCGAAAGCGACTGCGGAGCCTCAGTTTGACCCCCCCAGAACAAGAATAGCCTTTCGAAACATCTCTATCCCTAGACCAGGCATTTTCATTGTTACTTCAAAAACACCGAATCCTATCCCTAACCTCAAATGTGTTTGCTGTGAAGACGGCCGGCGTCTGGCGGACCGTGAGAAGTCAGCATTGAGGAGAGATGGCATCCCGACCGGCGATCGAGCCCAGCGGGCGGCCAGAGCCAGGGCAGATGTTGATTGTAGTCCGTAAGTGACTGTTTTGTTGCTGTGTTGTGTGCGACTGATTGTAGTCGCAATGGACGAAACGGATCATCTGGCTGGGACGTTTCATTGTTTTGTAAGTGAGGGGAAAGTGCTTACCTGTCAAATCCAGATGACTTCTCAGCGCGCAGCTCAGATGAATTGAGCCTGTCGAAAGGGGATCGCGTCGAGTTGATCGAAAGGGACGATGACTTTGGTGATGGGTGGTACCTGGGACGGCATTTGATAAACGGAAACAGCGGTCTTTTCCCTGAAGGTCAGCGTTTGATGATTCTTCTACCCGAGTCCACAGACTGAGATTTGGCAGTGTACACGAGGATTGCTCCCCGCGCCCCCCCGTCATATCCACCAACATCTTCTACACTTCCGCGATCCCAGCCCATCACATTTGAGCCACCAAAAGAGAAGCCAGTGCAGCCATCTGTGGCATCCATCGTCAAAGAAACTCCGATTGCTTCTGAATTCTCCTCCGCCCCTCCAAGCACCGAAGCAGACCCAACCCCACAGCCAAGCCGACATGTTAGCGCCTCGGAACCTCTTGATACTTCCAAAATGACTTCACCGTTGGCTCCATCAAGTAGTGCTCAAGAGACCGAAGCCCCGACTCCAACCTCTTCAATCACGACCCCGATCGAAATACCCATACCGTCGAAAAGCATTACTGCCGTGAAATCTCACGATCATGGCCAAGATAGCCCGGTAATGAACGAGACTTTGAGTGTCATTGATGAACACATAACGGACATGAATTCGCCTCATCATAGCATTACTGCAGCAGACCGGCGCCTTGCTACAGATTCTGGAAGCGAATATAGCAGCCACCTAGATCAAAGATTATCCTACATAAACGGGGAAGAAACAGACGAGGAAGAGGAAGGGCAGCACACTCAAGAAGAGGTTGAAAATTGGACATCCGATCAGGTTGCTGAGTACCTCTTCACTGCTGGGGTGGAGACAAAACACTGTGAGGTGTTCCGGGACCAGGAAATCTCAGGAGAAGTCCTGTTAGGCATGGATCAAACTTCTCTATTTCTTAAAGAATTTGATCTAGGTTCGGTTGGCCGAAGATTGAAGACATGGCAAAAAATAAAGAGTCTTCAAGACGAGGTCAAAGGGGATATCTCAACAAGACGAAATACCGCCACTTATGGCAGTGAGGTTGGTTCCGATGATGCTGGTCGGCATCGAAGCCGAAGTATCAATTCCTCGACAATGCTTCCGAGGATTCCAAGCATGATGGAGAGGCCAGGGTCTCGGCAGAAGACTCGCCTTTCTCAGCAGAGCATCCCCAGAGCTGAACCTTCGCAGGGCACTTCTATTTCTCCTGTGTCTCCCATTTTCCCTCGAACCACCCACGATACCCCTAGACCTATGGGTGAAAAAAGGAGACCCTCTGCTGCATCTATCCGTGATCTACATCACTCCAGACAAAGTTCTGCAAATGAATTCAGTACAGCTTCTTTGATGGGTAAAGTAGCAGGAGATGGACTTGAAGCCCAAGATACAACGCACAAAAAGCAGCCTTCTTTTGACAGAAATTGGACAATGGGCGCTGCTGCATCACCGACACTATCAGTAATTCCAAGCCGTCCACTGTCTTCATCAGAGATCAAAACTATTTCTAGAAGCTCAACTGATCACTTGTCTCAAGGGCCGACTCAGTCTAGTAGTCCTTTTGATTCACTTGATCGGGGCTATTTCTCAGGCGGTGAGATTGAAGGACGGCAGAGAAATGTTTTGAGAAAGCGAGGTAGCACGGCCACGACGACCACCCATTCGCGAAATTCTAGCTACACCGATGAACAAAGGCTCCGAACAGCCACTGCACATTCAAGACACTCTAGATTTGGCAGTGTCGATTCTATTCGAGATTCTGCTCCTCCATCAGCTGCACAAAAATACTATGGGCTGTCAGTCAACGGTCGCCGACGAACGCCATCAGAGAATTCCATCAACGCGCCTCCTCGACCCTTACCACCCCCGAAAGACGTCCCTTCTCCCACAGTCACGAAACTAGAAGGTAGCCCTTACGAAAATACAACCATGCCGAAATCTCCAGAGGCGCGACAGGGTCGAGGTGCCGACTGGTTATTACCTGTCAAACCGATCTCTAATAAACATTTCGGTCTGAGGGCGATATCAGATGCGGTCACAGGTCATGAAAAGGCTCGTGTCACTTCACCAACGGACGCAGATTCTTCAGTTGTAAAGGAATCACCACTGCAATCCCCGTCACGGACTGGTTCTAGCACCCCGTCTGGTGGCCCAAGTTTTGAACTTGATTCACCTGATGCTAAGAGCTCCAACACAACGATGACGACTCCAGGCAGCGCACGGGCCAGTCGAAAGAAGTCCAAAAAGGAGACAAGTGCATATACTCGAGGACTTGAGAAGAAGACACCTCAAGAGCAGATGATTGGTGCAGACTATAGTGGATGGATGAAGAAGAAGAGCACGAACTTGATGACAACCTGGAAGCCGCGTCTATTCATCCTAAAGGGTCGCCGTCTGTCGTACTACTACTCTGAGAACGATACTGAAGAAAAAGGCTTGATCGATATTTCATTTCATCGTGTCCTTCCTGCTGATACCGACCGCCTGACTGGGCTTCATGCAACGCTTACCGGCGCTACAAACAGTCCCACCAGCCCATCTGGAGCCCATACTGTAACAATCGCAGAGACAGAGGCTACCGCCGAGCCGGAGTCGACGTTAAGCAAGGGAAGCGGCGACTCGATATTCATCTTCAAACTCGTACCTCCGAGGGCAGGCTTATCAAGAGCAGTTACATTTACAAAGCCCACTGTACATTATTTCGCGGTACCCAATATTAAGCAAGGACGACTCTGGATGGCCGCACTCATGAAGGCTACCATCGACCGTGACGATACCAAACCTATCACAACTACATACCAGCAAAAGACAATCTCTCTTGCGAAGGCTCGGGCCATGCGACATCGTCCACCAGCGCTCATGAATCTCGATGAGCAAGTTGACGAGGAAGCAATGAAGACGCCTGCAAGCGACAAGAATGGGCTGAATATTCAAGGCATTATCTTCGATCGAGACCCGCAGGAGGGTGATAGTGGGGTATCTGGCGTTTCGAAGTCCGATGCCCAGAAGCCGGACAGCACGTTCCTCGATATGAATGGCTTGGGTGAGGCATTAGCACACGAACCTCGGACGGCATAAGCAGCAACTCGGGTCGCCCAGCACTACGTTTCCTGTTTATACATTTTGTGGCACCAAAAAAGGCTGCACATTCCATTCTCTTTCCAATCTTCTGGTAACAAATTCCTCTGTTACGTACCGTATATTTCCGTCTAATTTCTTGGTTGAGGCTGGCACGCAGGACTGGCAGTGGAAACCAGGGGCAATGGGTTGATGATATCTGGATGGGTTAGCCCAAAGATGCCACGGACGTGAAGCATGTGCTCAACGATGGCGACGAGGAGCAATGACCTTTCAAGCGATTTACATCGCAGCACTTTTGTAGCATACAGAAGATAGGGGAAGAGAAATACCAACACAAATGTTTGATATCAAGTCTTCTATCCTCGCGGATGTACTGTTCCTTTCCCTGTGCTTTCCTTCATCTCTTCTCTGATTTCTAAGTCCCCGTCTCGCAGTGAACGGAAACAATGGGACATCTTTCCAGTGCTCCAAGTCATGTTGGAAGTTTAGCCTTACAAAGTTGAGGACTTGAATGTTTAAGAACTGCCAGGGCATTCAAGGAGGTAGACTTTGGATCTACCGTAACTCGAGGGAACCGCTTTTTTCACCCACAACGAGCTCATACTGAACTGTGCGAAAAGTTTTCACTCGGACGGCTATTCAACCGAAAGGGTGTAGCGTCACTAGAAGTGCGGGTGTGGCCAAGACATTAAGCTCGGAGGAGCAAAGATGCACGTCACGCTTCAAACTAAAACGAAGATTTACACAATCGCGCACTTGGCTTTCTCTTGACGCGGAAGTTGCTTGGTTTCTTCGTAAAAACCGGTACCAGCCGGAAGGAAACGGATGCCTGCGAAAGGGATAGCGCAGACAGAGAAGGCTAAACTTGGTAGCTATACGCAATGTAGTCTACTGTATGAAAAGGGGGGACGCAAAGTGACGAGCCCCGCCGAATTCACTTAAATACTGTTATATTCCACGGTTCCAAGGTTCCATTAATTTTTTCGATCTTAACTTGTACTCCCATTTACAAATTTTCAAAACGGCAACTGGAGCTAGAACGCATTTTTCTGTTGGACAAAAGAGGAAACTACGACCGGAAGTTCTGTACTCCAAGCAGGTGGCAATCGAAAACATTTTCGGCATTTTATCAGTGCAGAAGGCAATTTTGATCACTTCGTGAAGTGTATTGCTCGAGATTCGGTCAAAAGGGTATCCATATAGTTATGATGAGCTTTGGTCTCTACAAGACCATTTTTAACTGAAGTCCCCCGCAATATACATTGTCGACCACCTCAGCCACTGCAACTTCGAAATACCATAGCGACAAATTGGCCAACAAATTTACAACTTAATAAGTAGAGCAATACTCGATTTTCGCAGCAAACTCCGACCGCAAAAATGGGCTTTCTGGCGATCAGAAGCCTATTCCACAAGGATTCTGTCAACGATTATCACGACGTCTTGGTTCCTCTCGAGAAAGCACAACGTCACCCAACGGTTGAAGTTGAGTACGCTCGTCGCCGCTCCGCCGAAGGCCATGACAATAACGGAGATCTTGACGGCGCGAAAAAGGAAGCAGGCCTGCTCAATACTAGCGAACGCAGTGGCGAAGAAGGCGTGGTGGGCACCAGTAGCGCCAACTACAGCCCTTATACTATCGAGGGACTCCGCTTTGAGGTCATGGAAGATGTGGCAGCCAGTGGTCATGATAGCACGTATGATTGTAAGTTTTTTTTGGAACCCCGAGTGTCTGGAGGCTGACAGCTGCATAGTGAAGAGCAAAGTTATCAACAAGGCGATTCAAGACATTGGGATGGGCAGGTACAACTGGGAGCTATTCATCTTATGTGGATTTGGATGGTGTGCAGACAAGTAAGTTCCCCTCGATTTACCAGGTATATCGGAAGAATGGAAAGCTGATGGTCTTTAGTCTCTGGCTACAAGGAATTGCGGTAACTCTGCCATCCTTACAAGCCGAATTTGGCATCTCTGAGACTCGAGTCAGGTACGTTAACTTCTCTTGAGGCCGAATTTCTTCTCCTAGTTGCCTTGTGTGTTTTCTCCTCTTCATATATGTCTCGAGAGGAAAGAACACTCGAAAAGGGTTTCAATACGCACATTTCTAACCGAAAATGCTGACTCCGACGCCACCAGGTACACGACCTGTGCTCTGTTTACGGGCCTGTGTGTAGGAGCCAGCTTTTGGGGAATCGGGAGTGACATTATGGGACGTCGTCTAGCTTTCAACTTGACACTGCTCATAGCCGGCGTCTTTGGAATAGCAGCTGGAGCAGCACCCTCTTGGATTGGTGCCTGTGGCCTCTTCGCGGCACTTGGTGTAGGCGTTGGGGGCAATTTGCCTGTCGACGGAGCGCTGTTTTTGGAATTCCTCCCTACCGCCTCTGGTCGACATCTGACTCTCCTCTCGGTTTGGTGGCCAGTCGGTCAGTTAGTTGCATCCTTGATTGGATGGGGATTTTTGGGATCTCACTACGTCGTTGACAAGGGATGGAGATGTAAGTCTTCCCCAGGAACGTCTCGATCCCTCAATACTGATCTGTTTTGCAGACTTCGTCTATACGATGGGGGCCATGACCTTCGTGATGTTCCTTTCTCGGTTTGTTCTGTTCCACCTTTTCGAGTCCCCCAAGTTTTTGCTCAGCAGGGGACGTCAAGCTGAAGCAGTGGCCGTTGTGCACGGAATGGCAAGCAAAAACAGGACTAAAACTTGGCTCACCGAGGACATACTCAACGAGATCGGTGGCCATCCTGAGACGGTACAAGTTCAGAAGCTCACCGATATGGAAATTGTTAACCGGAAGCTGTCATCGTTCTCGACAGAGCGAATTGCTCCACTTTTCCATACCAGAAAGCTCGCAATCACGACATTACTTCTCTGGTTCTGCTGGCTTGCAATCGGCATTGGGTAGGAGCTACCTCAAGACACTGTCTTCTTGAGTAGACCTTTGGTGGCTAACATTAATAACAACAGGTACCCTCTTTTCAACGCCTTCCTACCTCAGTATCTCAGCAATGGCAGGAATGCTTCTGGTCAACGAGTCAGCAGCTACGAAACGTACCGCAATTATGCGATTACCTCGGTGGTTGGAGTTCCAGGCTCGATCATCGCATGCTATATGGTTGACATCCCGTACATTGGCCGTAAAGGAACCATGGCTATGGCGACCATGCTCTCTGGAATCTTCCTCTTCTTATTCACCATCTCCTCAGACTCGAAATATCAGCTGGGATTTTCTTCCGTCGAAGCATTCTTCCAAAACATCATGTATGGCGTCCTTTATGCTTACACACCGGAGGTATTCCCAGCACCGAACAGGGGAACCGGAATAGGAATCTCCAGTTTCTTGAACCGGATCGGTGGGCTCTGTGCTCCCATTATTGCAGCGAATATCCCAGATACAAGTCCCGAAGCTCCAATTTTCGTGAGTGGTGCTCTCCTTTTGGCAGCGTTCGTTGCAATGATCTTTTTGCCCATAGAGACACGGGGAAAGCAGATGCTGTGACAGCTGAAACGAAGCAAAAGCAGTATAAAGCATAAACTTGGAGTTGATTTGGAGTAACATAGAATGGCGTGTGAAGCTTTGGATACCCTCCATCCTTGTGGGGCCTTGTTGAATAACTAGAAGAAATGTTGCAAAAAGATTCATACCTTCCTCCTTTTGAAGACCTGAGAATGGAACGCGTTGAACTAAATGTGAGGCGATCTTAATCGGCGGGAATAGGAAATATCTTCAATTTCCCAAGCCAAGTTAAACATTGAATATACTGACTGCTTTTCTCAACATTCCCTTAGATGATCGTACATTGGAAGTCTAACACCTTCTAATATCTGGGAAGTTCGAGGTTATTAAGCCTCCTTCGAGTTGAAGGCTACCAATTGTACTACCTGAAATCAATCTGCTAACAAAATCGTCATATGCAGGAGAAGACAACCGTAGTAGCAAATTATACAAGGTATTATTTTCAGCTTATTGCCAACATTACACCTGCGTACGGGTACATTGTTGCAGATCCTCTGCTGATACACACGTAATTTCGCCTCGAAGACTTTGGATGGTAGCCAAGCTCAACGAAACCTTATTCAAGCCGGAAGATAGTATCATGGAGAGAAGCCCTAAGCTCATCGGGACCTGTGTCCTGTCGCAGCCGGTTTCCTCGAATGTCATTACCGATCCAGTGGAAGTAGTATGTACGGGTTTCCATGTTACAGAGAAATACATTATCGTCGCCATGGACAACGGCGAGATTGCAGTATATAAACATCGATGGCACACGCAACAGGCGATTATCTAGTTCTGGGGGGGTCGTCTGGGGGTGTCGTCTGCGCTCTAGCAGTGCAGGGGGATGTGCTAGCAAGCGGAGGCACCGACAACTTGATTGAGATCTGGGATCTTCTCATAGAGTTAGTATTTACCATTCTAGAGACGGGGCGAATGTATATAAATGCATTAGCCTTTCCCTCACAGCCCGTGAAGAATGAACGTCTGATTCTTTCCCTGCGCATATAGCGGACACCAGCAATAGCTGCAGGGATACACGTCCACTATTCGCTCTCTCAGGATCCGTAGCGACAAGGAGCGGGTCATTTCGGCGTCTCGCGATACCGCGATTCGTGTCTGGGACGTTGCGGAAGGCAATTGTACCGGTGTGGTAACCGCACACACCGAGAAAGTGCGGACTATTGCTGTGTCCAGTGCCGATCATCTGCTCATCTCAGGAAGTCAAGACGGAACGGCGTGCGTCGGGCGTATCACGGATGATGGACTTGTGTGCTTCACACGCTGCGAGGCCATGCAGGGTTTATCTTCCGTGTTACGTTCGCAGGAGGTGGAGATTCGTAAGTTGTAACCACTGGCAAGGATGCCTCCGGGATAAGTTTCTCTGATTACTTCTCTCCCCCTTAAGTAGCTTTGCTTTTACGTTCATATAATGCTGATCTGGATGTAGCAAGTGCTAGGCAGTTCTTCAAGACCATTCAGCAGGGGTCAGTCAAGTGATTGCTGCCGGCTCGATACTTATCTCCTCAGACGCCTCGAGTTGTCTCTGTATCTGGTCAATAGGTGACTTGCCGGGACGGGCTCACCGACTCAAGACGCAACGGTCGGCTGGAATGGGTCTGGACTCGGATGGGGAGAGGGTCGTTAGCCCGGGACTGGTGGGACGGTGAGCTACTGGACGTGGAGAGTGGACACCTAATAGTGCAGTTAGGGAAGCTACAACTGCAGTGTTGAAGATGGGTATTTTAAAAGATGGGGAGTAGCTTTGGTGGCCCTCCGTGAGGGGGCAGTGATGATCGAGATCTGGCATGTCAATTATAGATAGCGAATTCATGTTTCTGTTTCTATTCACAAGTAGATACAAACGAGTCATAGTTTCCAGAAGACTGCCTGTCTTACCTCAAGACGGGTTGTTTGGCCGGTCCTTTTCAGGATGTAGGCTCTCTTTGGGATGGGCCCCCTTTCTTAACATCAACCCCTTCAGCTTAGCTAACTTGCTGCCCTGCCACTGCCAGGCGCCACATCCAACAAGTTCTGCTTGTGTCCCCTGCTCCCTGAGGTGAGCAGAGTTTGAACACGCCTGGAAGTGAATTTGAATCGATTCTCGTCAAGAACTGCATAGTGTTTGCCGCAAAAGGTTGAAATAAAGTCAGCACAGCAAGCAGGGGTTTCCCGGATCCTCAAGCGAGCCATGACGCCGTTTCTTTTCTTTCACAGCTTAGCCTGTGAGGCTGGCGCAAACAGAGACGCTCCTGACAGCTCTGCTTCCAATTATCCTCCCTTTCGACCTCATCATGAGACATCTGCCCCTTACATCTTCTACCATTCTTGTCCCGCCAAGTGAGCCAGGCTTGCGTAGACAGTCTAGGCATCTCCCCTCCGAACGAGGCTGAGTCGATCAGCCACGGAACATCCGACGACGCCGAACATCTAGGGTTTGAGCTATCAAAGTCAAAGGCCAGCGATCCATCTTCGATGATCAATTCTATGCGATTCCAATCGATAGCTTCCCATCTTCCTGCCCAAGATGTCGGTCCGCATCCAACTGGATGATCCCCACGCCTTCTACACGAACCTTGACTTCATCAGCGGCAGAATAATTCTCTCACTCACCAGCGATGAGAATGTGTCCGCGATACTTGTTAAGCTGGAGGGGGAGAGTAGAACTGTCCTGATGCGGCCAATGGGGCCACAGGCACAGGCACAGGCACAGCAGCAACTCTATGGGCGGCAAAACCAGCGGAATGGGATAGCTATGGAGAACCACAAGATCCTCTACAAGGTCAATCAGGTGTTTCCCAGCCGGGATTCGGGTGGCTTGGGTGGAGCATATACTTTGCGAGCGGGACAACACGAATACCCTTTCCGATTCAAGATCCCGTTCAACAATGGCTGTTCAGATCCGCATTCGCAGCAGATGGGACCCGGGAGTGGCTTCGCGGGATTTGGATTAGCTGGATTACAACAATTACAATACAGACATGTCAAGAGAACACTGCCCCCATCTCTCACGGGGTTTCCTGGCGAAGCGGAGATCAGATACTACATCAAGGTCACCGTCCAACGGCCTTCCCTTTTCAAAGAGAACAGGCGAAATGCGATTGGATTCAAGTTCCTCCCGATCGAACCTCCAAGACCGCCGAAGACCGCAAACGAGGTTTATGCACGAAGGCCATACGTTTTCCAAGCTGGTTTGGCGTCATATGCGAAGAAGTCGAGTATGTTCAAAAAGAAACCTGCGCAGTTGTCAGATAAGGCCCCCAAAGGAGAGATCGATGCGCGGTTACCTAGTCCTGCAATCCTGACGTGCAATGAGCCACTGCCATTACGAATTATTGCGAGGAGGTTGAACGATAGTCCCGAACATGTGTTCTTGATGTCTTTACAGGTGCATTTATCTGGGTCCACGGAAGTCAGAGCTCAAGGTGTGGTGAGAACAGAGACGACTTCGTGGGTGTTAATGAGTTTGACTGGACTTGCTATTCCCCTTGGGTCGCCCGACGAAGAGATCCGGAAAGAGACTATGGTGGACCCATCCTTGTGGGATCGGATACCTTTGCCTAATACTGTAGCACCTTCCTTCCATACCTGCAATCTTACCAGGAGGTACGAGCTTGAGGTGCGCGTCGGATTAGGCTTTGGTGTTCCAGGTGAAATACAGGTAAATGTTCAATATTAGATTAAATTCTTTTGCTAACCAGTCATAGCCTCAAATTGTCACCTTACCCTTGAAATTCCAAGTTGAGATCTTTTCTGGCATCCATCCACCTGCAGCCCTTCTCGACGCCATTGCTTCTCGACCCACCATTCCCGTTCGGCCGACAGTACAAACGCAGCCACAAGCTTATGATCCAGCCTATCCACCACAAGTAGGGGCTCCTGGAGCACCAGATCTCGATGACGCTCCACCAAGTTACGAGGATGCAATGGCAGATGAGATGAGTCCAGCGGATGGGCCCAGAAGAGAGTACAGTGGTGTCACTGATGTCAACGCCCCGAACATGGACGAGAAAGGGGGCGCAGCTCCGAGTTATACCAAGCAGGGCTCTTCTGGCGGCGCTGGTGGGGCCAGCAGTGCCATTGTATGATACCCAACCAACCCTCGCAAATAATAATACCCACGCGATACCTATACCGAGGCTGTCAGTATTCGATCAGTTCACCCCTTTGTATCTTCCCATCAACACCCTCAAGCGCGCTCCCATAACTGAGTCCATAGGAACGTGAACAATTGTTCAAGGGTACCTAGTTGGGATACATGCCCCGAGATGTCCACAGTCCAATGGCGTATCCAATTCAGACCCAGCCCGACTGCACTCAAACACGCCCTTCTCCTTTTCTCCCTTGTCCATTCCATTAGGGCTGTCCGTATTCTCCAGAACCCCGGGTAACCAAATGCCAAGAATAAATTCATTCAATCCCCATATGTTATCTCTTATTTTCAAGCCATTCGCTACATAGCCGTCTCCCCTTCCTCATTTGCAGGGGCATCGACAATCAGCTCCACAACCACGCTGTCGCGAATATTTATCCTCAGCTCAGTGCCGGCCACAATCTGTCGCCGCCGGGCGCTATATATTGCCTTCAATTCCGAATTTCACGTGCTCTGACCTTTCCGAAAATGTACATTAATATATCCGGCGGCTCAAGATCTTGTGGGACAAGTTTGGGCTGGTAATACGGTACTTGGTTGGGCGACGGCGCGTAAGGGGTTATGATTTCGTATCTGTATATATCGCCCGGGATGCTGAGGTCGTATCCTGAGGCTTGGAGGCGAGCTATGGAAGCAGATGAGAAGGTTTGGTAGGGAAGAGGCTCGAAGAGAGAGGCCATGTTGGTGTCAGTTCTGTGGGATTGGTGGGGTGAGGCATTGATGCGAGAAGAAAGCTTCTGAGCAAGAAGCAGAAATTTTGATGGTTGGAACCGTGTCACCCGGAACAAGAGAGTTCCATCGTTCAGATGGCTTGTACCTAACAAGTCTTAAGGATCCGTTTCGGTAGGCGAGGGCATGTAATTCTCGCTGTAGATGAAAAGTCGGCTTGATACATGAGAACTATAGCTTCGAGCTAGGTCAGATATGAAGTAATATGCAGTCTTCAACCTTGATGCTTGAGCCTTGAGGATCACCCATTGCACTTGGTAAAATTTAACATTGAGACGAAGCCGTTGACAATCTCTTAGAGTGGGTTCTATTGTACTCGAAGAATTTAGACATTAAGCAAGATAACGGTGGTGGAAGTGATCATACAATAAGGAAGTGCGTTGGGCTTGACTTCCCTTGGAAGACTTGGTGCATTCAGGATTCAGCATCCCGTTTCGCTTTAGAAAGAAACCCTTTGAATTTGGATTCGGTATGCCATGGCCTGCAGTTCCTCTTTCTCTTGGGGAAGCTTTGCTAGTATTGAATGTTCCTTTTTTAACTGTTCTAAGTAGATCTCACGCAAATCTTAGATAGGTTGTGTGGCTAAAAAATTCGAGTAAATGCCATCTGAAAGTATAATCAACGAATACACCTGCTCCAAAGGTATTGGGCGGTGAAAACACCAGCTTATGCAGCGGAATCTAAAATCAACAAGTGCCGTTTCGAAGATAGCTGCCTCCAACTGTGTGAAACTTCAGATCGAGACAACATTCGATTCAGACGAAACAACTTGCAAGACTGGAGCTATCGTGACAAAGTCCCTGAAATAAAGCCATCCCAAATCTGGTCTAGGTGTCTGCTATGTGGAATGGCGAACATCATCTTTGCATTCTCCATCCGCTGCAGTTTTATAATGATACCTTCCAGTTATTTCATAGATCTCCATCGCTGGACCAGTTTGTATCGTCTCTTCTAAGAAATGATGTTCCTCTTTGCAGTGGAGTCCAACTCCAATACAAATACAGGTGAAGCATGGTCAGACTTGCAGCCTCATACAAATTGGGTGCATCCAATCCTGTTACAAAATAGTCCAAGTAGTCCAGGCTCATGCTCAGCAAGGTGCCACAAGAGATTTCCAAGCTGGGACAGATCGCTTCGGGTTGTGAATCAATGATCAGAATCCCAAGGAAACTCCTGTGCTCAGGGGCCAAGGCGGCGGGATGGTGTGCGTGTAAAGAGGTATTAAACAAGCCGAAGTACCACTCAATGCTCGTCCACAACCAGCTACAGAGCTTGAGTCAAATCAGCCCACTTCCTTGGCTACAGTTTGTGGAGACTGGAAGGGTCCACTTTTCAATGGATAAATATCAAAAGGTAGGAGAAAGCCGTTTATTGCTACTCTTAAGGTAAACACGAATATGCTCAACTAAGACTAGTTGCAGCGACTCGACAGGCCTGTCTGCTCTGTGGGCGATCCGAGCGGGTTTTACTCTTTCTTTCTAAAAGCTTTATGGTAATGGCACAGTCCGAAAGAAGGTTGATCAATCTACATAATTGTCAGCGAACAGCTGAAAGGTTTGAAGGCCAAGCATAACGTTGAGTAGAGAATTATTCAGACAATTTTGAGAAGATTTGTTATTGCGGTTTTTGTAGGCACTGCTCTCTTCGCCTCCAGGGATTGGCCCGGGGGAGACTGAGAGCTCATATGGCCCCGCGGAGTCATCAGGAAAATAGCTACAATAGCGCAAAGAGGGAAGCCCTCACGTACCTTCCACATCCCCTTTAACGGCACAATCGGTGCCCACGTGAGACGGTTAGTTTATTGTATGTCATCTGCTCCTCAGCGCTCCGGTCTGAACCGTCCTCTCTTTTCCTTCATAGCACCAACTCTCTTCCTATCCTCCTCAAATTTCCTGACCAACTCCCCCTGTTCCGCCTTCCTCTGTTCTCTCACCTGAAACCTGTAGAATCCTGCACTCTGAAGCTCCTCCCTCTTCTTCCTCTCCCTTTCCGCCATCTCCGTCTTCTTCTGCTCCGCCTCCTCACTCCTCGCCGGGCCCGTCCTCCCGCCTCTAGTCACAGTAACAAACCCATCCTCATCGGGTACGTTCCTCATCCTCTTCTCCCTCTTCGCCCTCTCCTCCTCCATCCTATTAAACTCCGTCATAAAAGCATCCACATTCATCTTCAACACCGTCTCATCCGGATATTGCAACCTCTGATGCGCCAAATACCTCGCGCTCCCCAACTTCGCCACCTTCCCCTCAATTCCTGCTCCCCATATAGGCCAGGCACCATCCCTACCCTTCTCCTTTTTCGAAGATTTATGCAGCTTCCGCACAGCTTTCAGAGCCGATTTGACGGATTTCGCATCAACGAAAAGTACCACGGCTGTGCTGCCGCTCCGTCGTAATTCTCGATCCCAGATTTGTGGTAATTCTGCGACTCCGTTGTCCTCTGTGCCTTCTGATCCCCTCTTCCTTTTCTTGCTGGCCTTCCCGACTAGGGCTACCTCTCTGCTGGGCACCGCACATCTTCGCTCGTGCTCGAATGTCACATCCTCGACTCGTCCCGCGCCAGTCAGACTGGCAAATACAGCGCGGAAATGCGCGACCATAGAGTCTATCGGCACATTAACGACGAATAGACTCCTCTCGTCGTTCTCGGTGGGAATTTTTGGGGCGTGGAGTCGGAGGTAGAGGGTATGCGTCGTATGCTTGGGGTATGCGGGCGTAGGAGGGATGGAGATGGGGAGAATTGTATATTCCCCAATTTTCGACATGTTGAATTACCGACTGTTAACTGTTGTGACTTCTTGAGGTCATAAATTGGGTGGGAAGAACACTTTGAGGTCAATGGATCTTTTTCTGGAGCAAGAAATTCTAGCCGAGATCTAATCTAATCTAGATGGCGCTAAGCAACAGGGGTATTCCCGTCTCCTTTTCCAATAGCAACTCCAAGCACGATGATATGCAATTAAGTTATCCTCTTTCAGAGACAGACACGCGAGATAGCAAGGTGGAGAAAGTCATGCGTATTTCGAGGGTCGGCGAAGCCTTTCCCAAATTGTTGACAATATCGACTGGATCAAGCCTTGTCCGGGTCATTGATGCCGCCGGTGGTAATGATATAGGTTGCCTCGCGCTCTGGACAGTCTGCACACGGTGGTCAGATATATATGGAAACGGTTGGAACGGTCTGCTTCTGGAAGATTTTTGGGATCTTTAAGATGAAGACCTACCAGGAGAGTCCACAATCTTAGCAACACGCTCCTCACCACGACCCTTCCGAAGGAGAAGTCTGGTTGTAGAAGCATGGGCGAGAATATGTCCTCCAGCAGGCTTGCGGCCATCGACTCCTGCAAAGAGAGCGCTGGCGCCAGGGTCTGACATGACTTGGTTTGTCTGCCGAAAGGTCAGCAACGGTGCAACTTTGAAGAACGAGAAGCTTACCATAAGAACCACAAGGTTGAATTCTTCCGCCATCTGAGTGGCTCTTCGAAGAAAGGTACCAAGGACTTGCTGGCGTTCGGAAAGCTCACCACGGCCCACGAAGTCGGTGCGATAGAGAGCCATGACACTGTCAATGATAAGGAGACGGTACTCGTTGGTGGCGAAGTTGGCGGCAAGACCTTCCAACAATTCGGATTGCATCTGTTTCTGTCAAAAGCTGAACTGGCCACAAGTGTAAGGTGCAATTTACCTCACTGTTTTGGGCACGGGCATAGGAGATATTCTCGCAAGCTTGATCAGGGTCGACTAGAGTACTCAGCAACAACTAGTCAAAATATCTTTCGGGTAGCTTACCACCAAACCGCTCTGCAATCTCTTGGATTCTCTCAGGACGGAATGTTCCCTCGGTGTCTATTCCAAGGTCAGCAATGGTCCTTCGATAAAGGTGGACGACTAACCAATATATGCAACTTTGCCTTCTGCTCCACCCATGTCCTGGATGCTGTCAATATGCAGTGGGATTGACAAATAGCTGGAATAACTTTACCTTGGGAAGCTGTGCAATGACAGCCATAGTGTGTGCAAGTTGGGTTTTGCCGCATCCTGCAATTGTTAGTTACCACCCATGAGGAAGAACCTTCCACACATACTGAACTCTCCATAGACCTCGTTAATACTCATTGTTTGAAAGCCACTGCATGAAATCAGCGGTGATCCAGTTTGTGATGTTTGTTCAGCCTACCCATTCAACGCAGCGTCGAGTTGCTTGCTCCCAGTCGAGATCCGGATGCATCGCTTACGAATTTCGCGAAGTTCAGCAGCAGTGATGAACCCTGTCGTAGTTGGCTGTTCGGCGTCAGAAATGAAAGTTACTGCATGCAACGGCAAACTCACAGAGAGCTTTTTAGCGGCCTCCTTGATCTTCTCGACCTTGGTATCGGAAAGGCCTTTGATTTTCAGAAGTCTCTTACTTGTGCAAGCGGATAAGGACTGCAGCAGATGATCAGCAATCTCGAATACCATCAAGGAAAGTTCGAGCGACTCGCAGCAATAGTGCAGATGTTGTTGTTCTTGAGCTTGGTGATATCGGCGGCATTGATACCTAAACCCATAATCAGTCCGCAAGCTGACGATAATGGCAGAAGAGCTAACCATGAGCTTGCAGTTCATCGATGTCGATGATGATATTCTATTGGGTCAGTCTAGATGAAAAGCAGTTCGAGGCTAACTCACATCCTCCTCGTCACCGCAAATCGAAGTTCCAGCCATCTTGATAGCGACCGGGGATCCTTGTGAGGTTGTAGCGCTCTGTTAGAAGCCTCGAAGGAGAATTAGTGAGAAAAGAAGTGTTAATGGTGTAGTAGAGAGTGGTCGATGCCCAGCTTGCATCAGACGAGAACAAGGAGGAATGGAGTGTGCGATGTGGAAAAGGCAGAAAGAAGCGTCGAGAGTGGATGGGAAAAGCTGTATCAAGAAGGGTAAGTACTGTGGTATTAATGTGGTGTTGAGACCAGATAGCAGAGTGATGGATCAATCAATCTTCCTGGGGCTCTTCAGCGTCAGGTAGTATGTGCGCAGGGGTAGCACAGAAGATCAGTCCAGACAGAATGCCGACTCGTACAGCAGTGAGAACGACTTGAGTGAATGTCCAATCTTCAATGTCAAGTTGCATTGAAGATGGGAAGATGCAGCAGGCGATGGTGAAGGTTGGTCAGTGAGGATTGTTCATGAAGGAGAGAGATGGAGGTTGGAGGAAGAAGTGGAAAACGAAATGGTCGAGACAGTCAAAAAAATCGGCCATTCCGAATTTGGAACGTTGGCTCGCCAAGCTGTCAACCACACGAAGTCTACGCTTGCATAACAGGACCCTGGATTTTGTTAAGTCATGTAGTGTAATATTAGATTTCCAAAGCGTGTTGATTTCAGCTCAACCATGGGGAAACGCCAACGTGTTTTCAAGTTCTTCATATCCCCTCAACCGAATATTAAAGAAGCATCAAAACAGATTGCATCAATAATAAAATACTAATGCTGAATAGCCACGAGCTTCATTCTGATTGGCAAAACAGTTCGGCATACTGCCTTCTTTCGAGGGTCTTATGTTATGTATGCTTACGTCTGCCTGGATTTAGAAGAGTTGAGCTCGAAAGCCTATATCTTAATCACTGGAACTCACCGGACGTTCGCTAACGTACTTGGGAAAGTGATATACAGTTCAGCCAGGAAGCCAGTGAGCTGAACAATAAAAGCCCATTCAACTACATAAGAGCCAGACTCAAATTTCGCTAACGACAATGTGACCTCGATTACTCGCAAGGCAAAACTCCCGATTCTCTAAGTAGGATACACTTTCTATTAATATCGAGATCAGAAAAGACGCGAACTTGGACTAAAGCAAATTGCTCAACGTTTGAAAGATTTTAGGGTCATGAGGGGTCGAGAGATGCAACAAATCTTTCGCTTCTTCATGAATCACTTTGACTGATTTTCAGCATCATATGAAGTCGTTATTTCCAAAAGAGGGCAGGTTTATTTACACGCCAGGAGTTGAAATTTGGTATGGTTGCGGCTGGTTGTAGATAGACCAGACCGCGAGGTAATAGCTTTATCACGCCATGCCATCCAAAAATGCAAACACAAAAGGGGGAACGCTGCTTAGAAAAATACTTCATGAATTCAGATAGACTCAGCATCGATATGTGTATTCACGCTGTTATCGACGGTCTTTCACCACTCTCCTTCATCGTCTATCCTTTTTCCATCGCCCGTCCACTTCTCTCACTACCTCCATGCCATCGCCTCCGTACATCTCCCTGTGGTTTGATACAAGCATGCCATGTCCCAGTCCAGGACTACAGCATCTCTATCCATGAACCACAGAATTAAGGGTGCAACGTCGTTTAGGTGGTATCTACCGGGTTGCCATTTCGTAAGGTAGGAAAATGAATATCGTGTAAAGCTTTTGGGTGTTCATGTCCGAAAACATGTGAAGACCAGGCGCCGAAAAAGCAATCCGTGTGAATGCTGAAAGTCGCGAAATTTTATTCGTATGCCGAACCGAATATGCAGAACGAGCGGGAGATGAGATCCATTGCTTTATTTCCAAGTACAGGTAAGGAAATCGATGACCAATTCCACTCTGTGATCGATAGTTCATCGAGGCCTATCAAACAGTGGCGAGCTCAGAGAGGCCTATGCGACAGGAGCAATTGGTGCGACTGGGGCAACACCAAGATCGACAGCATCACCAGAGAGGTCACCGTTGGTAGCCTTTTGTGGGCAGTCACGGGAACTTGTCAAGTCAGTAAAGTTGTCACAGAGGTTGTCAGGAGGGAATCCTTACATATGGCCGGGTTCTCCGCATTGGTAGCAAGTCTTGCCAGCAACGTTGAGAGGTCCTCCGTTTGGTGCACCGCAATCCCTAGAGATGTGACCGAGCTTCCCACAAGCATAGCACTTCATGGCCTGAGCTTGACAGTCACGAGCAAAATGGTTTGGTCCACCGCACTTGTAGCAAGTAGCAGGACGGGGTCCACCAGCAAATCCACCACGGGGGGCAAATCCGCCTCCATATCCACCACGAGGAGCACCAACACCACGGCCCGCACCAGGAACACTGCCTGGGCCAGCTGGGCTTGGGCAAGAACGCTGGACCTTGTCAGCACCAATCTATGACCATGCCAACGATAGAACGTACAGCCAAATGTCCGGGTTGACCACAGTTGTAGCAACGGCCGCTGGTTCCAGCTCCACTCAGACGCAGAGTTGGGCAGTCAGCCTGAACGTGACCTAGACCCTGGCAGTGATAGCATTGCTTGGCCTCGGTGGTTCTCGGCAATGGGCATCCATTCGATTCATGTCCTATCGCAGGTGTCAGAGGATATCGAGGCAATTGGTATCATGAGGCTGAGGCTTACCAGGCTGCTTGCCTACACAAAAGAATCAGTCAAAAATTCGAGATGTCTCTAGGCGAGGCTCTACTCACAGTTGTAACAAAGACGCTCAGCGGAAGAGCAAACTTCGGCATAGTGGCCAACGTTACCGCACTTGTAGCAAGCACGACGAGAGAGTGAAGACATGGCGACTAATCGATGAGTCTGCTGAGTTCCATCGTCAGCACAACAAGTCACATATGCGCCGTCCTCGGTGGCCCATTCCCGGACGATCTTCTTGCATCGGTGCGGTGGCTCATCTGCTCGATCGGATTGTAGCCATTCCTCAACTGTCGTGGCCGGCATTCTTCTTGCGCGATGGTGCGATGTTGTTGGATTTAGGGCCGGGGATTATCAAGATTGCTTTGCATGACCAGCATTCGTCAGGCTGCAGGAAGCTGCATGGATCTTGTGCGACTCGAAGACGTAGTCTAGAAGCCGATGGTCTCAGGATTGGAGGTCGTGGTCGACGTTGAGGCGGGGTGGTGGTGGTGTTGTCATACCGGGGCGAAGAGATCGAGAGCAGATGTGCCACCGTCTGTCTGGTCGACAAGAAAAGATACAAATTCACCGAGGAACATGCAGTGCGAGATGCGGCACCGGCATGCTTTCGGTGGGACTTACAGAGATTCTTCCTGCTTGCTTGAGATCCTGCAGCTTTCCTTCTTCCTTCACAACAGCAACTTCTTCCGTCAACCTTCTTCCCTCCGTGTACAACGTCGCGAGCAGTTGACAGCAAAACTGTGAATTTTGTTTGTGAGGACCGGGCTTCGAAGGCAACTTCGCAGCGGTGGAAAACTCGTGGAAAATCGGGCCTGGCTAGTCTCGTTACCTAAGCTAAATATGGGCCCTGACCTGACTGGGAGTCAGTCGGAGCCGGGGCGGTTGGGACTGGGGGGCGGTCCGAGCAGCAGCACGTGAATTGGCAATCCCGGCAACCACGACTTTGCGAGGTTGGTCCGCTCGCCGTGGCCGAACCAACTCTAATTCTCGATTGAGTGGAGTGGAGTGGAGTGGAAAAGAAAAAGGGGCGGGCCCGAGGACATACCAAGTAAGGAGTGGAGTTCGCAGAAATTGTACCAACTTCGAACAGGACAGCAGATACTTCGTCCTTTGTCTGCACCTTTTATGAAACTTCCCGGTCCGGTGCTTCCTTTTTCCTATCCTAACTATTTCTTTTCATGCAAGAAGGTATGCTCTGCAGCACTAACCGCAGCCCGCATGTAGAATTCTTTATTTCCCTGATTCGACAATTACAAATTCGCTGGAGAAAGAAAAAGAATGCTTGCGGGGACTCCCACCATAAGATCTGTAATATGACTTCTTTGGGGAGAAAATTGTCTGATCACTCGGGCAATTGAAACCTTTGGGCCCAGTCCAATATATACAGTTCTGGCACACCTTTTCTATAAATTCCAAGATCTGCGAGGCTTCTCACGTGGTGGAGAGAGGACTCCTTGGTGATATTAGAAGGAAACGTTCCTGTCCCGGCTCCACAAGAGGCTTTCCCATCCATGTTGATTTTACACGCAGACCAAGCAAGTGGCACCGACCCTGCGGCTGAAGATATGTATAAATTTCTCGCCGTTTCTATTCCTCTGCCGGAGATGCCTTCTGCGCCGACTGCTATCCTCAGACGCGCAAGAGCCTTCCTGCTCAAGCTCACATATCTCGTAATCCAGTACAAAACTATACAGTAACTCCAGCCAAGACGCCCGACGTAATAATACCCAATGCTGGGTGCCGTGAAACTCCAAACTCCAATCTTTCAAACGCTATTTCCAATCAATTAATACAGTACGCTCGCTAAAAACTACTCGACATCGGATACGGGTATATATAGATACAGGGATAATTTGGGAAGAGCTATAGCATGGGCCACACCCGTCCCCTTTCTGACGGGTGTGGTGGCAAAGGCACGTCGGTGGTTGGAGCAATCGATCGAGGTGCCGCCTCAATCACATAATCTACACCATCTTCTGAGATATACGACGGTGGTCTGTGAGCGGTCGAAGGGCGTCCTTCAGACCGGCTCGTAGCATCTTGGCGTCCAAGTGCAGCCTCCTCATTTCGTTGCCAGAAGATGCGGTTTGGATCCACTCTCTGCACAGTATTAGCATCTTTGATTAAATCCCAGTGGAAATGTCCACATACGACAGATTCTCTCCAAAGCCCATAAGCCGGAGGTGGGAGTTTTGTCGCATCGCTCTCAATCCCAGCGGCTTCCTCATCACGGGCTAGTGCAACTCGAATTGGCATAACAGGATTTGCATAACCTCCAGGGCCAATCATTGAGGGGAGAATTTGGTTCTCCATGTCATCGTCGGATGGAGGGTGCATGATCATCATGCAGAGTCGAATCAAAGCATGGCAGAAAAAGATGGTGGTTACCAAAATGATGAGAATCAAGAGAACGTGGAATTCCTGACTCTCATTTCGGTTTGAGAGGGCCAACGCAAGGTAGACGGTCAACACAAGAGTGAGGAACTGGGCCTCGTTAGCATTCTCATCATATTTAGCATCATCCGCGACTTACAATTCCTGAGACGAAGCAGCTCAGAATCTTTTGCCGGATCTTTCTGTTCTTTATTTTTGGGCCACATCTTCGTTCCACATGTCTATGTCTAGCTCTTGATTTTTGTCTCCGTCTCCGTCTTCCAACTTGTGCTAATTCAGCCAAATGTAATTCCGCTGGATCCACACCGACAAACCTTCGCCCAGAAGAGCGGCGGACTGGGGGCGGAATGGTCGTGTCGGGAGAGTCTCGAGTTTCTTGTTGTAGGCCTCTAGGAGGTATAGGGCGAGAGCCGAACGGAGTCAATGGATTTCGAGTAGTCCGTGGGACAGTGGTATTAGGTCGAGTGCTTCTGTCGGAGCTCGTCGAAGAGGTTCGATTGAGATAGGGAATATTGATTCTTGTCGAGGGCAGATTCTGAAGGCCAAGTGCCAACCGCGGTGTCTTTGGACTTTCAGGCGACTGACTTCTGGGTTGCCCAACCATTGACCGTCCTGTAAATAGCTGGTTTATTCCAACCCGCACATTCTGCAGTCTCGAAGGGACCGGTCGCGAGGGCTGAGATGCCGAAGAGCGTCTCGGTGTATTCTCGTTAGAGGCAGGCATGGCGTTTGGTGTTAAAGTGTACGGGTAACCGCTTGTGTGTCTGTTGTCCCAACTCTTTGCTATCCAAAAAATTACACCCTTTAAGGAATATCCGTCTGTTATTCAAGTCGGCCTCCAACGCGTCCATCAAAACTTTCCCTCCACACGAACTAGGCCCATCAACATAACCAAGCGAAGATGACCTGCTGCATGAGTGTCTGTCGAATAGGGAATCGGGATCGAGATCAAGACCCAATTCTGGGATGCACGTCGAAGGAGTCGGGGGATCCAAAGGCCAGTGACTCTCGGTCGTCCACGAACTGTAGGCCGAGAGATAGTTTGAACGAGTGTGTTGTTGCGAGGTTTGCAGAAGTGGTCCAAGACGGATACGATCCAGAGAAGAAGAAACACAGGCCAAGGAGAGACAAGAAGAAAGTACAATGCGAAACTTCCGAGGGAGCTGGCTCACGGAGCCTCTCTCTGAATCCGGGACAGGAGGGAGTGTGAGAAAGAAAGGCTGCGAGGTCAAGAAGCAGACAAGCTTCGAAGGAAGGTTTGGGTTTGTTGGATGCGAGGAAAGCACTGACCTCGTGTTACAGGAGTCGCAACCCGATGGGGGTGTGACGGGAACACCCCTCGAGCGCGAGGCCTCCAGTTAGATCTCTCAAAAGGAGGGAGCGCTCTCACAATCGGGGTTGGAGATGTATCTAAGCGAGTCCGCACCCCTTGCCTGCTCGTTTCAGACAATCCACGCTGAGGAGCACGCAGCCAATCACAGCGGCCGTTTGCCACCCCTCGGCGCTCAGAGGCGTGAAGCTCAGTCAAGGGCAGGTCAGGGGTATGTGATACTACACTGAAATCCAAAAGGAGCCCTGGACTTCACACGGATTCCTGCATCTGTTGAGTACACGCAAAGCCTCTCATCGACCGTTAAAATTTGAGTTTGACAAGCTTTTTGCTTCTTGGATTTTTAGAATGGTACCTGCATGCAAACAGCCATGTACAATCTGGACCAGTCACTTTGCCGCATCGTGCACCTCATTGGCGTTTCTCCTTTATCTCTCTGCAACTATTGGCCCAAGTTGGTAGTGAGTGCATGAATGCGGCTGTTTGCATGATACCTCAACCCCAGGCGTCGAAACAAGGAGAACGGAGGTATTTCGCCGTCTGCGGAAACGCCACGACTCCGTCATCACAAACCAAATTCCATCGTTTGATCCTTTCTTTCCTGAAAGTCCTCACCAAATTTTGTTTTCAGCCGCAGGACAGCCACAGCCCTGAGGTTTTCCAAGCTCAAAATCGAGTCAGCTCACTTCAGCTCACCCAGCAAAAGCGTCCGATCCGAGGAGCCAGACAGGACTATCTCATAGTTAGCGGTCTGCTGGGCAGGTTTCAGCTGCAAAGACTTACTGATGGGATCTGACGATGGAGATAATTCGGCACAGTTAACCGTCCCCTTGTGTCCCGGCAACTTGTATAGCAACTTCCCCGTCTCACTATTCCAAACAACCACGGTCCCATCTCCGGCTCCTGCTGCGATCTTCTTCCCTTGTGAGTTCCAGCTTGCCTTGATTAGATTCTTCTCCATTCCAGCGGGGGCTCCATCGAATGTTCGAATGTGCCGTTCTGTTGGAGCAAACGGTCTGATGTCCCAAGTTCGCACGGTCGAGTCCATCGAGTTTGAAAGAAGCGATTGTGAGTCCGGAGATATCCTTAGAGAAGAGATGGTGTCTGTGTGTCCCAGCATAGAGTAAACCACGGCCTTTCTCCTCATGTCCCAAACCTTGATATCGTTGTCGATGCCGCCAGAATATAACTCATTGCCAGCCTCCGCCAATGCTACCGCCGTCACTGGGAATTCGGTTTCAATAAAGTCCACTGCACCTTTCGTTCGAGGATCCCATATTCCGATATAGCCATCATCAGATCCGCTGATGAGGATTTCTTCACCTCGTTTGCTAATATCCATTGTATTGATCACTTCCTCGTGTCCAACATGCCGTCGTATCCTCGTTCCAGTCTCCAAATCCCAACTCGCCAGGTGCATATCTGCAGATGCTGAAAATAACACTCTTGAATCTCGCGACCAATGTAGATCAAGTATTGCACCTTTATGGCCTGTCAAAGTGCCGTAGTTCTCGCAGTTGCCAAACGTCCTCCAGAGCACTAGGAACTGTTAGACCGGAATTTACGAATGATGAATAGTCAAAAGACCTACTTATCGTTCTGTCCATGGATCCAGAGGCAAAGTAGTTTCCGTTAGGATCAAATTTCGCACAAAAGACTTCTCCTGAGTGCCCAGTCAATTCCATGACAGGAGCTTGAAGACCAGTGGTGCGCGGCGCCTAGTCCACGCATATCAGCAACAGACTCTTCGGCAGACTTCAGCATGTTCATCCTGAATCTTCTAAGGTGATACATACCGCTTGTGTGAGCGCGCCATTTCCTCCAGATCCACTGGCGACAGTTACAGCCTTGCTATCCTTGCCCAGGTTTGGCCTCTTCACCAACATCTGCGAAGAGCCATATTCATCTGATGCGGGCCGCTTCTCTGCCGACATGATTGCGGTTCGAGGCAACCACTCAAGTCGTATGGTAATTGAAAGGGCTCGTGTCTTGGGTAGGATTTTCACTCTCAAGTCACCAAGGCGAAGCTGGGGCTTGATATTTTTCGAATCGCGCTTAAAATCCAAACGAACTGCCGCAGCCTTCTCAATCCCTGCAAGGTGATCAACAGTCTCAGTCCAGTGCCTGGTGCGGCTGTGGTCTAGAACAACGTTAACTTGTCGCTTTGATTGCAAACGTGGAAGCCAGATTTTACCATGGCTTCGACCAAAGCTGCACGGATTGGCGAAGAGTAAGCTAAATATTCCAAGGATTAATTGAAGAGGCAGGCTAACAGCATACAGGGTGTGGAAGTAAGATCCGTTTGTCCGTCTGGATGCTTCCCTTTGGAACTGACAGAGTGAAGGAGTCGAGTAGATAAGGTCAACGCGGAACTGGTTACTCTCACCTATGGCACAATTGTTGCGCAATTATGCAAAGACTACGAAAGCGATTACGTTGAAGTCAACAAGCAGCTTGACAAGATGGGTTACAACATTGGCCTGAGATTAATCGAGGATTACCTTGCGAAATCCAACACTATGAGGAGGTGTTCGAACTTCAGAGAAACAGCGGAAATGATTGCGAAGGTACCGTTCCTCGGCTTTCAAAGGCTCGGGCACAGGGGCTGACTCACTCAGGTTGGATTCAAGATCTTCCTGAACATTACACCCACTATCACGAACTGGACTAGTGACAGCAAACAATTCTCTCTTATCTTCGAAGAAAACCCCCTGGCAGATTTTGTCGAGTTACCAGACGATGGAAGGGCACAAGACGAGTTATGGTACTCAAATATCTTCTGCGGGGTGTTGAGAGGTGCTTTGGAGATGGTGCAGATGCAAGTAGAGGCACATTTCATCAGTGATGTATTGAGGGGCAATGACTCTACGGAGATGAGGATATCTCTGATACGGTATATCGACGATGAGATGCCGGCGGACGATGAGTGAGGCGTTGTGCATGTATTTCGGCGTCTGGCGCAGGAGAGGCGGGATTAGAGATATCAATGCAGCGACTTTGGCAGCTCAGAATCATACTAGATCACTGAGGACACGGATTAGTGGCCCATTGCTGTTGTCATCATGGCAAAATATACAGCATTCATCTCCCCGGGCTATCGTCCAGATCGCTTTGCATAGTAGCCTTCATCAAGATCTGCATGTTTTCAGTCTCATTCCTACGTTTCACTTGTTCCAGTGAATTTCCGGGGAAAATTTTGGGGGCCTATTTGACGAGTGGTTAATGTTGGTGGCCCTCTTGTTAGTGGATGTATCGCGACCACAGAGGTGTATTTTGTGAACATGTGCACGCTTCTTGCATATGTGACTAGATAAATATTTTAAAATATGTTTCGTGACGGAAGTTCTGTTCCAAACAGCGTTCGGCAGCGTTTCCAGTGTTTTCGGTATTACCATCAGTACCAAGACGACTGGTGACTCCTGAAAGCACCAAACTTTCTTGGAGGCTTGGTTGCATATCGCACAGGCAATAAAAAGGCCTGATTACTTAGCGGTGTATTTTCAGGTTTTTAGTTAAACAGCGGGAGGGTTTTCATATAGCGGTGGCATATCTAGTTTTCGAAGGGTCCATCGAGGGAAGTCTTTTCTACTCGGTTTGCAACTGCCTCATTCCCTGCGTCTTTAGAAATTGGATGAGGCTAATTTTGGAACTCTGTAGGCATCTTCGACTTGTGCTGTTATGTCATCACGAAGTCAGCTTGGGAGGAAGTTGGGAGGTTGTCGTTGAAGGAACGTGCGCCCCTTCTATGTCACAGCGAGACTGAGGGCACGACCAAGATTTCCTAAGGGAAATAAAGCTAGAAAAAAGGAGAGCATATGGGATTGGGACCGAGACTGTGTAACTAGTAATCTAGTAACCCCAAGTTGTAATCACCCCAGATCGTTCTAGGCAATGGGTAGAGCTGTCACCCTTGCCCAGAGTCAACACTTCTCGACTTCGCAGGACAACCGACTAGAGATCAACGCTTTGATTATCGCACGAAGACTTTTTGGGCCTCGTTTACGTCTTCTTATGATTCGGATCCTTTGATACTATATTCCTGAAGAAAATCGCCATCAGTTTTCCATTTTCAGGAGTATCTCTCTTGGGTTCGCTTAAAGTGACCAGCTCATCCAATATAAGTATTTCCCCCTGAATAACTCTTTGAAAATTATTAATGAGGCCCCTTTTTGAGTTATTCAAGAGCTCGAATTTGAACCAAGATTCGCTCGAACTTGGAAGAATCCCGCCTTTAGCACTTCACAACTGTCACTAAAACTCATCCTCTAGTACTTTATTACTGCCTATGGGCTGCACTTCTCCATTCACTGGCGCAACAGATATCAACGACAAACCACTCCTTAGAAATCGCTTCACTCATCACCTCATTGGCTCTCGCCGTCTAGGCAGACGAACCGAAATGATGTCTATCATATCATAAGGAAGGAGTATATGAGCCACGTCACAATCATTGTCAGACGGACATTTTTTTCTCAATAAATTAACGATCTCCCTTTCTCCCGAGAGCCGTAAGGACGAATACAGCCAACCGACGAGAAGATGCTGCCCAGCGATGCTTTTTATCACGTGACCACCACTGGCAGAACCTTCGTTCGTGGACAGATGCTCGCAAGTGTTGAGTAAACTTTATCTTCTTAAAGGCAAAAGAGATCGCAGGAAGTCCTTTTGGGCCTATCATGAACAAGGCATGATCGATGGGTTCGACGAAGTTGGCTGTCACACGGTCAGTTTGTAGGTCTGAGCTTCATTTTAGCGGATGAGCCCAACTTCAGAGCGCAGCTCGAAATGAACAGCACATCATTGAGGCATCTTGAAGACTATCTGTTTTCAATGTCAAGTCCATCGATAGCTCTCGCACCAGGATTTCCCTCAAAGCCCTGAGAGTCCTGGCTCCGATCCAAAGAAAGGAGATCCGATGGAGTCACGTGTGTCAGTTAAGCGATCCAATAGACTCAGGGTAAAAAGACCAAAGCAGCATAGTGCGAAAGTTGAATCTTGCGAGACCTTCCAGCCATCTCACGTCTGATTTTTTCCCTCTCGTTGCTCTCCCTCGATTCATGCCCGGTTACTCTCGATACGCACTTTGCGCGCCTTTTGGTTGAGTTGTTCGTTGATATTGATCCTCGCAGCCTCCCCCGTGGCGTCCGGTGCTGGCATTTTGAACAACGTCCTCAATCAGCGAGGCTGGAGTCAGAAGTAAGCGTGCTGAGATATACCCTGGGGCCTGCACACTCCACCCCCATCTGGGTCTTTCGACATCACTCCAGAAACTCAATATCTCAACAGCATCCCTCGACCCGGCATCGACAACCCATTGAGTCGACGATCGCAGGGCGAGAATCCTCTCTCACGGCATTCTGTCGACGAGAACGCCCTAACCTCTTTCGCCCCCGAACCACCCTCGCTTGCCTCCCTCGCGCGCCTATCGCATTCGCTTTTTGTCCTTCGCAAAAAAGGGTGTGAGACGGAAGTTACACGGCGGTCCACGATCACCGATTTCCAATTTGCCTCACTTGCTCTGCACATTCCGGTCAAACTGTGACGAGTTGGCAGCTTCAGTTTCCATATCCTCCAAGCTCGTCGACGTGAAGAAGATCCGCCGTTGCGACAGTCGGCTCTAACCGCTCCGCGTCAGAGGTGCGGTGGCTGACGGAGCTTTTTCCACGCTTTCTCAACTGCAAGGCACAGGAACACGAGGGAAATCTTTCGCGACCATAATCCGCGAAGATGAACAACGTCAGTATGGGAGGAATGAATGCCATGGGTGGCCCAGTCGGTGGCGGCATGCCCATGATGAATAATGGAGCTGCTGGAGTTCGTCCACCGATGCCCGCAAACGACAACCGTTCGCAACTCAACACATACATTTACGAATACTTCTTAAGGAATGGCATGTACGATTGCGCGAGGTCACTGCTGAATAGCGACCAGCCGATGAATGTTATCAAGGATAGTCCTGGAAGGCGTCGCGACGAAAACGGAGGCGATGAGGGAGCTGATGGAGATTCGAAGGACGATATCGACTCGAAACGACCAGCGGACCTCCCGGATCCAAATCTCCCCAAAGAATGCCCAGAAAGTTGCTTTCTATACGAGTGGTGGTGTTTATTCTGGGATATGTTCAATGCTCAGCGTGGCAAAGGAGACGGACGCAATGTTCTGCAATATGTCACGCATACACAGGTACGTACAGTGATGGCATTTCTCGTCAAGTTCAAGCTAAGACCTTCTCAAGGCACAATCACGGATGAGGCAAGAACAGCAGCAAGCAATGCTCCGGGGCATTCGGGGCGACATGCAACTACCTCAAGGGTATCAGCAAGCTATGATGATGAGGGGTCAAGCAGTAAACAATATGAATCTCAACCAGAACAATGAACTGAGACAGAAGGCCATCCATAACAACAGAAATGCGTAAGTACCTCCTACAACCCAGCTACACAACTCTTCTAACATTCTCTAGGACTCCTAACATGCAAATTCTCGCACAGCAGAAGCAGCAACAGATGCAACGAGACCCGTCCGATGGAAACAATCAACAACGGCCCCAATCTCCTGGATCTGCTGAAAACGCGCCCTCCCCTTCGAAACGACCTCGCCTTGATCAACCCCAATTTAACCCACAACAAATGCCAAATGGAAGAGGACAAATGCCCCAACAGGTGGGAGAAACTGGCCCCAGCAATGCTATTCAAGCCGCACATATGCAGCTTACCAATGGAATCGAACCAAACAATCTGACAGCTCAGCAGTTCCAGCCCGGTGCGAACGCGACAGCCCAAGCAAGATTGGCTGGATACCAAGCCAACCTAGCCCAACAACAAGCCACTCAGATGCCTGGTTCCAAACCTATGCCAAACCCAGGAGGCCCCCCGAACCAAGGTTCACCGATGATGACCCAAGGTCAAGATGGGGGTGCTATAGCCAATTACTATAATCCTGGCGAAATGGGGCCGAATGGCATGCGAGGTCCGGGCGGCCAACCTAGTGCTGCGGGTGGAAATCATGCCTTGCAAGACTATCAAATGCAGCTCATGCTCTTAGAACAACAGAACAAGAAGAGACTTATGATGGCCCGACAAGAGCAAGACAACATGATGCCTCGAGGACCAGATGGTTCTGGGGGTCAAGCAGGCCCAGGTATGGGAGCCAACGGCCAACCGTTCCAAGGCACCTCACCTCAAGGTCCTCGTTCTGTGAACTCACCCAATCCGGGTGATCAAATGAAACGGGGTACACCTCACATGAATCCCGGTGGCGGAATGGCGTCTCCCTTACCAGAACCACAATCGCGTGGTTCACCCGGTGCTGCCATGAACTTCAACATTGCTGGTGGACCGATGGATCCGAGCGGCATGAATCAGCAATATTTCAACGGTGTTATGCCCAACGGCATGAGACCCCCAAGCTCGCACCCAGCTCCTGGTCGGTTTAACAACCAAATGACGCCGCAACAACAAATGGCCATGGCACAGCAACAACAGGCAGGCGGCGTTCAGAATTGGTCAAATGGACCTAACGGACAGATGATGCCGCAACAAAGCGTGCAAGGAGCTCCCCAGCAGAACATGGGCACTCCTCAGCAGCGAGCAATGCCCCCTCCTCCATCAGCTCCGGCAACTGGTGCAGCTGCCAATGGTCGCACACAGACGTCCTCTCCACAGCAAAATGCTGCTCCACAGACACCATCACAACCTAATAAGCCGAATCCAAAGAAGAAGAATGACTCGAAGGATGCTAAAACAAAGGTATATTTTAATGCGTTTAATGGATACTTTTGTAGAAATGTTGACATTGATGACAGCGGACTGCAAAGAAGGGATCCACCGCAATCAACGCTGGTGCTACACCATCTGCCGACGCTGAAGCTACCGCAGCAACAACGACGCCCCAGACACCGATCACCCCCGTCCACCCAAAGAGCTTCACTGGACAGAACGGCGCTGTTCAACCGGTCACGAACGGTCAACCAACTGGGCCCGCTGCCAATATTGGTGTGGTCTCGCAGCCAGACCCCTTACAGGTTGGTGGGTTCGGTTTGGGCGGCGATTCTGTGAGTTTTACCAAGCCTACCTCAAGGTATCTTGCTAACTTTCACAGTTCGGTTTCTCGAATGAGATGGAATTTGCTCCCAATAACGGTAGCCTGGATGTACTCCAGGACTTCGATTTCGACTCTTTCTTACACCAAGATGGCGGGGCGGAAGACAACTTCAACTTCGATGCGTCTGGTTTCCTAGACGAAAACACAATCGGAGCAGAATGACCATAGGGGCCTCATGAGTGCCATCATCAATTTCCGGCGTTTTCGAGCATACCTCCGGCGTTAGCGGATCATACCACTTCACTGTTCTGGCCTGTTCATTGTTTACGCGAAAAGAGTCCAAGTTTCAAATGATTAGAAGGATCAAATTCTCGACTGTCTCAAAAATTCCCTTTTTACATACACATCTGCAAATTTGTGTGCTCGGATACGGGTATAGTATCGTGTTTCCTGTTTTATGTTTATGCTTGATTGTTGAAACGAAGGACCTTAATACATACTCTACTGTGTTTTGGTGCCTCGCAGTGCGCTCGGTATCAGAGCGACAAGGTGGAATTCGGAGTCTGGGGGTCACTCAACAAATTCTTATCTGTTTATTACTGATGCACGAAGAAGCTGGGGTCATGGAGGAATCCTGTGTATTTATCATCCAGATGCGGGCAGCTATTGCGGGAGAGAAAGGCTGTTGCTTACAACGGAGCACACTTTAATGTTCAGACCGATGCCTAGAGAAGTGTGTGCAACAGAGATTCGCGAAGACCATTCATGTGTGGTAAGCTCGGTCTTTTACTCTGTTCTAATCATTCAAGGACAGATCCACCCTTCGGACAAAACATGCATGTGTTGCTGTAGCAAGTAGGCCGAAAATTAGCCAGTAGGGAGGTTGCTTTCCCCGCCGCTACTGTGCTTTGCGCGCCTGCGCCTAGCGCTTGTCATCTTATTTATTCCACTCTCACCACCTTTCTCTCCTTCTTCTCTATTTACCAAATCTCTGTGTCGCAAATCTCTGCTTTCCGCCCTTACCGAAGACACACCGCCTTTTCATAAAATTACGGCCCTATTTCTAATTTTTCAGAATTCACCCCTTTTTTAGCCGAAGTTGCCCCCCTATTTTCCCCGGAACACCATTCTTTCACTGCTCTTTCCAAACTCCAGAAGCGACCGAAGTCACCACAAGTCGAATATGGCACCAATTTCACAACCTGACCTTTGGGCCCCATGGGAAAGTGCCACCATTCTCCGTAAACAACCTATTTTTTTGTCCCATATCCCGAGCTCTCTACTTCGCTGGTCGGAAGGATATTTCATGATCCTTGCTCGCTCCCAGCTCGCACCTCCCTGAAGACATACCTTGCTAATTCGTCGATAGAAGTGAGGACCAGCACGATGAAACAAATGCGTGGGCTGTCGATCACAACGGGCATCTATAAGCTTCCGCGCACCACGCGCGTCTTTTGCTCTTTCACAGGTCTCGAGAGCGATGAACACGATCTCACTTTCCATGGTGGTGTCGACAAAGCCGTGCATCAATATTTTCCGGGCCATTACAAGGACTGGAAGGAGGAGCACCCCGAGGCCGAAGAAGCGTTTGAGGTCGGTGGATTTGGAGAAAATCTCGTTGTGAATGGCGGAATGAACGAGCGCAATGTTTGTATTGGGGATATTATACGGGTTGGTGGGCAAGATGGGGTTCTGTTACAAATTTCGTTGCCCAGACAACCCTGCTTCAAGCTGAATCATCGATTTGGACTTAAGGGCTTCGCGGCTCAAACATGGAAGAAGAGTCGCACGGGGTGGTACTACAAGGTGCTTGAAGAGGGGTGGATGGAGGTTGGTGATAAAGTCACGCTGGTGGAGAGAAAGTATCCCCACTGGACAATTGAGAGGGTGCAAGAGTATCTGCATCGCGATAAGGACAATCTTCAGAAGTTGATGGAGGTGCGTTTACCATTCCGGTCTCGCTTAAGAAGAACTTTTAGAACTGGCAGAAGGTTGTACTAACAAATTTCATAGCTGGAGAAGATTGAGGAATTCGGGGACGAGTGCAAAAACGCCTTCAAGACCAGAGTTGCAAAACTCAAGGCCGAAGAAGAGGAGAAGGCAAACGGTGGGAAGAAGAAAAAACCAGAGGTTTGGCAGGAGTTTGAAGTTGTTGAGAAGAAGGCCGAAACCAGCAGAATAGCCTCCTTTATTCTTGAGAGACCTGGCGAAGGAGAAGAGCTGGATCCTGGGTTCTTCGTTCGACTCAAATTGCCCAACGGCTTGATTCGCCCTTACTCCATCGTAGGTGGGACAACGAATCGCTTCCAACTCGGAATCGCTCTCGAGGAGGACAGCCGTGGCGGCTCACGATACCTACATGAAATAATTCAGCAAGGAGATAAGATCCTTGCAGGGAATCTTACTGAAAGTATTCCTTGTTCTCCCCAGTCTTCAAATCATATTTTTATAGCAGGTGTACGTGTATTTCCGAGTTCACCTTTCCCTATTTTGAGGTCTCACGAGGCCTTGTCCATTCAAGTCTTGTCCCTTCCAAGTGTTCCACAAATTGCGGTATATTCTTTGAGTTCCATAGCGAGCATGCTAACGTACCATTTTCAAGGGTATTGGTATCACCGCTTTCCTCGCACACATGGACATTTATTCTCAAATCAACTGGAACTACACACTTCACTACGCCGTCCGATCTACTGAAGACATTCCGTTCAGATCATTGGTCGAAAAAATGAGATCAAACGTCGTAATCTACAACAAATCGAAAGGCGAACGGATGGATGTCCTTCAAATTCTCAAAGATCGCTCCTGGAACTCCTTCGTATATAGTTGCGGACCGCAGCGGATGGTCGAGGATATTATACGCTCTTCAAAGGAATGTGGTATGTCGCCAGAGGAAATTCACCTTGAAGCGTTCCAAATTGCAACTTCGGGAGACCCCTTTACTGTGGAGGTAAAGAAGACCGGGCAGGTGTTAACAGTGGACAGAGAGAAGACACTCCTGGAAACTATTAGGGAGGCTGGTTTGGAGGTCGATTCGAGTTGTGAGACAGGCAATTGCGGTACTTGTCGAGTCGAGGTCTGCCAAGGGAGAGTGGATCATCGGGGAAGTGGGCTAAGTGGAGAGAACAAGGCAAATGCGATGTTGAGTTGTGTTTCGAGAGGTATTGGGCATATCGTCATAGATTTCTGAGTCAAGCGTTCCACGCTTAAGGTTCTTTCTGGGTTCTTCGTAATATTTTCTCTTGCGCTCCAACTCCTTTCATTGTCCCAGGACAGTATGGTAGTTCTTAGAGCAGATATTGTATTTGAGCAGTAGCCAAAACGTGCCTCGATAGACAGTTTCCAAAGCAACAACGTACTTCGAGACCCTCAACAGCTTCATAGATAGCAGTCAAATGATACACATTCTATAATTGCTTCAACCAAAATTCGATGTCAAATTGAAAGGGGAAGCAGGCGACAACCAAATTGTCACGTTTCTTTCTCCATTGCCCTCATTCTTCAGTCTGCCAACTTTCGATTTTTAACGTCCCATTATGGTCAAAGATGAAGTTCTAAAGGATTTGAGTAGACCTGAGTACTGGGACCAGTGCCGAGAGAGTAAGCAAGGATGGCAGAGCGATTCGTGCAAGTGGTTCCGAACATTCAAAAATCTGCGGCCATTCTTCGAGAAACACCTCCCAGATGCTTCCAGTGGGAGTTGCATAATGCATTTAGGGTGTGATAATAGTGTGCGTCCTCATTTGCGTCATAATTAGGACTTCTTGACCCATCTCTCCCCTTTACCTGCTCGGTAATGGAGTCGGTTTTGTTGCGGGGTTCACTCAGCTAATACATTTTATCTGCTCATAGACGTTGACGGCGGGCCTATGCACCTTGGGCTATACTAATCAGATGAGCGTAGAATTTCCCAGGTTGTAATTGACGCAATGATTGTGAAGCAGGCCCGTCCTCGAGTGTTTCTCTCCGCCTTCGAATATCCCCTGACTTCCGGAACATTCGAGTTCTGTACTTTACAAATTCCCCCCAGGTGCTGGTATATCTACGATTTCTAATAAATTGATACTGGTCCAAGTTTATCTAGATACTTGAGTCTCAATACTCATTAGTTGGTCACGGATGTCCGGAACATTCGACTTCTTGCCGTTACTGTCGACGCGGCAATCGATATGATCCATGGCTCACTGTGGGATTCTCCGAGCAATGTCTAAGGCATGATTCTGAGCTTGGCTTGGGTAGAAATAGAGGAGTCAGCTACTAATAACAGGAATCAGTTACTATGGAGAAATACGCCGATGAGGTACAGCTAAACGTCGTTGTTACGTCTAGCCCTCTACTAATATACACAGGTTGTGAGAGTCTTGAAACCCGGTGGGAAATTGTTATATCACTTATCGATAACCCCATTTCGTCAAATTCTTGCTGTTGAGTGAGAGAATCTAGGACTTGGAGGTTGAGGTTTTGACGGACCCAGAGAACCCCGGCACATTCGAACATTTTAGCTTTATCATGACGGCAAGGACGGAGTGGAGGTGAACTATAAATATTCGGTTAGGGAAGGTGTCATTGGTCACAATAACAACCTATAATATGGGAAGTAGAATTGACATGCTGTACAAAGGGTTTCATGAAGAAGGCGTGCTCCATTGTTATACTCATAGGACATGAAATGGCAAGAATAACACAGATGATCAGCTTCAAGTCACCCTAGCCTAATTTGCCATGAATAGACATCAATTTCAGACCGCTGTCGGCTTTCAAGTTCTATCCTAGTCATACCTGCAGTCACAAACGCATGAATTTCCAGAACACTGCCGGTTTCGGTCAGGTCCATATTCTCGCTAGCATCGAATATATGTCTTCACAGCACGACTCACATGTGAATTGGTACAGTAGAGATACCCATTGCAGCCAGATTGGGCACAACAATGATTAACGCAAACGGCTGCGTCATGGTCAGACAGCTATGTGTGGGTCAAGTTTTGAACGTAACTCACTCTTCGAGCAACTTCGTGGAGAGAGCTTGAAAAGGTTAATTGGGGGCAGTCTAATGATGAAGTCACAACTCACTTGCTCTGCAGAAGGCATCGCGACAGTAACACTGACGAAGAGGATGAGGTATTTGAATAGCTGCATGGCTGATGTTTGAGAAGATACTCGTTCAACAACTCAACGACTATTTTTATTTATCAAGGACAATAAGTTGCTAATCAAGTTGATGGTGTTACTGAGAATAGCGAAAGTAAAGGGTGTTGATTGCTTTATAGAACGCCAGCTGGCTTCTTCCCACCTGACTTGATATTTGCGTCTGGAAACGGTCCGAATGAACTGGTACAGACGAAATGTCGAGGAGGAAGTATTGTTTATTCTTAGAACAATAGGAAAAAGCCTGTGTTACGCTGGCATGATCCTGAAAAAGCATATCATACAGATTGTTACCGCAGTAGCTGAGTCCAATGAAGTTACCCCGACGCCGATTGAAGCTTACGAAGCTCTGATGGTGATCGACCGTAATGCAAATGCATCGGGTGAAGTCGACCGTTCAGCTTGGTATCCAAAGCACCCCGGCGAAGAAAGCTACCCTTCAAAGTAGCGCTGGCATTCGTCTATGACTTACAGCATGCTTATGGTACATTGTCATGCAGGGGCCCTTGTCTGAAAATCCAGGAATAGTTCACCCATGCCAAACTCACGAACAGCTTCCGGAAGAAGAATCTGCGGGCAAATATGAAGCCGATCATATAGAATCTGACTTTTCAGAATATATTCTCGCGGTGGATTAAAAAATAGTATTGATCTTCAGTGTCCCAAGACAACTTAGACCTTTCGAATGCCTTTCCTCTATATGTTCAGTCTCATTTTAGTACATTCAATGTCTGCTCCTCAGCTGAAGCAGCCTCGATGATGTGTGGAGGTGTAACGGTCTGAAGCCCCTCGGTGAAGAATGGTGCTGGCCCCGGAAGGAGAGTGGGGATTGTTGGTGTGGGTGGATTGTGGCACTTTGGGCGCTTGTGGGCCAAGGCTTCAAAATGTGATGAAGTGGTAGCCATCTCAAGAACAAACTCGAAGAAGGACGATGCGATGAGGATGGGTGGCACCAAATCCATCGCTACAGAAGATAAAGGGTAAGCTCCAACTTCTCGAAATATCAAACCCTCTTGTCACAATGTCCAACAGCTTTTGGAACATTCTATCCGGGAAATATCTGAAAGCAGTATGCTAATTCCGGGTCTTTGAGGATAGCTGGAACAAGGCCAATTCTTGAAGTCTCGATCTCACCGTTTTGATAGTATCAAGCCTGAATATGCCTATTGTAGAATATATCCATCTTTTGAGGACGAACGGGCAATCCATCTAGGTGAGTGGCACTCCTAGTTTCTTGTATTGAGCATGCACTAACTTCTCCTTCCAGGTCGGCGCGCCCGAGGATAAGATCCCAGTATTTAACGGCTTTGCTCTCATCACAAAGGATGCCAAGCTGGGTGGATCAGCCATTGGTTCTCCTGCTGATAATGTTCAGATGCTCGAGTTGCTACAAAGAACAAGATCCATCCTTTCATCCAAGAGCGGCCGCTGAAGGACGCGAATCCAGCGGTTCTCGATATGGGCAAGGGTATTGCGAGATACAGATACGTGCACGTGAATGGGAAATATGCAGCAGAGGAGAACGTATAAAGCGTTGGTAGATAAAAGCAGAAATGCAACGTCCTTTGCAGTGTATCCGGCATATGTGACGCAGCAAACGCAAATTGATTGCCTTCGCGGCGGGTTGGAAAAGAGGGACTGAACCTTGAACTTTCAATGTCCCAAGCCAAAGTTGGACATTCTTGTGAGGGCTCCATTCATTTGGATTCGCGAGGGGCAGGTAACCAGTATTCTACAATTTCCGAGATATTCCAAGGGAGTAAATTTTGAATGCACAATATCGCATGTGTGCATTTAGAGAGGAAGGATTCCCATTATCCAGCTTGGCTTGAGGCATTGAAATGAGTGCCGCTTTTTCTACACACCGCGAGTCACCGCTCTAAGTACTTCCCCGTTCACTTGATAACCTTAAATGCGGAACGCTTGTTTCGGCGCTTTAATACCATTACGGCCGAGCGATATGATTAGTTGAGAAAAAACCAACCTCCTTAATTTTGCGGCCAGCCAGCACTGTTTCCATCTCCACGCCTTCCGCCGTTCAGGGGCTCTGAAAGGCGTGAGGGCTGGCTTCCGCTCGATATATCGCCGAAAACCTCGAATTCTTCCATTAGCTCCCGGTTATATGCAATTCGGACAGCTTAAAAGTCATTTTGAAGTCAGAAATTTCCTTCAAAGAGTGAATAGGAGGCTCCAAGGCTGCGGCATGGACTTTGCGTCGTTGACAATGCCCTGTAGTCAGCCTCGTCAAACCCGCTTTTGCCTATTTGGGACTAGCCGCTCTTGCGCCCCTTCAGAAATACAGACATCGAAGAGAGGCAAGTCCAAAATATTCTATCAACGACATCGTCCGAGGACGACACCCCAACACTGCGCAGATCTCCCCGTCAAACTCAGAATCTCTTATTGGGGCTGCTGTTGATCTTAATGCCATCTTTTTTCCCCTACTAGAGTCACCCAGGCCTCGGGGCGACACGCGCCTCGATCTCGCTGAAGGCGACAGCTCCTCTCAACTTCTTCCGCATCTCGAGCGCACCTCCATCCACCTCTTTTGCTCTAATATACGGTTCTTGCGACTCCGGGACCTTTCAAGATGGCTGAATACGAAGAAGGCTACGAGTACGATGAGTATGGGGAGGAGGACGCTGGGATCACGGCCGAGGACTGCTGGACGGTTATCTCATCGTTCTTCGAGTCCAAAGGTCTAGTCTCACAACAGCTCGATTCTTTCGATGAATTTGTGTCTACGACGATGCAGGAATTGGTAGAGGAGAACTCACAACTCACCCTCGATCAGAACAATCCACCACACTCCGAAGACAACCCTATCACCGTTCGAAGATATGAGATCAAGTTTGGTACGGTCTTGTTGTCGCGGCCAGCAATGACAGAAGGCGATGGAAGTACACAAGTCATGCTACCCCAAGAAGCGCGACTGCGAAACCTGACCTACTCGAGCCCTCTGTACCTCGAAATGACAAAGAAGGTATCGGTGGCTGTGGAGCGCGACATTCCTCTCAATGAGCTTGATGAAGAGCAGGAGGCAGAGATGGCCAGAAGTGGCGAGATTCCGACAAGACTGCTCTGGGAAGATGAAGATGGTGGACAGGTTGGGGATAAAGGAGAGCCGGCAATGGATCGGGTCTTCATTGGGAAGCTTCCCATTATGCTGAAATCGAAATACTGCATATTGAAGGATCTCGATGAAGACGATCTCTATGCCTGGAACGAATGTCCATACGACCAAGGTGGTTACTTCATCATCAACGGCAGCGAAAAAGTCCTGATCGCGCAGGAGCGCAGTGCAGCGAACATCGTCCAGGTATTCAAGAAGGCACCGCCCAGTCCTACTCCATTCATTGCCGAGATTCGAAGCGCTCTCGAGAAGGGGTCGCGTCTGATCTCATCGATGACCATCAAGCTTTTCGCAAAAGGCGATGGTCAGAGAGGTGGTTTCGGCCAAACTATCAAATCAACTTTACCATATATCAAGACCGATATCCCGATCGCTGTCGTATTCCGAGCGCTCGGTGTCGTCTCTGACGAGGACATCTTAAACCACATTTGCTATGACCGTACAGATACCCAAATGCTGGAGATGCTGAAACCCTGTATCGAAGAGGCTTTTGTCATCCAGGACCGAGAAGTTGCCTTGGACTTTATTGGCAAGCGTGGTAGTGGAGCGACATTGACCCGTGACAAACGTGTCAAGTACGCTCGCGATATCATGCAGAAGGAGCTGCTTCCCCATATTTCTCAAAAGGAAGGCAGCGAGACCCGCAAGGCGTTCTTCTTGGGCTACATGGTCCATAAGATGTTGCAGTGCGCTCTTGGTCGTCGCGAAACTGATGATCGAGATCATTTTGGAAAGAAGCGATTGGATCTGGCCGGCCCGCTACTTGCGAAGCTTTTCCGAAGTTTGTTCCGCAGACTTACTCAAGACGTCTATAAATACCTCCAAAGATGCGTAGAGAACAATCGCGAGTTCAATCTCACGCTCGGAGTCAAGGCAACTACACTCACAAATGGTCTCAAATACTCCTTGGCCACAGGAAACTGGGGTGATCAAAAGAAGGCAGCTAGCTCAACTGCTGGTGTCTCCCAAGTACTCAACAGATATACCTTTGCTTCTACTCTTTCTCATCTACGCCGAACTAATACCCCTATTGGCCGTGATGGGAAAATTGCGAAGCCTCGTCAACTGCACAACACTCATTGGGGTCTGGTCTGTCCAGCTGAGACTCCTGAGGGACAAGCTTGTGGTCTCGTCAAGAATTTGGCACTCATGTGCTATGTGACCGTTGGTACTCCCAGCGATCCTATCATCGAGTTTATGATCCAGCGGAACATGGAAGTTCTTGAGGAATACGAACCTTTGCGGTCGCCGAACGCCACCAAAGTCTTCGTTAATGGTGTCTGGGTGGGTGTTCACAGAGACCCAGCCCACCTCGTCAAGACTGTTCAGAATCTTCGAAGATCCCACTTAATTTCTCATGAAGTCTCTCTGATTCGAGATATTCGAGATCGAGAGTTCAAGATTTTCACAGATGCCGGGAGAGTTTGCAGGCCGCTATTTGTCATCGACAACGATGTCGATAGCCCTAATAAAGGCAACCTAGTTCTGAACAAGGATCATATTCGAAGATTGGAAGATGACCAGGCCATGGCCGCCAATTTGGATGCGGAGGCAAAAGCAGAGCAAGGCTACTTCGGTTTCCAAGGACTGATCAATGAGGGTGTAGTGGAGTATGTTGATGCCGAGGAGGAAGAGACAGTCATGATCGTCATGACCCCAGAAGATTTGGATATTTCAAGACAACTCCAGGCTGGATACCAGATTCGCCCGGACGAGAGTGGAGACTTGAACAAGAGAGTGAAAGCTCCAATGAACCCTACAGCGCATATTTGGACTCATTGTGAGATTCATCCAAGTATGATTTTGGGAATTTGCGCGAGCATTATTCCCTTCCCAGATCATAATCAGGTAGGTTACTATGCGTACGCATTTCTTTAATTCATCGCTGACCGTCTAGTCTCCCCGTAATACTTACCAATCCGCTATGGGCAAGCAAGCTATGGGAGTGTTCCTCACAAACTTTGACCAGCGTATGGACACCATGGCGAACATTCTGTACTATCCACAGAAGCCTCTTGCAACTACTCGTTCTATGGAGTTCTTGAAATTCCGAGAACTTCCCGCCGGTCAGAACGCCATTGTCGCCATTGCTTGTTACTCTGGATACAACCAAGAAGATTCCGTCATCATGAACCAGAGTAGCATCGATCGTGGCCTTTTCCGAAGTCTGTTCTATCGTGCCTACACAGACCAGGAGAAGCGTATTGGCATGAATGTGGTTGAACAATTCGAGAAGCCATTTAGACAAGATACATTGAAACTGAAGCATGGGACTTATGACAAGCTCGATGATGATGGAATCGTCGCGCCAGGTGTTCGTGTTTCGGGAGAGGATATCATCATCGGCAAGACTGCGCCAATTGCACCAGATGCCGAAGAGCTTGGGCAGCGTACAAAGGCACATGTCAAGCGAGATGCATCCACTCCCTTGCGTAGCACGGAGAACGGTATTGTCGACCAGGTCCTCATCACAACCAATGCCGAAGGTCTCCGCTTCGTGAAGGTACGAATGCGAACAACCAAGATCCCACAGATTGGCGATAAGTTTGCTTCTCGTCACGGTCAAAAGGGAACTATCGGTATTACCTACCGACAAGAGGATATGCCTTTTACTAGGCAGGGAATCGTGCCGGACTTGATCATCAATCCTCATGCCATTCCGTCTCGTATGACAATTGCTCATTTGATTGAATGTCAATTGAGTAAGGTCTCCACGCTCCGAGGTCTTGAAGGTGACGCTACACCCTTCACGGAAGTCACTGTTGATTCAGTTTCCAAGCTCCTCCGTGATCATGGGTATCAATCTCGTGGCTTTGAGATCATGTATCATGGCCATACTGGACGCAAGCTTATGGCACAAGTATTCCTGGGTCCAACTTACTACCAACGTCTTCGTCACATGGTCGATGACAAGATCCACGCGCGAGCCAGAGGGCCTGTTCAGATTCTGACAAGACAGCCAGTGGAAGGTCGTGCTAGAGATGGTGGTCTTCGTTTCGGAGAAATGGAGCGTGATTGTATGATCTCTCACGGAGCAAGTGCTTTCTTGAAGGAGAGATTGTTCGAGGTATCGGATGCTTTCAGAGTCCACGTTTGTGACATCTGTGGACTTATGACACCGATTGCGTAAGTTTCAACCATTCCTGGGGAATTTAACGCTGACATGCAATAGTAAACTTTCCACACAATCTTTCGAGTGCAGACCTTGCAAGAACAAAACCAAGATTTCTCAGATCCACATTCCCTACGCTGCCAAGTTACTCTTCCAAGAGCTGGCATCGATGAACATCGCATCTAGAATGTTCACCAAGCGATCCGGGATTTCAGTTCGCTGAGCGAGTGGTGGGGAAATGGAGGGGGAGATGTAAGAATGTATGATGAGAAAAGGAGACATGGTCGGGGAGAGGAGAAAGTCTTTGCATATCGGGGCGTTTGGGAAGGAGCGAGAATGGAAGAAAAGGTCCTCGAAAACATTTGCATAGTTTAATACCGCCAAGTTCGTTTGCCATGGGAGGCCCAAAGCGGAACCCCCTTATTGTACCATATCTAGATCTCAGGGAAATGAATGCAGGAATGATCTGGATTCTTTTAGTGCCCTCCTGTGATATGCTTATGCTGCCATCCCGTTTACTTTTGTCTTGAGAAATGAGCCGATTCGCCGCCCAATGCTTGCTGTTGGACACCAATTCCGTTCATGATACACAGAGGAGAGATTTATAAGGGGAACAGAGTTGCGTCATCATTGTTTATTCAGTACTGTCCCTCCATCGTGTACACTTTGAATTTTCTTGTATTCCTCTTCCAGGGCCTTCTGCATCTCGAAATCGAGCTGGCGTTCCTTCTTTAATCGCTGCTGCTCCACGTCTCGGACTACGCCTTGGTGCATTGCCTGAGCCTGCATTAGCTTCGACACTACTGGTTTTGGGAGTGTAAGAGACGAACTGCTTTCTCAGCTTGCTGGGCGTGGTGCACGAAGACTATGGTGCCAATAGCGAAGAGGGACGTCCCCGCGAGGGTGAGCTTTGCTACGCGGGACATGGCGATTCCTGCTTTCCGGCCTCTTGATTGAACCTTCCCCTGACTTTGCAATTGAATTTTCAGTGTGACATGGTGAAGAACTTGGAGGTGTCATGAGAAGTGGACGTTGCAATGAAAGACAACCAAAGTGGACTAGCCGAGCAGGGGTTTGAAGCTCATTGCTTTTTGGAGTGGAGCTACCCTCAACTCTCTATTTGCACCTCCAGCGATAACGAGCTCAACCACACCGCGCAAGCTTTGAAGAAAAGAAGGAGCCTTGCAAGATGGTATGTCTATTCTACGGCTGTCTGCCGAACCTCGGGCTAATTTGTTTCGCAGTCGGCACAGAATTCAGCGGGGATCCAGACTCTACTTGATGTGCGTACCTTTGTCGAGAGAATGCAGTTAGAAATGGTAGAGGAGGTGCTGATTGCGTATAGGCTGAGAGAGAAGCTCAGAAGATTGTCCAGAGAGGTAGGTTCTGTGTGTAGAGGCAGAATCAATTGGTTGCGGAGTGCTAACTGCGTCGCAGCTAGAGAATGTGAGCAAAGCTCCACCCAAGCAAATACGAGCTGGAGAAAGAAGGGGAACTGACTGGGATAGACCGCACAAAGCGTGTAAAGGAGGCAAGAGATGAGGCCAAGAAGGAGATCGAAGCATACAGGAAATCTAAGGATGAGGAGTTCAAGGAGTTTGAGGCGGAAGTATGTTGAGCCTGGCTTTACTTTCCTCCATTCAGATGGGAACTACAGCTGCCATAGGAGATTCGTCGTGTGGTATGTATGCTAATTATGTGGTCTGTAGCACACCAGTGGCAACAAGAAGGCCGAGGAAGATGCGAATAAGGATGCTGAGACTAAGATGAAGGAGATCAAGGAAGCTGGCAAGACGGGACAAGACAAGGTTGTCAAGGATCTACTGAAGGCCGTTTTTGAGATCACACCTGTCGTTCCAGAACGTATTGAGAAGCCGAAATAAACGGAGGCTATGAGTCCTAGGAAGGAGAGACAGGATGAGTGTACGACCTAGAGTTTTCGGAATGATGGATGCTTGCATGAGCTTTGAATGGCTTGAACTCAGCATGGGAATTCGGTGGGCCTACGAAGGAGCTGCATAACTATAGTGCAGTTCGTAGTATTACAATGATATCCTTGTCTTCGAGATTGCAGATACTGCTATTGCATCTTACAAAAACTACATGGTAGGAAAACCTCTCAAGTAAAGCAAAAAATGTCCCTCTTACGTTTTGTGCCTCCAAATTGTCCATGTGAAGCTATTCGCACGGTACGCTCTGATGCAGCCTCAAGTCACATGCTTGCAGGGGTCATTCAGTCGACGTCACTGCCGCCATCGCAAAATGGGTTCATGACTTTCCCCAGCGCGACTTCCTCAAAATGGAATCTCCTCACCAACGCTTCCAAACTCAATGTATAAGCTTCAGCGATGACGATACTGGTAGCTCGTGTAGCACGCACGAGATGGAGTTCTCAAAATGTACGCTTCCGCCCAAGAAGCATCGTCATGTCATCAGTATATCAATCCAGGACGTTCTCCTGCCACCGATGTATGCGTATGGCGCAGAAAGAGAAGAAGACCGACGGAGATCCGAGGACCAATATATTGGGCAGAGCCATTGAAGATGATTTTGCTACGATTAGGGAGAATTATGGTAATATTCCAGGAGTTTGTCTTCTTTCGAATAACGCTGATGCAGACAGCTACTCCAAAACATCCTGTCGTCCTAGCACACGGTCTTATGGGTTTCGGCGAGCTCCAGATAGTACCGAAATTCTTCCCATTTCCTCCAGTTCATTACTGGCGGGGGATCACAGACGCAATGCGCGCAAATGGCATCGAGGTCATCATCGCCTCGGTCCCCGCTTTGGGGTCAATCGAAGAACGGGCTGCGAAACTGGGACAAGATATAGCGACCAAGGCGAATGGAAAGAGCGTTAATATCATAGCACACAGTATGGGAGGTCTGGATGCTCGATACATGATCTCTCGCCTACAACCCAATAATGTCGAAGTCCTCTCTCTGACGACGGTTGCTACTCCACATCGAGGTTCTGCTTTCGCGGATTACTGTTTCCAGGAGATTGGTGCTAATTACCTGCCGTATTTTTACAAATTCTTCGATAGGCTGGGCATCAGTACGGGAGCCTTCAGCCAGTTGACGAGGAAGTACATGGCGGAAGAGTTCAATCCAAAAACACCAGATGCTCAGGGTGTGAGGTACTTTTCTTACGGGGCTACTTTCGCACCCAGCTTTTGGAGTGCATTCCGGCAGCCGCATAAGATTGTGCAGAAGCTGGAGGGGATCAACGATGGGTTGGTTAGCGTGGAAAGTGCGAAATGGGGGGCGTATAAGGGGACATTGGTAAACGTTTCTCATTTGGACTTGATCAATTGGACGAATAGGATCAAGTGGGCCGTTTCGCAACTGAGTGGAAACGAGAGAAAGTAAATTTAGTGATCAATGTTTGTGGTGTATTTGCTGATTTAGTGACAGGTTCAATGCTATTGCATTCTACCTTGACATTGCAGATATGCTTGCAAAAGAGGGTCTATAGAGATGCTAGAGGAGACCTGTTAGATAATTAGGGAAGGCGAGTATTGTACGAGTATGTGTGTACACTATTAATAGAAAAGCAGAGCTCCGGAAGTCAACTTCATTAATCCACTTGCGAAGATCCACATCAGTATATGTCTTGGGTTTACCTCCTACAGCCCTATTGGGAATTGCTCGAACACCATGTTTGGTTTATCATTGCATTGATGCTTCTTGCTTTGCCGTTCCTGCTACTTCAATCTTTATGCCATGATCGTTAACGCTTCTCTATTTACCAGTTTTGCGTTTCCCGGCAATATACCTCAAATGTTGCATCAAAAAAGTGTTCTGCTGCATGGATGTTCTGCCAAATGAGAACATTGTATGAAAAATTACTACCAAGCAATGTCCATTAAGCAAGCCCCCAGGTTTACTCAACAATCTTCCAATCAGTCTGAACAATATTTTGCTCTAATCACAATTTACCCCTCCGGCATTCGCGTAACATTTATCTTGTCTTCCGCAAAGCAAACAAAAAACACACACTCATCACAAACTCACTTACTCACTCGGCTAATTTCCTATGCAAAAATATTTCACACTCGTCTTCTCCTTCCAGTTCTTTAAGACCAAAAAAAAGAAAATCAAAAAGTAGATTTTTGAGGGCTGATGATAGTGACCAGACTAGGAATCGAACCTAGAGCCTTCTCCGTGCCAATGCTACTTACTCCTCACCAAGAGCGCCCGAGAGCATCTATTAGTACACGAGAAGAAGAGGTAGACTGTATTGGAGACGCGCTACCATTGCGCCATCCGATCTTGTTGATGAAAAAGTCGTTATTCTAGTACGTACGACTGGTGTCGCGAGGAGAGTGGGGCAAGGTTCGGATAGGGGGTGGCAGATGATGGCGGTGAGGGATGTCATTGGTGAAGACATAGCGGGTGAATAACATATCTGCACTAGTTTTGGAGATTCAAAACCAGAGTTCAGCTATGCAATGAGACTTTCTTTGTTCTCTTTGTCCGCATGTGCGGTTCAATCTTTCCTGCTTTTGTGGAGGTTCTTCCTTTGTCTTGGAGGATTTCTTTCTCAGCAAGCTCCCGCCGTCTCAATCATTCTCTGCCAGTTTCCCATCTGTTATAATTATATTGCTCTATCAAAAGTTCATCCGATCTATACATATCCGGTCACCTCAACCGCCAGGATGTTCATCCTCATCAGCCTCTTTATCCTTGGCCTCAGCATAATCACTGGTTGGATCTGGATAGTCTGCCTGGCGTTACTCTTTAACCTGCCCGGAATAATTTACGGTATCTTCATAGCAGCCGCGTTGATTGTGATTACCTCTTTCAGCCTCGTCTGTACGTGGTTGGGCTACAAGGTCCTCAAGGCTGTTTTAAGATGGACGGCCAGTGAGTTTTCTGATTTGATGAGTGCGACTTGGAGTTTGATACGTAGGATCTTTGGTTTCATCTGCTGGGTTTTTGGGCGGCGCGAGGAGAAGGTGCCAGTGAAGAGCTCGAAGAGGGTCAGACTTGAGGACAGCCCGAGAAAACGACAATCGGGATTGTGAGAGATTTGAGGGTATTCATGTCACGGGCATGTGAGAAATCTACTTGGGTCATTGTGTAATTGAACGTAATGCCACTGCAGATACTGGGGCGTGAACATTGTACAACTCGTGACTATATATATAATCATGAAAGCTTCCAGAAACCCAAAGCTATCCACAAGTGGACAAGTGTGATTAATTGAACCACCTGGCGAACCACGAAATGGCTTGATCCTCCGCCTGCTGAGCACACTCCGTTTCGTGCTTATCATCTGGGTGGGTACGGAGAGAAAATCCATGCTTAGCACCCGGAATAATAATGACTTCATGCTCGCCTACCTTCTTGTTCTCGAGAATGCCCTTCATCTGCTGAATGTTATTCGCCCCCATAGCCATGTCGTTCTCGCCGACGGCCACACTGGTTGGAATGGTGATGGCTTCGATGTCTCTGGGAACTTCGATGTAGGAGGGATGGGCGGTAAAAGCACAGTCTATCAAGGGCTCGAGAGAGGAAGAATTGACCTGTGACTCGTGTCTATAGACTCGGGAAGAGGGGGTATCCGCTGCAAGAAGTACTGTATGTCTCCCTCCCCAGCAAAAGCCGGCAGCACCTACCTTGAGATTGTTCGTATCGAATGGAGGTGGGGAAGTTCGTAGAGCTTTAACGAAGGAGAAGACTCGGGGTTGAGAGACGGAGTAGCGTGTTCTATATTTCCAAGGAAGTCCCATAGCCAGTAATTGTAGAACATAGAGAGGCTTCCGGACAAAGCATTAAACCAAGACCCAGGCTTCATGATTTCATCCATAAGTGTGAGAGCTCTGGATGGCATGGAACTTCCTGAGGAATTGTTAAAAGAGTCTCAAGAACGGTTGGAGTGGATTACCATTCATGAAGTCCGGGCAGTAGACGAGGAATCCTCCCTTTGCATAGTGATCACATAGGACCCTGTTGTTCACAAAGTCCCAGCCAAAAGCATCGGTGATGAAGACAATTATGCCCTTAGGCGTGGTGTTCTCTTCTGGCTCCGCAACGTACGTAGCAAGGCCGTGTACAGTAGCTTCTTTGCCAGTTGGATGGCTGGTCGAGACGCCTCCTTGGAAGCAAGCTGGGCAGGACATGTTGGAGTTTTTGGGGCCTTTGAGAAGTTGTGAATTTCAATTGAGAAACAGAATGAGAGAGAGTTAGGGGTTGAACAGCTGTTTTTGCTCAATTGATGCTCCAACCCCGAAACGGTGCAGTGATTCGTTTCTTATCATCCATCGCCTTACCTCCGGTGGAGCTCTTTATCTCCGGCCCAGGTCGGGAGAAGACTCACTCACCGTTTAAGCTGCTAGTGCAGGCTTTCAGCTTCAATTGATAGTTTTCTCAAATCAATGCAAGAAGCTCAATGGACGTGTTCGACCGAATGGGTTGAAAAGCCCTCTATCATGAAATTGAAAAGCAGTTATGATAAAGGAGGACAGTTGTCGGCGATTGAAATCCGCCCAATCATCAGGGCTAACTTCTTTTTTGCACGGCGCCACTCTCGTTTGAACGCGAACTCTCAGCTTTCTTCGCGTCGTCACGTCCCGCCAGAGACAACCTCGGATCCTTTCCCCACACTCTACCGTGTCTCTCTCCGCGCCATCACATTCCATTGTCAACCTGTGCAACCTTCATCATGAGGTTACGCTTGACCGTAAGGCGCCATCGCCTCCCGGACACGCCCATCATCTGGGCCATCGACACCAGTCCTAATCCCACCATCCACCATCTTCTTGAGCAGGTAAACGAGGTAATACCGATCGAGTCCGATGGCGAATGGGGTCTGGATGACTATGCTGTCGAGGTAAAGGGCAACAACGGAGTCAATTACGAATGCCTTCACTTTCAGCATTTGGCGAGTGTAATCAAGGACGAAGATGAAGTCATGTTCGTATCCCCTATTACAGACACCTTAATGAGGTGTGATTCAGTTTCGTATCGTAGAACTAACATTTTTCTAGAATACGACCTCTTCTCACCCAGGACATCAAGATACGACGAGTCTCTGGACGCATGCAAATCTCGACCGATGGTAAACATCTTGTCGACGGCGTTGCCTGGGGCAGACCACTATTGAGGAAAGCAGGGGATCGACCTGCTATCAATATACCACCACGAAAAAGGCAAAGAATCGAACACAACAAAGACGATGAAGAGCCCGAATGGTTTCAGACTCTTAAGGAAAACGAAGCGGAAGACTCTGAGGAGGATAATAATAATAGGCAGCTCATCTTACACGCTGATTTTGAAGATGATGATGAAGAGGATGATGAAGACTTCGCTCCTGGAGAAGACGAAGATGCAGACGAGGACGGCGAAAGTGAAGAAGACTTTGAAGGAGACAACGAAAAGAAGGAAGCCGAAAATGGGGAAGAACCTCCTGTCGACTCGCACGCAGATGTAGAAGCCACCGACGATTCTAATGAACCTGCCCTTGCGGACGTAAGGGATCAGGTAACTCGAGCGAAGATCCGTAAGTTGCATTCTGCCTTTCCTAAATCGCCTCTGGCCGTGTGCAAGTACGTCTTCAACGGGTCGGAGGATATTGGAGAAGCCTATGAAGCCATGGCACGAGGCTTCGTCCCCGAGAAGCCAAAAAGTGTGGTTACTGAGATCTCACAAGGAGTTAATCAAGGCGATTTGACGGTGCCCAAAACCTGGTCAATGGCGAAGACCCTGTCTGTGCATGAATCGGAGAATTTGGCGAGTATGCAGGTCGAGCCAGACGAGAATACACTTCTCGATTATTACGACCAGAATGGACTTCCCCCGGGTTCTATCAAGTCCGGCAAAGCCCTGTCGGTCATGGCAGCGGCCCTGAAAAGCTCGCCTGCTCGACCACGTTCGGAATCAAGGAGATCAGCCTCAGTCACCAGCAATAAGAGCGTCAGATTTGCTTTGGATGAAAATTTCTCAAAAGGCCTCACCTCAACCCCATTCATAGACAAAGAGTCTCAAGTCGAGGGGGAAGAAAGCGAAGAAGAAAGCGACGATGGGAGTTCAGAGTCCGATGACGAAGATGCTAGCAGCAGTGAGGATAGTAGCGATTCCTCCGACGAGGAGGCCGAGGGAGGAAAGGGTTCAGATGGTGGAACGTCATCCTCAGGAAGTGGCAGCGAGAGCAGCAGCGACTCATCGAGTGATGATGATGAATCAGCGGAGGAGGCTTCCCCTTTCAGCAAGCAAGAGACTCTTATCAATGCTCCTGCTAATCTCAATACAACATCTCCATCTCAGGACAATAAGTCGAAGAAAATACCAAGCGCAGCTCCAGGACAAGGGTCAACCCAAACCCATACGAGAAACCAGCGTAGGAGAAATGCAGATGCCTTAGACAGATTTAAAAAGAAGGGGATCCTTCCGGCTGGAACCACGATAGCTGATTTTAGGGGCTTGGGGATAGACGAGACAACATCGGCAGAGACCGCATTGGCTGCATTGGAGGCCGTTAGGGCTGCCAGGACCCTCCGACAATCCAGTGAAAAAACGGACCAATCCGTGAGCCAGGGGCTTGAATTTGAACATCGCAGACAAGAACTGCTCGCATCTCTTGCAGCTGGTGGCGTTGGAGTTGATCCCGAATTCTCGAGAAATGTCCATCAATCGCCACCTACTGAATCCGGCCCTGATGTTGAGATGACAGGGGTTGAAGAATCTGCTGGAGAATCTCTAGAGTCTCAGCATGCTGTCGAGACCCAACAAAGCGTCGAGTTGCACAGCAGTGCCGAGTTGCAGTGTGAGCAGAGCGTCGAACCGCGGCAGGTTGTCGAGTCACAGGCAGTTGTATCACAGGAGGTTGCAAATCCGGCTTCAATCGCCGTCGATCAAATTGAGCACACTTCAACGCCTCCGCCAAATAATGGTGCAGAGGTTGAGATGGCCAAACCCTCAACAGCTCCAGAAATGGCAGCTGTCGATACCCCTTCGGCCTCTCCGAAACCTCCACAGCCTTCTACAGAGTCGAGGCAGCCGAGCTCATCACGACGATCAAAGCTGGACCTAGGTGCAGGGAAACGACTTTTGTTTAGTGCGTTGGGGGTTAGGGCGCCGAAGACGAAAAAGGATGAAGAGAAAGTTCGAAACAACCTCATGAAAGGCGTTCGACCGCTGGTACCAAAGAAACCAACTGAGGATCCACAACCAGATCCCATTGACGAAACGGCCGTCGAAGACCTCGACGAGTGGAGACAAAAGATCATCTACCGTGCTGTGGAGTGCATTCAAGATGCAGTTGATCTGAGTGAACCACCTTTTCCATTCGAACAGCGATGGGATCCTCAACAACGAGGCCAATACAAAGGCGACCGGGGAGGAAAGCGGAAGAAGGATCAACGAGACCAAGCTCAGTATTACCAAGACGATACTCGAGCCTCGAAGAAGCAAAAACGGCGGAAGGGCAAGCACAACTATGCTGAAGAACAAGAATATCTCGATGCTTCTTACGAACCAAGCTTTCGAGACGACACCACGACCTCGCAATTCGACAATCCCATCCAAGCTAAGCGGCTTCAAAGCGATGACGTTGAAGGGGAAATCAGTCAGCAATTGATGAATGACATACAGACTCCAATTGCTGAATTCAGTCAAGGACCCGAAGACCTCGCACTTCTCCCAGATGATCCATCCACTTTGCCAGATCTCAATGATGGCCAGGCCAAAGTAGGCATGACCATTGCTTTCAAACAATTGGAAATGTCAGAAGCTACAAAGTGGCAGCCGCAAATCTCGGCATATCGCACAACCATTGTGATCGCTATCGCCGAGAGTGGCGAGCTCCAGCTTACTCTGGCTATGAGGGACCGACAACAGCCAAACAAGCGCTACGATCCTCAAACCGGGGAGAGGATATATTCCAATTTCGAAATCCCTGATGATAATGAAATGGATGATGAAGACAACGAAGGGATGCTTAATCTTCTCTTCAACGAACTCATCGAGCCTAAGATTGTTCAGGAGCCACCTCCAAATATAGGCGGTGATGTGGGGATGGACGAATCGTCTCAGGCAAAGGAGCTCACAGGTTTTGATACAGTTACTTTGAGCCATGAACAAAAACCTACCGGTGATGCTGAGGAAGCTCAATTCTCCCATGTCACCGAGACTCCTTTGAACTCGGATGCCCCCGAACCGCATCAACCAGAGGAAAACATGTTAGATGCACCTGCTGAACCACAGACTCCATCTGCAGAAAGTCAATTAAGGGACAGCATGGTAGATGCACTTGCTGAACCCCTGAGCAAAAACACTCCTGCCAACGACTCCATTGTTGAACCGGATACGCCATGGGCAGAACTACAGAAGAATCACACTTCTGCTATTGACAACTTGGCAGAGGATATTTCCGAAGAGGGTAGGCAAAAGTGGACTCACTTGATGAGGGAGGAAGGAGGATTTCACTCTAGCGTCCCATCCTCGCTCACGAAACTCGTTCGACCTGATGGTATGAAGTCGCCTGATGAATTGAAGAAGTTAGCACAGGACATGGACATGAGTGAAACTCCCCTCGAGCGTCCATATTCTCCGAAGTTTAATGGTCTCGGATCCTCACCAACCAGAAAGCCACGAGGCACTTCGAGGTCTCCAGAAAAGGATGAATGTGAAGATTCTCCTCCGGCACCTCCTCAATCAAGTTGGGAAACCGTTGATGAGCTTGCGAATCCACCACCTCAGGTTACTGAACAGCCACAAGAGTCACAATCTTCCCCTCTTACTTCCGCAGCCCTCAAGACCACGCAAACTGAAAGCGGAAAGAAGGCCCCAGCGAGGACACTACCACCAAGCAAAGGCCTACAAGCATGGCAAGCACTTAAACTGCGAAAGAGAAGTCCGACCCCCGCCTCAGACGTGGAAAACTCTAAGACTTTCCCCGGTCCAGGCTTGAGCCTCGGCCTAGATGGTGCTGATGAGCGAGAGTCGATACCAAGCGTGAGATATCCGGGTTTATCTGTGGGCTCCTCCTTCACCAGCCAGGTTGCAGATCACGGCCGACAGCCGGACTTTGACTTTGAGGACACTTTCAATTTGAGTGCAGATAAATCGAAAGCAGGTGGTCTTGATTTTGACAAATTATCACACGATCCTCAGCCAGACGTAGAGTCGGAAGCAGCTCGTTCTGCCACTCCAAAAGAGGTCACCAATTCCAGTTCCGTAGAAATCGACATGTCTGATGTTGACGAACCTGAGCAGCCACCGAGGGAATCGGACAATGAATACAAAGCTCCTCAATGGAACTGCCCTGAAATCCTCGAGGATGATCCTTCATCCGATGAGTCAGTCTTGCCTACAATCGAAGAGATAGCATCTTCTCAGAAGGCAATAAAGCGCGAGACGGCGACACCTACGAAAAGCTTAAAGGACGCTAGACACAAGAAAGCCATGGAAGCCCTCGACGATGACGTTTTCGAAGATTATCAAACTACACTAAACCAGAAACAAAGATCATTTTCCGCAAATCGGCCGTCCAAGGGTAGGAATTCGGAGAAGCCTGCGTACCAGCCGCGAGCCTCGATCCCTCGAGCTTCTCAACCCCGTCCCTCTCAAAGCCAGCCTCAAGCATCACAAATCGTCGATCTGACAATGTCCAGCGATATTGAAGCTGAACCCGAATCTGAACCGGAGAAGACTGTTCGACGCCCTTCCAAGAGATACGATGATGGGGATGATGATTCGTATGAGGATGATGATCCAAAGACAGGGTGGATACCGAAGAAGCACAGCAATGTTCGGGGGGCTGAGACCAGGAGACATACGAGCGTTGGATTGAGACCTTCCTCTCAGGCATCTCTCAACACACAGAATAGAAGAAAGACGAGTGCTAGGTGATGTGTTTTGGTGAAGTTCGAGTTGTCCGTAGTCGTTTTTACTGTTTGACAATGAAGATACCATATGGACGGACGATGGCGTTCCGAGTGGGATAGATAAATGGCTTGGTTTGCATTGAGCACACTCAAATTTTGCAGTATTGTTGAAAGGGCAGTCCTGTCCATTATTCTAATTCGAGAACGATTCTGCAATTTGCCAATCTTCAAGCTTTCTGATAATTTCATCCTGAGGCTGTTGAGTGGTCAGCTTACTCTCCGCATCTCTTAGCAATGACTTTCGATACGACTTTGGGGAGAAATGAAAGTTTAATACAACTCCTTTTCTAAGAACACAATCAAGGAGGCGCCGTTCATTCAGTATCGAACCGTTTAACCACCATTGTAAGTCCTGTGTCGTTTCGTTTCACAGCAGCCCGGACCAACCAGGTGATTGGCTGTGCCGAGCTTCCAAGCCGGGCAATGCATCTGCAGCTTAGAGAACAGCGAACATTCGTCTCGAGTCACAAGCAGCCTTCTTTCGCATCCGTTTCATCCCCCCCCCCCTCATACCTCTTCTGAGTGTGCCTAAAAATGTGCGATTAGTTTCGTGAATAATTAAATGTACTTGGTTACTCATTGTCATTCCGTCGAAGCTGGACAGCCTTCAAATTCCGACCTTCCTTCAATTTTGTCAACTTCCCAATATTCTCAGACACAAGTTTCGAGTGCAAGATCTGCTAGTCGCCCACCTTTGAGCAAAATCAGGCTGTCGAGTCCAACTAAGACAGGCATTACGATAATCAGCACGCATACCTACATCCTCGACCTCAGCCAACCACTCACAGCTCGGCACGTGCGAACCCATCACGTTATCAGCCACCTGCTCATTACTCAACCTGTGCCTTCCCAACCTCCTTCTTTTCCGTCCTTCTTGTCTCTGGAATTTAGCTCTGAAAATGAGAATCTTCACCGCCTGCCCGGTATTGCTGGTTCTCTTTTCGGTCTGCGAGGCTGGGACGACGGTCTCGAGGCCAGAACCAGCCTCGGCGTTATCGGGCTTCTTATCGCTGGAAACTGCGGCGTCAGCCTTGTCTTCAGCCTCGTCGACGAGCACGGAGTCCGGGAAGGCAATGGTTACGAGCCCCCCGGAACTTGGGAAGGGTGGTGTGTTGGGGTTGCAGGAGAAGTGGCATTTGACGACGTACTGGAGTTGTAATGTTTTTGATAAGACGGTTACCATGTGTGGTTGGTGAGTGCTTCTCTTTCGTTTCCGAACAATCGGATGTTCCCTAGAATTACTTAGGCCTTTTTGTAGAGGGCTTCATTCAAGAATTGAGTGCTAACAATAATTAGGCATGAGCCTGTCCTACCTGGTGGAACTGAAATTGCGCGTGCCGGCCATTTGAACGCGAGAGGTGCTGCGATTGCTGCCGGAGTATTGGCGATTGGAGCCGTGTTCCGATGAGTAAGTTAGTATGGCTCAATGAGTCTGGTGAGGCTTTGCTGATCGAGGTCTTAAGAGCCATTCACGAAAGGCTATGGAGGACCGTAATAATGAGGCATGAGACATGTTTAACATAGGAGTCGGAATTTTGCGTTGGCGTTCGGTCTTGCTACGATACCATTTCATTAAAACAACATTCGAGATATTTGCTTGATTGCAGGCAATCTGGCTGAGAAATGTGCATAGAGTAATCATGAGGAGAGCCATCCTTCAATAAATACTACAAAGTACATACCGCTACTGCTGAATCATTGCCTTAAGATTATATCTTCATTCATTTGCATCTTTCGATACCCAGACTCTTTTGATTCAGTCCGGGAGCACGCAACCTTAAACCATTCTCCCAAAAGTGCCCTACGGTCATTCGCACCTTCCAGAATCCGAAGTAATGATAAATAGTGCCAGGTTCTTCTCTCCAGATTTCTTTTCTTCTTTCTCAACAAAAGATCCAAGCAAACACTATACACTCTGATACGCCTCCCCAAAAACACGACCCAGGAAGTTTCCAAGATAAACTCCCATCAATAAACTGATTCAACCAAATGCCGGAACAAAACAAGCCAAAATCCTCGGATTCCAAAGGGATATTCGTGAACAACTGGAAGAAGGGCAAACTCAGCGAAAAGTGCGATGAAGCGATGAAGGGGCCGCACCCAAAGCCTGGGGAAGTACAGCTAAATAGAATTAGAGAGTCGGTTGAGAAGAGAGATCAGTTCAAGAAGGATTTGCTGGCTGCGGGGAGAACAGAGGAGGAGGCTATGTGGGAATCCTTTAGCCTGGTGCGCGCTCATATGGAGAGGCTGGCGAAGGAGGATCCGTATAATTATGCTCGGACGGGGAAGGAACAAAGCCTCTGCGTTAAGCCGTTATAAGCTGTAGGTGGTTGATTGGGGGTGGTGAAGGGGGATGATGAGGGGATTGGGTGGGATGTAGAGCGAGAGCCAGACTTTCACGCACTGCCGAGAGACTAGAGCTAATGGATCTTGGATTGCGATCTTCGCGTATCAGGATCTAGTGATTAGACATAATTGAATCGGGACTTGATCCGAATAGAATGGACCTTCCTGGAGTTCTGCCTTCTCAATCCCGAATTTGATCTCCTCGACAACGTACTTGTTCGCTCTGCATGCCCCAAGAAACTTCTCAAATGTCTTCGGATTTCGAACTGTCGCAGCGTAAATGATTTTCATCGCCGGATACAGCTCGAACAGGTCTCCAAAAGTCGAAACGAGTTGCGGTATTCCAGATCCATCGTAGGTCAGATCAGCTCCAAGAGTCAGGTCAATGTTCCGCCCACCATTCCATTCCGGATGTTCTCCGCCGACCAACGCCTGTCCCCATTTCAGCTCTTTGCCTTCGATGATTGTGGAGTCTTGCAGGTCGTTGAGGTAGAAGTTTGTCGAGAGGCCGGAAACCACATCGTCGGATCCATCGGTAGCTATAACGTGTGAGGCGTCCAGGTGTTTCGAGCATAATGCCGAGACGTATCCAGTTCCAGCGCCTAGCTCCAGAATGGACTTTCCACGAACGAGAGTGGCCTGATTTGCGCAAAGGTAGTTGCCAAGGTGAAGAGCTGCCTCCCACGTCCTGAGTCCTGTGGTTCCAGATGCCGCAACAAGATTCCGAGCTTCAAGAAGAGTGATAGTTGGGGCAGCTTGATCTTGTAAGGGAAGGGAAGAAAGTGTATACGTGACATATGACTTTTGCTGAGCAGAAATTGCTTCGGGCGGAACAGAAGATGCAAGCAATGATGAAAGACAGTTCATGAGGTCATCAGAAATGCCCTGAAAGATAAAACAGTCAGAAAGTGATGCAAATATGAACTACACTCGCCATGTAGCTGATAATTTGAAGGAAACAGCATACTTCTTCTTCCCAGTCTTGAATACTTTGCTCGATTCTGCTTGTGAGCTCTTTCAAGACTCGAAGCTGATATCGCACCGGAGACGCATTCTTGGTTCCATTTTCTGAGAACAGATGAGAACATAAGGAGAGTTGAAAGGCGTCATTTCGAAGATGCTCTTCATCCGGGTAGTCGAGATTGAGCTGGAGCTGAAGGTATTGACGAACGAAAAGATTGAGTTGTTGCCTAGCACTGGCCGATAATTGACTCTCCATCCTCTCCACCATTCATCGAATAAATCATGATTTGATATGATGTTGGAGAAGTGAAGAACCGCAGAGGGCGAGGTTTACGTTCTCGAAACCTTGACGCCTCAGGCTACTAAGGCCACTAGGGCTTTGCAAAGCCCTTCACCAAAAATTCTTGTGTGCTCGCTTATATCACTCATCATAGTTTAGCGCGTTCTCGATATCGACGAGAACTCCTCAAACTTTCCGCGAGTCTTCAATCGACAGCGACCTCCACTGACAACCACCCCTCGATATCTGTCTCGATACTCTCGCAGGCAGAACTATCGACTCTTGAATCCGCAAAGATGGCGGACCGAGAACAACCCGTTACGCTGCGAACTCGCAAATTCATCCGCAATCCTCTTCTCGGCCGCAAGCAAATGGTCGTGTAAGTTTTGCCTACCTTTCAATCGAATCGCCGTCATTCCGATCACAAAGATGATGTCGGAGTTGGAATTGGAATTGTGATTCTAACGCTGCTGTGATAGTGACATCCTTCACCCAAATCGTGCCAACATCTCCAAGGATGAACTCCGAGCCAAGCTCGCCGAAATGTACAAGGCCAACAAGGACCAAGTCAATGTTTTCGGTCTGCAAACACAATACGGCGGTGGAAAGACAACTGGTTTCGCGCTCGTCTACGATTCGCCAGAAGCCTTGAAGAAGTTTGAGCCCCATTATCGTCTTGTCAGAGTAGGATTCGCGTCAAAGATCGAGAAGCCCAGCAGACAGCAGCGTACGTCGTCAATCACATGTGCGGATCATGGCAGTTGCAGCGATGCTAATATAATGGGGATTAGGCAAGCAACGCAAGAACCGACAAAAGACTCTCCGAGGTACGGCGAAGGTCAAGGGTGCGGCCAAGAAGAAGGAGAAATAGACGACTCGCCTTTTCCTGGTGTTGCAGACGGAGGCAAATTGGTGTTGCGGGAATGGGCTTTGTGTTTGTACGCATGCATTCGCATTGGCTCTGCATATGGTGCTTCTGGGGCCGAAGGGTTGACATTGGGACATGATGGCATGGAATCTTATGGATCCTGAGGTCAATACAAACAATAAACTTGCTTTTCGTCCACGAAAAGACTGAGTGTGAGTTATGATGAGCATGCGTATTACAGACTACGCTTTCTAGGTCGAGATACTGCGAGTGGCAAATTACTGCCAAGACAAGGAGCTCGCCCAGAGTCTGCTGCTTGGAAGTTTCCATCGAGCTTCTCATATGGTTCGCTAGCCATGCGTTCTTGCTGTTCAATGCCGAGGTACCCTTTTGAATATGCGTCTACCCTCTAGTTCATTTCACACCTACATGATTGTCTATTTTTCTTGGCTCAACTCGTGTCTAATGATACTCGCTAGAGTCAATATAGCGCGCCTAAAAGCTCGAGTGAGAGAAGTCTCTCAGAACGTGGAGTGCCAATTCAGAACATTTTCCGGATTTCACTTGATGGGTCTTTTCCTCTTGTATAATTCCTTCCTCAAACGATGAATTCACATCTAACATGTTTGAACTGGACAAACTGGACACCAATGATCAACACCATTAATACTCTGATGCTTTAATTTTCGCTCTTAATTTCCTCCAGTTACTTGTTCCAGGAATATCTTGTATGCCAAGATTTTTCTTACATGGGGTAGCGAAGGCTCTAATCATAAGTTATGAAGTACACGGATGAACATGATGTAGACTTGACAGCCTTATTGGAGAAGCTCTAGGATCTCGTGGTGGACACAGAAGCGGCAGCCGTTTTCAACATCCTCAGCTACGTCGGACCTTGGTCCACTCAGAGAGATTGGAGTTTGTTACAGAGCAGGCTTTGAATGTACGATAAGACAAGGGAACATCCAGAGAGAACATATCTGAAATGTTCAAGTTGACTTGGGACATTGAAAATGCCTGGCTTTGTCTGTCAATGGAGACGGAATACAAAGTCGCCAAGCCCCTTCGCTTACCTCCTTTCCCTCCATTCGTTCATTTTATCCTGGAAATAGCTCATGACTCAACCCACGCATGGGTCCGAATGACTCCTATATATCGACTGATTCTTACCGCAAATGCGTCATAGGGACAATTACAATGATCTTGGGCAGTTCAGTACATTGCACACCAATGTTTGGCAACTATCTAGGTCTTGCGCAGTTACTTCCCCTTAGCACTCCATCGTATATCAGTTTCCTTGGCTTAACTGTGACTTAAAGGTCGTTTTCTTTTTTCACAAAAGGCTTTTGACAATTGTATGAACAAGGCATTATTTGGCATGTAATTAGGCTTCAAAATATGACGGTAAAGTTGATATAGATTGAGATAGTATCTAAAGTACAAGAAGTGCAGTTCAGTGGAAGGTTTGTATGCCTCTGCAGCCGAGCTAACCAAAGATGGGAGAATCACGTGTATGGCAACTGACAGCTTTACCGCGAGAGTTTGACTTGCACACCCATTCAGCGTTGGCCGGTCCATCGACAATACTTTCAACCCGCAGTAGCCTTCTCGGCAATTCCCGGATCCTGATCTCTGCAGTCTTCACACGTTCCCACACCCGGATCTTCCCACTTCACTCACCGAAGACGATGCTGTTCATTGGCAGACCGAACACACCACCATCGCTTGCGCGCCTCTAGCGAGTCATCTGTCAGGTCTCGAAGCGTGAACCTTATCAATGTCTTTCAGTCAATCATCAGCGTCGTCCTCACAAATTTGAAGTAGAAAATTTTTTTCTCCACTCACGGGATACTGCCAGTGGCTTTGGTCGTGTTTTCCCTTTTGAGGATTGTGGCCAGAAGCCGCGCCGACGAAGCCGCAAGCGCGTTCTTTAGAGTCACCAAGTGGTGTGGTTTGAGATTGAGTCGAGGCTGGAGAGCGTCAAGTTTCTGGGCGCAGCAGCCTGTGGGACTTGGCGAAGCAGCCCCACCGGTCGTGAAGATATGAAAGTTACATTCCCTTGCCGCTCGCCGGCGACTCCTTTCCAAAAGCTCTACCCCTCTTTACGTTGCCTGCACCTATTTCTGTTCAATTCTGCAGAGTGCCTGTCCTCCCTGTCCTCGCTCTTCAAAGCTTGCCTAGTCGACTTCCACCTTTCCAAAATGCCTACCACCATCCCACAGCCTCGCCCTTTCGGTTTTCAACCGCCACTCGCGGGAGTCGTTCAGAGAAGCGAGGAACTGTGCGGCTTATGCAGTACCATCGCCTTCCATCATAATTTCTACCATAAGATGACCCAGGACATCCGATTAGGAACGTGGGAGGAGATTCTGCGTAGCCAATACTGTTCGTTTTGTCGACTCGTTGCTAGCGCTCTCATAGCAAACCCCAATCGGTCTCCACGATACTTAGATGATCAAATCATTTTGAGCAACGATGCGAGCTGGGAGCTTGGAGTGGAGCAATCACCCTACGACAAACTGAATTCAGACACGTACTCCAACAAGCTGGACCTAAGATCGACCGCAAAACAGTGCCAAGATGTTGCTTATCGCCTTGTTGTCTATGTCAAAGATACTCCAGAAGTCAGGAGTTGTATTCAGTATTTAGCTCATGGTGTGCGTAAGGAGGATCAACAATTTTTTGGCCGCCCGCTGGATCGAGAGAAGGTTGATACCTATCTCTTGAAGAAATGGCTCCGTCTCTGCGAAGATTGGCATGGTGATATCTGCGAACAAGATGGAGTCAGTGGTCAAAATTTACCGACGAAGTTGAGGCTTATAGATGTGGAAGAGAGAACGATTGTGAAGGTATCGACCGCTAGAGTGCAATACTTGACCCTCAGCTACGTCTGGGGCACAGACGACATGCTACGGGAAACTGGAATGACTCCTGTAGTCACAAACAGAGCGGACATCCGGTTTTCCTCAACTGGGGAGGAGCTTACCCCACTTCCTGATCACCTGCCACAAACGATTGAAGATGCGATATCACTTACCCTTACTCTTGGCTTTCGATATCTCTGGGTCGATGCCCTCTGCATCATCCAAGATGATCCCACTAAGGCGAAGAACCTCCATCTAGAAAGGATGGATGCCGTTTATAACTGTTCGACTCTTACAATTGCAGCAGCATCGGGGCTACATGCCGACAGTGGAATTCCTGGAATTTCGGTACCACGCAAAAACTCCCCACGGCCGGAAAAAATTCAAGGCATGCACCTTGCTGCAATGTCTCCGTCATTTACAGAGTTGGAAAACTCACAGTCTTTGATTTGGAACACCCGGGGGTGGACCTTCCAGGAAAAGATTCTGGCCAAGCGAATTCTCCTTTTCACGGACTATCAGGTCTATTATAGATGCTCAGAATCTGTTTGGACGGAAGAAATTGTCAACGAGACGAAAAGGTTATCGAACAGCATCGAATCACGGCCGGGAAAATATCGATGGGCCGCTGATAGGCCTCGCCATAATGTGAGTGGGAAACTCCTTCTGCTTAAGATGATTGTTCCTCAACTCCATGTGGATGATCAATGGAGCTACCTAGGCAGATTTCCCGACTATGCTGCCGCCATTCGAGAATATACTCAGCGGACTCTGACAAATCCAAACGACATTTTGATCGCAATCAGCGGTGTACTCAAAACTTTAAAGCCAGATACAGGGCAATTCATCTGTGGACTTCCTAAAGCATACTTTGCACAGTCTCTTCTATGGTATCCTGAGCCTGGAAAGAGGCACATCCGATCCGACCCAAATTTGCCATCTTGGACATGGGCGGCGTGGCATTGTGTTAATGGGGTTGGATACGATGTTCTAGATGTTCGTATGATTCGCACAATCATGATCACGATTCGGAATTTGCTGGCACGTCTGGGCAAAGCTATGGCGAAGGCATCGAGTGGATCCTCTGACTCCGACTCGTCGTCATCGTCTGACTACAGTGGTGACAGCGGCTCTTCGTCATCTTCGACTTCATCTTCGACTTCGTCTTCCTCCCCCTCAACCTACTATCCCTACGAGCCACCCAAGAAGAAGCGTGACTGGAGTACCAGGAAGATTGTCGGCAAAGCCAGCGGTAATATCGTAGCATGTTTCGGTTGGCCCCTGGCAGTTCGTGACCACACTGTTAAGCACATGTTCTACTGCGCAGAAAAGAAAGTCACTCCTCTAAACTGCGAGGAGACATTATCCCTCCACACTTTCATGGCAGACGGTACTATGTTTAAGGAGAACGAAAACAACAGCTCGAAATCGAGTCGGAGCCGCCAAGACCTTCAGGACATAGCGCGAAAATACAGATTTCCGTTACTTTCGATGGAAACTATTATTGTCAAGTTGAATATCGGTCGGTGCTTGCACCACATCCTCCCTACTCACGACGACGATGCGAGTGTCTTTGAACTCGTTGATCACAACGGCTCTTGTGTCGGCGAGGTCTGGACAACCCTGAGGCTAGCGAAAGAGGGGAGGGAGGAACCTCTCGAGTTCCTGACCATCAACTGGGGTCTCTCTCTCAGCGTAGCGGAAATTGACGAAGCTTTCATCCCAAGATGGACCTTTGATAGTGCTAAGCTGCCAGAGTCGCAAATATTCATGAACTGCCGCTCGTTCTTCGAGGAAGCATTACGCCCAGCGCCTTCAAAAGGGTTGATGGGCAGGTACGGAGTGAACTCCGCTCAGGCGGAACAGCCTTCTGTGATGAAATTTTTAGATGCTTTGTTCACTGCTAAGAAAGGACAACCTCGGCCAAAGTTCCTTTGGTCGACGGTAAATTTGATTTTGGTTGAGTGGGATGGGCCAATTGCTCGGCGGGTAGGCGTGGGGAAGGTCATCTTTAGTGCCTGGTTGCTTGCGCGAGAGTTGTTTAGTACGCCTGAGGAGGTCATCCTTGCTTGACAGCTTGGTATCTTTGGGGAAAAGTAAAACGACCCTCCCCTTCCCCCCGGTGTCGATTTGGGGTGTCGATGGGGGCCACACTAACCGAAATCAGCAAGCGGTAGCAGGTGCGCGTATATTACTTTGTATGCACCAATATGTGCAAATCAATGTATATTGGCACCTAATGCGCGTATCGTATTCTCTGCTCTGATGGCTTGTTATTGTTATTATTATATTCAGACAAATTTAGTTATATCGCAATTAGTCAAAATAAAAATAAAAATTAGGGTCTTGCAGGCTTACAATAATGCATATTTCCTAATAACTTCTAGTAGAACGGGAAAATATAAAACGATACCTCCCCAGATATTAATTGGGGGATGTCGATTGGGGGGTGTTAATTGAGGGGTATTAGTTAGGGGTGTCGACGTTAAGAGAGCCTGAAAATTTAGCGATTAAGTACCTGGAACTTATTTGCCTCGTGCGCAATAATCGTCTCGCTCATCCATATCCCAAAACTAGAAGGGATCACCAGCCAACCGCCCAAGCAAAATTTTGGAAAATTTTCAAAGGGCTCGGAAAATTTTGAAACTCTGTGGAATGACTAAAGTGAGGTCGTAGATCACGAATATTAACTTGTTTTCTTCATTTTGGGATGTGGTTGTGGTGTGGTTATAGTAAAACTATTTTTTTGGCGGTTGAGTGATTTGGGCGGTTGGCTGGTGATCCCTTCTAGAGCTCTTATATATAAACTTATACAAGTAATTATTTAGACATTATTAAAACTCTAAAATCTATTAATACTCCTATTTCATACCCGCGATAGGGGGGGAAAGGCCTTCGGGGGTGGGAGGGGGTCGTTGTACTTTTTCCCATGCCAAGTGGCTGCTGGCGGGGCTGAAATGTTGACCAATGAAGGAGGCCTGCTCCTGATCCAATGGCACGTCTTCCATTCTTTGACCTAAAATGCTGAGCAACTCGCGTCTTCTGCCACTACGTTTTCTTATTTCGTCTTTCGCAGTGTGGAGTGAGTTCCAGGTCATTTTCAGGTCAGATTCCTCATTCAGGTCTAAGAGGCTTAGGTGGTGAATACCTTCAATCGTGGCCAGCTTGGCAGCCTGATCCAGCATCATGGACCCAACCTTCCCCATTGCCTATTGGCAGGTTGCTCTTACGCTTGTCGCCGCACTTTTGAGCTATATAATTGTCAAAGGGTTGCACTCGAGGCAGCTATTCTACAAGCTGCGAAGGCAGGGCCTGGTATGTTTTCATCGCTCATTCCCCATGGCTGAAAGATCTGACGTCTAGAAGCCCATGCCATCTTGGAACATTGTCACTGGCAATTTGCTCGCGTTCTTGCCCCTCTTGAAGCATTTTCCAAGCAATGCCCATCAAAATTACCTGATCACCGAGTTGTCGAAAAAATTCAAAAAGTGGGATTCGTGTTTCTACCTGGACCTGTAGGTAAATTTTAGTTTCTCCTCGGCTTGAAGCATGGAGAGCGAGCACTGAAAGCTGTTTTCGCAGTTGGCCATTCAGTATCCCATTCTTGGTAATTTCTTCCCCCTCATTAGCCATTCAAGCAACCCAAGAACTCGATCTTCCAAAACCGTTTGATCTGGACAGATTCTTCCGCCCGTTCGCTGGTGGGACTGACACTCTGTTCACACTCAATGGTACAGAGTGGAAACGATCACACGCGATATTTAATCCTGGATTTAGTGCAAGCTTCATCTTAAGTCAAACGCATAACATCGTCAGAGAAACCGCAGACTTGGTTGAGATTTTCAAAGATCACGCTACCAAGGGAGACATCTTCCTACTGGACGATCTGCTTGGCTACTTCATGATGGATATCATAGGCGCTGTTATCCTAGGCTCCAGGCTGCATTCTAAAAAACAATTCAATCAGTTGGGCCATGCGATGAGGAGCCAGGTTCGATGGCAAATCGCGGATGGTGAACTGAATCTCTTCAAAAGATGGAATCCAGCTCGGCCTCTAGTTCAATGGTACAACAGTCGCCAGATGGACAGTTATGTATCAAAGGAACTGGAAAAAAGATTTGCAGAACGCCAGAAGAGCAGCGATTCCCCTCCTCGTTCAGTCATGGATCTCGTTCTCGACAATTACATGAAAGAAAATCCCTCAGCGAAAACATCAAGTCGGATGGATCCATCCTTCGAGAAATGGGCATCGGTTCACATTCGCACCTTTCTCTTTTCAGGCCATGATTCAACCGCATCCACAATAGAATACTGCTATCATCTCCTCTCAAAGCACCCAGAGGCTATGACCCGAATCCAAGCTGAACTTGACGAAGTCTTCGGGGCCGACCCATCAACAGTTGGACCTCAATTACTCGACCAGCCTCAGAAGATCAACATGTTGCCCTACACCACCGCAGTTATCAAGGAAACGATGCGTCTGTTCCCAGCTGCTTCTGGCGTCCGAAAAGGTCTTCCCGGCTCGATTCTCCAAGATTCAAACGGCAATCGCTTCCCTACGGAAGGAGTAACTATTCTAATAATGCACAGCGCCATCCACATCAACCCAGACTACTGGAAAGAGCCTAAGTCTTTCATCCCTGAGCGGTGGCTAGTCGGCCCAGAGCATCCATTCTACCCGGCCAAAGGAGCTTGGAGACCATTCGAGTTCGGAGCTCGCAACTGCATTGGCCAAACGTTGGTGATGCAAGATGCGAAGACAGTGTTGGCGATGACTGTGAGGGAGTTTGATGTTTGTGGAGCTTATGATGAGTGGGATGAGTTGCACCCGAGGAAGGGGTTGAAGACTGCTTGGGGTGAGAGAGCGTATCATGTTTTCAGAGCTGCTGCTCATCCGGCTGATGGATTTCCGTGTCGTGTAACAAAACGAAAGTAGATCACGAAGGTCTTGTATGTTGTTATGCGAGTGTAAGCCAAGAAGTCACCCTCGTCTTCACTGTTCAACATCAACCTCCTGGTACAACCATCGCCACAACCAAAAGTGACGCATTGAGGGCTTGAAACCAATGCAGTAGGTGAAATAGCATGTCAGTTGCGCTCTGTTCCGCTATTGGAGACTGCGGTGACGCTGTGCTCTAAGTCTCACTTCATGGGGATTTCTGCTCATGCTTCTACCTCCCTCAATGTACCCCTCAAGTCCGACGGAAGACTGCATGCTCTTAGGCTTCTTACATCTCGAAGATCTCTTTGCTTTAAAGGTTCACCGCCAACTTCGCTGTTCACAGTCACAACCACGGCTTTGATAACCGCACCGCCTCTCATTCGCCAGGTGAGGAGCTGGACAATCAATTCGGTCTTCTGCAATTTCTGGCTCTTCTCCTTGCGTTGGGACACTTAAGTATCTCACAAATTTCCCTTCCCTTCAGCTTGCTCTTCGTTACTTCATCCCCACCCAACGTCCTCAGAGCGCTTCTTCCATTTTGCACTCACCTTCGTCCTCGCAACTTCCTCATAATCCCTTCCTTTTCACGCAGTTTGCTTCAAGCAACATTTTCAAGTCACTCATTCCACTTCGCATCCTTTCCTCTTCGCAATTACTTAAGGAGCTTCCCCTTCTCCCTCATTTCTCTTCCTCTCATTGTACCACACTCTCGGCGAACAACAATCCTCCTAAGCTGTGAGCACCCAGAAATCGCTTTGTCGTACCACACACTCCCATCTCCATATCACACATACTCCACACTGTTCCTCCTACACAACGAACATTCTACACCATTAAAACTGAGATTGCTCCGTTCTCTCGAAGATTCACCATTACCAAATTTTCTCTTCACAATTACACCTCCAACCGTTTCTTTACGAGCCGTGTATTTATTAATCCACGCTCTAGGTCAATCTACAACAACGACTTCGTTCAATTTCAGAGACACCTACGTACCCAGCCAACTCATTAATATGATTCACCTTTATTGAATCTTGATCTCCTCATTCTCGGGTATTTGCCTCTCTCCGTATGATTGTACCGCAGTCGCTGAGTACAATCGACGTAGGTATGCGGAATTCTGAGAATAAATACATTTTGAAGCTCAAGATGCCGCCGGCTGCACTTGCACGACTGCGTGGCACTAAGGCGTTTGCCACGGAGAACGAATTCTTTCAAAAGTTGTTGTCTGACTTGGTAGGTCTGCTCTATCTGACTTGTACAGTTACTAATGGTACGTCGACACAGGAAGCTGAGCCAGATCCACTGGTTCGTACTACCAAAAAGGAGGCGATAGTAGAGCTCGGTTTGATCTTCGTGAATCGATTAATTCCCCTCCTGAAAGACAACGCTTCAGCTCTTCCAAAATGTGTGGAATGGTTGCAGAAAATAGGTGAGTCGGTACCTTCAATTGTCTGACCCTATATTTTCTTCCTATCATTGTACAAAATTTGATCTGACACTTGTGACTTTTATATTTACACAAATTGCTAACAAGTTTTCATAGCATCAATCGAGGCTCAGGCCCGAGAAGGACCCCGGGTCTTCATCGGAGTGGTTGGTTCAACAGGGAGCGGAAAGTCATCATTAATCAACGCTCTTCTAGATAAATCCGTGGTCCCTTCTAACTGCATGCGGGCGTGTACTTCAGTAGTTGTGGAAATCAGCTTCAATGAATCTACCAACAGCGAAGAGAAGTATGCAGCAGATGTACATTACATCACTCCACAAGAATGGGCTTTGGAATTTGAAACTCTCAAACGAGACATCATGGACGACCTCGAGGACGATGCGCTCGGCGATGATCAGTCAACCGAAGCAAAGACTGCAAGCGATAAACTTAAAGTGATATACCCTGGGGTGGATGTCAAGAAAATACTGGATATGACAATGGAACAGCTAGGCAGAGTCCGAGATTTGTCGACCATTCTCGGACAGACGGTAATGATCCGCGAATCAACAGCAAAATCCTTCTCACAAAAGATCAATGATATCATCAGCAGCACCGGCGAAGAAGATCAGGCAGCTTGTTGGCCCTTCGTACAAGTTGTGAAGGTCCGCTTGAAAGCCCCTATTTTGCAGAACGGTCTTGTTCTGGTAGATCTTCCAGGCCAGGGAGATTACAATGAGGCCAGAGCCCGTGTTTCTGAGAGCTACATTCGGAAGCTGAGCCATATTTGGGTCGTTGCTAAGATTGACCGAGCCGTTGACGAGTCTGTTGCGAGAAACCTTCTCGGGAGCAACTTCAAGAGACAATTACTTATGGAAAATAAGTATAATAACAACTTTCTTACCTTCATTGCAACTCACACAGATAACGTGGACTACAGTAATGTCATTCAGGAGCAACAAGGAAAGGACCAACTATTGACCGACGTACTCAACGAGCAGAAGCAACAAAAATTGGCCTTGGGGGACTGTACCAAGCAACGCCGAGCACTTCAGAACGGTCTTAAGAAGGTTAATGCAGATATCAAATCAATTAAAGGACTCCAAGGTGATGTCCCTTCCCAAACATTGCATAGAAAGCGGAAGAGGAACGACATGGCCGAAGCAACAGAATCGATCAACGAGTCAAGCCTGCACAATCCATCTTCTCGCCTCAAAACCATTCAAGAACAGAAGAAAAGTATGTTGGAGGAAAAGCGTACTGCGGTAAAGAGAGAAGGCGAGCTGAAGGCAAACGTCGAAACATTACGCATTAAAGTGATGATGGAATGCATCTCCACTCGCAATAGAATCGTGCAGAATCGTCTGCAACACGACTTCGAGTCGGGCCTCACTGAGTACAAGCAGAAAGTGAGCCAGTCGCGAGATGGTGGAAACTCCAAGGTCCCAGTGGTCACCAAGGGTAAAGGCTAGCAGGAAATCATGATTCTGTTGAACACTCTACTAACACCAAGCAGATATACGACAATGCAACTTAAGAACCTTCTGTGTATCTTCGACGGCTTACGAATCCTTGCAGAAGAAAAAGGCATGGTCTAAGAAGCCGGAAGCTTTTCCAACCTTGGATTCGACGCAGATTCCACAACTGCAGAACTTTGCAAAACAGTGTACTCTGGCTCGAAAAGAGAGAGATGCGAGCAACTTGATCACTCAATTAGGTCTCATGTACGTTGACATCAAAGCCTCGGCAGAAAGTAAGAACGAAACGCATGGCCTGTCAGAGGACCAGAGAGTGGAGTTACAGAGTTTGTTGATACAGAAGTTTAAGATGCATGAACAGGTATGTAATCGGCCATTCTCACTCAAGACTAGTACTAGCTAATATGTTGCAAGGCGATCCAACAACTTCAGAATGATACGAAGTCCGAACTCCACTTGTGCAGTAACGAGTTGCTATCAACACTGGCCAGAGCGGTGTCTGGAGCACCAGGAATGGCCGCGAAGCGATGCGAACGCATAAAATCCCAAAAGCTACGCCCGCAGACATGGAAGGCAATTTGCGCCCGAAATGGTGTCTACATGACCTCCGGTAAGAACCAGCAACGTCATAACTGGCAAGAACAATTCGCCAGTGTCATACTCGTTCCATTGACGGCCGCCTGGGACGATATCGTGAATAAGTTGATACCCAAAGTCCTCCAGCAACATGAGACGAATGTCCTCAAAGAGTTCAGTACCTACGCCGACGATATCAAAAATACAGTTGAACTTATTTGCGACCCAGGGTACAAGCCTCTCCAAGGAATACTTGAACAGGTTTCGCTACTAAAGGACGAAGCAAATACTCAATTATCTGATATTCGAAAACTGGGGAAATTTGCTCAGGAGATTTCTATTGAAACCACTAGGCTGGCTGCTATAAGCTTGAAACCATATACATCCAAAATGGGCAAGGAAAGAGGTAAGTGCTGGATTGTTCTGAGGAGCGTCGGGACATTCTCCTCGATTGTTCCAGAAGAATTGAGACAATGAAATGACAATTGGAACAATGACTGACTACTTGTGTAGGAAAAGGAGTAGGAAATCGGATGAAGGATCTTCTATCAGATCATATTGAGAAGACGTCTATGTACGTCAATATGGACCAGAATATCCGGAACATTTTTGAGAAGAAAAAGCATGAGCTATCCCACAAGCTACTCGAAACGTCTATGAAAGCATCAAGCAAGCTCCACGAAGATCTCGAGGCTATGTTTAAAGCCCCTGCTTCTCAAGTCAGCCGTTTGGATCCATCAACTCTTGTTTTGAAAGCGAAGCTTTTGAAGGAGGGTCACGCCATTGAAAAGGCATGGATGAATGCGCGTGAGAAAAACGAGGTTGTCCATACTTCCATCGAGCCAAATTCCGAAGGCTCCGAAGACCCCGACAGTGATGACGATGGCGCCAGTGATGGAGGTGACGATGATGGAAGTGATGGAGGGGATGATGATGAAGACGAGCAAAAGTTCAAGGAGCTTGGTATTATCATGCAACAGTTGAGCAAGCAAACTAACAGCTCTTAAGCTGGAGATAGTGGTGGCGGTCACTTTTTGCCCCTGCATATATTCAAAGGGTTGGGAGAATTGAGTTCAACACTCAGAAATAGTTCTACCCTCTACTTGTACCATCGAAAGTTTCTTGAGAATTCAACACCTCTACTCAGGGATCATACAGCATAGCATAGAGTCAATGGAAATCTCAAATACATCCCCTTTGAATGTTCTATCACTTTATGGCACATTCACAGGCCACTCCGTTCGAAACCTTGGAAGTTGTAGAATACTATCAATCTCTCCTTCAATCCCGGTAAATGTCCAGGCTGAACGGGGACAGTGGAATTTCGCTTCCGTCCAGCCGCAATTCCAGAAACGTGATCCAGTTTTACGACGCAAAAGACTAAAATAGAAGACTAGAAAATCCGAGGCTGAGTACGTCGTCCAAACGTTGTTTATCCAGGGCACTGCCTGTCACAGTCTCACCATGGTCGATCCTTGAAGTAGATTGATGGCAGGTCAGGTCTCGATAACGTTGTTTACAGCCCCTGAAACTCGTTAATCTTAGGCCAAACCCCTGCAATATTACGTAACCGAGCGCCAAGGTAGGTGCTGCCCCTCCATCGTGCAGGTAGTGGGGTTGTCGCAAAACATCCCCATCGGGATAAACACTTTTCTGACAGCTGGTGGGCGGTGCCCGGTGCCCAGATGATATCTATGACCCGGATACAAAGCAAGTAAAGAAACTGGCGGGTATAAACGCAACACAATATAGTAGGTACAAAACGAAGCTTACCGAAACTATTATTACAACCATTCATTATTTCGAAAACTCTAGAGAGAGGACCCGAGGACTTTAAGTATCCGGAAAGGACTACAATGCTTGTTGCGTATGGGACCTCCGAGACTTGATACTGAACTCGATAACGGAGAAGAAGAAAGCGATAAAGACTGATAAAGCGGAGATGTTAAGCCAAGGCGAGTTCTGTGGAACACTCGAGAAGCCTTAATACCAAAGAAAAATAACCGCGAGAAGCGGGCTAAAATATCCTACAATAAACCCATATTCCAAACAAAAACCGAATACACTTAATGGTTAATTATAGTACCTTCCTGACCTAGTATTACAAGGGTAGGCCTGCACATAAAGGACCGAAATAACTTACCCTAGGGTGGCTTGTAGGTTGGGTTCAACTCCCGATATACTGCTCCCGGTGGCGTGCACCCTTCGGCTAGTACCTATCTAGGTACTAGGAACCAAAAATCAACGATAATGCAGTGACAGCTTGTGGGCCACGAAAGACGCGTCAAACCGGGGCAAACACTTGTATCAAACCTTTTCTTCGGTGTTTGTGCTCCTCTGAACTGTTCAATCTCATCTTCTCTTCTCTTGTATATAAATCACAGATCTCGTTATCACCATATCCGTGACAGGAAGCATCTTCCTGCAAAAATGGTTGAAATACCACGAGTTACTGAGGCAAGGAAAGGTATGCATGCGGCGTCCCGCCAGGCAGGCAAAAGCAAAATACTGATAATAAACAGTGTGGACGACACTCATCACCAACACAAAATATCTCTCGGGCCTCATCACGCTCGACTTCAGTCTCAAGAAGCAAGGCTCCAAATACCCCCTTGTCGCCCTGTACACCGATGACTTCCCAGCTGAAGGACACGCCGCGCTCGAAGCACGGGGAATCCCCAAGCAGAGAATCGAGTACCTGCTTCCGAAAGCAGGGAAGGACTATTCCAATGACCCACGCTTCTACGACTGCTGGTCCAAACTCACACCCTTCAGTCTCGTAGAGTATGACAGGGTTGTACAACTCGACAGTGATATGCTGGTACTGCAGAACATGGATGAGCTGATGGAGATGGAGCTTGATGGGCCGGAGTTGGGGGGTAAAGGGAAGAAGGTGTTTGCGGCAGGGCATGCGTGTGTTTGCAATCCGTTGAAGAAGCCGCATTATCCCAAGGACTGGTATGTTTTACCGCCCTGTCCGCCCGCCCCTCTTCTCCTTTTACCCTTAGCTTAGCAAAGAAGACTTCGGGCTGATGAGAGATTACAAACAGGGTCCCAGAAAATTGCGCCTTCACAAGCCAACACACCACCCCTGACATCGCGCAAACAACCGGACCCGACCCTGCCGTCGGTCCCCTAGGCTTCATGAACGGCGGCCTGCAAGTCGTGAACCCCTCCAAAACTGTCTACGGCCTGATCCTCGCACACATGGAATCGGATGCCGCCATCGACATGGATTTTGCCGACCAGTCGCTCCTCTCTGACCTGTTCAAAGGCTGCTGGGTCCCGTTGCCGTATATCTACAATGCGCTGAAAACGCTGAGGTGGGAGAACGTGCATAGTGAGATCTGGAAGGATGATAAGGTGAAGAATGTTCATTATATTTTGGCTCCGAAGCCGTGGGATGAGATGGATGGAGAGGGGAATAGTGTCTCCAAGGATCCGACACATGTTTGGTGGGTGGATTATAATAATGAGAGGCTAGCGCTGGAGAAGAAGGAGGGGATAAAGGTAGATGGGTTTTAGAGAAAGTGTTCTTTGCCTTGACGAAGTTGCAGGACCATCAAGGAGTCGCTATCTCTGTACGATTGAAGAGATGTATATAGAAAATTCGGAATAGATTTAGAGGCTTGAGTCTATGGTGTGGAGAATGAATAAAAAATATGGTGATCGCAGCTTCTCGTGCTTCAGGATCAGGGTATCATTTCTGTATTTTCCACATGAGCAGTATTCCCGCCGGCCATGCGATCCATATTTTCCTTCAAGGGACATTTCCATATCATAACGCCATAGAATGCATGCCCCGATACAGCCAACCATCCACTTATTATATTTTATTATCAGCCTCATTAAGCCATGCCTTCGCAAGATCTTTTGCCAGCCCATGTCTCAAGATTCTCAAGAGATCATCTCCATTTGTGGATGCAGAAATTCCTTGTCGCCAGTCCCAACCGCGCTTGATATTTCCCTTCACGATGACGCCGCTGCTCCCCATCGAATGCTTCAGCTGTGACGCAAACATGGAACTGCCAATCATAGAGAAGCTGCTTGAACCACTGGAGTTCGATGTTGTCTTCCTCAGCATATCGGTAGGAGATGACCCCTTGAGACCTTGTCCAGAAGCAATCACCGTCTGTAGGAACTCGGCACATGCAGAGTACACTCTCGGCCCGACTGTTTGGAGATCCTCGATCGCTTTGAGCAAGACGTCGATTTGACCCACGGTGATAGTATAGTCGGTCTGGTTGACGAAGACCATTGCTTCACCCAATAATGCAAGCAAAAAGTCAACGTTCACAACCGCTCCACGTTCTTCGTCGTAAAATCCACCTCGAATGTTGTCGTCCGAGCTGGATATGACAGCCATCAGAGCTGAAGCAGCTTCAATTTTCCGGGAAACGGCGCTGTTCTTTGGCTTCCCTCCCTTAAGCACCTCTGCTTCGTCTCGAAGACTGTAAAATTTACGCAGTGTTGCGTAACCGCTCAGCATCTTATGGAGCAACCCGGCAGCTTCAAAATCCATTCGGGAGATTTCCGTCAACGCATCTTTCGGTGATGCTACAAGTCGGCGTAAATGATCGTCCAACTCTGGCTCCGGTGGGAAGGCTGTCGATTGTATCAAAGAGAACGAGATGAGAAGATCCAAAACATCCTTGACCTTTTGGATCTTGTGTGCTAGTGCATAATACCATAAAGCCTCACCATATTTGTGAGATTCGTCGGCGAGGCGAGTAGCGTACGACTGTATCCATTTAGCATTACACCCAATGTAGCAAAAGAGAGCTCTTACCTCAGCAACACTCTCGGCATGATGACCCATCCCAGTCTCATTTAGTAATCTCCAGAGCTTGTCGACAACAGTTGTTGAGGCTAACGGGAACCCTTGCAGAAAATGTCCCACTATTTCTTCGGAACGGGTAGTCGAGTCGAGTCTGCCGAGAATGGCAATAGCTAATTCCCAACCCTCTTGGGATGGACCGGAGGAAGTAGATCTCTTCAATTGGCCTCGATGCGTTAACGATTTGGCATAAGTGATAAGGGTCAGATCCTTAACACCATCGGTCTTTGAAGGCGATGAGTTAACCCCCAGCAAATCCAAATCCTCCTGGTCTAAACTGCCCATGTTGATGAGGCTTTGCGGCTCTGGTTGTGGCAGCCATCCAGCAAGAGAAGCCACCTCTGCGACAGCAGATGACACAGGGCCAGACCAACCCCGCAAAAACCCCACGACGGCTTCATTATCTCCTTCGAGGAGAGATGCCAGGCTGACTTCGAGTTCGTCAGCAGTGTTTACCGCAAAATCCGTGGTTTTGTTGGTAGCAGTCTCGAAGGATTTCCGTAATTTGTGCAAATAGTGTTCCATTTCAGAACCTCGCAGTGAAGCACGATAGGTATTTCGGGATCTGTTCAAAGCTTGTCGTCTGTCGTCTTTTCCTTCATCCCACCATACTAGCAATCCGGCAGCGGCTTCAACCCAATCTTCACAGACCTCAACAATCGCGTTGGCATCTCCCATTGCAATACTGTAAAGAGTGACCAAGTTTTGGTATATGTGCCATGGAACCTTGCTTTCTGCCTTCTGAGCAGTTCTGCTGTATGTTCCGGACTTGCCTGCAAAGGAGGACCTGGCATAAGCATTTGATTCAGATCGGTCCCTGTTATTACCTTCTGCATAGCGCTTCAGGTCCTCCATTGCCTGGGAAATCCGAAGCCGGAACAAGGTCCATTCACTTCCCCGAATATTCCAGTCCCCATGTGCGGCAGGGCATAGCTGGAAAACCTTGACGGCAGCCGCTGCAACATTCTCAACATTTTGCAGAGCTGCACCACTAAATCCAGTCTCATTATACTGGCCAACGGCGACATCGGAATCGTTTCTTGCATGTCTCCATCCGGCATCTGTGAGGAGATTGACAACCGCAACGATCTTCCCACGTATAAGACTGTTGAAGAGAGTGCTCCAGAAAAGTCGGCTATTGGAAGGACTTGGTCGGTGATGTTGTACCTCTTCGAGGTAAGATGGGAATACATTGTGATGATCATCAAGCCATTCAAGCATGACCTGTGGTAAAGGTTTGACTCTGCTAGTCCCAAAGGAATTGGCCTCCCTCTGAGGATGATGAATCTGAAGTGCAAGGCCAGCTATATAGTTTGACTTCTGGAAATTCGTCGCCTTAGGTCCTGGCCCGATCGCGGTTGTGTATTCTTCTGAATCGTACACTCTAGTATTTCTGTCATAGTCCTCCCAAAGGTTGACGAGCTCGCCGGGGATCGTCATCAAAACCTCTTGAACTCTATCTTCTTCTTCCGAGGCACCAATGCCTTGCTCGTAAAGCCGAGTGATGATGCTTTCGGTGTTGAGAAGAAGATCATCCGCTTCTGTGACCTGTGGTGGAGGCATTCTGGTATATAGGTCTTTTGCTATCGATCCAAAAATCGATTCTTTTGGTCGTAGTAGAGATTGTGACAAGTAATCGTTTCCCCCAAGAATGCCCCCTTCACTGCTCCTTCTCAGCGCACCTTCTGCGGAAAGTAACAAATCAGAGGCGCTGCGTTGGTCGTAGCCCCGCCCATTCGTTCTTGATGCAGGATTCTCAGACTGATAATCCATGGCCTCGTCATCATCATATTGTGCATCTTCGTCTGTCATTTCCTCGGCGTCTTCGGCGTCTTCGCCGATGTAGGCCTGATTTTCGTTGTATTGCTGCTCATCCTCTGTTAGGTTAGCCGAGTCTTCTTCCTCGCTCTCTTCCGGAGCTTGAAAAGTTCGTCGAGAGGAAACCTGGTACTCATTACTGAGCCCAGAGCGCTGGGGTGCAACGGACGGGCGCAAGAAGCTCGCAGAGGGCGAAGAGGGTGATCCGAAGACGCTTTGCTGGGAGAATGACAGCGGTTTGAGCGGGCTTCCGTTGCCTATCATGGAGCTACCGAAGTAGGACGAAGGAGGTGGTCCTGCAGGTGTGAAAGAACCATTCGACGAAGGCGGAGGTCCAGCGGGGGTCGTGGAAGGGTTTGAGGCCCCGAATGGAAAGCTGCTGTTGCCATTGTTTGATCTCTTGTCTGGAGTTGATGGAGGGCTGGAGGAGAATGGGACCTGGAAGGCCATTGCGACGTGGATGCTCCCCAGAGCGGTTTCTGAAAGCAATGATTGCGCAGAGATGCAGAAGCTTCGATTCGAGATCGCAATTTATTGGCACTCGTTGTCGTGGAAATGTTTGGCGATGAGCTGTCGATAGTAGGCAATGATAATATTTACGAGCTTCGTTGCCAATCAACCACCAGAACTTCGGAAGATCTCCAGGGTGCGCTAGCTACGGGCTCCTTTAAGGACGATGCTGCAACTATAATTTTTTTTCGCAAAATCAAAATTACGATATTTTAAAAATGTGCTATTATTAATAGTCTAGCTAATTTCTATGGTAGAATACAATTAAAACAGTTAATCTATATGGTGTTTTATTATATTCCATGGTAGGAATGCAATAGGGTAGGAAAAATTAATAAAATGCACGTGATATGCCCCCTGGCCTACTAGCTATCTGGTATACTTCGTTTATACTTTTGTTCCTATATTATTATTTCTAATACTATTAATCTATTATTATTAAACTCTTTATAATAGGTCGTTTTAAGATTAATATTATGTGCTATTAAGCCCATATTCTTTATTTAATTGAGCAGTAGCTATTATATGAGACTATTGTGGAGAGGTTAAAGCATGACTTTGACGTTGATATTTCCCTGAGAATACTATGTAGTAGGCTTTCCGAATGGAAAACGCCCTCTAAACGTTTAATATTTAATCCTTTGCCGCAGGTGAAGGGTCTTATTGCCTGGTTCTTTTGTAATATCCATATGACTAATACTAATATACTTACTAACCTCCGGAGCTTAGGATATGATATTCCTAATCTATAACTATTATAATAAGCTTGCCGGGCTATGGGCCTTTGACGTCAAATGCTTAATTCGCAAGTTAAGCTAGAAAAGGAGTAATTTTGCCATATCCTCAAGTAATATATAGTGGATAAAGGCCCATAAGGTAATACTAGAAGTTATGGCTACCGGCTTCTATATACTTATCTTAATTCTCTAGGGAATGGCCAGAAGTTTTCTAGAAATAGAATAGCTTCTGTAATATAGGAAATTAATCCAGAAAGTATATAACGTTACTCGGAAGAGATAAAGGCAGCTAGGGGGGAATATAATATTTATGGGCCGAACTTTGTTTGGTCTATTAATGGCTATTATAAGGTAAGTATAGTATATACTTAACTTCAAAAATTATTATCTTAATAATTACTAATCCGTTTACTTAGCTATGATTTTGTGGGATTGAGATATATACTAGTATTAATGCCTATTTATGGTTCGTACCTTGGATTTATATTAGAATCTCAAATGGTTATGCTATAAGTAGTAGTATTTCCTAATTCGGTATAAATATATTCCCTTGAAAATGCCAAAATTCACTTAGTCGTGATTCCGGCTATGTAATTCTATAGTATTATAGAGAACTAGTTGTTTGAAAAACCCTTAATTTAGGTAATAAACCCCCTAAATCTCTATACTATATTCTCCTTTAGGCTAATTAATATTATACTAATATATACTTACTTATACTATTTTCCAGGTTACTATCCTAGTATAATACCTTGACTTAGTAGACGAAATAGAGGTTATTCCGCTCTATATTTAATTGGATAGAGGATGCGAAATACCTATAATTACTAATATCTATTATATCCTCTATAAAGCAATATACTAAATAAGGGGTATTAATTCATATTAGTTCTCAGATCTCTATTAGTTCGGGACTAGTATAGCTAATTAATGAATTGAGGCATAATGGGGGCAAGTTGTGAAGGTAATTTATCTATACTAATCCTATATAGACTTATTTAATTAGCTAATATTATATAGGATATGCTAAATAAATGGAAGATATTTTTCAAGTAACTATACTCTCAAAGGCTTTACTCCCGTAAACTTCTCCCTGACTATATTACTATGCTTTTTGTCTATTTACTTATTATACGGGAGTAAACTAAGGAGTTTGTCCGGGTTTGGAATATTTATTTAATTAGGAAATAGCCTAATTATCTATATATTATCCCTAGTTAACTATTCCAGAACTATATGTTTTTAGAGCAGATAGGGGTTAGGGACTACGGGATTCCTATTAATATTAATAAACTAAACGAGCTATATGAAGGATATGCTAGCTATAATAAAGACATATATTTACTAGAGGTTATACTTGAGTAGTATAAGCAAGAGCTTAAGAATACCGGCTTTATATTCCTAATTATGGAGTTTATATGTGACTTAAATAGGGATCTGAATTACCTGAGTATATATATATATCTAAGGAAGTCAATTAGTAACTACCTAATTAATACGAAGAATACTTGTCTAAAGCTAGGGCTTTTATTAATACCTAAGGGTATATATAATTAGAATTTATTACCAGAGGTAGCTATGGGACTAGAAGAGGCAAGGCTAAAGAATTATAATAATTAAGATGGCATTTAGTTTATTAATAAAGGGAGAGACGCTAGCTATAGAGATAAAGATCTTACCTATATTGGCTCTGACGACGAAGCGAAGGTTAAAGATAATGCGGAGGATACTAGATTTACTATAGATAGTATTACTTTTAATAGGGCAAATAGTAATTAGGTTATAAATAGTCAAGAATATAGATAGTTTATGGATAATGGATATATATCTGAGCCTGAAGCAGAGGAAGAGAATAATCTAGAAATTCCTCCTGTAAATATTAGTCGGTTTACCCGGCCTTAGAGAGGCTAAATAGGGACATATTAATATATATCCTAAAGAAAGAACTAGCTAAAAATATTAATTTTTGGTAAAGCAATTAATTATAGAAGCTAATAGTAGTCTGCTTAATTAGTTAAATTTATATAGTTATAGGTAGTTTAATGTCAAAAGATTATATGATTTACCTTGTTAGAAAATTAACCCTTGCCTCTTTATTTTCCATACCTCCTATAATTATTTTATTAACTTGTTATTTTAGTAGTAAGAAGTTTATAGTATAGATCAAATTCTCCGTTAATACTAGCTCTATTAAATTAATAGTTCTTGAGAACTTTTAAAGTAATTATAAGATATATTTGGTGAAAATGTCTCTTTTTATATGGAATTTAGTTTCTCTCCCTTAATTTCTATAGCCCCTTACTTAATATTCTATAGCCCCTAGTATAAGAAACCATAGTTTATATAGGAATAATATTAGGGATAAATAAAATATGTCCGAATTTAACTTGTGCTAAGGGGTATTTCTTATAGTCCTTCTATTTACTTCTTTTTATATATTAGTAATACGCTACTATTAATAACCTCTAAAATAAGTCTCTAATATATAAATTCCCTAGGGAAAAAGTTATAGGGGTATGGGCTAAAGGGTTAAAATAATATTAATATATTATAGTTCTATCCTGCTACTTGACTTTATATTACTATTTACTAAACTATAGATTTATTAGCTATACCCTCCTTCTAATATTTAATTATAAATTAGATCCTTATTATATTATCCCTAAACGTTTTTAATAAATAATCTCAATCTATGGAACTCTTATTTTATACGGGAGGTACTATATTCCCCCTCTATAATAAAGTGTCTACTATGTGGTGCAATTAACCTAGCTACTTTTTCTCCTGCTCCTATTACTCCTATTTTAGCTATACCGACTATTATATTAGATAATATATTATTTTCTAGTCAAACTCAACTTTAGAATACTGCCGCCTAGCTATTAAGAGACCAAGGGGTTAATATCTTAGCTAATTCCTATTCTTTTTACTATTTCTCGGGTATGGATCTCTTAGAGGAGGTTCTTGAATCAGAAGTATATAAGAGGAGATAGCAGGCTAAGCTCGAGCGTTTAGAGCGATTACGTGGTAATTTCTATTAGGAAGCTCAGGGCGAAAGTATATATCTATTTGTTTAACTCCTATATTAATACTAATTTTATTAGGTTTAGTCCTTAAAAGGGGTAAAGCCCTTGGTTCCCTTACTCTCGGCCAGGGGGCATGTGTAAGGGCTTTTAGTAAGAGTAAATCGCTGATTCCTCCTGCTCCTATTATCGAAAAACGATATAAGGTCCTTATTTCTATTATACTATGTATATATGAAATAGAAGAACTAGAGAGTAGCTTTACTGGGAGGAGTATACCTGTTTTAATTACAAAGAAGTTCCTTAGCTTAGAAGAGTATTAGGAGGCTCAAAATATTCAAATTGAGCTATAGATAGTAGAATAGTTTAATACGTATGTAAAGCTTATTTATAGAAATATATACCTCTTTGCTAATATAATACTTTATTATAGTCAAGAACTATTATATAAGGAGTTTGCTATATATTTAGCCAAGGCTTTTTTATTATTAATTCCGTTACTTGAAGACTGGGAGCTTAATTAATGGATTATGATCTTGGAATGCGTAAATGGGGTATCTTTTACTACTAAAGTAAGCTATTATTTATTAGTATCCTAATATAATTAGTACTAATATAATTAGGTATGGCCAAAGGATAAAAACAAGAGGATCGACCATGTGACTAATCTGATATATGGAGCTGAAAATACTATTAATGGCTTATTATCCTATTTTAGCTAATTAAATAAGAGAATGCCAAAGCATATTTATCTTGTATTTGATTAAGATATTAATAAAATTCAGGCAAGAGACGACGAGATTCAGGATGAGCGTGAAAGAAGGGATGGAGAGATGTCTTACCTCCTAGATTTTAGCCCCCTATTAGGAGACTCTCCCGATATTACCCCTAACGTAGTATCTATATCTATAGTTATATCTATGGCATCTTCTTTACCTGCTTTGACTCCTAATTAATAGATCGAAGCTATATGGGAGAAGGTTGCTTCTTTAAAGAATTAGTTAGGTAATGACCTGAATTCTGACGATTTTAATTCAGACGATAATATGCCTATGCTAGAAGCTAGAATTACGGTTTCTCCTGCTCCTGTTCCTACTCCTGATCCTACTCCTGCTCCTGCTCCTGCTCCTGCTTCTATATCTAGTAAGTTAATAGATTTAAATATACTAGTAGATCTGACGTTTTTACTAGCGTTTGCTCCCGCTCCCGCTCTATCCACTCAACGTCCTCTGAAGTCTATATTAAAGAGGAAGCGGGAGGTGATTATATCAAGCGATGACGACGATAATTCAGATCTTGACGATAGAGAGAAGGAATTACCAGGGGATAGTGATTATAGGCCGGGGAATAGGTGTAGGGATAATCGGGGGCAGTTCAAAAAAGCGAGAACAGAGTAATACTACTGGATACATTTGACTATAATGCATGGGAGTTGCGTATTTGGCCATAATTAGGTGTGTTTTCCATATAAAATGTGGCCATTAAATAAATCGCGATTCATCATAATTTTGATTTTGCGAAAAAAATTATAGTTGCAGCATCGTCGCTAAATCAGCCCGTACTAGCGCGACTTTAAACGCGTCGTCAACCCCACGAAACGCGATCACAAAGACTCAACATTTGCTGGATGATTTGCAACGAATAATCTCCGTCCTCCTCTGCACATTACTTGGGAATTGCCATCCATGGTACGATAATGCCTAGGTATGGTTTGGCAATCTGCAGCTGCGACTCTTGACTGACAGTCCTGCAGAGAAATTATCACAGTTCAGGCCGGCCAATGCGGCAACAGCAGTCAGTTTGCATGCCCCAGACAAGCTTTCGAGCAGCTTCTAATCGTGGCGGAATATAGTTGGAAGTCAGTTCTGGCAACAACTGTGCCAGGAACATGGGATCAGCCAAGATGGGAATCTAGAGGAGTTTGCGACAGAGGGCGGTGACCGCAAAGATGTCTTCTTCTACCAGTCTGATGACACAAGATATATCCCTCGAGCTATATTGATAGATTTGGAACCTCGTGTGCGTGAATGCAACCGTTTGCGCTCTATGCCGGCGTAGCAAATGGCCAAAGGCTAACAAACTCCAGGTCATCAACGGTATTCAAACAGGCCCTTACAAGAACATCTACAACCCCGAGAACTTTTTTGTTGGGAAGAACGGAGTGGGCGCTGCAAACAACTGGGGAGATGGGTATCAAACAGGAGAGCTGGTCCACGAGGACATAATGGAGATGATCGACCGCGAAGCGGACGGAAGTGACTCTCTCGAGGTATGGGGCTAGGCAAACAAGATTTGAGAGCAGTCTCTGACTTAACTCAGGGTTTTATGATGCTTCATTCGATAGCGGGAGGCACTGGATCTGGCCTGGGCTCGTTTCTACTGGAAAGATTGAACGACCGATTCCCCAAAAAGATCATCCAGACATACTCTGTCTTTCCGGATACCACCAATTCAGGAGACGTTGTGGTACATCCATATAACAGTCTGCTCTCGATGCGAAGATTAACACAAAATGCCGACTCGGTCGTTGTCCTTGACAATGGGGCCCTTTCTCGAATTGCTGCAGACAGACTACACGTCCAAGAGCCTTCCTTTCAACAAACGAACCAGCTGGTAGGATTCCATTGTCAATATATTCCCCGTTCACTGTTAATTCTTCAAACAGGTGTCTACGGTCATGTCCGCCAGTACTACTACCCTTCGTTATCCGGGCTACATGCACAACGACCTTGTCAGCATTGTTGCTTCCCTAATCCCAACCCCACGGTGCCACTTCTTGATGACATCTTACACACCATTCACGGGCGATAACGTTGAACAAGCTAAGACGGTTCGCAAGACTACTGTGCTGGACGTGATGCGGCGGCTTCTTCAACCCAAGAATCGCATGGTCTCAACAATTCCCGGGAAGAAGAGCTGTTATATCTCAATATTGAACGTCATTCAAGGTGATGTTGATCCGACCGATGTCCATAAGAGTCTTCTCAGAATCAGAGAGCGGAGACTCGCAACTTTCATTCCGTGGGGACCTGCCAGTATACAGGTGGCGTTGACGAAGAAGAGTCCATATATCCCCATGAACCACCGAGTTAGTGGGCTTATGTTGGCAAACCACACAAGTATCGCAACGGTAAGCCGGTATCACTGAATACTGCCACCCTGACTAACTCATTTTCTAGCTTTTCAAACGAATCGTGAGACAGTACGACGGCATGCGGAAACGAAACGCCTTCATGGAAGGTTACAAGAAAACGGCGCCATTTGCGGACAACTTAAACGAGTTCGATGAGGCAAGAGAGGTGGTCACAGATCTCATTGCCGAATATGAGGCGGCGGAAGACGCGGATTACTTGAATCCCGATGCAGGAGACAAGACTACGGCCGGAGAGGCTGGGGATAAGAGAGTATCCTGATTTCAATAATGTACTGTATAAGGGATCAGTTCCGGAGTCGAGGGTTATGGTGCAAAGGGGTCTATGGTTGAGGCGGCGTCCTTGTTCATGAATAATTGATGATACCAATATGAATAGAAGTTTCGTGAATTAAAGTCTAAGTGTTGATGCCGTTTTCTTCAGTCATCAATTCTGCACATCCTTAACTAAACGTCATCTCCTCTTCGTTCTGCATCGGACCAAACCCTCCTCTTCGCTAGCAGGGAACCCCTTGATTTTCTCACATAATTGGAGCTTTGCGGGGCCAGGAACCGGATCAAATGTCATAATAGCTGCAAGTGCAGCAAGCATTTTGCCATTTTCCCATTTCATCTTTTTCTCATCTTACCTCGCCTCATCTCAATTTCCTTTCACGAACAGAACATCTTATATTCTCCACGAAAGTACTGTACGTCCGATTTTCCTAATCTACATCACTATCACAAGCTGATAAGCACAGCATCAAAATGTCTGGACAGCAGAGCAAAGCAGGCCTCATCGCCGAGAGACAAGCCAATCTCCCACTCCCAGAAGACCCTCCTGTGGCCTCAGACTGGAACTCCGCCGATGCTCGCACAGTCAATGTTATGGCCGGCGAACGACAAGAAGAGATGTCGATGGGTGAGGCTTCCTCGACTGGCTTGAGAGAGCCAGCTACGCAGGACAGTGGTGTGAGAGAGGAGGACGGTGCCGATATGAGCGGTGTTGGGAGACAAGGCAAAGAAGGGTTGAGTGGCCCGCCAAAGGATGCCACTTCAAGATAGAGGACAGTTGTGCTTGTGTAAATGTACTGGTAATTGGGGTGGTTTGGGTATCCAAGCTGTGCTGTCCTTTCGAATAACGGTTCCCATTCCAGACTTCTACCTGCTCTTACCTACACAAGTTTAGACGCTTCGAGGAAACTCATCTCTCACCTCACACCTCCTAGCCCTCCACACATAATTTGTAGGTCGAGTTTAGAAGATGTGCACGTGACCACAGTTTCCTCTCCTTTTTGCCCCTCGCGCTACTTTCACTTACTGACGTATTTACGAAGCTCCTCAAATTTTAATCACGTCAAGTCTCAGCTAAAACATCCGATCGCACTCATGGCCATCAGAGTCAATCTCCACAAAATGCGACAAAAATACTGCTTGGGTGGAGGGCGAGGTTCAACACATTTTCCGGGTGATGTCATGGCGTTGATCTCACTATGATGCTACAGTACTTACCTGCAGCACGGAAGAACCTGTTTGAGCTTGGAACATACATAATCGAAAGTTGACTTTGAATCCTCAATAGCGTCTCGTCTTTATCAACGAGATCTTCCATAACCATATAGCCCTCACAATGTTAACACACAATCCAAGCCTCGGCACCAAGGTAAGGCGCTCTACTTCTTCCTGCATAGCAAGCCGCAATCTCACTAGTTCTTAATTGAAGTTGCGAATCAAAATTACCGCTCTCATCGAAGGTAGATCTTAAAAGAGGTAATCTAACTAATTGCTCTTCCAGGTCACCGACCTTAACGCACCCGCCATTCGAGAAGGAGCTGGACCGGTAGCTTCGGATTCCCTTGCGGCAGAATCAACCAGAGAAGGAGGCGGCTTCTCAGAGAACCGCAATAGCGAGCCTCAAGACGTCAAGGGCGCAAATTCTACCTTTGCTAATGCCAACACATCAGGAGCTTCACGTCTAGATCCCGCCTCCGACGCCGAGGCGAGACTTGCACAGGAAGACTGGAAAGAGGAGCGCAAGCTAGGAGCTGCATCCACCTCTTACCCCACCGCTGCTGGTGGGCAATCCAAGGGCCTTGCTGTTGAGAATACTGAGGGGTCCTATGAGACGGGCGGGCGTTCGAACGCAGCTAGGACTGCTCCGAGCTATATCAACGCTCAGTTTAAAAATAAAAGCGGACCTCGTGGAAAGAATTTGACTGAGGGGGGGTTTGAGAGTAATGATTCGAAGAATGCAAGCTTCAACCAGGAGATAGGGACAAAGAATGATCCAGGACGTTTAGCAGAAGAGAAAATGAACAGGACGAATGCAGATGTGGCTGGAGATGCGGCCATACCGAGACAGCAGGGTACCACTGGTGATAATGGTTATGATGCTTTAGGAGGAGACACTCCTGCATGATTGTACCAGAGAGTGTAGAACAAAATTTGTAAGACACTTGGTCAAACGTTCAGACACTATATCCTACCTGAGCATTACTAATTGCCACCAATCCAATGAACGCCGTCGCAATGCTGAGACTCAAAACAATCTCATATGTGCTTCAAATTTATGGCCATGCTCCGGGATCTATTTCTGTACCCAAATCTCTGTCTTCTAAGAATGTTCGACCGCTCAGTTGCTCGGGCAGATACTCCTGCACTACTCTGCCCTCCTTGTAGTTCGGATTGTACTTATACTGGTCTCCATACCCAAGCTCCTTCATCAACTTCGTCGGCGCATTCCTCAAATGAATAGGAATTGGTAATCCAGCGACCCCGGGTTCCCTTAATGCCGCATATGCATTGTTCAATCCCCGATAGGCTCTCGTGCTTTTCGGAGCAAAGCATAAAGCTACAGTTGCGTGAGCCAGAGCAATCCTGCATTCTGGCATCCCGATCTTCTCTGCAGCTGTATAGGCTGCAGTTGCTAGGCTGAGCATACTGTTGTCTGCTAGTCCAACATCTTCTGAAGCTATCACCACCATCCGTCGAGCTACGTAAAGAGGATCCTCTCCTGACTGCAACATTCGAGCCAAATAATAGAGCGCAGCATCTGGATCGCTACCTCGTACCGATTTGTGAAAGGCAGATATGGTGTCGTAGTGTTGGTCACCTGCTCTGTCATAGACTAGGGTCTTCGTCAAGGCAGACTTTATCTCCTCTTTGGTTATAGATGGCCGAGTTGAGAGACCCATAGAAAGCTCGAGGAGATTCAAGGCGGTTCGTGCATCCCCGTCGGCAAATGCAGATAAATATTTGAGGAGTTCAGAGTCCACCAAGTCGGTAGGTGTATAGTTTGGGCCTTCCGTCGCAAGAGCACGTTCCAAGATTTGGAGTATATCTTCGTCTGTCAATTTCTGGAGAGTAAATGTCCGACATCGCGAAAGCAGTGCGTTCTGAACTTTGAAAGAAGGATTCTCTGTGGTGGCTCCAATCAGGGTAATTTGCCTACCATCAGATTAGTATGGTAATTGCCTGATTTATAATAAGAAGCTTAAGAGGTGAGGGCCGAGCTCCAAAGACAATTGGCAATGCAAGCTCCCGTGAAGCTCTGGGGCTCTGAGCTCCCAAACAAAAAGAGAGCAAATCAATATGGAAATAGTACTTACCCGGATTCCACTGGTCCCAAAAAGACGTCTTGTTGAGATTTCGAGAACCGATGTATTTCGTCGCAAAAAATGATGGTCTTCCGTCCTGTTAAGCCCAGTTCCCCTCTTGCCTCCGCGAATATCTTTCTGCACTCTGTAACTCCAGACGAGGTACTGTTGATCTCCACAAATCGACATCCCACCATCGAAGCTATGCACCGCGCAATCGTTGTCTTTCCAGTTCCCGCACCCCCCCACAGAATCATAGACGGTACTCGATCTTGCTCGATCAAACTCCTTAGCACCCCGTGTGGCCCTACCAGCTCTTGTCCGCAAACATCATTTAGAGATTTTGGCCTCATTCTCTCTGCTAATGGTGCAGCTTTTTGGAACGCATTTGTCTTCGGCTTCTTTGCAGGTTGCTCGTCCTCTACTTTCGTTTGAAGCTCTGTCTCTTCCTTGATCGCGGGGGCAATATCTTCGAAGGACCTTTTGCGTGGCTGTGGATTCGGGGTTGATGTGCCATTACTTTGAGTTTTTGGTTGAAAGCTCAGAGTAGGACTCGGTTCCACCTTCGGTGTAAGGTATGCTGTTGCCTTCTTAGCTGCAGGCGTTTGGAAGAAGGTTGAGACCGATGGTTTCTGGGATGCAGGCGGTTTTTGAGGTGGAGCTCCGTTCTGCTGAGTAGGTGGCGGCGAACCGGTATCAATAAAAGATGCGCAACCTGAATCGATATGGGCATTGATATCCCTTGGCTTGACTGCCTTGCCACAAATAGGGCATGCAACCATGTTGAGCCAACCTGGAGAAGCTATGATGTTCGTGTGACAGTTCTTGAAAGCGAGACGCGATTTTCTGGGGAAGACGCGTCAAAGCACAGGCCTTCGACAGGCTTCCGGCGCCACTGTAGCCGAGTTTCAGGGGCTGAAATCGCTCCAAGCTTTCCTAAACTCCTCTCCCCATCCCTCACTACGAAATAACGGTTACTAAATATGTCCAATTTTATCGGGAAGACAAGTGTCTGCTTCATACTCCCCGTTTTCCCTAGAACAACGAGTGTCTGTGACTTTGAAGGCTTATTGCCCAGTTTTAATTCATCCTGAGTCTTTTGACTGGACTGAGGTCTTTCCGGTGTTAGGAGATGAAGGATTTGTGCGAGCCAGAGCGAGGGTGGAATCCGGTTACCCTAATACACAAGAGAAGACTGGCACTTAAGCTGAATGGTCATGATGATTCAATTTGAGTGCAACTGATGGAGCCCTATTCATTTCCGAGATAGTTGAACGAGTTTGTCTCAGGTGGCAAGCCCGGTCGCGGATGAGCTTACTCTCCCAGGGTCCAACAGAAAGACGAGAGTAAGATGATAAAGCAATATGTGATTTGAAATGCCATGAGACTAAAAATAAAATATTGTGAAAAGTCGCCCAGAAAGAGAAGTGTGTTGCCTTGGAGGACCGTTTCGAAGGCCGCCACCGGATAAAAAGTGATGGCTTGCACCAAAAATATATTCCTTATCGTAACGACCCCACTAACATGAACTCCAAGTCACCACAATTTCTCATCAACGCTCTACAATGCCGCGAGACCCCTTAATCGGATTAGTCGGAAAGCCGTCAAGTGGTAAAAGCACCACATTAAACAGCTTGACCGATGCCAGTTCCAAAGTTGGTTGGTGAAGCCACGAACCCTCCTCCATGACCTCGAGCTCACAAGAGACCAGGCAACTTCCCGTAAGCACGACGACTCCCACAGCTTCGAATATCTACTTAAATACTGCTAGCTTCACAACGATAGACCCTCAGCGTGCCATTGGCTACCTACAAATCGAATGCGCCTGCAAACGATACAACCTGTCCGATCGATGTAAACCAAACTATGGAGCCTGCGTTGATGGACGGCGGTCGGTTCCTATCGAGTTGCTGGACGTAGCTGGCTTGGTGCCAGGGGCACATGAGGGAAAGGGTTTGGGGAACAAATTCTTGGATGATTTACGACATGCAGATGCTCTGGTCCATGTGGTAGACGTGTCGGGGACTACGGATGCGGAAGGCAAAGCAACACGAGGCTACGACCCCTCGCAAGATATCGTCTGGCTACGCTCCGAGATAGTACAATGGATACGCGGGAATCTGATGCAGAAATGGGGCTCGATAAGACGGCGGCACGTAGCTGTGAAAGCTACGGCCGTGGAGACTCTACAAGGGCAATTCTCAGGATACGGATCTACGGCTACCGTGGTAGCCAGGACACTGGATAGACTGGCGTTGAAGGAGCCCTTGGAGCATTGGTCCGACGAGACTATAGACAAAGTCGTCAACGCCTTCACGGACGAGAAATTTCCCACGGTTATCGCGCTTAACAAAATCGACCATGCGGACGCAGACAAGAACATCAGCAAGATCGCTAAGATGCAGGACCCGAACTCGATAGTCCTCTGCTCTGCAATCTCAGAGGTATTCTTGAGGAAGCTAGCAAAGCAGGGCTTCATCAGGTATACAGAAGGCAGCGAGTTTGTCGATACTAGGGAAGATTTGATAGCAGACGGAGATCCGGACGGTGGCGGGTTGAAGGAGCTCGACGAGAAACTCAAAAATCGCATAGAGAATCTGAAGGATATGGTGCTGTACCGTTTTGGGTCTACGGGGGTTGTGCAAGTTCTCTCGCAGGCTGCAGAACTGCTGGGTTTGGTCCCGGTTTTTCCCGTAAGGAATGTCAATACATTTGCTTCTGGTGCCTCGGGTTCGAATGCTGTCTTTCGGGATTGTGTGCTGGTGAAGAAGAATACGACTGTTGCGGAGGTTGCGAGGAAGGTTATGGGTGATGCTCCTTTGGCTTATGTCGAGGGCGCTGGTGGGGTGAGGGTTGCGGAGGATGATCTTGTTGCGGTTGGGAAGAACGATGTGAGTCCTGTCTTACTCAGAATGCTCTTCCATCTCTAACACATCACAGATTCTCTCATTTAAAGTCGGCCGGGCATGAATTAATCAGGCTAGAAACACCAGCTTTCAACAGGGTAAAGGCAGCATAGCAACGGAGTTCTGGGGAATGGGCAGGTCCAAGATTTGAGTTTAAATAGGCTACTAGTTCAAGCCTTCACTACCTCCTTCCTCTTTTCATTCCTCCTTCACTTCCTCTTCACATCTTCGTATTCCTACACCTCGTCAGCCTCTCTTCTCCCAATTTTCAAAGAAAACAAACACTCACCCCCCTCTCTCATCCTGCATCCCAATCGTATCTGGCGCCTCAGGAAACTCCTCTTTGGCCTTCTTATTAGAACCCCCACTCTCCTCGCTCGTCCCTCTGCTCCCCTGCCCTTTAGCCCGCTCCTCCTTCCCCTCCTTAACCGCATCATGCTGCACATTATCCGTGTCCTTCTCCCGCGTCGGATTCTCCTCTGGCTGTCTCCCCTCCCATTTCCTATTCACTGGTGAACCGCTCAAACGTCTTACTGTCATTGCCGGAGACGTAGAACTATTCGCAACCTTTGGTAGAACGCGGTGGAAGGCACGAGTCATGAAGCGGGCGTTGTGGTTTAGCATTTTAGGGGCCTGGAAACGAGTTGGTATTGGCTTGGATGTGCTGCTTGAAACCGAAGTAACAGATCTTGCCGTAGCATATAGGGAAGGGGTTTGAAATGCTCTGTTGGGAAGCATATTTGCAAGGTTTAGAAGTAGTTTGTATTGGATTGGATGTGCTGATTGAAGCAATGGATCTTGTTGTAGAATGCAGAGAAGGAGCTTGAAAATAGCTTGAAGTGAAGTGAGGGAGCTCCCCTTACCTTACTTGCCCCGGATTCTCTAGGGATGGTGTCGTCATGCCCAAAGCCTTGGCTATACCCACCCACGTGGACAGGCATCACACATGAGAGACACGGAATGAAAGAGCTGAGACCCCAAGAGACAGCGAAAAAGGTGAAATGATTCTTATTTATCTAGTGTCTAACGTCAGTGTGGTCCAGGAATTGAACAAATCCCGAATACAGACACCTCACTTGCAGCCAGACTTCACCGATAAAAACGAATATTATTTTAACTTCCGGTTCTCATTCCATAGATATGTAACTAACGTACATCGAGCATAACAAAGTAAACGTTTTTCGGGCTATAAAACCTGGAGTGAGAACTCTCCAAGGTGAATATCATCATGAAACCATATCCAACAGTAGTAAATCTTCCGCTTTAACAAAGGAGACTTCCCCCAACCACAGCGCCGAGTCGACACCATAGCCAATGTATCCCAGCTATACGAGATATTTACAAATGTGTCAAAAGCCCAATGAAGATGCCATTGCTCCAGTCATATTTCCCGACATTATAAACCAAAAGTCGCATCCAGCCCCTCAAGCAGATACCCATCCGAGCCAGATCGCGGTAATAAAGCCTGTCTGTAGTCCAGTGGTCTACCGCCCAACCCTAAATCATTCGCTGAGAGATCTTCTCCGGAACTCAAACTTTCTTCGCTGAAGCTCAAGACACTCCGAGCCGCGCCAGGAACACTGCTGAAATCATTCATGGTAAACGAAGTCATATCCCATTGAGAATCCGGAGACCAGTCGCCATAGTTTGAGGTGGTATTCTCAGTAAGTGAAAGGGCAGGACCACCATAGATTGCATCGTACAAGTTCGTCTGACCTCCATCGAGAGAGCCGAGGAGAGCCTCCCACTCCGATGGCGACACGCTTGAAGTTTTGGTAGTAGAGTACGGGTTGTTTTGGTACATGGGGGCATGGTTGTTTTGCCTGTGCTGTTGCTGTTGCGTACGGTTTTGAATTGGAGACTGGGGTTGCGATGGAACGGGTGTGCTGCTAAGGGAGAGATAATCTAGGTTCGGGGGCTTTTCAATCTTCACTTGGCGAGGCTTCAACATTGTTGGTAGCTGTTGAGCTAAGGAACGGAAATCGCGCTTGGACATTGGCGACTCAGAACGCGTGGAGTCTGTTGAGGTCCGTCCCCGAGGATTATAATCCTGACGTTGACTGATGTTTGGAACTGCAGCGCGTCTGAGCTTCTCTTGTTGAGATAGCAAGTCAGCCTCACTCATTGTAGCACTTCCTTGACGGTACATCTGGGGCCGAATCTGTTGCCTGGCAATTGGTGGTGAAGGAGTAGACTTCGCACTTGTAGGAGCGGCCATGCTGTTAGGGCTGCGTCCAGGAGATACTCTTGATTGTGGTTCCAAGTTGATCATAGAGGCAGCAAGTTTCTTGAAGTCAGCTGCTCCAGGGGCTCGCGCCTTCTCGAGGAGGTGGATAACAGATACGACCAAGCGTTGACCATCTTGCATTAATTTGCCTTCTTGCTTAAGGTCGAGCCCTTGATAGAGGAGACTCAGACCACAGAGTGTGAGCATCTCGTTCTTGTTCAAGAAGAATGAGAAAGACATGCTTCGCTCTTCAAGGAGCTGAACAATCTGAATGATGTGTTTGCTGGAGTCTGCGAGTGAGATGACAGACGACGATGCCTTGTTACCAAGAGTCGAGCCAACAGCAGGCCGGTGGATGAGAGTGCGAATGTAGTAATAAGCGAGAGACTTTATCACAGTGAGCAAATTTGCAATCAGCCAATATGATATCAAAACTTACAAGTAACGCAGATCGACTTCCAGTGACATCTGTCGACGGTTTATCTTGAACGAATGTGAGCTTGAGATGAGCTGGGAGGTTGTCCGACCACTCGTTGAGCTCGGTCTCGAGGGAAGTGAGGGACTGAAGCGAGAGATCATGTGTTGCAGCAGCCGGATAATTCTGATCCAAGACCTTGGACAGGATACGCGAGGCACGGAAAAGAGCCAAAGCACTGGAGATCTTCGTGGATTCGCCAGGAAGGGTGGGCTGGAAACCTTTTTCGGTGACATACTCGTCATCGGTGTCTGATGGGTACTCTGCATGGATGTCTTCTTCTTTCAACAATTTTGGTAGACCAAGGAGAGCAGCGGAGAAACTACAACGCGTTAGAAGCTGATCGTTTCAAACATGATAATGTGCACTTACCAATCAACAGTGTAGAGCGTCCAGAAAACCTTCTTCCGTGTTTCGATAGTAAGAACGCCGAATGAAAACCGTTTTTGGCTTTGGTGCAATCCCAGACGATGAGAAAGTCCAATGGCGATTCCTTTGTAATGTTGAAGACGATTGTAGTCGGCTTTAGAAATGCAATAAACGAGTGCAAGGATCAGACACTGAAGAGTTACAAGTGTATTGTCCATAAGCACTGCTTCGAGGGATATGTGCCATTGATTCTCACAGAAAGCAATTTGATCGCGGTCAGGGATATCACTGGACAATCCAGCAATACCAAAGACAAGATGCAACTGTGCCAGCTTGTGTGGCTCGGTGACCTGGTCCGGGTTCGACATGTACTCCTCATACAATCTAAGGAACGTAGGCTTGTGAAGGACCGGGAATAGCGGTGCCCACTCTTGGAAAAAGACATTCACACATCTATCGGAAAACATGCGAGGCGGTGCAGTTGAAGTTTTAGACACGGAGGCTGGAGAAATGGGGGTCTTGTCGCCCTGAATGTTCAGGAACGCTTCGGTGTTGAAACCGGCGAGGGATTTTCCGCTCTCCTGAATTCTTCGCTTGAATGCATCTAAATGACATTAGCTATGGATAAACTAGTTCAGGTAAACACGGCTAGATACCGACAAAAGCTCGACCACTTGATGCTCCCATGAAATACGAATCCGAGTTTTCTGATCCAAGCAGCAACGGTGACGCCTGAACGCGGAACACATCTTCTTTCGGCGGCGTAGTAACCATCTCTTTTCGAGATTCCGAAGCTATTGGGGCAGACGATGTTGACGGGCGACGGTTCTGATGCATCTTGGACAGCATGTCGATCTTCTCGTCCTTCTCATCCAACAGATCCTTCAATTCCCTCACTTCAGCCTCTAGCGCACGTACTCTCTCCTCCAACGATTCGGTATATCCACGCGGGAACGCTCGTCGACTGAGCTTGTCGCTGGTCTTGCACTCGAAGCCGACGTTGGAACATTGCGAGCAGCAGGGTCGTATGCCATCGCAGCGTATCTTCTTGCTGCGACAGCGATCACAGGCTTGGGCAATCCGGCTCTGCGAACTCGACCCAACCTTGATCACTTTCATAGGAAGTATTCCAGGCATTCTGTCGAGTGTGAATGGTGTCCGGAGATATTTTGCCACGGGGGTACGGATTCCGTCCTCTCTCGGGGTCCCAGTCAGTCGCAACTTCGCATGAATCCCAAACCCATCAAATGTTGTCAAGCAGCGGTCGAGAGAAAGAGACGGTCGAGTCGTATCGTCGTCGAATGGTCGCGGTATGGAGAGATGGCGGATTTGACAGTCGACGAGAAAGTGTTGAGAGAAGAAGAGGGTTGTGTGAGGGGTGCGAAGTTGTGGGGATAAAGATGTGCAGGATGGAAGGGGATGGGATGGGATGGGATGGGATGGGATAGGATGGGCAGGAAGACTACGGAGCAGGATGTGGGGAAAGAGAGCAGCAGTGGGCACGGTGAGTGGTGGGCATAATGGCGTGGGTTCCTCTTCTGTCCGCAGCCCATCGCCAAGAACAGTATGATGTGGCCCAGGATGCCCCATGCGCCCATGCGCCCATGCGACATCCTTCTTGGCAGCCCAGCCCCCCCGCAGCGCACCATCCTCTTGGTGCACGGCAGCACGACAAGGAGGCGGGGCGGGAAAGCCCACGAAAAGCCCACGAATCCGCGAGGCGGCCGTCTCACTGGCCAGCACCATCGCCAACGGAAGAATGCGATTATTTGGCGGCATTTCCACGCTTCACCATCACCACCGCCCCAGCTAGGTCCCTCCAGCAAGATCCCTCTGGCTCTCCTTCTAGATCGATGCTGCCAGGCCGCGTTCCTCATGGCCACCGCCATGGCCAGTTGTCTGCCGATCAGACGCACACCAACCGCCCCAAAGCAGCAAAAGTGACACTCTGGGGAAGTTCTCCAGCACTCAGCCCCGTCATCTTCCGACCCCACATAACCTTACGCCTCGACTGGTGTCGGAAGCAGAAACAGATCTTCCTGAAGCTTCACCGAGCATCCCGTGTCGCGAGCATCGGCGGCGCTGGGCTGCAAGGCAGCCTTCTGATCTGGGCCCCTTCCCTCTCAGCATTGGAATTCATATTGCATCTCGTTCTGGGTCTTAATCCGGTATCCTTTTGCCTGTGTCGGATACAGTAGTATATTTGAGGAGATGAGTGGCTCGACTTTAGCCAAATACCAGAACCCGCCCCGGGCCCCCGAATCTACTAACATATCATGTGAGCAAATCATTTGTACTAACAGGATTTAGTTACAGTAGCAATGGACACCTTTCCCCTTGGATGCAGAGCGCTTTGTACTATCTGTACCTATCTCGGACCCTCGAGGAAATTAATAACAGTAAGCCGTCAGAAAACAGTAAGCCGTGAGAAAATGGTGTTCGGGTTTCATGGTAGACAGCACAGGGTTGGTCAAAAATAGCTTGGTCTTGAGGAATTTGTTGAGCACTGCGCAGGAGTTCTGTGTATCATACGATGGTGACTGCCTCGCCACCGTTTTAATTCCATCGTGCGATCACAACGCGTCATGAGCATCGAATAACATCACAGCTCCAGGTGTGTTCCGTCAGAGGTTGCCGAGTGTCACTTGGCGGAACCTGGAGAACGCGGGGAATGGTCTGGTTGTGAGTCTGGTGTGTGCGAAAGAGAGTTTGAGATTAGTCCTCATTTGGTCGGCCAAGCTTCACCTTGGCGGGCGGTAAAATGTTCCCTTAATTAAGGTTTCGATCTTTCGACAGTTCGAGAACACCATACCAGTAGTAAGCCGAGGCCGGGATCTGAGGATGTGCATGAGATTGAAAAGTTGTATCCTTTTTGAGACTTTTGAGTGTCTCGTTTCTTGAGTCTCCGTCTGGGAGAACTTTCTGAACACTTCCAAATTGTTTCCAAAATGCAAGCAATCCTCCCTGTCACGAAATAAACCCTTCAACTGGTGAGATTCATGACTCGGGACTATGATGCAGATCCGATTTGAGATGAAGATCTTCCTTGAATCAACGTGGGAAGAGCCCAATCAAAGGTTCATGAATCAGCCTCTTCTCAGCCATCATCGGAGGCATTTGCTTCATTACGAGACCAAAAACCCTCACCGGGATGGGTTCATCCGCTTCCGGGCCTTCATCTCTGAAAATTTGCGGAAATTGCGCTGACCAAGGACTTCCAACCGCAATAATGTGGCAGAGGCGCTTGTCGATGAAAGTCTTTTGCATAAGTCCACTGGTCTCAGCTGAAATCTTCTTGAAGCTCATCACTGCTATTGGTCTCTTGGTCTCCCGGTTCTTCTTCGCCATCCATTGATCCGAGATAACGCAACACCACCTCGCTTTCCAGCAGGCCATTTTTCTGTGAAGCGTTAGCTCAGCGCAAGCGACCAGTAATCATTGGCTTGCCCAATGCCACACTGACCTGTTTATCTGCAGCCGCAAAGGCTTTTTCCAAAGTTGATTTTTCACTTTTTCTCAAGAACATGGCGCTACTTCTTCGATCCGGCCCTACGAAAGGTGTGTCTGCTACTAAGTCCACTTCGTCTTCGCTCTCATAAAGACGTTCAAGCTGTTGGCGTACCCGGTCCTGAAGCAAGGCGATAGCTCGAAGTTTGAAGACATCGCTGAGAGGATGGCTGCTGATGAGAGATTCGAAAGTTTCCGTGGCGTCACTTTTATCAGAGCCCTGCCAAAATACCTTCAGTGGACTGCGTGAGCCATCAGTCTGCTGAAGCATCCGAAACTCTAGACCGTCCTCCTCGTTGAGTAACATCAAGAACAGGAAAGGACATTCCCATTTTATCTCGTCTTGATCGACATAGATTCGAAGGAGAGACGGCCCTGCAAAGGCTGCTTTCTTTGCCTTTCCCAGCGGGTCATCTGGAAATGGCTCGAGGGTCAAAGCTAAGCTTTTGTTCGTACTTTGTTCGTCAATGAAACCGTAACTAAACAACATCTCTGCTTCACTCTTCGACGTTCCGTAACTGATGGCGATCTCTGAACCAACTTCAAGTTCCATGTTCGGCCGCATAAGCAGAGAGACTCCGTTGCTGGACGTATGCTCGAAGTAGGCGTTTGGTTGTGAGGAGTGATTGACCATGTCTAAAACAGGAACCATGCATTCTCCAATATCTGGAAGCTCTGCATCGAATTAGTACGAAGTGTGCCGATTTTCTGAAAAGAGCTCAGGAGCTGAGAAGCCAAGCTCCCAAGACACAAATGCGTATAGAGGCTCTCGTGAAGCTCCCAGCCTCTTCTCATAGAGAAGCTAGGGATTCGGTATGGAAATAAGCTTACCAAGACAACGTGATCTATACCAGGCGTCGACAAGAATCCAGTCTTCGAACTGTAAAGCCTCGTTGTCCCACCAACACTTTTTGCACCAAGAAACCATGGCAGTCTGTTCACGGAGGGCCTCGAATTCCCGAAGAAGGGCAGCCAACTTAGCGTTCACTGCTGTCTGGAACATTGTCAGATAAGCCTCTTGGGGAAAACGCCTAGAAAAGAGGAGAACAATTTGATAATTCAAAGAACAAGCTCTGGACAAGTGCTGGATTAAACTTTCATATCCAATGCTGCAAGCTGATTGCCCTTGCAGGAGGAAGATGCAACCCTCAGGATGGCTTTTACGTTCATGCCCAACTAATGACAACATTTAAAAGACATTGTCAAGAACTCACCTCAAGAGACGTTCCCAATAGCAAGATTCTTTCTTCTTCACTCCACATCGATGGAACGGGAACAACATCAGCGAGCATATTCGCATAAGCCGTCCAAGCCGTAGACAAGCCGACATTTTGGTTGCGGTTTGGTGACCCGATAGTCATTTGCATCAAGAGGAATAAGAGAACATCTCCTCTCAAAGACTGCGTTGAAATTAGCCACATTCCATTAAACACCGTATAGTTAGGTATCAGGGAGAGACCTTTCCACCAGCAGCATCCAACAGTTGTCGAAAATGCTGATCCGCCTTCCCATGCTCTTCAACCGCTTCCGCACACAAGATAAGGTCACGAGGCACTGTGAGTAAAGTCGGGATGTCGAATGTGCCTTTCGAGTTCAGTGCTCTTTCAGTAACGAGTCCGAAGCCCTTCGAACCCCCGAGGTCTTTCACTCTGCTGTCCAGGAAATTGACGTCGTTCAACTTGCACCAAGCGGGCAACGCCGTAATGAGAAGTTTGTCTCGATGCATGGCGTTTGTAATTCTATACCAAGCAGTTGTGGAGAAAAAATTATGAGCTTTCAAGGCCGGCTTCAAATGTTGTTTTGATGAAAGGTTTGAACCAAGACGTGTTCGAGATGTTCGGTTGTGAAACACGTGATTGAGACGTCACTTCTTCTAATGGATGTCAAAGAAATTGAATCAAAATACATCTTCGGGCTTTTCGCTTCTTAATTATATGTGATAAGTGAACCGCGGTGTTGCTATGTTAGATAAATTCGTGTTCTAAAGGGCACGTGTGAAGTATGATGCTGTATACACCTCTACAGTAGCCATTCTCAGAAGAACAACTGTTTCCGACTCGAAAGCATTATCAAACATTGGTCAACATAATCCAGCAGTCATAGGTTTAATCTACTGCTTTTGCGTGGCTTCGGAATTCATGCCTATGCCAACAGACTCAAACTATGTTGAAATTAATATATCCTCTTTCATCCCTCACTCTCGCCAATCTCTCATCAGCCTTGGCTAATTCCTCAAGTCTGCTTTGGCTCATAACCACATTGAATTGTGAAACATCAACTTCTTGTTGATACAAAACCCCATCAGCTTGGGAAACTCCAGCTCTCCCCGAATCCTGTATTCCGCTAGCCTTCACAATAATTTTCGTCCAAGTCGTGACAGCAGAAGCAGTCTCAATATCACGGCCATGTGAGGGTTGTATCTCGTGCATACCGCCAGTCGTATTCGAACTCGAGAGGATGTGGCCCGATGAGCTTTCTGTAGGTCCCTGCCAGCGCTTCGCATGAGACGTCGATGTATCGACCGCCTTACTCTCAGCAAGTAGCTCGATCGTACTGGGGTAAGATGCGGTGTTCTCACCTCTAGAGGGAGATTCTGTCTCTGAGACTGCGTCTAGCAGGCTTGAACTGCCACCACTGCTGCGATTGCTCGTGATGCTGCCGATGAACCTCTTCACACCACCTACCGCCTTCTGACTCCCTTTCCTCATCAGCTCGACACCGGAATTCAGGCTTGATGGTGTTTCGATGCTGGATGCTGACTCTCTGTTCCATGATGAGATTGTCTCGAAGTCGACGTAGGTAATGACGGGCTCTGGTTGCGGACCACCGCCGCATTTCCGACAGTGGCCATTTATCGTTTCCGGGCACTTCTCTTTCTTGTGACAAGCGTCTGGGTTGGCTTTGTAGATCTCGCAATGCTCGATCTTAACACCTGTGTGGGGACACTGTGTGTACTTCTTGATGTGTTTGATGCACATTTGGTATGTCTTGTTGGGTTTTTAATTGAACCGTGTAGGTGATTGAAATGGTATTGGTTTCTGAGTTGTGGTTAGTCAAGAGAATGTCATGACTGTGAAAGTGACCGTGATTGCGAAGCACTCTAGCTTGCCACGAGTCCATATTGATCTATAACAAAAAGCAATACAAGAATAGGAGCTATTGGACTTCGAACACACGGGATGAGATTGCTAGAAATTCGAGTCCCGAGTCTTTCATTAGTCGTTTATGTTTGTGTTGGCCGTCTATATCATTATTCAACACACTCGAAGTCATAAATTCGTCTCCACTGAGCCTATCCACTGCGTCTCATCTGCTTTGGTCTCCTTTACCTCTTGAGGACATGGCCCTGAGCCTGTACATGAAACCAAAAATGGTTGACATGATATTAATCCAAATGGCGGTTCCATACTGAGTCACAGGAAGTCGACATCGTTCTCCGTTATAATTCTTCGAAATATCCAGGAATTTGAGCGGATCATCGGTAATAACTCCATCGACCTCTTTCATGATACACCACTTCATCTTCTCTTCGTCGTTGACTGTCCACATAAATACGGACCGTCCGGCTGCTTTGATGTCACGGAGGAACTTGTTGCCAAAGGGTCCAACCATGCTTTTTTGAAGCATATTGAAATCTACTCGAGGCTCTTTTAAGAATTGTCTTGCATAGGTTATGCTGAAGCCAATATGAGCTGCGCGATGATCTGGAAGATATTTGGCGCGCAGAGGAAGGTAATTGGGCTGGACGATGGTCAGATGGGGGAATTGAAAATGGCTTGTTTGCAGTTACTCACCATCCAGAAACCAAGCAAAACTCGTTCACTCCAAGGCCGTGAAGATTTTACCTCCTCTAGTGTCGCCGCGATCAGCCTCATCACGTCTTCGGCGTTATTGTCGATCTATTTTGAGATTTAGCCTTGCTCTTCCACCAAGGCCGTTTAGCTTACCTTGATATCTAACAACATCCAAATGTCCTCCAGCTCGGGTTCGGAGAGGTATTCAAGCAAATCTCGGAGTCGAGGCATTGGTTCACAAGGTTGCTGGATTGTTCTGAGTGGTTCTATTTCTCTCCATTCCAAATCGATAATCTTGTCCTTCCTCCCAAAACACCGCTCAAGCGTAGGGTCCTGAGATATGTTAGAATTGCATAATATCACAATGTGCAGATCCAATTGGTCCTTACATGGGACAACACCACGACGCTATCTTTCGTCAGATGGATATCCGTTTCTATGGCATGAGCTCCAACCTTGACAGCGCCCTTGAACGCCGCCATGGTGTTCTCGGGGAATGCAGCTCTATATCCTCTATGTGCGATAGCCTGTGGTCGCGGTCCTTTTGGGGAGTCTATGGCCGATATGAAAGACCTATTTTCAGCTTCCAGAGGCTCAGTTTTGCTTCTCAATCGGAGGGCAACTGGGGAGTTCTCACGATCCATCTTTTCTCGTAGTAGCGGCAGGGTTTCCGCCATTCTGTAAATTCAGATTTGAGGAAATGAAGTATCGTTGCTCGAGTTCATGCGCTGGAGTCAAAATCAAAATCAAAGCCAAAGCCAAAGCCAAAGGAAGTCGCGCCGCGATATTGAAGAGTAGAACATGGAGAGCAAGCTCCGCGGACCGAGTCCATTAAGTATTAAATTCAACGTCGATGAGAGGGAGAACGTTGGCGAAGGAAGAGAAGATATTTGCACAGAAGCGGGACGGCGGGAGCCGATCTCGATCATCGATACCCTTTGTCCTTCGAGGGCCACCAGGGCTGCGAAATAGGTTGTTCTGGAATGCAGTCGGATGGTCGGTCGTAAGGTCATGAGGGGGGGGGTCGAGGTCAGTTGGTCGTGGTCCTGGTCCTGGTCCTGGTCCCGGCCCTGGCCCTCCACAAATGCCGTCAAGTCCGTTCTGTGTGGGCCGCTGGCCACTCTGTGATTAGCTGCTGCTGCTGCTGTTGTTGCGGCTAACGCGTAACTCCCTCCTCCCTGTAGCGGGGTCGATGCACCCTGGGCTAAAATAGAGCTTCCCCCAAATTGGCCCTGACCGTGGAGGGTGTTACTGCACAATAATCCGCGTTCTTTTCTGCTCGCGTTCTGAATCAGGACCAACATGCAGCCCGGGAAGTCCGACATCCGGGCTTGAAAAGCGGTCTGAGTCTCTCTGAGATGCCCTCTGCAGCACTGCACCACTGCACCACTGCAGGCCAGCATCGTCTGGCCGCATGCCGAAAAAAGCTCACAACGACATACTGTATGTGCAACTCCAATTCCGGGAGGCTGGCTATTTGGCGAACATGGGTCGAATGCTCTTTTGGTGTGCTTCCGTGTGGTTCTGGGCTTCTGATACCGTGCCACATCCGTTGACACAACGCAGATCATGCGCTGAATCCGCTCGAATTGTTTCTCCTTCCCGCTGATCGACACGCCTCATGCTTGGAGGAGGGGCCAGCTGAATACCCTAAATCGTCTCCGGGACGCTAAATACGCCGGACGGGACAGCCTCGCAGACAATGAGGATGACAAGTGGAAATGATGCACGCAGCAACCCTCACGCACGGCTCATCTCTTGCCGGTGCCAAAACAGTGACAACATTATTAGACATAATTGGTTTGACTGACCTAGGCTCCGTGATACGTCGAGGTTTCACAACACCAGCCGGCGCTTGCCAAGCATAGAACTTCGCTGCTGAAATGCCTGGACACAACTCTGTGGATATTCCCAGATGCTCCACGGTGCGAAAACAAAGCGCAGATGAACTGGAACATTTGTGAGCTCAGCTGACAGCAAAAATTCAGATTAGCACCATCGTCTGGTCTCCAAAACGTTCGGGAGTCCAAAGCGTTTTGTGGAGATGTGTGAAGTTTTGTGGGCAGGACCTTTATGGGATGCGATTCTGTTTCGAACGTCAAGTCCTGACAACCAGCGAGGGGACCACCGTCCTTATGTAGAAAATCGTTCGGTAAACGCCACATCGTTTGGTTCATCAGGTTCCTGAAGTGGTATCTTCGTATTCACACACCAATGGGGTGAGGCTTACTTGTGCTCAAGAACATTTGAAGATGCTTCCATTTCTCGTTATTGGTCCAAGATAAATGACAGCACTTATACCTTGATGCTTGAATCATCAAGCTTTCTTTAAAATTCTTCTGGTCTCGAGCAGTGCCTAAATGAAATAAAAATAGATGTGCTATCCTTTTGGGCAATATTTTTTGTGGGAGAAGGGGACACAATCCCCGTTTCCGTCAATAACTATGCGATCTTGAGCCCAATACCTGCAAAACTTTGAGAGTCTCTCTTGTGTTTGTGTTGGCAGCAAGGGCTAACAAGTCGAATAACCTCGTGCCAGTCAGATTGAACTGCATGTCAGAGGGCCGCACTACGACCATCTTCGTTTGTGATTGGCAAATGGTCGACCGACGCAAGAAAAATACAATATTTAAACATTGCGAGTAAGACGTGTTGGCTTGTCTTCTCCTGCCTAGAGATGAGGAAACATAAGATAGAAAGCGAACGGGTTGGCCAAAGGCAGATTTCGCCAGAAGCTAAATGAAGTACATCCCGCGAACCTTGGTGAAGGATGTTCTGTAAGAGGTGATGTCGTTTATGGAAAGAATGATGTGCGGGGTGGAAATTTCGTGGGATTCTTGTCATTCGTACTGAAGTTAAAAGAACCCCTTATCACAAGAACTTCCGCAATGACTTTCTCAAGTTGTCTGTCATTTGTCTCTTGTGAAGTTGAAGGACTAGCCTAGGGAGATCTATCCACAATCTCTGTCTTCGAAAAGCCAACTCGCAAGAAAACAGTCACCACAGCAATGCATCACGCCCCTGAAACGATGTCATCGCTAGCAGACCTTGACCACAACGCTTACAGTTAGCTTTCATCCAACTCCTTGTCAGCAAAACCTCTGATGTTGACCTCCTTGTCAGAATCGCCAGTAGTGAGCTTTGAAGCTTCATGCTGGTCACCGCCGTCTCTCGCAGTTTTGCCATATGCATCCGCAATCCTCAAACCCACGGCCTCGCCGCTCCAGTATGCACCAGTGGATGTACCGAGGGCTACAAATGGAGAGGTATGTTCCCCAGCAAGCCAGATGTTTCTGTCCGGAAGTCCGTCTCTCATGATTTCGATGTCTCGATCACCCTCAAGAAGGCCAGTTCGGAATGTACTATAGCTACCATTTCCAGCGAGGTCATCTAACACCCAAGTTGTTGCAAGACACGAAACTGGCATACAATCCTTCGAACCCTCCTTATAGTTGGGCAGTCGAGAGAAATAAGGCTTGAAAAATTCCACAAGGTATTTATCTCGTTGTTCTCGTTCATTTCGTAAAGCAAGCTCGCCAGCCATCGCAACTGACTGATCGCCATACATATAGAATAATAGTGTGGGATGTGCACAAGAGCCGGGCAATGTTGAAAGATCTACAACCTCCTGGTTCCAACAGGCTGGATTCGTCTCCTTTGCATATTGGGGGGAAAGCCATTGAATAGAGCCAGTGAACTTCTGTTTATCCGGAGTATCGAGCCAGAAAGCACGAGGAAAAGTTAAGAAGATCTGGTCAGTGTCAGCGTCATTTATCTCATTTGTTGCCATTTTCAACAAACCTTCTCCAGAGAGCCATAGCCGATGGAATCAATGGCAGTGGAGAGTCTTGGAGGAAGAGGAGGATCAAAAACATGCTTGTTCTTCTTCAGCCAGCCCAAAGGTGTGGTTACCACAACTTCATCAAATTCAAGGCTTCGTCCATTGTCAGTCGAAATTGAGATGACACCCGAGCAAGACTTGATGTGTGTAACCTTGGTGGAAAGTTCCAATTTCGCGCCAGCCAGTACCGGTGCAGCAATAGTGGCGAGAATTTCCTTGTATGTTCCAGCAGCGAATAAGTTCTCTAAAGAATTTCAGCATGTGATTTTCTGGGTTCCTTGCAAAAGTCTGCGAAGAGCAGAAAAGCAGGCAAAGGATGGTAACGTTTGGAGAACTCCTTCGCCGGACGAGTGTTCGGAGGATGTCAAAGAATAGATGAAGGACAAGAAAAAAAATATTCTGGGCAAAACATACCTCCATCAATACATTCTTCGAGCCAGAAGAATTTCAAACTCTGCCGATACACAGGGCTTCCAACAAAGGCGCCCCACAGCTCAGCCATTTGCATAAGGATTTCTTTCTTGTCCAAATCTGCTTGTCCAGGAAACTCTTCTAGGAGCTTCTTTTCAAAAAAATCCTTGAGACTTTCATTCGGGTTGATTGTGGATGTATTTTGGGCTGAGTATTTGAATGCCTGCGCAATGATTTTCCACATCACGTCGTTATACTCTCTTCCTTCACCAAGAAGGTTGCCGTCCGCGCCGAAGACCTTAAATTTCTCACCCCATGTGTGCATTGCAGTTTTGGTGGTCTTTGCAAGATCAAGAATGGGGTTGTGGTCAGTGCCATGGATCCAGTTCGGACCTAGATCGACCAGATGACCTGATGGAAGAGTTTCTTGATGGGCACGACCTCCAACCCTGTCTCGAGCTTCGAGTACGGTGACTTTGAATCCATGCTGAAGCAAGATGTCTGCACATCGAAGCCCTGCTAGCCCAGCCCCTACCACACATATTTCCGGTGTTGTTGAGTGACTTCTGGTAAGCAGCTAAAGCAGGAGCTTAGTCCATCGTCCATACTATGAAGAAGAGAAATATATGTGTTCTCCAGGCACTTGACTTTGCCAGTTTTGAGGGCGAAAATCATCCTCAAGCTCGGTCAAGGGACGGAAGAGCGCCCTAAGAGATATTTTGACAAACATATTGCAAGGTTCCAGGAAGATGACATACTTTGCTCTGGAAATCGACAACGAGTTGCTGAATTTTGACATCTGTACAGGCTCGGTTCGATAGTCGATATCTAGCGAGATCCTGGTAGATCCGTGAGGAGTGTCTGCGAGATGGAGAAGTGTAAGACATTGGATAAGCGTCCATGTTGGCTTCGTCGGGGAGACGCTGATATTCTTGAAAAGTATGATATCCCAGCTTAAAAATACCAGGCAATTGCAATTTAGCAATGGGGAGAAGTGAAAGATAGGGTTTAAGAGGCCAATTGAGAATGCTTGGGGAGTTTGAAAGAGACAGACCACGTGCAGCCTACGACCGATTTGAATCGCTCCAGAGTTCTCGAGGAAGGCACGATTTATCCATTATAGCCACTGTACATCTCCTTTGCCCAACTTGAGCTTTGACCTGAACCAGGTCAGTGATTGAGAGCAGTGAAACAGCTCATCAACTGTGTCCACAGGCTTGTCATAGAAGGGCTTAGGTACAAAACAAGGTTCCGAACAGTAGGCACAGTCATGCTCGTTCAACGCAGATCGGAGAGAAGACACGTACATTCTGGGCAACAGATGGTAGAGGGTTCCACCAGCCATCATTCGTAGATTCAATCCCCTCTCTGCGTCAGGATGGTGCAGACGCTGCCAAGTGTCTTGAATGAGGTCTACATTGTTTTAGTCAGCGAACAGATCTGGGCACTGCGGTTTGCGGGCCGACCCGTCGATTCAGCGCTGGATTCAGGGGGCTGAACACCCTTCTGCGGGTAAGACAGTGAAAAGCACTCTGTAACTGCACCTCCATAGGTCTCACCGGCGGTACAAGTCGCCTGGCCCACCATCGAAATGAGGACCTCGAGGATCTCGAAGGAGACCTCCAAGATCATCAATGCCACATCCGTCTCCACAACATCTTGCAGAAGCACACGGTCCTCCCTCTCACGCTTTGCACATGGCAATTCTTCGAACAAGAACGAACATTCGCCCGAACCGTTGCAAGATACAACAGATATCGAAGATGTTATTCCTCCATCACGAAAACGGAAACGAGACCCCACCCCACGAACGCCGATCAAGCAGTCGCCACACAAGACCGTGACCGTCAAGACCGAAGTCGAGGACAGTGTAACATTCTCGCCTTCCAAGGAACGCAAGGTCCGCAAACCAGCTCGACAGATTAAGAATGAAGAGACTGGCGAAGTCGAGATCCATCCTCCCAATGACTGGGCGGAGGTCTACGCTGTTGTTAAGGAGATGAGGACTACAGGAGCTGCACAAAATGCTGCGGTAGACACAATGGGCTGTGAGAGGTTGGCAGAGGAGAAGGCTAGCCCAAAAGTCAAGAGATACCATACGTTGACGGCCTTGATGCTGTCCTCGCAGACAAAGGACACCACCAATGCTGTCGCGATGGGCAGGTTGCAGAATGAACTGCCGGCATACAAGGAAGGGGAACCTGTTGGGTTGAACCTGGAGAATATTTTGGCAGTGGATCCGAAGCTCTTGAACGAGTTGATCTGGGTGGTGGGCTTCCATAATAACAAGACGAAATACATCAAGGCCACTGCTGAGATTCTAAGGGATCAATGGGACGGCGATATTCCGGATTCTATTGAAGGCTTGATGTCTCTTCCTGGGGTCGGCCCGAAGATGGCATACCTGTGTATGAGTACCGCTTGGGGAAGGACGGAGGGAATAGGTGTCGATGTGCATGTACACCGAATTACGAACCTGTGGGGATGGCACAAGACGAAAGGACCAGAGGAAACAAGATTGGCGTTACAGGCGTGGCTACCAAAGGAACTATGGCACGAGATAAACTGGTTATTGGTAGGCTTTGGACAGACTGTTTGTCTTCCGGTTGGTCGGAAGTGTGGAGACTGCGAGTTGGGACTGGAGGGACTTTGCAAATCTGCTGAGAGAAGCAAGGTCACTCTTGGGAGGAAGACAAAGGAGGAGAAGGTCAAGAAAGATGAAGAAGGCATTGTGATAGAGAAAAGCGAGGTCATCAAGGTCGAAGAGGTCGTCAACGACATCCCAGTAAATGCAGACTCGAAGGCAGAAGTCTTTGTGGAGGGAGTTCTGGAGTTGCTAGTTGAGGAAGGCTTGACGAAGGAGGAAGAAAAGATGACATTGGATGACATTGCCAACGCCCCTGGACAACTGGAGAAGTCTTCAAAGCGTAAAAGCAAAAGATGATGGTTTGGCCATCGTATATCAGGCATATTGTAATATTAATGTTGGTTGGTTGTTCTCTGTATGTACAGTACCTTCTTCCTTGGCACAATTTCAAGCTTTCACTTTCTCCAACTGAAAGTATTCAGATACATATTCTTCAGGTAAAGATCTATTGTTAACTTTGAGTCCAATTTTGTATCCACCAGCCTTGCTTCATCGCCATTTACAGGTTTTCAGAAGTTGGGGTCGCATACAGTAGATCTAAGCAAGTCCCGTCCGTCGTTGACTTGGAAATTTAAGAACAATGGACTTCTCGATTACACCAAAATAGGACAGAGGGAGCTGCGAGGTGTAGAGATCTAAAAGTCATCTGGAGAAGCGAAGAAGGTGAAGCTTTCAAACCACAGTATTAGAGTCTGACAATTTTGACAGAAACATGAAATGTGTTCGGGGTCACATTATCCGCTGTTGAAAGGAACCCAGCAAAGAATTTGGTTCTTAATGAAGCTATATGCAACATTATCTCAGTACGATCCCACGGTTCTCCACTATGCTAGCACACAAACATCCCACGAATATAGGCGCAAAGCAGCAGCAGCAACTCGACATCCTCTACGCAATCCAGAACCATATCTTTTCAATAACGTTTCTTGGGTGCTGCTCAGGCCACTGCCCATCCTCTGCATCTAGAGCAGCTTTGCCGGTCGAGATATCGGCGTCGGCAGGATGAATCCATTTGCTGCCCTTCAAAACTTTCCAGAATCCGTAAAGGACGAAGAAGATCGGTATACCAATGTAGGCGGCCAAGAAATCTACGGTAAATGAGTATTGGTCACACAAATTTCAATTTGGGGGAGAGGACATACCAGTGACGTTCCAGTTCTGGTGACGAGATCCAACGAAGACGTGGAATCCGTTGAAAATAATGATCATCGCGAAATAGAAGAAGGCGAACCAAGCGGTGTATGGCTGGAATTTGCTCTTGAAGACAAGTGTGTTTCGGTCTACTCCTTGGGCCTTGAGTGCCTTGTGGAATTGAATATATGCGATGCAAATCGAGCACCACGTGAAGAGTCCAGCAATGGTAGTGAGGTTCTGGAACCAATCAAAAACTACTGCAGGGCCACCTTTCTTTACGGACAAGTACGTGAGTAGTGAGATCGAAGCCGTAATCGCAACGCAGTAGTACGGGACGCCAGCTTTGCTGCAATGGAGGAGGAAACGTGGTGCTTGCTTGTTCTGAGCCAGGGCGAAGAGATAGCGGGATCCTGTGTAGAGGAAGGCGTTTGCGGATGAGCTCGCTGACGTCAGGATCACTGCGTTAATAATGGAAGGGAGAACCTTGATGCCAGCATTCTGGATCCCAACGACCCAGGGTGATCGGGCTGCACCAGCAGCACCGGCTTTCTGGGCGCTCAACAAATGCGGATCGTTTGATGCCACCAGGACACCAATTGCGAGAGAGCCGAGAACGTAGAAGAACAGAATACGCCAGAACACTCTGCGGACTGCCTTGGGAATATTCTTCCTGGGGTTCTCGGCTTCACCAGCGGCCACAGCAACCAACTCGACACCGCCGTATGAGAAAGCTGCATTGACCAGCACGGAAAACAAACCCAAGAATCTGCCAGTGTTTCCTGTCGAGCCATACTCCTTCATCGCGCCTGGGTGCTTCCAATAACGGAACCCAAGACGGTCGTGGTTTGGACCACCGCCAAGATCAACAATGAAGGCCAAAATCAAAAGTCCGACTATGGTGACGATCTTGATGCTGGCAAAAATGAACTCGGCTTCGCCATAAATCTGAATGGCAAAGATGTTCAGGCAGAGGACCAGTACAATGATGATTGATATCCATACAGCGACCGAGATGTGGTCAGCTCCGGGCCAATATTGAATAACGATCGAAGCTGCTGAAATTTCGGCACAGAGTGTGATGGCAGATGCATACCAGTTCTGTTAGAGACAAGGAGTCAGCTTTGGCGCCTTGCTCAAGCTCGCATCGTACTCCTAAGTTGAGGAGTTTTTTGACATCTCAAGGATGATCGAAGCAACTTACGTTCCATCCAACGGCAAAACCAAGTGCCTCATCAACATATCTGGCGCAGAACTGAGGGATGGCACCAGGCAGAGGAAGCCATGTGGCCATCTCGCCCAAGCACTGCATCATAGCAAAGATGGCAATACCAGTGAAAGTGTACCCCAAAAGGACTGAAAGGGGACCAGCACGCGTGAGAGCAGATCCAATACCCAAGAACAAGCCCGTTCCAATGGTACCACCTAAAGCGATAAACTGAATGTGTCTTGACTTGAGTCTGAGAGAGGATCAGCAGAGTCCGAGGTTTCTTGGAGCTCGGCCACTTACCCTCGGGAGACATAACCGTATTCCTCTGCGGTTTCAATATTCCCGTATAGCTCTCCAGCTTCGTTTAGCACACCAGCCTTACTCTCCATTCCCGTGGTGGGGTCGACATAAGTAGCGTGGCCATGACCATCATAGTCAGGCGCGTCACTGTCGTACTTTTCATTCGACATGATTGTGATTCAATCGCCTGAAAGTATTGTAGGAGGATGATGGGAAGGGCAAGGGACGGGCGAGGGCATTGACTTGACTTTATAAAGAGAGCCACTGGTTTGGTGTTACACACACTAACTGATAAGAGCATTTACTAGAAAGGCCGAAGAGGTCAAGCATGTCTAGCCTGCTCATGCAGTCTGCCCTAGCATCTCGCAGGAGATTCCAGCGCGTTCCCCGCTGGGCCGCTGCATCTTGACGGCTTCTTTGGTTGAATTTCGAGCTTTCAGCCTGCAAGGCTCCTTCGAGTTCTAATTTAGGTTTTGCTAGTCCATTGTAGGGTCGGTAACAAAAGTTAAATGTGAAAATATTTTAAGCCTGTCCAGGGGCTGGCTGTGTTTTGGACCCTTGTTATCGTTGATGTGGCCGCTTGGGGCTTCCGCTTCAGAAGTGCCTTGGTATTTCTAGCTATCTCTCTCTTTGCCTCGAATTGACTACAACGTATCTTCCCATTTAAATGTAGCGAGTCAGCCACAGACAGGGAGTGAAGGCCAATAAAAAACTCGTGCCGTTGACTTTCCGGTATGTGCCAGAACTGGAACCCCTGTGTCGCTAAATTTAAATGGGTAGATACGTTGTTGTTGATAATCACCCCGAAAGCTGTAAAAGGACTGGCCTCAGTTCGCCCTATCAACTTGTCCTGGGCGTGGTGTTCGAATGCAAGACACCAATCAGATTACTGGCTGATGGCCACATTGTTGCCACTTAGCATGTCACCAAGCCTCAGTATCATGCGACATCTGCCAATGCCAAGTCGGTACCTCATGAGACTCTATGTTTGGAAATAAGATCATCGGTAGTACAAAATCGAATCCTGCTGCAAGACGGAGAGCGATGCTTCCTCCTGAGATCGCTGGTCACAGCTCGCTTGAGCAAGATCCCGTATTTCTGGAGACGGATGTGGAGAGTCTCCACCTCGTGCAAAGGTATAAGCTTATTCCTGCTCGCGTGGTACAGCCTGTTCCCAATAATAAGCACAGCGATCTGGGGCCACACACGGAGCGTAGAAATATCTACCTGCATTTGGGCATATTTAGACCTCAAGATTGTAAAATGGCACGAGTCTCGAATCCTTCCCTTCCAAATGCAGCTTGCTGGAAGAAGACAAGAAGATATGCGCATTGGCATTTTGCAAGGGCCTTCTCCGGTGGTTTCTTGAGCGGCATTCCCGAGGCAGTCTTGAATACTCTTGATAAGGATCTGACAATCCTTATATGCCAAGATCGGAGTCGCGAGGGGAGCCCTGCCATTCGCTGCCGAAATCTCAAAGCCTTCATCTGCTGCAACTCTAATTCGCGAAACATCCTTGCACAAAATAGGCTTTTCTTAGCGCCCGCCATTGGGGCGTTGGCACGGGAGTGTATCTTTTTTACTTGTAACTTGGGCTTCAGCCGTCCAGGGCAGCCAGGAATGCTCTCGACCACTCGAAGCTAAATCCAGTTGTAGATCGCAAAGGAAGAAAACCACATGATGGCGATCCAAAGGCAAGCACCAGTTTTCGAATCGTCGGTTGAGTTTCCGAGTCGCGTTCCACAAACATCAAACCCGTTTCTATTTTCGACTTACTCCGTAGAGGCATGTCCATGTCGATGGCTTGAGATCTTGTGATACATCAGCCACATTATTGCCTCAGAGGTTCCGATGCTTATGGGGCGTCCTCAGCTCGGGCTCAAGCCAAAACTGGCAGCCTTCGAGAACAACGCATCGAAGCATCATCGGCATGCCCGCCTCCCTGCTCACAAGAGTTTCAAGCCGCTTCACGCCACCATTTCCCCAATCCCGCCTTCGATAAGAATCGCATCATTTGAGCCAATCCTCGTGTGCTTCATAGCTCAGACGATAAGGGAAACCTCCTCTGGCTGCTTTTCAGGCAGCAAAGAGTTTCCCGACTCGGCGCGAATGGGCTTGGAAGCGGTCTCAGCTCCAAGCCTTACGGAGTATTCGGTCTGATCTTTGCCAACTCGTGGGAAAGGAGGATCTCGCCGTGGATGAATGACCCAAATCACGCAATGAACGACAGACGGTCTTCTGCCTGATTAGGAAGGTGTCGGATTTTGCCTTTCTTCCTTTTCAAATCCTTGACGGACCAGCTTTCGAAGGATTGACTAAGAAGGTGGAGTCGTGCTGCCTAGGAACCCCGACCTTGTAGGTAAGGGAGCGGATGCATTGGACTGGACTCATGTAAGGTGATCATTGTCGTTGTGCTGTTGCCATAGAGGCTTTTACAAAGTTTTGTAGACAGGGTTGTGCACGTGCTTTCTCTATAGCAACACCCGTCTCTGACATAGCTGCACGTACAGGAGTCCAATCCGATGTGTCCACTCCCTTTACACCGTATGTGCAGGTAGCCATGGGAACGAGACATGATGACTATACTGGCTTCGGTGAGGCTTGGATGAGCGGCGTTCTGGTTTGGCAATTGACCAGTCCAATTACATCCCTCTTTTCCCAAGAAATGCACCTACTAAGTACTCGTAGTACAAAGTCGGGGAGAAATTTAGAGCATTAACAATACTAAGCGCAACTATGCGAAGTATCCGTAGCTTTTCAGAAGCAGGGGCTCTGCACACAATCCCCGCCTGGTTGGCAATAATTGTCCGCAGTAGATGCGATTGACAGCTGTCGAATATATCTTTAACACAAGCAAAATTTTCAGTCGAACTCAATCCTCTTCCCTTTCAACAACCACCCTCCAGCCAGCTTCCCAACCATGTACCCAGCATAAGCACCAGTGACGATTGTAACCGGCCACTTCTGCCATTCTCTGTCCCAATCCAACGGAATGGGCACAGCACCCAACCAAGCTCCCAGGAAACAACCAACAGATGCCCCGAACACTTCATCAATTGGGCTATACACAGAAGCTATCTCTCTCCACTTCGCCCCATCAGATCCGTGCACGTATATGAGAGGAAAGATAGCTAGTAAGGCGACATATGCTGAACTTAGGAGAGTATGAGGGATGTGCGTAGTGATCGGAGCGCCGAAGAGGACCTGGACAGCTGCTAGGACGGGAACGGATATGAGAGAGAGAAGAATGGCATAAATGACCGTCTGGGAATCAATTAGCCTTGATCTGTATCATGTGGGAAAGAACGAGATATACGAGGGCCTTCGCGCTGGACGCTTCAGGCGTCTTTTTCTTTTCTCCGGACTTGGCTTTCTCCACGGGCTTTGAGGTCGTTCCAACTGCTGGGAGACAGATGAAAGCATAGGCTATCTGAATGGCTGCCAGGGGCAGTAATGAATCCAGTAATGTAGAGACTGGGTCTGCGACCAGAGCCGGGAAGCGGAGATAATAAGCAGAAAGGAGGAGCACTGGATGAGCTTGAGAGACGATTCGAGCAAGGTCGGTTGGCAGAAGCTCGACTGGCATTGAGAGTTTGGCAGGGACTGTTGTCTTTGTTGGACTTGTGCTGGCCATTGTTACTGGATCCACGAGGGGCATTATGATATTGAGGTTGGTCGCGTCGAGGAACACGTTTCTGGAGAGCTCGGGATCTTGAAGACCGGAACGGAAATTCGTTAGTCCGACGTGTATCAATTTTTCCGTTCAGCGAAACAGCGAAGCACAATTGCTGCAAATTGAGGGTTGTGGGGTTATCGGCTCAGGTTCAAGATGCCTCGGGCCTCTTACAGCATTATGGTTTATTTTGCAGCCAGGCAAAGGATTGAGTAGACAAGATTAACCATGTCAACTCAAACACCATCAAATTGTTTGATTCCATCAATCCTCTGCTACGTGTAATTCTTTTGTGACTCCCAGCCTTTTCCAGCATGACTTTAGGCAATTGCTTCGTGATCTCGTGAAAATCGTAGCCTTGTAACAAGATTCGTATTCTTAATTCCCTTCACGCTGCAGAGCCAGCCTTTGGCACCAGATTCCTCAAAGAGAGATCGTAGACAATGTCCTCAATCTTCTTGACGTTGTACTTGATGCTGTCACTTCTTCGTCTCAATGAATCGTTCTTGAGGTTCAATATCTGAAAACCGGCATGGAGATCCTTGACGAATTGACTGATTTGTAGAGGTCGTTGGTAGTCTCCCAATGTAACGGAATTGATGGCCAGTCGGGCAAGTTCTTCGATGAGGGTAATCAGGGATTGGAGGTACTCCTCGATGGTGATATGGAAGGCATCTCGGTCTTTAAGATTAACGGGAACTGTGATATGGTCAACGCAAACTCGAGGAATGAATATCGGACCCACCATTCAGGATCCCACCGACTTCCTCGATCGTGAGAAGCTTGCCGGGTTCTGCTGGCTTGCTGGCAGTGCCCATCCCTCCAAGCCATCCACAGAAGAGAATAGAAAAGACCACATTCTGAATATCTCGAGACCACAAGTTGTTGTATCTGCTTCAGTCAGCTAGCTCTCCATTCGTGACAGCAACGTGTACTTGTAGTATGGAGAGCTTGAGGCTACAGCCGCAAGCTTGGTGACGCTCTCGATCTCATCTTTGATAGAAACCTCTGCTGCTTCGAGGACTGGCTTCACTGTGGTTCGTTAGCGATAGTGACAGCGCGGGGTATACTCACGGTGTGCTGCGGGGGTGGAATGGGCTCGGGAGAGAATGGACTGCCCATTTCTTCCCTGTCTCTCCAACGTCTGGGTAATGGCACGAATCTGGTCTCTGACCTCGGCGTCCTCATCGATCTTAGTTTGGAGGTGCTCAAAGATCCGAGGATCGATCATTCCAGAGCTGGAGGCCATGGTGGTTGGTCGGGGAAGTAGGTGTCTGGGTTCGAAAGGGCAGAGTTGGAGTTATCACAGAACTTCGATCTTAGGTCCAGATTTGCAGCGGTGGCCGTATTTTCACTTCACGGAGTCACGGAAACTGCACAATCAGGTTTCCTTACAAGTACAAATGGTATTTGACATCGAGATCATGCTCCCAGTTCCCAGCCTCCCCCTCCTATGCCTCCCCTACAGCAGGCTTGGCCGTATGCCAGCCTCTGCTCAAGCACTGCGTCGTCACTGGGCTCCTCTCGCAAGACCCAAACGGCTCTTTGGTGAAATTTCTCACGTTCGTCCTTTTGGGCTGATTTTCTCGAACTCTCGATGACTCTTCTTCACATTTCCGGCAAGCCAGAATCTGCAATGAAAAGATATTTCGCGTCAACTGGAGGCAGTGTAATACCAGTGACACAGTGGTCGAGGACATGAGCAAGCCCAGAGGTCCTCAACCGGGAGAGAAAAATAAGTATAATCAATGTGATTCCCGTAGGAATCTTTCAGAGATTAAACTGAAAAGAACAGATACTACACCTTTGGAAGTTGTTAGCATTGACTTGATGAAGATGGAAGGATGAAAGCTTACTTGATCTAAGCCAATAGGCAAAGAGAGCTAAGGAGAAAAGAAAAAAGAGTTGAAGGCGGGCGCGCAGCTTTGAATATATACTGCCTGTGGTGGCTCGTGCCCGCTAGTGAGATAAGCGAGAGCAAACAGAGCAAACAGAGCAAACATGTTTGCTAAATAGACAAACCCCGCCAAAGTTTGAAGGGCTCCAGCATCGGGCAAATCTCAGGACAGTCCGACCTGTACTTGAATTGTACTCCCACATAAACATACTAACGTTCTCATTCTATTGCTCACTTTCTTGATCTCTAAAGCCTTCCCCACGGTGTTCTGAATCCGCTCCCCTTTTCCAGCCTATAAGAACGAGGCATAACAGATCCGTGGCGTTGGTAAGCCACCCCACACAGTGTACCCAGAACTTCGCTCGCCGCTTCGGACTCTTCTTTCTGTTCTCCTTATCTCTTTTTGCCTATTAGCTTATCTGAAATCTTTGCTTTTGCCGTCTTTACTAGCTCTCAACAGATCTATCATTTCCAATTCTGTCAAGAGAACAAATGAGGCAAAGACGGCTCTATTCGTATTCACGTCTGGAGCCCTAACTAATGGCTAGCTGACTAACGCTCCTTCCTCTCTGGTGGCGTCACCACCCGTCACCCCCCTTCGCGGGAAAGATGCTACTCCGGTAGCATGGTGACCATCAGGAGCTAGCGTAATAAACAAGTTTTTAAGAAAAAGAAAATTAAGGAAGAGAAAAAAATCCGTCCATGCATTCATCCATCCATCCTACGCATGCTTGGAGAGGAAACAGATCACATTCCACTGACCTAGCTACCAAAGTGCAGCCATACAACTTGTAGGCTCTCATTGCAAAGACTTGAAAGGGAGGCATTAGGTGGAGTAGAGCTACCTCCTAAGCTTGTCAGCGCTGACTAGATTACGGACTTCACGCACCTTGACGTGAGACATCCTTTCAGTCAATCTACACGGAATGGGGAAATGCTCGTTAATGCTCTCCCTGGTTGGATGAGGCTACCAGTGGAGGTACGGCCAATGGAAAAGTGAGCAATATCTTGAACGTCGATAACTTCTGAAGCTGTCAAATAAACAGGTATCCTTTGGCGGGGAGGAACTAGTCTCGAAATAGGAACCTAGAGATAATTCAGATACCTGAAAGGAGAGGGGACGAGGCAATGTGACACCATATGCACCCCCACAGTCTTCAAGCCGTGCAAGACCTTCCGACTCAAGCCAAGACTCAAGAGCAATTAAGTGAAATCCAAACTAGAAACTGATTGTTATTGGTATCAGGATTGAAGGACTGTTACGCCTACCCACAACCTCCCGAAAACGCCAGCCACTGACCCACCACTTCTACGCCTTCCTGATTACCGCAGAGCCTAGGTGTGCCTCCATACTCCTACAAGCCAGGAAAATTCATACAATTAGGACCAAAGTGGTATAACGCAGGTTCAGAGCGCCAACACAGCCATTGCTCGGCATCCGAACCGCCAAGAAGAAAATGCTTCAATAATCCATATCCATAGAGGCAGCAATCTCCTCGCTCATCCCGCGAGGTTTCTCTTTGAGGTCGTCTGTTGAATCATTGTCGGCCTCGTAGGAATAATCGTCGAAGAAATCTGTTTCAGAGCCTTCATCACCATTATCCCACATAACCACATCCTCTAGATCTTCTGTATCTTGATCATTAGTGATATTAGCCGCCTGATCACCAAGCCAATATCGAGCCCGCTTGTTTGCTCCAGAGTCATACCCGCTGCCTGCCCTCTTCGACATATTGGCAGGTTGTCTGGGGCTGTGAGTCATCACTGGGACACCTCGAATATATATGTAAGCGACCCTCTTTCTCTCCTTGTTGAAGAAGAAATAGTTCAGACTCCAGATCGAGCCTTCCTCTTCCTCGAAAGGCTCATCGGGAGGAGCCCAACAATATACGGTGCACTCCTTGAGAGTCATCTCCTTGTCGATTATGGACCACATCTGAGGACCCCATGCTTGGCTTGTTGGAGGAGCAGAAGCAGTTGTGGTATAGCTTGTCTGCGACGGAACTTGGAGAGTCATACCTGAACTGGGGCGGAGGTTGTAAAGTGTAGAGTCGATGGTGTTGATAACGGCCTTCAAACTTCTTTCCTTTCTAAAGTCCGCAGGCCTGAGGATGTGTGAGAAATCATAGTCAGGGTGACTAGCGTTAAGAGTGGCGATCAAGTAGGCAAACGTACGACGGCTTGAAACTTGGCTTAATGGCCCGAACGGACTTGATCGAGACAGGTTCAAAGGTGAGGGTCCAGTGTCGTTGGGAGGTGAGACCGAGGCCGACAATCGCAGCAGAGACTCATACTGCGACTCTAGGGAGTTCTCGATATTTCGATAGAGTTTCTTGTCTGAGCCCGCGGCTTTCGTTGTATAAAGATCGCAGCCGCCTATGACATGGCAATCGGGAGTTTCGAAATTCAACGCGCTTGTGACGTCGTCGAAGTCGCGAAGTGGTAGGAACTTCATCTTGGCTGTTCGAGGGATGCCTTGAGACTAGATTTTGTTCTTATCAATGCGATCAGGATGACGAAGATGATGGGGGTGTTGCGCGTTATCGGAGGAGGCAAAAGCGTGTGGCGACCGAACCCGAGTGTTCTGTTGGAGATGCGACCTTACGGAGGACTCTTCAGACTCGGAAACTGACAACCAGGAACTTAATCCCTCTTAATAATGCAGATAAGACCTATCTATCGACGTTGCTGCAGATGCAGCGATGTTTGTTTGTCGATGGGTAGTTGGGTGGACCTGCGGCTGAGAATCAAGGATTGAACCTTCCTCGCGCTGGCTGCGGAGGACGGATCAAGGTGTTCTCGAGCTAGACTCGCGTCTAGCAGGTAGGGGACATCGTGATACTCGAAGATGAGGATGATTGTTTGATGAAGTTGCGATGTGTAGAGAGATGGAAATGGGGGAGTGGGCGAGGTGGCGTGGTTGAGGTCAGCGCGATTGCGATGTTGCGATGGCGACAAAGGCCAGGGCCGCCAATTCCCTGTTTCCGTTTAGCGCGGAATGATCCGGCCATGCCACTTTGGGCGCACGTGGCAAAGGTGGTGGACGAGGAGATTCTAACTTGGACATCAGGTCTTGGAATTCTGTAGCAGCACCTTGTGACCATGTAATAGAAAGAAACACCTGTGAATAATCAGCACGCCCGATAGATACACATGCTGTCAGGAGTGGAGAGTAGCAGCCATGGAAAGGACACCCAAAAGGCTTGACAGCTGAGCTTCTCTGCTGTTTCCTGCAAGAGTTATTCTAATGCATGATGTCCTGGCAATTAGAATTCCAAGCAAACCAGCCGGATCTTGGACCGAAGGTTGCTTAGAAAGTATAGTCATTGGTTCTGTAAGCTGGCCTTGTTGTCGACCGCTCTCCGAATCTGAAAATGCGATCTTGCTGACATTAAGTCGGAGATTCAAATCAGGATGTCAAACAAGTGATATGCAAATGGTACTTATCATTCCTTTATACTCCGTTCAGGGTTATGCTCTCAACACCCAGTTCTTCCATGCCCCCCATTCCTCCAGACGCCTAGTCAACCATTGAGAAAACGACACGAATTCAGCGAATGCAGCTAGAACTCCTTTCGTATTCGGCAAGCAAGGTTGGAAAGATGTGACTGAGAAGTTCGAAGTGCGGTGAATTAGATAAGGCCAGACTCCCCAAGTGCGCTCATAAGTCTCTCGGATGCCTAAGATATCAGAAAATTTCAGATTAGCAGGAGGTTGCGAAGGACATGTGGCTGAATCTGATGTATTTCCTGAACCAAAACGCCAACCTCCAGCGCCTTCTGAATACATATTAAGGACCGCCTTTCACATGATTTTCGTAACCTCTTCATCGACCTGGTGTAGGGGGTATATGTGTCAGTGTATGAGAGGATATGGGTATCGACCCGGTGCAGTGAATGTATAACAGCACAACTCGACCCCGTAAAATCGAAACAGCCATGCTCCACTTACCTCGGTATCTTCGATTGAGTCTTGCGCCGATATCACTCTTAGGACGTTCTTCTTGCTGCTCTCCTGCATCTCTCCAGCCAAAAGTAATTCATCTAGTATGAAGTACGCCTTTTGGAAGTTGAAAATCTAGCTCGGGTCAATCTGGGATCAAGGAAAGAACACCATATAAGTCGTAACGTACGATGTCTAACTGTCAGAGTGTTAGTCCAGCTTTTTTATCTCCGGCAGGGGAATTCTTACCTCGCACACATTACCATAGTATTTGTCCATTTGCTCGACATACCGGTGGACGATCTCCAGGGTTATAAGTTCATTATCTGTCGACGCACATCCGGCGATGAAGAAGAGGGAAGCATAACGACGGTAGACTATCTTCGAATCTGGCAGAGGAGCTTTAGCAAAAGGTCTGTAAAGCCGCGGTACAACCAACCTTTGTACTCCAGAAAATTGCACATCCTCGTCCGCCGTGCCAGCACGAGTTGCGAGACATCCTTGATGATCTTTGCCTTCTCCTTCGGTGACAGTGTAGTGAACCACTTTGCGAGTCTCTGCGGAAGGATTAGTGGCGAGCTGGGGGGTCTGGGATTGTCGGTGAGCACGCACGACTTTGCCCTGCCGTGAGAGCAGGATCAAATAGCTGCCAGGCATTAGTCCTGCGACAAGACTCGAGTTCTTTCCTCCCAGGGAACACAGCAAGCTTACTTGATTGCCATCGGTGGAGATGTCGATGTTTTTGGCTTTGTGAGCGCTGCCGTCTGATATTGTCGATTCGGCACGTGCAGAATGCATGTATGGTGCCGCTTTTGCATGGAGGGGTTCGGAGATAGCCTCGCCGGAGGGACTTCGGCTATTGAGCAGTTACTACGCTTCATAACTACGCCAACGAGGATTGCAGCAGCAATTTTCTCAATCAACTTCTATTCACCCCCCGATCTAGACCTCATCGCGGTCCTCTCCGCGCTCTGACTGGATCTGAGCTGCGATTCTTGAGAAGAGGAGGACCAGCAACTTATCAACAGTACCGAGGAACTTCTACCTTCTGTATTACCAATCCTCGAATGACCCTCCAACATCCGGCCTCCGGCACCTCCTCACTTCTGTCTACTAACTTACGAGGCCCATTACTGGCTTGAAGATGACGCGATTAATCCTTTCCACGTCGTAAGCAAATCAACTTTCTCGTAGACTTTGCTGACTCCGGCCTGCTGCTAGTAATATTATGACCGGCGGTCCCTCGATTATCAGGAAACCTGGAGCAGACCGATCAAATCTCGAGCTTACAAACTCCCTCCGGAGTAACTTTCTTGCAGCCCAGCAAGATTATTCTCCTCCTTTATCTGCAACGAATGGCAGTCCCGGAAGCAGTTATGACGGAGATCAGCCCTCACACCGACCACAAGCTTCAGTATGGACAACGAGACAAGGCTCTGATTTCTATATACCCACCATAGACTGGTCACTATCTGGCCTTGCTGAGGAAAGAAGCCAATATGATATAACGGTGAAGTTATTCTACTTGCCGGGCGCAGACGTCAAAGAGAGAGAAAGGTACACCAAGGACGCCGTTGGACTAGTTTTGAAGGAGCTGGGAGTCGAGTCCGTCGACTTACTCATTGTATCTTTTCCCGGAATGTCTTTCGATGGTGATTGCGAATGGGAGGCAGATAAGAGGAACTCGGCGCAAGGGAACGACGAGGAAGAGATTGAATCTTGGCCGGCACTTGAGGAACTTCACACCCAAGGTATTGTCAAGAAGTTAGGCTTGGCAGAGTTTGGAAGTGAGAAGTTGGCCAGATTCTTAGCGAGAGTCAAGGTGCGGCCAAAGGTAGACCAGGTCAACGTGAAAGACTGTTGCAATGTTCCGCCGCCTCTTTTGAAGCTTGCAAAGCTTGAACGAATTGAGCTTCTCACGCATAACGATTGCACGGATATTCTTCCCAGCGGAACTTTAAGAGAGCTCTTGGGGCAAGGGGTAAGGGGAGCAGGAGTTCTTTCAGAATCGAAACGAGGTTTAGATGGGATGAAGGGCGACCTGACACCGGAATGGGTTGTCAAATATACGGCAGTGGTTCGAGACAGAGGGGTGATTGAGAATAAAGGATATTTTGCGGCTGCAGAGTTAGAGGAATGATGATTGCAGGCAGATACTGGAGGCGATTGCATATATGGCATTTATTTTGGCGTTTAGATCCCGCGGTTTCATAAATGAGCATCTCCACATGAGAAGATAGCGAGACGTCAACCGCAGATAGAATTTGGCATCTTCCTGCTCAGAAGATCAACCTAGCATACTACGTTTCCTGCCTCTCATTCTGACATCCTCCAACTTCTTAAGAACAACGTTGGCCCCCTTAAAACTCCTCCCATATTCTCTCAGAACTTCCACGAACAAGCTCTCTGCCCTAGGATGCGTGCTCCCAAATGCCCGCTCAAGCACATATAAATCAACAGCGCGATCTTCATCCGCTTGGCTCTGACTCGCCAGACCAAAGTCTATGAGCACAACATTCCCATCCAGCATCTTACTAGCAGTCTCACTATCACCATTTGACACTTCCCTGCTCCTAGGACGTAGCATCAGATTACTTGTAGTCAAATCCCCATGCACAACACCAATAGCATGCAGTCTCCCCACGGCACTGCCAACCCTCGTCATCAGCTCCAATAACTCCCCATCATCCACTCCCTCCGCTATATCCTCTTCTTTCCTTCTCTTCAACCATTCGTTAAGCCGTATCCGCACGACCTCCCCCTCGATCCACTCAATCATCAACCATCCTGCAGCCTCATCGAGAGCATACACCGCCGGAACGGGAACCCCTTCTCGTCTACACTTTACTAGCACACGCGCTTCAGACAGGATCCGATGCTTCGTTAATCGCGCGTCAAGAATAGGGTGTCGGTATGGTTTTGAGGGGCGGTACTTGAGCGCACATGGTGTGCTGGGGAGGAGGTAGGTGCTGCGGTAGAGGAGTGCTTCGGCGCCTTGAGTGATGAGGAGCGGGGCTGCGGCGGAGGGATGTCTGAAGATAGAGGGGAGAACTCGTTCATCTGAATTGGCGGCGCATGGGTGTATTGCTTGGGCCTCCATCTCGAGTTTGTTTTTCGTGGTGGGCAGTGAAGGAGCCTTGAAGTGACATGGATGCACATGGACGGTGAAAATTCCTGATAATCTTGCATAAATTTCACAATTACCCCGCAGACTCAACGTCAGAGGCACAAACCCCTTGGACGCCTTCAACTTTGATGAAAAGCTTAACTCAGGCAAGAACTCTTACTCACAAACATAGTTTCAGATAATTGATTATTCACACAATTAACTGGTTTTGGCTTATTCAGTGAATGACGCCCAATCGCCCAATCTGTGATGGTACTTCTTACCCCCGTTCTCTGCAGCTGCAAATGCACTTACAAGGGTCTCACAACCCATCATTCACGGGTGACGGTTGACAACCACATCATCATCTGAAGTGGCAATAGTTCTCACCACCAGCATTCCGAACACTCCCACGAATATGCGCCTGTATCGATAGCATCGCCAACCCGCCCGGCCACAACTATCAGATGGCAGACACGAACGACCTACCTCTCGTAACGCTACTACTCCTATTCACCGCCTGTTTTGTCTCCGCCTTCATCGTGCTACAAGTCGCAACGACGTACACCAGCGCATACCTCGCTGCTCCCAATGAAATCACGACATTCATCGATGCGGTTGACTTCTCCATCCAAGAGAACGAATCTTACGATAGGGATGTGGCGAAGGTCCAGCGGCTCGAGGACAAGCTGCGGATGGGGAAGTTGTTGAGGGAGATACAGAAATGTGGTGATGACCTTAGGGAAGATCTGAACGGACTATTGATTGATGAAGGAGGGACGAGATTAAGGTCCAGTACAAGGTTATTGTGGGCATCGAAGAGAAAAAGATTGGAGGAGAGTGTGAGGAGACTCGATCTACTGCGAATGAGGTTCTTGGTAGTATACATGGGCCTTGTAGCTGCGAAGAGTACTTCTGAACATCACGGTTCGGCCAAGGACCCTGAAAAACACCATCAAAAGGTATCGGTACGACCCACGTTGCCGCATGCTTTGACCGAAGGCATCCAGAGGAAACCGCCACTTCGACGACTCACCACGCAAGCCATGGGCCATGGGGATAACGTTGGAAGCCCCCAGCGGCAAGGATGGGCTGGAGTCGTGGCAGAGTTACAGAGATCTCCGTTGATGCACAAGAGGCATGCTTCCATCGAATCATCCATGGCCAGTCCCAGATGAAACACCGTCCACGTGAGATTATTCGGCCACGCATCAGATCGATCCAATCAATCTGTAATCGAATCAGCCAAATATTACATCAATACTTGCTACCATGGCATATCCTCCAGGCTCGCCCTTTATTTACAGCCCTCTCAACAAAGCCACGGCCCCAACTCGAACCACATCACCATTCCCAAACTCAAGAATCACGAAGCCACGACACCCACGGCCAAGTTCACGACCTCGATCCCGCATTGCTGGAGTACTGCCGTCACAATCATCACATAGAAACATAGAAAGGAAGGGAGGTGTACGCCATATGGGAGTTTTCTAGCACTCGCACTTGCATTCGGCGTTTACGCCCAGCCATTTTGCTGAATTTGGTTGATTTAGTTAAGAGATACCCCTGTCCAGCTCGGCGTCGATACATTATATTGCAGTACAATCTAAATACAATCTTGTTTTCTATCCTCATTAGTCCTCTTTAGAAATTAGTGAAATCTCCGATCAACACTCTGAGAAGTTTCGCCCTTTTGAGACGTGAAACTTCTTCAAAAGTTGAGAAAGTTGAAGATATGCTCCGACCGGCCTTCGTAATTTGTTTCCAATTTTGTCTTCAAAGCTGGAGAATTCCGGACGTTGAATATTCATCTGATGGAAAGTTTCATCTCATAGGGGTTTCCATCTAATTGATTTTCATCTGAGCATGAAAATGTAGTGAATAGCAATATCTATAGGTTTGTTGCATCTCGCTTCAATGTTCTAAACTTTCTGGTACAATGAAAGATACCCTCCCCGATGTTCCAAACTCCCCTGAACATCGAACGTCTCTCCTTCAACCTCATCTCAGAACCGAGAGTTTTGCTGTACAGTACATGGCCATTCAATGTTCGAAAGTGCCTTGGGACAATGAGCTCCTCTCCCGTCGTACTTATATAGATAGAAAGATGGTAAGAATTAAGATCTGAAATAAATTAATCCAACGCTATGGCCTCTTCAGGAGCACGTTTCGTAAATACAATCAATCAATCGTAAATGAGGACCATCGATAGATCCTCTTATCCTTTTAACCCCCATATATCATCATGAAAAAAAGGCGGAAAGCACTTCATGAGTGGTATCTATAACCAACGACGAAGCCCCTTGACTCGAACAACAGCGTAGTCGACCGAATGGCGTGCAAAGAAAGAAGTGCGCCGATGCGCCAATGGGTTGAGTAAAGTTTATATAAAAGCAGAGGTCCACCGATTTTTTGCAGTGCCGAAGCCAAGTTGAGAGAGATATAGGAAAATAAATATGCTCAGATCTTCAAGCGACCTTCTTTCGGCCGAACATTCGCTGAAATGCGCTCGCCTCCGTTTGCGGCTGCGTTTGCGTACTGCTTGGAGGCTCGCTCCTCATCAGGAAATCGGCCAGATCGTTCGTTCTGCTCCCAGAGGATACGGCATCCCGAGGCTGATAACTCTTTTGAGCAACTTTGGTTCGGCTGGTATTCCGGGCAGTATGCAGTTGTGAAACATAGTTGCTCGTCGGTGGTGGGGGTTGATTCAGATTCATCGTCGTGCTGTATTTCGCAGCGATGGGCGTATACGACTGTCTTGGTTGTTGTGGCCGGACGATCTGGCTGGTGACATCTGGTTTCGGCGGGATTTGGGGGCCAGAACCATTTCGACCAAAACGGGACATCAGATTCGATGTGCTAGATTTCTTTCTGATGTTCTTGTCAGGTACGAAAATCGGGGTTACAGTAGACTCTGGTGGCGGAGGCACGTTTCTGAGGAAGTCGGCCAAGCTTTCCTCCTGAGTGACTTTGGGTTTTCGGGCTGCTTCGTATTCCTCTTCCTCTTCATCATCGGAGAAGTCAATAGCATAGGGATCTCGAACCCTTCGAGTCTTCCGTTTCGGCATCATGTCCTCCTCCTCGAAGTCGTGCCGGTTGTTTTGAATCGGAAGAGGCTTGTTCTTTGAGGCATTGGACAACAAAGCACTTTGTGAGTTAACAGAGTTGTGGGCAGATGTGGATGCCTGACTGTAACGTGGATCGGGTAACGAAGCGTCAACCGCTCTGCCACCAATAGCCCCTGACATTTGGTCTGAATCCATAGTAGTTCGGAATGGGGCAACAGTACGAGGAATTCGATGGCTCTCCTTGTCAAGCTGAGGTCCTGATCGCACGAAGTCGATCAGATCACTGATACTGTCACCGCGGGTAACGGTGGCATCGCGAGCTTGCAATCTGCTCCTACCTGCCGATGATTCTGTACGCCGTGGGGTAGGCCCTGCTGTGACAGACCGTGGCGATGAGGCGCTGCCATTACGAGCTACACCGTTAGCTCCCCGATGACCAGGAGCAGTCCGGGGCGGTATTCGCTCATAGGAATCAACAGGACCTAGAAGATAAAAAAAATTAGCATGAGGATAGGCGCTGGGTAGGAGTTTAAAGCCAAGGCGCATCTTACCAGTACTTCTAATGAAATCGGCAAAGTCTCCGATGGAATCCCGATCCACTCGAGCATCCCTGGGCTGAGGAGCGTTCGGTCGCACTCTTGACCCAGTGTTTGAAGGTCGAGGGACTTGTGTGAGTTGTTTCGCCGATCTGGGGAGTTCTATCGGCGGGTGCGAGTTCAATCCAGTAAGTTTGCTAACGGACGACGAATGTGACCGACTCGTGTTTGGCCTCTGGGCATCGTTGCTATTCGGAAGAATAGCATGATTGGCGTAGCGAGGTGACTCGGGAGACTGAGGAGAAGGTTAGCTCGAGTCAAGAGGGACCATAGGGGTGCATACCTCGATGTTGCGCATGTTCTGTGGTGTCAGTGTATATTGAATGGTTTGGTCACTGCGGATAAGCTGCTCAAAGCTTCGGCCCTTGTCTTCAGCAAGCGTTGATGTACTCTCCTGAGAAGTTCGGATCGGCTTGATCTTATGAGAGTTGGAAGACGACCCAGATCCGGATGTGTGGATGGATCTTTGACTTTTGGGTTCTGGGGCAATCCTTCGTGTCTCGTCTCTTGAAGGCCGCGGCGGCGAGCTTCGAAGTGGGTTAATAACGTTATATTGTGCCTGGATTGAAGGTTCTTGGTCGGGAACACGTCTGGAACTGGGTTTTGTCGAAGTGGAGTCCGATGAGGCATGGCTATTGATACCATACTCCGACATGCTCTGCGCGTCATTGCTTGGGGCAACACTACTGGCTTCATCTGAAGTATCTGGTGCTCCTTCCATCATTTCACGCAAAGGAGTGAGGGGAGGAACGCCATTTTCTACACCAAGAGCTCGCGTGGTTGCCGACAAAGTCGAACTTTGCTGATCGGAACGATCACTTGGATGAGATGTTGGACCATCTCGTAGATTTCTAGCTGCAGGAGGAGCGGAAAGAATGAATGTGGAGGTGTGTGGTGTGGCACCTTTGCTGGAATTGTCGGCTGTAAATTGAGATGAAGTTGGGCTTGGATCCACATCAGCGCCTCGCATTGATCTTGCAACATCAGCCGGAACTGCCGTCCTAGGCTCTGATTCGGTATCAATAGCCTCCTTCTCCTCCAGCTCAGAAATAGAATCTCCAGCTGGGTGCCTGACGCTGACGGACGATCCATTTCGAATGACAGGGCTGGAAGTAGCACCTCTTGCCACTGGACTAGCAATTCGAGGTGTTGGAGTGTCCAAAACCGGAGAATGTATACTGCCGGGTCGAGACGTTACCGTGGGTCGTCCAATAGATATATAGTCAGCTGCATCCATAGACCCAGTTCGTGACCGGACTGGACTTTTGGCTGCGGTCACATCAATCAGTCGTAGAGAATGCACACTCGAAGATCGCACGCTGGACTGTCTAGAGAGCGCTTTGGGTTCGTCTGGAGTCATATGACCTCCACCAATTGAGACACGAGAGGATGTCATGATCTGAGGTTCTTCAGTGAACTCCTCCTCCGCATCGGTCTCCTCTTTCGAGCTCTCCAGTGCAGTGTATGGGGCTTCTCCATTTGCGGCCGCCACAACGCCTGCGACAACAGCGGCGCTGAGAGCAGCAGCTCCGGCAATGACACCAACGACAACGCCCTTGTGATCATCTGAGGTCGCATTTTCTTCATTGACAGCCTCCGGCTCCGCTTTAGCTTCCTCAATTGGTATAGGCTCTTTCTCAGGTGAACCTTCAACTTCTTCTCCATCCTCTCCAGCAGGCACTTCGGTTGATGAAGGGGATGAATAAGGCGCTCTTGAAGGGAGAGGTAACGAGTTTCTGCGGTTCTTCGGTTTCGGAGACAGGAGGTTTGCCGTCTGCGAATGCTCTGTCGACGATTCGGGAGCGGGGTGATCGAAAACGATCATACTCTTCGGACGTAACTTTACAAGAAGCTCCTCATCGGCGCTAGACTCTTCCTCCTCTTCATCATCGCTCTGCTTTGCAAGACCTGGAATCTCAATTTCTCTCACATCATCATCTGTAATTGGCAGAGGGATAGTCGCCGCGTGCTCATATTCAGCCAAGACAGCTGCCAGCGATGTCATATCTTCTGATATAGCCTCTTCAGGTGTCATGCTCGTTGCCCGGCTGCCTTGAGGCTGGGATGTCATGGATTCTCTCGAGAATGAGCGAGTCATTGAAATGGAGTTCGTAGGCGACCGTATTCTCTTCTTCCAGCCTCTCCATAACCGCCCTAGAGTTCTGTCCAAGGCAACACGCTCCATGTCCGATTCTTCCACTACTACACGATCGGCAATTTCTGACGGCGTGCTTATGCCTTCCCTTTCCTCCCGTTCATGCTTCGCACGTAATCTGTGATATGCAGCCTGACCTGCGACTATCAAAACCTGTTCTCCCATATATTCTAAGATTGAGGTGAGGAAAATAGCAACCGCCGGAGACACCACTCCTGGATTATTGGAGAATCGGTTGCTGCTCGAGCCTGGGGGTCCATCGAGCTGTTCCTGCTCGGTGTAATAATCTTCATCCTCCTCTTCCATATCTCCGAGAGACGAGTAAACCATGCATCGCAATCGGGTGCGCTTCCAGACCAATTCTAGATCCCAATCACTGCCCGGTTCCAGCCCGTTGTGAAATGCTAGTAATTCTTCATCTTCTCCGCCTCCCAAGTACTCGTGCAACTCCTGATCGGCACCGTTGATTGCATCTTTGGCAAGCTTCGGCTTCAAGACCTCACTGACTGCGGGTCGAAGAGACCCAAGAGACGTCGACTTCGATATGGAGAGAAAGTTGAACAAGAGCTGGTCCAGAAAGCGGTTGACCAATTTCAACGCAGGCGGGGCGACAAGTGCGGTCTCTCCAGAGGGCTCAATGCCGTGCTGATCGAACCAAGTATCGGCTAGGCTGTCATGATCATTTGTGACAATCTGCGAGGCAGCAGATGCGGCAATGAAGGCGGGATCTGGTGTAATTGATGTTGGTGGAGAGAGCAAGTTCCCAAATCCTGTCAAAGAAGGCCTGTCGCTCGAGATGCTATGCGATCTTGATGATCGACCAGTGTGTACCGCGAGGTCTGGAGGTGCCATCTTGAGTTCTACCGGTATGTGACAGCGCCGAGTTCTAGCCCTCAAACACCATTCAAATCTTCTCCTTTTGTGCCGTCAATTCGTCTTTCATTAACCCTGCCCCCGGGATGGTGTTGAAGAACAAATCGGAAAATAAAAATCGGGATTTCGACGAGTCGCACGATCAAAAACAGAAGTCTCTGGGAATTTATCCAGTTAGCCTTCCTGCATCCCAAAATTGTGGGGAACCGAAACGGGAACGACGAAGGGGGTTGGAGATGTATGGGTTCCTGTCGGATCGCCCGACTCGTCAATGCATGGGATACATGAATGTTGTGCTCCTATCAAATTCGTGCTACTTGAAGCGAACTATGATATCGGAGAAGTGAAGAAGATCGTAGATGTAGATGAAGATAGGTCTGGCTCGAACCTTCGCCAGTTCCTCTGGAGGTCTCCCCTGAATGCGGAACCGTTGTCTGGACGTACCTGAGAAAGTTCAATCGCAGCTAAAATCGTCGAAGTCGCGCCGATGCGGGAGTCGGCAGACGGACTCGGCGCGCAGAGACACCGCGGATAAATATGTATGTATATATTGCGCTGCGAGACAATTGCAGCCAAAAGGTCGAGTCAAGGAATGGTGAGCTTCTGAAAGCGTCAGACGCTGCGCAGACTCGCCAGTTGTCAAGAAGGAGCGGACGGCGAGCACTGAGAAGAGATAGAGGCTGGAGCTGACGTGATTCGTGAAGCGAGAAAGTAGCTGGTATGGGCTGCCCAACTCAGGGGTCGTGCATCTAAATTATCGGATTCTGCTCGCGAGTGGTTAGATCCGGCCGCGAGAGTCTTGGGGGGAAGGGCGCATCCGTCGGGACCGTAGAATGAGAGGGCCTCATGAAAAGGCTGAAAGACTCGCGTCGTCCAATAATGGATGGAGGTTAGGCGGGAGATGGGAGTTGGGAGATAGGAGGGAGGGCAGAAGGGCAAAATGGGCGGGACGACGAGGCGCGGGATGGTTATATGTCATGATGTACAAGTACAGGGCAGCTCCTCGCAGGCAGGCTCGCAGGCAGGCCCACAGACGGAAGCTGGCAAAGAACGGCAGAAGGCGACAGATCTGTGCAGATCGGGTTGACACAATCAGCTGGTGGTGGCTGCGAGCCTCACAGCTGCTTTGGGTTAAGGTACCAATATGGCTTTGGTCTGAGCCACACAAGCAGTGCGCACTTCATAGTAGGACTAGCCTCCGTGTGCTCCACAAAACCCACGAACGGAGATCGTTGATTGTCATAAGCCAAGAAACGTGCCAATACTGGCTGAGCTGCCTGCCCTTGCCAGAACAAAGAGTCCAGAGACATTCCATGATGCACGGGTAAGTTGGGGCAACGGGGAACCTCCTGCCAATATGTCTCAACTCTTGGATCAAGTAGTCGAAGCCCTCGGGACGCGGCAAGAGTGCATCTTGCTTGCACCGAACGTCGACGGCTTCCCGCTGATAAGGAAGGAATCTTCCAATTCCATTGACGAGGAGAGAAAAGCAATCCCTTGCCCCAAGGATCGCAATAGTTGTAGCCACCGGTAGGGGGAGTGAGTGACACAGGAGTCCAAAAGCAGCATTCTGGTCGGCTGAGTGCACGAGGAGGACGGGACATCGAGGTCTGCGGTCAAGCAACAGTGGCCAGTGAAGTGGTGTGGTTCTCCGTACCTGCAGCCCAGCAATCCGAGCTCCCACTCCGGCAGCACAAAGAGATTGGGCCGGCTGCATGTTTCATAATTTTCCTCTCTTCTGCATGCATCCACGACTAAAAAGAAAGGGGTCACACCGATACCACGGGCCCCTCGGACGAGAGGCGAGAGGTGAAGAAGGTGTTGAGGTGTTGACAGTTGATCAAGAGGCCAAGACTCAAGATCACTAACTTGCACCAAGACGCAAGATCGCCAAGGCATGCGAAATTGGAGCGGGGAGGCCATCGTTCTAGTGGTGTGGAACTCTGTTCTAATTGATGCTTCCCGAGCGCTGGCGCAGGATGGCAGCGGTCCAACGACCGAAGCGATGGTGGTGGTGGTGGAGACCTCGCGTGGCTGACACCCAGCAATTTTGCTTCCTGATCAGGGATCGGTGACCTTACGGAGTACGGAGTACGACGGCGTGCCGACCGTGTGCGTGTGCGTGTGCGTGGGTGTGGGTGTGTGTGTGTAGGCGTGTGGAGTGTGAGTTGAGGGCCGCGCTGGGAGGAGGGGAGGAGGACAGGCACAAGGCGGGCGTTCGGGCCTGCAAAAGGCTGTACCAAGCAAACAAGCTCTTGCAGGCTGAAGATTTGCAGTGACGGCGGCGATGATTTTGACAGCTCGTCGAGATCGCACCGCCTCGCACCGCATCACATCTCCAGCACGCCAAAAGGCACCGTGCCAACCCCGCGGATCGTCCACCCTGGCACCCTGCCTCTTGCCCCCAACACGCAAGAGATGATTCGCAGATGTCCAGATGTTGCTAGTCAAGGCTCGCCTTCTCCGCATTCCACCATTATTCCACCCCTTCTAGATTCTCGACTTTAGTCGTCCGCCCTCAGACCTCCTCCACAACTTCCCCCCAATGAGGCAAATCCCGCTGCGAATCTTTGTGGAGACGCTTCAGGCTTCAGCAAGTGCTGCAACAATTGAACGTGCACTTACTCAGTCGCCGACTTGACTCGTTCCCAGCACTGGATCAATCTAGCAAGCCATGAACAGTGCTTGGTGCATGCAGTGCTGTCGGGTCTTGCTCTCTTCGTCACATTGCACCGCATTATATGCCGTGTTGATCCCATCAAGCATGGGAGACCTGCACGAAAATCATCCTCGGGGTCAGGGCCAGGGCCAGAATCCATCGGAGCGTGCCACCCAGGGTCAATCGCGATAAATCGCGTCGATATATCAAGTCGGACGAGGTTGGAACCATTCGCTGGTAGGAGTGAGAGGCGGAAAGCAGTTTCAGTTTATGCTGACGAAGTATATCTTCCCGCTTCGAGTCCCACCTACATCTACTATCCAAGTGGATCTGCTGATGTGCATGTCGGGTGCATCATCTCTCAAATCTGGGAATTGTCCATACACCACCGTCGTCCTCTCGCAGTCCTTATTCATCATTTGTGAGAGGCATCTGCAGAGTTCATGCTGCTCTAAGAACTACCACTCGCTCATTGTTGAAGCTTTACTCCTAATACCAGTTCTTCGAAATAGTCTTCAATGCGTTTTAAGGCCGGTGGCCAATTTCACCAGTAACAGTTCATTATCGAGTCTTGTCATTTATGTCTCTATCTACATCATAGTGAGCTTGCGTATGTGGTCAATACCTCTTGGTCAGTGACAATTCTGACGGAGGCAAACTTGTCAAAAAGACACGGATGATCGACACCATGATCGACACCATGATCGACAGCAACAGCATTCAGGGCAAACCCTGTCCAAGCAGCTCTCCTCTTTCCTCGATGTCCTCATCGTGGCTCAATGCGATCCTCTCGAGTCCCGCCTGAAGGTCTCAGCCGTCCTCGAACCCTTTCTTCTCTTCCAGGTCTGCGATGTGCGCTAGCTCTAACTCGATCTCCAGCACCATGTGCAGCTCGTCAAGCTCTATCTCTTCGTCCCCCACTCTGCACTTATTCATGAGTGTCGCCAACAACTATCGCCCTCAGCCAATCGGGCACCGAACATCTTGTCAGTCAGGTTCTGCATACCGCCGTTGCCCAGATCTGCAGCAGGCTCCTCGATGCCCTCCTCGCCTTCGGTCAGGTGGTCCTCCAATAGCATGTCAACAACGTCGTCTATACCGGGCTCAAGATCGGCACACTCGGCCTGCTCGTTCTCCTCAAGTGGGGCGGTGAGGGCATAGACTCTACCTTGGAAAACACCTAAGACATATGCTTTCTCATTTCTGCGTACTACTTCATTGTCCGTGAAGGGATCGATCTTCGCAAGTCTCGTGGCCAATCCTTGGTTCAGGAGGGCGGTACGCCGCACAACGCATTTCGGGCACCAGCGAGGATGAACAAAAGCGGTGAATTGCCCTCCACCAAACCCATTCCGCATAGGGTCATCACCAACGTCAAGCAGCTCCGCTCCGAGAGCATCAATGGCGTCACGGCCATCAATCGAGTCGACTGCGTGCAGACATGCGACATACCTGATGTCCTCGAATGGATGGAAGCTCCGAATATCGAAGCTCTTGTCAATGGCTCATTGTTTCGGCATTGCCAGGAACATTGTAGATTGTTGTCGAAGGTTGTGCTCGTGGGTGCTGGTGTTCTGTGACTTTTCTGATTAGCTTAGATCGAAGCCATGTAGAGAGGAGGGGGATTACATAGTCAAAAAAATGCTGGCCTCGTTTGTTTTTTCGCGGTTGAGGATATTCGCTCTTGCACGACTAATTTGGATTCGCCTTGGATGACGAGGTGATTTAAAAAGTCACTTGTCAGGAGCCTTTTCTTTGCCATTCTCGGTGCTTTACTTGGGGAAGTGAGGATCAACTTTAAAGTGAGAAGTTCCTCCTATCCTCAATTGCTCCTTGGCAATTCACTATTTCCATATTTCGCATTATGGGATCTTGGGGTTGTATCCAAGTATTTCCCATGGGGTTAATAATCAACGTTTAAAGTGGGTTTGGAAAGGCAGAAACCATTGGGATTAAAATTATACTTGCAAGATGTCACTCGACCCAGAAATCACTGCCCAATAAGCGGGAGATAAGTCAACTAGCTTGATCACCATTCTCTCGAACGAACTATCATCTGTCGACCTTCTCAATATATCATGCACTTCTCGCCGAACCTCAAAACATCTCACAAGGAAGTCTTCGCAAGACGCCTCAACCCAGCAATTAGTGCCCAATCAACAGGAGGTAAGTTACAGCTGATCGCCATTCTCTCGAACGAACTATCATCTTCAGACCCTTAGCCATGACCCAGACTCTTCTCACCGAGCATCAAAACATCTCATATGAACCCCCCAAAAAGGGTGCGGACTAATATCATTAGTGAGCGATTACAGGAGTCATAGTTTGATCACCATTTTTCCCCAAACGAACTATCATCTCTCAGACTCGTGCATACAAATATCCACATGGACAAAGTTCCGCGACTTCTAATTTCAGTGTCTAGGAAATGAGAGAGGTTATATAGACGGAGGAAGGCGATTGAACCAGGGACAAAGAAAGAGGAGAACAGGAGCCGGTAGCTTGATCACCACTCTTCTGGGAAGAACGAACTATCATCTTTTTGGCTCGTGTTACTTTGCTTCTATCTTTGCTTGTCACTCACGTTGTCTCAAGTGTCAAGGACTGGAACTCAAAAACAGAAGTTTTGGTTGTTCAAGTAATGCATTCTTGATTAGACATTAGACTTTATGTCGCGGAGGCGATGATCTGTAGTCGCTGTTCCGGCATGGCATCCAGCACCTGTCCGAACGCTCCTGCAGCGACAACATTTTCCTCTCTACTCCCAATTCCCCGCCAACTCATTTCCCAACTCCAACCCCAACTCGCACGCCCATCTTCTCAATCCTTAGTTGCACCCTCAAATCTCGATGTTTCACTTCCTACAGGCCGGACATGGCGTGTTGTATCTTGTGACGCCCGCAACGGTTGAATCACTACACCCGCTCCGAAATCTCGACGCTGTTGCCTCGAGACTTAAAGTTTCGACACTGGCGCTACCCCAGTGGGTGCAGGGGGTGAAGTACGATTCTGTGGTCCAGCACATTGTGAAGTGAATTAATGATTGCGAGAAGATGGATTAAAGAATGAATGGCAAAGGGTGAAGTGGTGTTTGAATTGATTAAACGAAAGAATGGAACGAGGAGGCGGGCGAGAGATGGAGAGGTAATTTATACTTGCGGAGTGGAAGAGTTTTTTTTTTGCATTGAGGGAGCTGTTCTAGATATTGCGGCTGTCTTCTTGTTGAAGTGAACAATTTAATTATGTGTCCTATTCTTGGTAAGAATGTTATTCGAATGTGTTACCAGCTTTCTTTGTCCAACTAAGCTTCATAGTCCAGAGATCTGGCCGAGAGCATGTGCAAAAGTTTTCTGCTAGAGATAAACGGAGATTAAGTTATCAATTGTATCACAGAACAAAGTAATAAACGTTCGATCCTTTAACCAGTCATGAGACGCTAATTTTAGATGAGTCTGACACCAGGACGGGGGCCAAAGCTTTATCGTTCTAATTCATCTTCGAAACTTTCCTTCGTGGTGCTTTGAAACATCATTGTAATTTCGTTCAGTGGCAAGGTCTGATTCCAAAACTAGGAGGAGTTACATTGTATGATCCAAAATTCTGTACTGCTAGTCTCTACACCTGCACTTTTCTGGGACTGCGAGTTCAAGAACAGAAAGGGGCAGCCACGTGACCCCCTATATTAAGCGAAGCCGCTCCTCGACAAATCTTGGTTCACCTTTCGTCAGCGCCGTATCTTGCCCGCACACGAATCATTGCAAAACACACCTACATGAGATCAATAAAAGTCCACAGAGGCAGACGAGAGTCTCAATCCACAAATTATTAATTATTAAATATTATTATCTGTTAACGTCCCGACCTCGTCCCCGATACCAATCACACCAATGAAATAACTCCCCAAACTCGATTCTTCATACCAGCAGTGACCATCGAAACACAGAAAACTTTTAGATCATGACGCCAACATGCTCGTCATTCAATGCACCCATCTCCTCACCCGAGACTTCCTTGTGTCCACACAACCCAGCAGTCATAGCGAACATTTCAACCATTACCGATACCTGCTTACAAGACGAAGAAGCAGATGGCAGCCATGGCGAGGCAGGAGAGGCTGGCGGAGAGCTTGGCACCTGCGCTGGTGGTCTGGGCTTGGGTGTTACCTTGGTTTCCAGTCGGACCGCCGGTTGAGTCAGAGCCAGTCGGGCCGTTAGAGCCGTTAGAACCGGTAGAACCGGTAGAACCAGAGCCAGTAGAGCCAGTCGAGCCGGTAGAGCCAGTAGAACCGGCAGAACCGGCAGAACCGGTAGAGCCAGAGCCAGTAGAGCCAGAGCCAGTCGAACCAGTAGAGCCAGTAGGTCCGGTAGATGGGCACTCGCAAGTGCTACCAGTGGCGTTGGCCTGTGGGCAATTGCAGGCTGGTGCTGCTGGGACCCTGAGGATGGTTAGCTATAGGTATGTTGGGTTGGTAGTACGATGAGCTCACGGGATAGGCTTGGTAGGGGTGGTTGAGAGCTGAGGCGCGGTGCCGTTCTTAGCTGGAGCAGATTCGACGGGAACGATGCTTGGCTTGGCAGGCTGGTAAGAGATGGTGCACTTGTTCGGGCAGTCGGTGACTGTGACCCAGGTTTGCTGAGTGGCCGTATAAGTCTTTGTGCCTTTCGTGAACTTCGTGGCGGACGGGCAGTACGTCTTGTAGGCAGTCACAGTCTCGGTGACCCAAGCAGTCTCGGTTTTGTTGTGCCAAGCAGTCCCGGTTTTGTTGTCCCACTGCATGTGAGCAATCATCCCCGTGGGGTGAGCACGAGCAGCGATGTAGCCGTTGACGCTGCTTGGAACAGCAGCAAGGACGGCGGCGGCGGCGTAAGAGAAATGCATCTTGAACGAATCTTTTGAGCGATTGACTTTGCAGGGTTCGAGCGAGTGTGAAAAGAGAATACTTAAATTGACAGCCGAAGAAATTCTGACAAGAAGACTCTGAGGAGGAAGATCGATGCATTAATAGATCAATGAGCAGCACTCAACGTCACCATAGGAGATATCTCCTCAACAGATACTCGTCACTTCGAGCCCGATCAATGACACGCGTTGAGTCTCTAGGACCCAGAAACTGAATCATATACCATGCTAAGCAGCCCTTATCCACGGCCGCTAGCAGCTGTCAAATCAATTGGTGTGGAAAGCGCATAAATTATGTACTTTTAGAGTAAGGCGTGGCGACGGCTCTTACCTCGACGTCTTCTCCGCTCTTTTGGACAGCAGACTTTGATGTGACGTTTCGGAGAAGACACTCCATTTCCAAGAACCACTGTGACTGATGTAGCCAAGACCTGACGTGTTTCTTTGCTGTCTTAAATACATCTTTCATCGTCTCTGGTTGGGTGTATCCTTCCATGATAGAATGGCCCATAAGCCTAAACATCGTACAATCGCCATGCAGTCATCCATGCTACCTATCCTCTGGAGCTCCTGAGAAGAGACCCACCCTCGTGCGGTGACTCTATTAATATCGTTAGTATGCTCAACAAGATATCCCTTGACGACATACGTATGGTAGCTTTGGTATGACAACTCCAAGTACAGCCAGAAAGTTGATTGTGAAATACGTTAGGTCGTAGTGGGTATAGTGAGTGCTTAGAAGGAACAGCACAATTGGTACACTGAGAAGGAACTTTTTTGCAGGTGTGTATTGGGCGCCATTGTCGATTTGCTCCCACATATTTAGGTTGTCGTAAGCACCTGCGTTAAACTCAAAAGGTACTCCGCGGACCCAGTGGAACATGAGAAACGACCCGAACATGTATGAAATGTTTGTCAAAGTCCACGAGGTTTCTTGCGAGACACCAGGGATAATGTCGAAAAGGATTTTGAGGCACGCAATAAGAACTAGATGTATTGTCCAGGCCCCTTTGGTATGATCATGTCAGCAATGGTGGCGGAAGACTACCAGCTTCCTTCGACAACTGAAGCTGTAGGTTGCCTCCAGCTTGGCATGGCTTGAGAAGTTTGGAGATGACTGACCCTTCGCATTCACCCAGTTTGCATTCAAATTTGGCAATGCTGCCTGGTCACTCATATGCTCTATTGTCTCCGGTGGCTCCTGGTATAGCAGACTACTCGACCGCCGCCGCCTCCCCGTCTTTTGTTCGCTCATTGTTCTGTACGGACCGCTCGGACGTGGACCCTTCGAGCTCGCGTCGTAGGAGACGGTGCGAGGAAGGAGTATCGGGGAAGACAGTTTGGCGGTGGTAGGAGGTGGAATATTGAGTGATGAAAACGCTCGAAAGAGCGTGGTCTCGATGGAAAATGGGGGTTTCTGACGCCGGCAGAGTTGGAGAGGATCTGGGCAAGCTCGATGGTCCTAAATCGGATAGCTTCACCCTGTCAGCATCTGGTAACTGTGTGATAAGTGGCGGAACGTAAGCTGGAGGAGGCACGCGCAGAGTGGCCAGAAGTACCTAGGCCGGAGAGGAATCCGGTCAGCTTGAGGAGATGCTCACCTCTAATTCGTGAGTCTAGACCGCAGCCAAAAGCGAGTGACAAGATACTGGGCAGGAAGGGAACAGATAAAGAAAATTTGGGGGACGCAAGTCGAATTGGGGATGAATAGACAGCAGAGACTGGGGTTGTCACCTTGTACGAGGTTGAGTTCTGGCGTTATTGACCAATGCAAGCCTCGACTAGCGCCAGCAGGGAAGGGAATTCTCGCCCGAAGAAGCCACTGCTCCGAGCAAAACTTTAACTCTATCCACAACAAACACACGACGGTGAATTTGCACCACGAGGGCATTTACGACTGCGGTGTCCCTTGGAACAAGGCTTCGACCTATTCAGGGCGGCTGATTCTAATGTTTTAGTCCAGGCTAACGTTGTAGGCTTCGAGGACGTCTGTCGTGGGCCGAAAACGCGATCTCCATGACTCGATGCAGTATCGTGAGCCTGCCGATGCTGGCGACTCCTCTGATGAAGAGAGATCCCATAAACGCGTCAAGGAGACACACCTACCTTTGGACACTATAAGTCTTGAGCTGGATATGGCGTTAAATGATTCTCATTCTCTCGATCAGCAACCCTCTGAGGTCGAAGCCAAAGAATCCTCGTGTTTGGAGCGTGAGAAGTCAGCGTCGGAGCTTTCGAGAAAAGTGATGGACAAGCCAGATGCCACTACGACGCGGTCCATTCCTGGCATTGTTGAACATGGATCTGATGGATTCCAATCTGCTGCCGGAGTTCAAAACGCCATACCTGCTACTTGGAACCAAGGTGTGCAGAGCGGAGTTCGAACTTCATTTGCAGGCAAGAGTAAACGTCGGTCTCGTCAAGTCAATCCAATCAGTCTCATGGGAGAGAGACCTGAAAGCAGCCTTGATTCAGTAATTCCATCTGCAACAGAGGAAGATACTCCTATGCTTTGTGACGAAGATACTGCGAGAGTCTCGGATGACAAGATTGATGAGCTCGTTGATGATGGCAAAGCTTTGACAAGCAATCAAGCACAGACCGAGATGCTTAGCAGTCTGGCTTCATTTCCCTATCAAGAACCACAGGCTCGCATCTCGGAATCTGGAAGCCATCTTGAGGAGCAGGCATGGGAACCGACGAACATCATAGAAACACAAGCAGGCCTCCAACCAGAGCCAGACTCTTCTGAGGGTGATGATAGTGAGGGCGAAGAAAGTGGGCACAGTAATATAGCTGGATCTGGTGGTCCACCTGTGATATCCTCTATCTCTGAGCCCCCAGCAAGGTTCCAAAGAATTGGCAAGAAAAAGTTGAGATATCTTACAACCGCGGAGAGGCAGGCTTATGATGAAGCTCTTGCAGTTCATATGGCAAAGAGGGCAAAGAATCGAGAAGTGAAAGCTAGAGAGGTGCTGGAAGAGATGAAAGATCCTCAGCCCCGCAGATCAAAAAGGAAGCTTTCCCGTGCCGAGCTCGAATTACTCGATCCTCAACAACAAGAAGAGTATCGTGTCTTAGAGGCAAAAAAATTGGAACAGCAACGGGAAACTTTCGAAGAAGCCACTCGCAAGGCGGCCCCGGATGATATTGCGAGGGGCCTCACCTGCTATCCTCGAAAGTGCAACCCATCTTATCAAAAGAGTGGAGTGAACTTTCCTCTTTCTGAGATACTTGATCAAGGCAAGCACATTCATATCGAACAGTTTTCTTTCAATGTGTTTGCGCCGGCCTTTCTTGCGGCACACCGAAAGAGACGAGACTTGCTCACTCAAAAGAATGTCATCGCAGCGTTTCATCTCTATGTAAGCGTCTTCTATAGCCATGTTATGCAATTCGGATTTACTGGTCGGCTTTCAACAACTGCGACAGCCAGTGATGCTTTGACTCTAGAGCAGGCGAAGCGCCTTGCCGATACGGAGGCTTCAAATACATCGAATGGTCCCTTGGCGGCAAGCAGTGTCGGTCTGGGAATGGTCTCTGTGCCTCTACTCGCGGGGGCAATTGAGAATCCCGACAAAGCCAAGGCTGCTGGCTTGGAACCAAATCCACCAAAACGTGGTGATACCAAAGCTGGCCTAAGAAAATCTGATTTCAGTCGGGTTAAATCATCGAAGAAGGAGAATACCGATCTTGGAGGAACATCCACCAACGTCGAGCGGTCCATGACGGACAAGGGACAAACCACTCCGAAGGATGATGATACAACCATGGTCGATGTGGTGGCATCGGAAAGTACGGACTTGATAGATGCCGGTGTCTGTGCCAAAGGGGTGCAAAGCATGAAGTTTGACATGAATGAAGCAGAACTTATTCTGCAACAAAAATATTTCCCCTCACGCACGGCCTCGACAACCCCTCGCTGCCTCTCATGTGGATGTCTTGGGCACAGGAGTTCAACTTGCCCTGCTCTTTCATGCACATCATGCTCTACTTTTGGCAAGCATTCTACGGCTTCATGCCCCTTCAACGCGCGATGTGACAAATGTCGCGAACGAGGTCACTTTAAGGAAGATTGCCCCGAAAAACTTGCTCGTTCCAAAGGCGAGGCAGTTGCGTGCGACATCTGTGGTTCTAAGGATCACCTCGAGATCGCTTGCCAGTACATCTGGCGTAGTTATGAGCCCAGGCCCGAAGAGATACGTACAGTTCGGGACATCCCGGTTCACTGTTATGTGTGTGGAGGAAGTGATCACTACGGACCAGAGTGCGGGTTGCACAGAGGCCGCATTCTCTCGGATGGAAATACCTGGTCCAAACGGAACCTGGAGAAGTACGTTGACCCTGCTAGTTCAGATCGTGCGCTTTCCTCTGGCATTGATTATTCCATCCCACCACGATCGAACAAGCAATTCAGCATCAAAGGGAAGGCCAACGACCCTATTGAAATCGATGACAGTGACGATGGTGAAGGCTTCATTCGGGCAAAGATCAACCCCCCCGTTCAGAGTGGCCACATTCGGTTTGGGCGTTCAAACGAGCAGTCTTTACCTAGCAGACCGCATGCGGCTGCTCAAGGATCCGGGAGCATGCACAACTACCCCGGAGGTATGACATATCACGCTGCTCAACCTCCTCAACCTCCTCAACCTCCTCAACACGGATTGAATCGACCAAGTGGTCCTCCGCAAGGAATGCATCCCCGATCGATGCCAGGGCCCAATAATGGGGGCGGAAGGAAGATAGGTGGTCCGAATGCCCAAAAGGGCGGGCCGGCGGAACCTGGCAAGAAAAAGCGGAATCCAAGAATTACCAAGAGGGACCGAGACCGCTTGCAGATGGAGGCCAACGCTCGCAAGCGAGGTTGATGTTATGGACCCTGAATCTTTTCGGCGTTTGGTGCTACTTGCGTCAGCCCATGACCTGACTGCTTCCTTTGCAAGGTGGCGGATGCCCTCGGTTTTCGGGCTGATGCTATCAATCAAGCCCCAGCTTCTCTGATATGCCTGGCGGAATTATTTGAACGTGTACAGTACCTTTGTGCAAAACATTCTTGTATGTTATTCAAGCATCGTTGCTTGAGCGTTATGAGCATCAAGGGTTCATGGGATTTGCCTCATTGCATCTTCCGGCGTCTGGGCATAGACTCTCAGTGGCTTATGATCCTTCATGAACAGATGAATAGACACAAATGAATCATAATCGTAAAAGTTCGTCTTCCTATGAAGATTTAGAGCTGCTACTCTTCTTCCGTTTGTGATCTGGAATTTCGGACCTCGCACCGAGGACCGGATTACCCCGCAAAGAGATGACTACACTGCTTAAATGGATATTATCCGTTTTAAGCATAAGTGTGCTTACCGTCACGACAAACTTGTTCGAGCTCTACAACACCGTGCAAGGCACTCCACCTTTACCCTTGAAATCGCATTTTATTTTCGTTCCCAAGATGGCAGAGTAAGTGCCAACTCCGAGATTGCGGAGAGCTGCGATTGCAGCATCATCACGTAAACGACGTGTCCGAATATACGCTGAAGCAAGCCACAGCCTCGAAGCACTAGGCAAAAAACTCACAACTGAAGGGCCTCATAAAGTTGAAGGTACACCTCGCCGAGTTCGCGGTTTGCTGGGTGGGAAGTATGTTTTCGATACTACCAGTGCTAAATATGTTTGGGAGCACGCTTATTGTTCGTCCTGTCCTTACTCTCATATCTGATTTATTGTTGCATGATCTTCAATGGAATGTAATTGATGCCAAACAGATCCATATTTCTACATCCCCAAAACTGCCTTTGAGAAGGGAGTGCTGGAGGAAGTTGGGTCCTCGGCAAAGAAGTCATATTGGCTAGGAAAACTGAGCGCAGGAGGGAAGATCACAGATAGAGTTCTTGCATTTGATCATGCAGGGCCGCTGGAAGATCTCGTGCGCATTGAAGTCTCTGCTCTCGGTTCGCACTCTCAACGCCATTGCTTTTTTCACTACTGACGGAATAGATGGCTGGTTTGTGGAAGACGAAAAGCTTCTCGGTACTCACCCAAAAGACCCCTACAAGCGTGTAGAATGCATCCCCTCTTCCCGCGAGATCCGAATCGAGGTCGATGGCACTGTTCTTGCGAAGAGCTCACAAAACGTATTTCTGTTTGAGACGATGTTAAGACCAAGGTATTATTTGGCTACTACGAGTATGAATTGGGAGTTTCTGACGGAGAGTGAAACGACGAGTTATTGTCCTTACAAGGGGATGGCTAAGTGAGTGCCACTTTTTGGATGGGTTGAGGGATGTTGCTTACGAGGGGTAGTTATTACAATGTCAATGTCAAGGGGAAGGAAATCAAGGATGTGGTTTGGTACTATCGCTATCCTACGGCAGAGAGTGCTTTGGTTGCCGGGAGGTTGTGTTTCTACAATGAGAAGGTGGACGTCTTCGTGGATGGAGTGAAGGAGGAGAAGTGAGTGCCTGCAACACAGACAACTCAGGAGTTCGGCCCGGACTTTTCATTCTCCTCTCCTGCAAGAGCGGATATTTTCCAATCGGATTACTCATGGCCCCGACTCTCTGCAACTTTTCTTCATTCGCTTTTTATTATCTCCGCCGGACATGAATCATCGAAGGTCCTTTAGACGTGTTTTCATGCCCTCGGCATTCGCGCTCTGTTACGCCGAACACGCTATTCGGCACACATCCTGCCCCCCTGTAGTCACACTGTGGGGCTTGATCAGAAATCTTCAAAATCACAACGCCACAGCATCAACGATTTTTTCTCACTGGGCTGAGAGGCGGACGAGGACAGCAAATCGTCCCTTCTCCTCTTCCCCGTGTACTGTTGGCTCTGACTCCGTCACTCCGAGCTGCGCAAGCGTTAATGTTGTGCTCCAACATTTGACCACTGTGGAAGCCGTGCAAGCCTCGACCTCTGCCCCTGAGCTCATTGGCCGCTAGAACGTCCCATCCCTTTTCTCGGTGCTTCGGTCTTCAAAATTGCTGGGACGAACAACGTCGGTGACAAGCGCGCCGTCTCCAGTGTACAGCCCCCATGTCTTTCCCTTGCCTTTGGTCTCCTTGCTTGCAAATTGCAACACTTGAGGCCGCAGGCCGAGCAATACACCGTGAGAAATGCCCGTTTTTTGCTAGTGATAACCAATGGGATACCCTTTTGTTTACTTATATCCGTTCTTGCTTATCATAAGTCTCGTATCTCCAAGTATATCTAACCCTTCCATCTCCGGTCTTCACATCGCACGTTTCAACCTGCATGATACCATTCACTTTCCTACCCATCACTCTACGGAAGATCCACAACGCCCCCATCTAGCATTGGCATCGTGTCCCGACTAGGACGCCCCGCTTTGGAAGTACCCTTGATATAATCCTTTACTCTCCCGCTACAAACCTCAGTTTATAATGCGGTCATCATCGGATACAGAAAGAACACAGGTCCCTACTCGAGCCGACAGCACAGAACATCTCGACGCCCTGACAGAGAAGACAACAAACATGACGGAACCACTTAATGACTCCCAGCTGGGACAACGCCCAAGCCGTCAACAATATGACGATACATTCGACGGCAACGAAGTATTAGAAGGAAGTGGTGAAGATTCTGATGTGGAAAAGGGAAACCAACACAGCGATAACGGGAGGGCCGAACAACTGAGGAGGAAAGAGTCCAAACAGAAGGACCCAAACTTGATCGAATGGGACGGCCCGGATGACCCGGAGAACCCAATGAACTGGCCAACAAACAAGAAGTGGATAGTTACCATTGCCTTGGGCATGATGACTTTCTGCGTAACGTTCGCCTCGAGTGTTTTCAGTAATGCAACAGTCCCGGTTGCTGAGCTGTTCGGGGTCTCGACCGAGGTCACTACTCTTGGCACTTCGCTCTTCGTCCTCGGCTTTGGAGCTGGGCCTCTGGTAAGTCTCCGGTCTTTGGTTGTTTGGATTTAACTTGCTAACGACACAGGTTTGGGGTCCTGGCTCTGAGGTCTTCGGGCGAAAGATGCCTCTATTCTTTGGCTACTTTTGCTTTGCCATTTTCCAAATACCGGTTGCAGTGGCACAAAATTTATACACTATTATGCTGTGTCGATTCTTCGGAGGGGCCTTCGCGTCGGCTCCTCTTGCAATTGTGGGAGGAGCCCTCGCAGACTTCTTTGGACCTGTGGACAGAGGCATTGCTGTCTGTGTTTTTGCTGCGGCGACCTTTATTGGCCCTATTGCGGGACCTATCATGGGGTAAGTTACCAGCTCTTCGATATCTCTTGAAACTTGCTGACCGCCAAATAGTGGCTTCATCACGCAGTCGCACCTTGGCTGGAGATGGACTGCCTGGATCACCCTCATCATGGCTTCCTTCTTCGGAACCATCGGATTTTTAATTGTCCCAGAGACCTCTCATTCAAAGATCCTTCAATCACGAGCAAAGAAGATTCGATTCGAGACCAAGAACTGGGCAATTCACAGCCAAAGAGACACCATCAATATTAATCCCAAGTCGCTAGTTAACACTTATCTATTACGACCATTTGAGATGCTCTTTCGAGAACCAATTCTACTCCTTGTCACTGTCTACATGGCACTTATATACGGAACGCTGTATCTCTTCTTCGAAGCGTACCCTATCTGCTTTCAAGAGGAGCGAGGATGGAACCAAGGTGTCGGTGCCCTCCCATTCCTGGGAATTCTGATTGGAGTTCTCTGTGGCAGTGTGACTATCACGTAAGTCACAAATCTTCCGTCCCTTCTTCAGCTTTCTAACCGAACCCAGTATCGTCACCAAGACCCGATTTGCTCGCAAGATGAAAAAGCATGGTAGAGTCATTCCCGAAGAACGTCTTCCACCTATGATACTCGGCTCAATCATTTTGCCAATCGGACTCTTCTGGTTCGCCTGGACCAGTAGCCCTCACATCACATGGGTCCCTCAAGTGATCGCTGGTATTCCTATTGGGTGGGGAATCCTGATGATCTTCTTGCAGGGCTTGAACTACATTATCGACGTCTACATGTGGCATGCAAATAGTGCCATTGCCGCTAATACTCTTCTACGGTCCCTTGCTGGCGCCGGTTTCCCCCTGTTTGCTAGAGCCATGTATCTCAACCTCGGCGTCAACTGGGCTACGTCCTTGCTTGGTTTCCTCTGCATTGCCATGATTCCGGCGCCAGTCTTGTTCTATATTTATGGAGCCAAGATCAGAAAGATGAGCAAGTTCAGCCCATCGGTCTAAGTCGAATAAAAATGGAGTTGAGTTAGAGTTTGAACTGGATATGAAGTGATGAGACCGGACTGGTGGGACAAATATCTGACTAGCGTGGAGTTCTGGAATCTGAAACTCTTGGTTACATAGCGTGGAACACGGTATAGATTTAGAGACATACCTAATTGTACAACCAGTACATTCGATTGTATAACGAAGCTTTTGAACAGACACCATCAGTACATGGTTTGATGTGAACTACAATTACGAAGTGATGACAGCACCTACCTAATTCTGACAAAATTGATGCTAAAAATCGATTGACATGGCTAAGTGCTGCAAAGATTTATAATAGTGCTTCCAACTCCTGATTGATCAGCATGCCTTCGCGATGGCATGAGGTAAAGAATAGGGGAATCTGTGGTCACGTGCATCTAAACACTCTACGCGGTCTCGCGTCTCTTGTCAGAAAAGCGCGTCGTCAACTTCAATCTTCAACAAGTCTCCTCCCTTCCACCACCACAACACAAGATGGCGCTTCTCGTAGACAAGCACCGACCACGGTCTCTCGACCAATTGACCTACCACAAAGATCTCTCTGAGCGTCTGCGATCTCTTGTACGTCCCGTCCCCTCCTTCCTTCTGCCTCCAAAGCTCACCAACTCCAGGCCCAAAGCGGCGACTTCCCTCATCTCCTCGTCTACGGCCCCTCTGGCGCAGGGAAGAAAACCCGAATTGTAGCAACCCTGAAGGAGCTCTACGGTCCCGGCGTCGAGAAAATAAAGATCGACTCGCGCGTCTTCCAAACGACCTCCAACCGAAAACTAGAATTCAACATCGTGGCTTCAGTCTACCATCTCGAGATCACTCCGTCTGACGTTGGGAACTACGATCGTGTTGTTGTGCAAGATTTGCTGAAGGAGGTAGCACAGACGCAGCAAGTTGACCAGAGCGCGAAGCAGCGGTTCAAGGTCGTGGTTATTAACGAGGCGGATCACTTGACGCGCGATGCGCAGGCGGCTTTGAGGAGGACGATGGAGAAGTATAGTCCGAATTTGCGACTGATATTACTGGCGAACAGCACGGCGAACATCATTGCGCCGATTCGAAGTAGGACTCTATTGGTGAGGGTGGCGGCGCCGACGGAGGGGGAGATTTGTGAGGCTTTGGAGAGGAGTGCGGGGAAGGAGGGATGGGCGGTGGCCAAGGAGTTGAATGCTAGGATTGCGCGGGAGAGTGAAAGGAATTTGAGAAGGGCGCTGTTGATGTTTGAGGCGGTGCATGCGCAGAAGTATGTTCATTTCCACCTCCTTTACCCATACCTTCAGACAGGAACTAACGGGGCTACTTCACAGCGAGAAAGTATCAGACAAAACACCAATACCCCCCCCTGACTGGGAAGCCCTGATCGGTCAAGTCGCCAAGGAGATGATAGAAGAGCGCTCCCCAGCACGAATCCTCCAAGTGCGAGCCAAACTCTATGACCTCCTCACGCATTGCATTCCTCCTACGACCATTCTCAAGACATTAACTTTCAAGCTTATACCTCAAGTCGATGATGCTTTGAAGGCGGAAGTCATCAAATGGTCAGCGTTTTATGAGCATAGAATTCGGATGGGCTCGAAAGTTATTTTCCATCTGGAGGCTTTTGTGGCGAAGTTTATGAGGATTGTAGAGGAGCATCTAATGAATATGGACTTTTAAGGGCAGGAGCCGGTCAATTTACTTGCATTTACGGAGTTTGGAGGAAATGGGGTCAATATCTGTGAGAAATGGTCATGAATAAATAAATGTCTTGAGATCTATTTTATGTCTTCATGCCGAAGTGTGGACGGTGTGAAGGACCCCAGCCATATCGGCCACATACTCGGATTCATTGTACGTGCACGTTTGTTGAGGCTTCTCCAGGAGTATTATTTACTATTCTTGATAGCTGTCGTATGTCATGCGCGTCATACTGGCGGATCCCGGGACTCTCACTGTCCAGGAAATCCGATAGCCACAGCCCTCAGAAGTAGATAACTGTTCAGTCCTCATCAAGCCCCGTCACCACCTCGCCATCCTCTACATCTGCCTCCATCTCCTCCCTCGATCTCTTCCTCCCAATCGTCGTATCCGACAAGATCTTGATAGGCGAATCAACCGTCGTTTTTGGTCCCGCCAGTGCTCCAGGACGCGGCTCCTTCGGCAGCGGTGGCTTGAACTCCCCATCCTTCACTACCCAACCGCTCATTTGCATTTTCGACCATTCTTTGGCCAATGCAAATCTCACCAGGTCTCCAGCAGCATTTGCGTCTTCCTTGCTGTCGTGGCCGTCCATCTTGCCATCAATGACCACTTGAATATGCCGGTTCAGGTGTGTCAGCATGAGCATTTTCAAGCCATTGCGGTAAGGGAGGCCGGCTTTATGGGGGAAGAGGAGTGCGGTGTCGATAATGATGGGGTGGATCATCCGAGTGGCATTCAGGTCATTTTCGAGACCATGGCCGATGAGCGGTGTTGCAGGAGAGAGATACGAGAGGAGAAGCGTACGTGCAGCTGCAGGAGACTCGACGATGCGGAGTTTGCCATTCTTGTCGTCAGGAGCAGATACAGACCAAGGAAGGGCTTCCGCCATGTGTTTAGGCCAGACACCGGAATAGCGAGAATTGAGATCAAGAATTGGGCCCATGGGGCGAACGAGTACATCAAATAGTGGCTCTCCGTCTGGCCACGAGGTTGCTGTGAGACGGATAAGTTCCAGCCCATAGACAGTGTATCCCATCTCCCCATCAATGCAGACTGGTCTATCTGACACGCTCGCGAGATTCTCGGGAGTCTTTTCAAAGTTCAAGATTGCTGCCAATCTCTTCACCTCGGATATCTTGAAGACATGGTTCTCGGCTTGCGTGCAGCCTGTCGAATCGCCCATTGATTCTCCACAGCATCGATATTTCTTGACACGTTTTGCCTTGGGTTCATTAGGGGAGCGCTCCTGGAAATATGGCTTGCCGAAGTGGTATGTGCATTTTCCGCCAGAGGTTAAGGCACCATCTTCCTCCCTGCGTCCAGGAAAGACTTGGAAACGAGTCTTGCAACGATCACAGACCTCCCATCCCTTAGCCATCTCGATCCCTTGTTTCGCCGACTCGATTTCCTTTTCGGTTGGGATTTCGGTTACATAGCCGTGCTTTGATAGCCCTGTGATGGGAGTGCAGAGTCGATGAAGCAGAGTGAGCTCCTCATGGATGTTCAGTCCTGTTTCGATTGGCTTTGGAGCTTCTGGCGGCTTGGTCGTTGGCGTGTCCGACATCGAAGTCGCTTCCAAAGCTTTTACCTTGGCAACTTCCTTTCCTCTCTCCTCAATCCATTGCTTAACAGTCATCCGCTTGTAAGCCAAAATCTTGTTTTTCACAAGATTGGAATAGATGGAAGGTGAAGCTGTTGCCTCCTCTTCAATATCCAAGCACATGGTAATGAGCGCTTGTTCGGAAAGAATAAGCTCTTCCTCGGAATGGCTTGCATCCTTCACCAGCTCAGAGTTGAGTCGAGTAAGTTGCTCGTGCAATGCTTTGAGCAGTTTATACCTCATATCGTGAGAAGCTGGGGCACCTCTCTTGAGAACACGAGGGTTTAAGGATTCTACCTTTAACGGAGCTTTGACTGGGATTTGAACAGCAGCCTGAGGTATGCTTGGCGTGGCAGCGCCGCTTGAGCTGCGTCCGTTCTGAGCCGGGGCTATGTTAAGAGGGACTCGCGTTCCATTTGCAGACTGCCGTCTCAAGGGAGGGGGAGATATTTCTTTGGTAGCAGCTGAGCGTCTCTTTGGAGCCTTTGATTCTGGCGTTGATTTCAGACTTGAGGGCCCGGCAGTCGCTCTACTGGCAGCTGTACCGCCCAATCCAATCTCACCTGCAGTCTCTTCGAACTTATCATAGGTCACCTTCTGCCTCTTTCGCTGACCCTGCTGATCATCCACGGCGCTTTGCTCCCCTTGGAAGACGGTTGCACCTGCGTTCGCTTTGCCGTCAGAATGCCTGAAGATACAGCTAGGTAGAGCACAGGTCCCTTGATACGGGCAGGCAAGTTGGGAGAACAACCCCTTAGAGGCGAACATGATGCGGCGAACGAACGAGGCCGGCCCTTAAGTGAGGCCTATGACCACGTGATGGGTTGCGGTGTTTGTTGTTTGTGTTGCATCAGGTGGTCGAGGGTGTGAGAAACGGCGTTGGGACCACTTCTTGGGAGGTGGGTGGGGGACGAGTGACGAGAAAATGGAAGAAGCCAATAGACTTAGCACGAGGGCCTGAACCAAGAGCAACAGAATGCTATGAAGGGAAGCGAATTCATCAAATGGATGAGGACCACGGGACTGGTCTTTCGTGATGAGAACGTTGAATGGGACAAGGCTCGTGGTGGCTCGTGACTTGAAAGGGTGACCTTGATGGAGTTCGACAAGTGGCGACAAAGATGAATGAGAGCCAATGGAGTAGATTAGCCTTCAAAAGTGCACCATTTTGAGATGCAAGGTAGGTGGATTGCATGAATATCTTAGGTGTTGCTGTTGCTCGGGTTTGAGTTGTAGTCCGTTGCCATGGTTGATGTGCTCAAGCAGTTTGCTGTCCAGTAAATTTAAGCGACTCAGCCCTGGGACCAGGGGTTGTCGCCTCCGTCTTCTGAAAACGCCAATCAAATTCAGGGGTCCAGGACCTCAATTAAATATGGTGGTTGTGTTTACATGTTTTTATTTCACTCGCAACGCTGTGGATTAAACGTGTCTCGTTACCTTCGAATAGTCTCGGCTTGCCTTCACAGATCATTAAAGAAGGATGAGGTCTTTTGATGGACTAAAGTATGGTGCTGGTTCCTTGGCGCTTTCTTCGGGCACTCTGAGCCTCGCCTGCTCCATTTTGGAACATCACGATGAGGCTGGGTGCTCCCCTTCATGCTATCGTCATGAGGACATTTCCATTAACTCTTTCTCCAGTAAAGCTTGTTTTCTTCAATGTAGGCAAGGCTCTGAATGCACAAAAGTAATCTGGGACCCAAAACCCAAGACTCACTGAATGTACTGTACACGTTGAATCCGGAACAATCACCAAGGTGCCATTGTTCGATGTTCCAAGAGTGACGCGAACCCCGAAAGTCTTTGGATCTGGATGATGCTCTTATATGAGTCGGTGGCCACTCATTCTCCGAACATGCACCGTATTTCGTATCCAGCCAAATTCATTGCAAATTTGCAACGCCAAGCGGTATTATTCTGACCTTGGTTATCTCTGCGGTCTCCTTATCAGCGGCCACTGACTGAATGCGTGCTAGGTTGGAAACCCTCAATTCCCCTTCAATTCGCAGCGCAGCACTTCTCTCGCACAAAAAAACACGTCTTCGAGTTCGCGAGTTAATCTCTCCAAACTGAGGCCCGACTGACAGGTGCAGCGGCACTAGAAGGACTGCGTCATTGTCTTACATACCTGACCTGCAGACAGATCCCAGCTCGCGTTGTTCCCTCCAGAAGCAGCTAACCCGCTCGCGCCGTAGTCAGACGCTTAAGTGGTCAGACCTGTCTCGACTTCGCGAGGCAGATCCGACTACGACGACTATTAGATCTCGCATTGCTCCCCTTCTCATTCTCTTCCCTGGACCGGGCCTTCTTCAATAACAAACAGATGGACTACACCGGTTCCAGTCGCGAGGCGCAGCATCTCTGCGTGCTTGTGCATGGGTACGCTGCTTCAGAATTCCTGACACTTACGGGTTGACAAGGCGCTGACTTACTTCCTCTCTAGGTTATGGGGGAATCCTAACCACCTCGAGGTCATGGCTAAATCTCTGAGAGAAAAGCATCCAGAAGAAAACTTACACATTCTCGTTGCTAAACGCAATAGTGGAAGCTTCACTTACGACGGAATCGAGTTGGGTGGCGAGCGGGTCTGCCAGGAAATAGAGGAGGAGATTGAGAAGTTGGCAAAAGCCAGCCAAGAGATCAAGAGGATCTCTCTCATTGGGTATTCCCTCGGTGGTCTTGTTGCCCGTTTTTGTGTTGGTTTACTATACAGCAAAGGATTCTTCGAAAAGATCACGCCAGTGGTATGCGCCGACGTCTAGCCAGCTCGCAGATTGTTGCTAACTCCTGCAGAATTTCGCAACCTTTGCAACACCTCATCTCGGTGTGCGGACCCCTCTCCGTGGATGGCATAATCATATTTGGAACGTTCTGGGTGCGCGAACTCTCTCTGCTTCAGGAAGGCAGCTGTTTACCATCGACAACTTCCGCGAGACAGGCAAACCATTGCTCGAGGTTCTCGCGGACCCCGAGTCTATATTCATTAAGGGGTTAGCATTGTTTGAGCGGAGGACACTGTATACGAACGTCGTCAACGATAGGAGTGCAGTGTATTACACAACGGGAATCTCAAAGAGCGACCCCTTCACCAACCTGGACAAAGTCAAGATCAACTATTTGAAAGGTTATGAAGACGTTGTTCTGGATCCCCAAGCTCCAGTCGAACCAATCGAACCAGAGGAAACAGACTCCACTGGCTACGGAAACATCATTCGAAGCTCTCAAACTACCATTGGCCGCCTTCCGCTCTTCCTGGCTATGATATTTTTCATTCCCGTCGGAGTTGTAGCCTTTCTGATCAATTCTGGGGTTCAATCTCTCAGAAGCAACCGAAGAATTCGACTCCATGAACGAGGTCTCGCTGGAATCCAGCCTAGCAACTACCGAGTCCCTCTCCTCATTACAGGAATGCGAGAAGCGGTCGAGGATGTCTACGAGAATCTAAACAGCGCCCAAGACAACGAGTACCTGGTCGTTGGTACTGAAGAAGAGGCAGCTCAAGAGGAGCCAGCGGACCGACCCCAGTCATCCCGGGGACAATTAAAGTCAAACAGCTCTGCTGACGACGATCATCCAGAGAAGCCTGGGCCTCGACATGAGGCGCCAACCCTCGCTTTAGCTCCATATCAATTTCAAATGGTTCAAGCCTTGGACAACGTTGGCTTCCGAAAGTATCCGGTTTACATTCACAAGGTGAGACACAGTCACGCTGCCATCGTTGTGCGAGTCGACAAGCCGAGCTTTGATGAAGGCAGAGTAGTTCTCCGCCATTGGCTGGACGAGGAGTTCCTCCTGTGAGAGGGTGTGGTGGGGAATGAAGCATGATGGGAATGATTAACGATGCCTGGACCGCGAGTTATTGCTGCATTTGGAGCGGGTCTATTAGATTGGATTTTCTTATTTCTAGCGATTGGCGTGCATGGAGGTGCTGCTTTTACTTCTTGCAGCTTTTGAGGAAGCTGGTCCAACATGTAATATAGCCCAATCGAATGGTACAGTCGAGATTCACTCGCTGCTTGAGTGTGAGCTTGAGGTTTCAAAGTAATAACACCGCTTCCTCTTCATTGCACCAAATCCTCTTTGTTGTGCCAAACTCTCTTCATTATATGAAGTCTTTCTCATTGAACCGGTGGTTCTACCAGAGTCCTCCTCATCCTGCCATTTACTATTTCCTCTTCCTTGCGGAGGAAATTGAACCTCCATTTCACGATTTCAATACACCAGTCACACAATATGCATTGTAGAAGAAGTGGGTGCTTTTGACCTGACCAGTGGGGATGATTACATTTTGCCATGCTATTGTTACAATTCCGCCTTCATTAATCATCTCAACCCCAACAAAAACTTCCCACCTCCCTCCTTTCCAGCCTCACCGCCTCCCGGAAGATATGTGACATTAGGGTTGCCCGCCAATGTCTGTGCAATCTCCCTACTGGCCTCAATTCTTCTGATCATAATCAAGCCATCACCAGCCTTCGCCACGGCCTTGCTAATCGTATCCGCAGACTCGGCTTCTCCCTCAGCTCTAATAACGTTTGCTTGTCTCTCTTGCTCAGCCTTCTCTACGATGAATCTAGCTCTCTCAGCATCCTGCTGAGCAATCTGCTTCTGCTCTACTGCACGAGTGAACTCCTTGCCGAATGTCATATGCGTAATTGAGACGTCTTCCAGCGCAATATTAAATTCTTGGGCACGCTTGAGGAGGTCGGATCGGATGCGGTTGCTGACTGCTTCACGCTGGGTGATCAGTTCTGCAGCATCGAACTGGGCGACGATGGACTTGAGGACTTCGTTTCCGATGGAAGGTAGGACTCTTTCGTCGTAATCTTGACCGAGGTTCTAGCTTCATCAGTTACCATCCCAAATACTCTCAAACTCCGTGAGAACATACTTGGTAAATCTTGGGCAACTGCTGAACCTCTGGTCTATGCAAAACTCGGAGAGTCAAGCTCACCATCTGCAAGTCCTTGCTTCCGGTCGTCGTTGAGATATTTCTTGGCTTCGTTCGGACATCGTAGATGATACTCTTTTGCAGCCATGGGATCAGGAAATGCGTGCCCTCATTCACAACTGTGTCCTTCACTCCAGACAATCGATCGAAGATCACAGCTCGAGTGCCACCCTTCACATCGTAAATCGAGGCCTGGACGAAGGAGGCGCCGACGGCAAGCGGGATGGCGTATTTGTACAGTGACTGTAGTGCTTGAGCCATGTTTACAGGTTGGATTCTGGATACAAGCTTGATTGTGAGGTTTGCGAGCTGGAGCTGGAGCAGTTACTGTTGTTTCTTCGATGCTCTTTACATTTTCGGATTCCGCGCTAGCGCGCCTGGGGTCGGAAGCCTTGGCGAGCATGAACCGACTTCCAACGACGACGGCAGATTTCATCCTCACCCGCAATTGAACCTCGAGTCGACCCCTTACGAGCTATTCACGATGAGACCTTCTCAGATTATGCGCTCTGGTGGTGATTCCCCTATTGGGAAGTATGGAAAGTGAGTTTGCCCTCTGATTGCAAGCATGCAAAGCTCTTCCGATTCCGCCGTGCAGGTCGCCATCAAGCTTCCTGTAAGCATTGGATCGTGGGATATCTGGAGACGCTTGTGGCAGAGACTGATTGTGGCTATTTACAGGTATCTTGGAGGATGGGGCAACCTGGGTGAGTTCTCAAGCTCTTTGGTCCCAATTCCTGGATCCAGATACACGACGATGGCGATGCAGAAGCATGGGAGAGCTCGTTTGGACGAGACAGAGAAGGAGATTGCCAGGAGGGATGGAGTTGGAATCGCTGTTTGGGTGAAGAGAAGGAAGATAAGCTGATACTGGATCTGCATAGGCTCGCAAACACAGAGAGGCATTATCCACTACGGCCTCAGCGCCAACGCACAACGTCCTCTCGCCGGTACACTCAACGCAGCCATTTTCAACACATGGAGACGATTTAGCCACCAAGTTCTTTACTTCGCCCCGCCGCTCATTCTTGGCTACGTTGCTATGAACTGGGCTATCGAGAGGTTTGCCTGCGGATTATCCTTTGAATTGGGACGGCGCTGATAGTTGCCTATAGAAACGAGTACCTGAACTCTAAAGAGGGCCGTCTGGAATTTGGTGAGGAAGAATAGAGAGAGGTCTAGTATGGATCCAATGCTAAGCAGTGCTGTGTTGCGCTTTAGCCGACAGCGAATGATCCAAACTAAAAGGTGTTTGGTGGCTAGCAACCTGTGGTAGAAAGCTGGATTTGGGTGTATAGTAGTAGACTGCGCTTCAATTGATGGTTCTTGAAAGTCCCCTTTATTCTCTTTGCAGTGTTTATTATGATTGATCAGGATTGGAGCTTGTGGCCAAGTGACCAAGCTTACTATATCCAACCTTGCCAAGCACAGGTTCCCGCGTCATATCTCAGTTCCGACTTCAACGTCAATTCTCTACGAAAATCCAGAAATCCGTACATCTTCTAAACACCCAGCATGGCTCCAAACATTCCATTCGACCCTTCTTCAATCAATGCGGAAACTCTACACTCCAAGCTCAACTGGACGGCCTCGACTTCGACTTGTGAGCTGTACAAAATGCCACATGGAATGCTTTCTGGAAGTTCTTGATTTTGGGGAAAGAGGGACAGCTTGGTGGTGACGAAAGGATCAACTTCGGTGCTGGTTTGACGCCTTCGGTCCGGGATTGGCAATGTCATTTCGCCAAGCCGCATAGATATACACTTCAACGTTAGGCGGTAGCTGTGGGAACCATCCAGGAATGTTTTGAGGCTCAACCGGGACAGTCATGGAACGACCTCTGTAGAGAGAGCATTTCCGGATTGTTCTCAGGGCGGGACTTGGGGCAGAAGAACCTGAAAGTAGATGGTGCTATTGGATTGACATGGCGCTCGAAATATGCAGGATCGTCTTGGTGGTATCTTTCCCCTCATGCTGCAGAAGAAGCTCGGGACGGTTGGCTGGTATCATCGTTTGCTAATTTGTTGACTCCTTTACTCTCTTGGTTTCCCGGCAGAGAAGCCGTTTGCATGTAGCAAGTTTGAATCCGAAGCTGTTCAAACCCTTGAAAACTGAGATATGTGTCTCCCGCCCTGAACTAATTCAGGCCACCAGGCCCATGACTCTCATCACTCAGGCACGAACTGATTGGTAGGTGAGCTGCGTGACAAGTGAGAAATTGAGCGCTTTTGTGGATGTGAAATGGCACTTTGTGAAGTTTTTGTTGACAAGTAATAAATTAGAATTGAAATGGACTGGTATCGAATTAGCCTCTTTTAAAGATCAAATAGCGATTGAGAACGGAACTGAGAACCTTCGAAAGCAAGGCTGGCACTGAAGACAAAGCTCGATAAGGACCCTTTCGGACTAGCGCAATAGCCCCAGCTTTTTCTCGATACTGTATCGCCAAACTTTTTTTCATCGTGGGTCGAAGCTGCCCAAAACCCAATTGTCCACCCCACCACCTTCCCCAAAATGGCGAAAGAGAAATCCGAGAAGCGTGACAAGAAGGAGAAGAAGGAGAAGCGCAGCGATGCCGACGGCGTCAAAAAGTCCAAGAAGGAAAAGAAGTCGAAGCTTAATGGCGATAATGTTGCTGCTGCGTTCGAGGAAGTGACTAAGGTCGAAGCTGATGTGGAGGCGAAGGACCTGGTGGTTAAGGAGGGCAGTGGGGAGGTTGTTTTGAAACCTGTGGGTGCGTTGGTGCCGTTTGCGAATCCTTTGGCGGATGAGAAGGTTACGAAGAAGGTGCTGAAGAGTGTTAAGAAAGGTGCGATTTGCTGCTCTCTGTTGCCCATATACTTATAATTCCTGGAAGCAAAACTAATTTCGAATGTTCTGCAGCTGCCAAAAACAAAACTCTCAAGCGTGGAGTCAAGGAAGTCGTCAAGGCACTGCGAAAATCACCTCAAGGCGCAGCCAACACCGCTTTCCCGGGCATCGTTATTCTCGCAGCAGATATCTCGCCCATGGATGTCATTTCACACATCCCTGTCCTTTGCGAAGATCACAACGTACCCTACATCTTCGTCACTAGTCGGGCGGAATTAGGAGCAGCAGGAAACACAAAAAGACCGACGAGCGTGGTCATGGTTTCGGAGTCGAGAGTTGGCGCCAAGAAGGCAGAGAAAATTGAGGGTGATGAGGAGTTCGCAGAGGTCTATAAAGATCTGGTCAAGGTTGTGGAGAAGGAGTCGAGGAACGTTCGGATATAACGAAGGCTTGGGATGACATACTCCTGAATGGGAAAGCCTTGCGTTTGGGCTCTGGTGTTGTATCATACGCGAGAGCATGACTCTTGCTCGTGGATTGTCAATGGCGTTCTGGGTGGGATTGGAATTTGAAAAGTCACAATTGAGCATATTCTTCAATGGAGAGGCTAAATCAAATGGCTCTTCGATTATAGTATGTCTCGCGAGCCGCAGAAAATATGCAGGCCTCCTATCATCTTTCTACTTTCCCCTTAGAGCTAGTTAAGCTCATCTTCTGTGCTCTGGTCCTCAATTTCTTGTGTGCCCTCGTCCTCGGTTTTCGACTCCTTTCCCAAGATAGCTTCCAAATCTGGGCCACCAGTGGTAGTGGTCTCAGTCGGTAAAACCGCAGGCGACAACTTCTCATCCTCCACCTGCTTGTCGACGACTTTCAAGAGCTTCTGAATAGCTTCTGTAGCCTTTCTGAGAGATTCGAGAAGTGCTACAAGCTCAGTTCGTTCCGGTTTATTCTCTTTCTTGCCATGTGCAGAGGCCACCTCTCTGCTTTGCTCTGGTACGGGCTTCACGCGCCGGCAGTATCTGGGCAGCTGCCCCCTTCCATACATGGAACGCAGTTCACGCGACTGGTCCGGCAGATGCAGACCATCTTAATTTTTGCTGTAGAGGCTTCCTCTCCGTTTTGTTCTGGTTAAGCGGGCTTTGCGCGCCAGCGATATTCCGGGCAGCCACTTCCTTCGGCACATAATACACAATTGATGACCCCGTTTCGGCAGACCAAGACCATTTTGTTGTTTTTTGTTGAGAAATGTAGCTGGTAGAAAAGTTTCTTTGACAAGCTTGGAGTACTATATGATCTTATTACCTATATCGCGGTGTTGTTCGGTTCAGTTCAGCTGTGTTGATTTTAAGGGGGGAAATGCAGTGCTGAGAATCTTTCGTGCTTTAAATACTTGTCATTTGCGGTCTGTGCTCCAAACCCGTCTTCGTAGATTTCTCTGGCTCTGAGCTCGTTCATGGCTCGTGAATCACGAGGAGAGTTTTTGACATTTAAGCAAGATAACTTCCTAGCTGCGTCGGAGAACTAGGCCCTCTTGATTGTACTAGATTTTGTTGAATATACCAAAGTTTCCCTGATAGTACCAGCTGTACCAAATGAAGTGCTTGGCCCTGTTCATTATACCAGCTCACCTTCATTGCACCATACCTTCTTAATTGTACCAAGTCTCTTTGTGTTTCACAGTGGTGCACTTCATTCGAAGTGTAAAGTGAAGGAGTTCGAGGCATTTTCAAGAAGTGAATGTGGACTTCGGGCATAAGCGAGGAGAAAAGGGGAAGCGACATTGGGCCGAAAGTATTATCAAGTGCATTTGTCACAATTTGAAAGAGCTATGTCTGCATAGAGTAGATTCAATTGTCATCTATCTATCTTGATGTCTAGAGCGCATGAAAGTTGACCATCTGCGCTAGAACTTTTGCATGGCTAGCTCGGATTTTCACCCGAGACCACACTTCACGGTAGACACTGCGTGCCTCCCTGCACGTGTCTCCATTGACCTCAAAACTGCCATTGCAGTCTTCGTCCCTTCCCCGTCATGCTGGACGGAGTCCCATTGCTCGGGATCCCGTACATGGTGTTGAAAAAATACAACGAAATCGCGTAGTCACAACAAACGTGACCGCGGGCCGCGGATTCGGCTTTGGTGTGTCACACGGTGCAGAGAGACCAGCTAACTGGACGCGCGTGTGGGGTTGGTTGCAAACAGGGAACTGGCCGTAATGAATGGACGGCGTTATGTGCTTCGCTTCTTCCTTCCTCTCTCCCTTCCAAAAAATAAGTAAAATCTATCATCGTCTCACTACCAGGCCATTGCGTCGTGAACTATGATACTCGTACTCGTCCTCGGACGAGCAAGAGGAACTGTCGTCGTCGCTGTAGCCGCATCGAGAACCGCCGCAGTCGAGCTTCACCCGATCCCCTCCGCGTGTGATGCCGTAGCGCTCACATCTACATTCGCTGCCGGAGCCAGGCGTGCTGTAGTCGCTGAGAGAACTTGCGGAGCTGGGTGAGTCGCTGTCCGAGCGGCTCGAGAGACTGGAGCCGACGGATGACGGTGGCGACATGGAACTGTCGTAGACGTAGTTCTCGTCAATGGTGGTGGTGCTGAAGCGTGAGGTGAGTTCCTCGACCGTCGGGGCGCTGTAATCTGTCGTGAGAATGTACTTGGTCGCATGGGGTGTGATTGGCTTGGGCGACTTGATCTCGGACATAGATAGTGGACGGCCTTTCGGGATATCGACGGTCAGATTGCTGTCGCGGCGGGAGGCTCGCCTCGAGCTGGACGATGAGTGCTTGGATGAGTGAGATGACTTGGACGAGTGCTTGTCTCTGGATGAGCTAGATTTGGAATGGCTGGAAGAGGATTTGTAGGTCTTCTCGGCTGGGACATCAAGAATGTTCAAGATGCGTCCAGTGGTCGGTTCGGTGGTGGAAGACTGGCCCGGGTCATGCGATACATGGTAGCCGTCAATGATGTAGTAATACCAGTATCGTTGGCCCGGCTCGAGGGTCGATCCTTGGAATCGGAATGTCCCTTTCCACGAACCAGACTTGGACGAAGATTTGTCCTTTGAAAGAGGAAGCTGTCCGGCGTAGTTATCCCAAGACCCGAGGAGATGGACGGTCTTGACGCCGGAGGAGGTGCGCAAAGCGAAGGAGAGTTGAACGGAGGCCATTGTTCGGGGCAGTTAATGAATGCACTTGTCGGAGGGGATGTTTTTTAACGAAATCAATTTGATGAGCAAGAAGAGCTAGTTCTTGGGAGTATTCGGTTCTGCCGGATGGATTTCTGACGTTTGATGGGGGATTAAATTAATGACGGTGAAGTTGGCCAGCAACTTGACGGTGGATTAGATAGAATATACGAAGTATGATATTATGAGCACTGCTCAGGGACGGAGTAAACAAAAACAAAAAGACGAAGACGACGAAGAGGGACGACGGGAGGATAGGGAACTAGCTCTTGGATGGATTGACTGCTTGCTGGAGAGGAGAGAAAGGAATGCCAACTGGGGATCCAGATTCCCTTTATGGGGGGCCAGCGTGGGCGGCCCACCAGCGGCGGTTGCCAGCTCTGCACTACGCCGCGAGTGGTGGTGAGGGGCAGCACACAAGCAAGCACACTCGGTGACAAGGCAGGACGGGCTCTTTGCGGATAGTCATTGGATGATTGGCGGATGCAGCTGGCTTGCTGCGAGTCCTCGCACTGGAGACCTGCAAGTCCCGGCGCCTACAGGTACGCAGGTGAGCGGACGCTAGAGTGCTTTGGTCCCTCAGCGCTTCGAACCCTGCTCTCCTGCTCTCTCCTGCTCCCCTGCGCGGCCCCGCCACTCAGCGCGCCCCCTTCCCCTCCCAGCTCCCTCTCGCTAGGAGCGCCCCCCTCGCCAAGATGCACCGCCAGCAAATATCCGCCCAATCAGAGCCGTGTTCTTGCCCGGCATCCTGGTGGCTGATCTGGAGATCGATTGTGACATTGAACTCCCCCGAGAGAACCCCCTTCACGACCCCATCACGATTCCCGACGAAGAAGAAAGCCCGAGTCCGAGAGTTGCTCAACCTGACAATCTGCCATTCCCGGAAGCGGATGCGGCCGCCACTGAAATCTTCGAACCGTGTCGCCATGGGGCACGGTGACAGATGTCAGTCGTGATGATGTGCATATTGAGCGGCAGACACAGCGACTGGTCGACCACCGGAAGACATGCCAAAAGCTTGCTTGCTGGTGGACGCGCATCCGGTCTCGAGGGACGAAGTCCAGGGCGTACCTGGCGAGATGGCTTGATCCACCATGGACACTCAAGCATTGAGCCAGAATCGATAGTTAAGTACAGTTGAAAGTTGGGTCGAATTGGGGGCCTTGAAGACCTGTCAGCACACTCTTGGTGCGGCTGCAGAAGCAAGTTCCCCCGGGCCAAGCAGTCAGCACCCTCTCGGGTCCATTATATTGCTGAAATGTACACTTGTGAAGGTTGCCATACTACTGCAGATACGGAGCTGCAGCTACCTGGAGCTGCATCGTTGCACAGCGGTTGCGGCGGCCTTGTGACGGATTTGTCAGGAGCGACGGGCCATGGTCAGAGCAGTGGAGTGAATGCTGTGGAATGTGAGAGGGCAAGATATCTTCGAAGTGTGTCTTGTGTTGGCATCTTTTCCATGTGGATCGCGAAAGGATTTTGTGATACCGTTGTGCAGGTGCATTAACCTTAACCGCCCAAATTGGTGCATGGCGGCTTGCAGGGTCTAGAGCTACCTGCGGGCCGAGACGACAAACGGGAAGTTTAGATGGTGTAATTGAGGAACTTCCAGTCCGATGGTGTGAAGAGAAACAGGAACTTGAGCGCATAATAGCTTCGAAAGGTGTCAGGATGAGATGCTTTGACCGCGAGGGACGTTGTCAGATCCTGGAGGACAGGAATTCGCGTTAAGCCAAGAACCTTTAGCGGAGCAGAATCTCCATCGAGCTTCCGGACTTCAAACCATATTTCGAGTGCCGATATTCGATGAGTACTAACATCAGCGAAGGCTCCCAGAGTCGATTCGACACGTTGAGGATTGACAGGTCAAGGTAGAGGTTTCATCCCACATAGAATGTCATCCTGACTCTGGTGGTCGCTTTCTACATTCGAAGATCACCTCATTTGTCCAAAGCTTTCAGTACATTGAAGCTTGGTGACCAGAGGATAGTCGGGTAAAAATAATCTCTTTAACATGATCGAAAGTTCGCCTTATAAATAAGACAAGAAAGTTGCAGCATGTCATAGAATTTCACCGAGACTAAAGTTAAAAATTGGGAGGAACGGTAACAAGGAAATACTGTAGGAGTAGAGGCTGGGACCCTTGAGAGAAGAGGTGCAGGAGATAACCATAATCCGATGAAGGATACCGATGCAAAATGGCGTAGGAGGTAGGCGATGACAAACCGGTCTCCTCTATAGGTGGATGGGGGAAGGAACGACTTCATATGAACCAGAACAAGACAGGCAGCACGGAAGCCGGATTCAGCCCACGTGACAACCGGCCACGACACAGAGAAGTGATGGAACCATTGATAAGATTCCATATTCTAGCAACTTTTCCGTCCGAAATACCATGTATGGAAATAAAAAACGCCATATCTAGAACCTATGATCGCCCTGTTGATCCATAGTCTAAGCTCACCCTCGCGGTCCGAAATGTGTTCCGAGGTATTCTTCGTGGTTGCGATAACCTCGTAACGCAAGGAAAAATCAATCTGTTTCTTGTTCTGCTCAACCCTGCATGTGCTCCTCCCGACTGCGTTTGATCATAAGCCTGGCGTGCCAACTTCGGACGAGGGCTCGCTGATTTCCAAGATGGGAGTCTTCGTCCCAACCTTGGTTTCTCCGTTGAGTGGCAAGTGCTTGAGCCCCAGGCCGTCTGGCATGCCACCGGTGGCCTTTTGCATCTTCTTGCTGAATTCGCGCTTCATACCGTGTTGCACTGCATCAAGGACAGTGTCAACGGTAATCTTGGGCGGATACGCGGGCTCGGTGCCATCTTGGTAGACACCCGTCTTGACGAGGATAGAGTACCACTCGTTCTTTGATTTATCATTGAACTGGTTGGTACCTCGGATATCACTCTCAGGAGTGTCACCAACGAAGTAGACAGTCTCAGGGGGTCTGTTGATACGGTATTCATCCTTTCGCCACTGCTGTAATAATCTCGTGGCGAATTCAAATGTGCCAATTTGTGGCTTTCCGAAGGCAATAGTCTCGAGCTCCTTGCCTTTGGTGAGATCTTTGAAAAGCATCTCGACCATCTTCCGCAGAGCGCCCATGCCGAGACGCACGTTGTCATGAGCTGCGGACCAAACGATGTCGTTGTGTGAAAAGTAAATGGGTGGACCTTCGTCGAAAGTCTCGGACAATGTACCAATGTAACCTCCCTTTGACATGGCAAGGTCGAGAATAATTTGAATATCACCAGCCCAGTCACGGCTATCAGCGAAAACACTGGACGGAAGTCAGTGCTGTGGTTACCGAAAGGCGGGGTCGGCAGGAAGGGGCAAAAGGGGGAGTGGGGGTCAGGTGGGGGGTTTAGTCTTGGCAATACTTACAAGATTGCTCCGATCTTGGTTTCGCCATGGTTTCTCTTTCTCGAGTTGGCTCGCTCCTCGTCCGTCAACTTGCGGAATGGCGTAGTAGCCTCATTATCCTTGATGATATCACCCGGAGTGACAACATCTCGGAAGCCATAGCCCTCAGCGACTTGTCTACACTTCTCTCCTTCTCCGCCAACGACTAGCACGGTTTCGTATTTCGCAACCATCTCTCGCATGGGAGTGTGACCGCAGATGAATTGAGCGGGAGAGACCTCGATGTCGAGTTGACGCGAGAGATCGATGCAGCGTTCTGCTTCTGTCTTACCTCCCCCGTTGGTGAGGAAGATATAAGGACTATTTGTGTGAGCAAGATCCTTCGAAAGTGGTGTCTCGGTGGACTGACACCTTCATCCCATATTCATTTCCACCATTCAGCACTTTCATCGCCTCGATGGCTTCGGGAATGGGTCTTCCTCCTCGAATCAAAACTCCATCGATATCGAAGGCAAAGGCAAAGGAATCAGCTGTTGGGGGGTCTGCCGGAGTGAGAGGAGAGGCAGGTGTGCCTGGTGTCTCGGGAGAGCTTGACGTCGGAGAGATCATAGCCTCCTCTTCAAGGTCGATTTGCGCCAACTCATTTCTAGCAGTCTCCAGCGAGGCAGCAAAGCCGCCATGCTGAGATTGTGATCTTTGAGCCATCATTCTTTCGGGTGTAATAACAACAGGGCCTCCTTCTTTGATATCTCTCTCTGTGGCAGTCATGGATGAGAGACGTCGAAATCCAGGTCTCTTGCCCCGAGGCGGATGTAACAGATTCGACGGCGCCATCGTGGGAAGATATACGTCTACTCGCCGTGAGTCGGGTTACAAACGTGGAGCCTCTGGAGACAGTGGGTCTTCCGTCGTTAACTTCGTTCGTCTGAAACAGCGCTGTCTGACCCAGAAATTGCTTGGGAAGGAAAGCTGCAGTCAAACAAGAGGGATTGGGCCTGGAGTAAGATCGGTACCAAGCGGAATTGCGCAGCAAACTTAGAAGGAAAGGATCACGGGTACCAGTGGAGCCATATATGGATCTGGAGAAGATGTGATGGCAAAGCGTTCCTACCTCGCTCTAGTTTGTTGAATCGGTCACCTCAGCTGTTGTTCGCACTTGCTCGAAGAGAGGTGTGAACAGGACCCATAATTCCACTCTTCTCCAGGAACAACTAGACGGAGCGGGTGCATCTTGGTGGTGAGAAAATCGACGGAACAAGGCCCACATTTTGAAGATCGAGGTGGGATTGTGCAGGCCAACTTCAATATTTCATGAAGTTTTCTAGCTGCGGAACAATGCTCGGGATCCTATGGAAAGGGCTTTTGCACATGGGCAAATGATAAGTCAACAACCTGTTGTCAGCAATGCAAATGGATAGATCTGCTTCAAGGAATCATTCCGGGAGAAGGCTTGCAACCATTTTGTCTCGGGATATGACGCAGTGCTGCAGGACATCCGGGGCTCGTCCGACAGGGGCAACCGGGAGAGGCGTGCTTCATGTTGACGAGGTGGTTAGCTAAGCCGCCGCATCTTTTCTCGAATAGGGGATGGGTAGAGTGGGAGATGGTACGAGTTGTACGAGGACCCGCCGGCGTGTACAGTACTACAGTATGAAGCAACGGTGGCCTTCAATTGGAGCTGGGTTAAAGGATGAGAGTCATGGCATCCACCGTTGAGCAAAACGAGGTTAGAGGTTGGATTGGGGCTGGGACCGGCGCTGGTTTCCATTTTTTGGCCTCGCTTAGCCGGCATTTTCTAGCCAATGGATAACAACCGTCGCCTCCTGCCCTCAGCCGCCTGACTCAACGACCTGGTCATGTTCCTGTCCCGCCTCGCAGTGAAAATACCTGCTTTAGGAAGAAGCATTGGCCGAGAAGCAGAACTCAGGGCTCACCGATAGTCAGACTTAGCGATCTGGGGCAGTGCCGATCAGTTGCACGAGGATGGCCAACCCCAGGGGAAAGGATATCAATTTACTTGCATGTGCCAGGGGCAAGCACATTGACAATCGTCATTACAGTACACACGGTGAGAGGGTCTCGCTGTCAAAAATATCGATGTGAGGGATTAAATATGACCGCAGACGTCCATCTCGGCGTGTTACCCTGGATCATAGTCACGTCGGCCATCTTTCGAACTCTTAGCCATCAGCAACGGATGCAGCTTCGTCAAGCGTGTGCACAGTAGCTTGAATCATATGGATTCAGTCTATTTCTATCTGCTTTGCACATTTTACAGCTCGGCCGCGTTTTTCTTTCAGAACTTTAATATCTTTGACACATGAGCTATAGGATTTTAACTTTCGTACCAGTGCTTGTGCTACTTCACATGTTAAAAATGATTTTAAGGTAAGCTTCAAAGTCCGTCCTTGCCTGGCGCGTATTAGTCGCTGCTGGAGTCACATCTCCAAGGCAATATGACGTAATCATGCGTCGGCTCAGAGAAAGATTCTGCGAAAGTGTCCGTTCAAGCGAATGGAATCCAACCCGATTTCATGACTCAGGAATCCTCAGGTATCTCCAACAGTGGAAGAGTGGGACACTATCCGACTTCATCCGACTTCCGAAAAGTTTTCAAAATCACAAATCGATGATCTTGTTGGCCACCACTGTCCCAAATTTCCGGTCTTGAATCCGCTTTACACTTACTTCATTGGCTGGGAAATCGGAATGTACTAAAAGTTGGGCGAGATTCTACTGCCGACATTTGAATGTACCGGAGCACCTGAGATATTCCTGCGCTCAACTTGAAAGCAGTTCAATTTCTTTTCAATTGCTTTGAGGTTAAAGATAGGAAACTATCCATAATAAGACACACCCGCCAAGGATTGAGATACCTCTTCATCCATCGTCCGTCATTCATCTATCTGAAGCCTTCCAACCTCTCCCAAAACTCCTTCACTTAAGAACTTAGATGTTTCTCCGTCCACCTACTTAGTATCGACTTTATTGGCCCCTCCTCCTCCAATGTGCCCCCTGATAGTCGGAGTTGGGTTGAACTTCCCATTTTTCAGATTCTTCGCTTCGGGTTCTCCGTCATACACTACGAAATACTGATCCGTTTGGTTGGGCATCACCATAACCCTCGCGGTGACCCATTCTAACGCCGTTTTGTAATAACCGTTTGCAGCAAGTACTCCAACATCACTGGCTTGCCACATTCTGCCCATCGCATGGATGTCCTGCGTCCAAAAGTTCGAATTCCGACTCCCCTGTCGGAGGGTGTATCCAATTATAAGAGTCTTGGCGCCTATCTTCTTCCGTATATATTGCCTAAACCATTCGGGCTTTTTCAAGGGGTCAGCGATTGCTCGATGGAGACTGTTCTGGGAGAGCGGGACACATTGTCCCCAGGGGCAAGCATGAGACAGTCAAAAATATAGAAATGAAGTTTCGCCTCAAAAACATCCAGATGTAAGCCATGCACAATAAGTTCGTCCAAAAGCACGCATGCCTTGTGTGGCCGCCACTCCGTGTTCTTTGCCCTTCCCACCATGGTTATCAGAGCTCGTTGTCGGGCAGCTATTGGTCCTCCAAGAAATGCGTAATCTAAACGATTATCAGCACGAAGCTATCAAATCCCATGAAGGCCCCCTTTATCTGTTGCAAATTCATATTGGCTTGTTATGCCCAGATGTCTTGGCACTTCCACAGATGGGAACGACATTTTTCACAGATGGCTCAGACCCAGAACCTTGCATCACAGCCCAATAATAAGCCTATCAAAAACACCAAAACCACCCATACTATATCCAATAACAGCATCCAAACTTTTGATACCCCAACTGCTCCGTGATCAACTGATACTGAGAATTTAGACAGTCTGATCATCAAGGAGTAATCTGACGGGAAATCGGGATCAATGGAAGGTGCTGAAGCCTCCCCATTCCCGTGCATGGCTACAGCAATTACACGGTAGTCTTTCAGAGCCCCAGAAGCAAAGCTTAGAGTCTCGTTAATGTGTCCAGCGTAGCATGTTAGAATCAAAGCTGCCTTTTTTTGCTGGAAGGGTTAGATGAACAGTAAACGACTTTGATCGGCTTCTTAACCCCACTTATGAACGTGAAGGGGGAATGTTGTAATATTCGATGCCCGTTGAGTCATAAGGATCTGGTATTTTGACGGATTCTGGATGTAATTGAGATTAATGAATGAAATGAAGAGAGAAATCCGAGTTCCTGAAGAGACATATTTTGTGACGTCTCGAGGAGGTGAATGTCTCGAGTCCCAATGCGGAAGGTGGGGTTGATTGGAGTTTCAGGATAGAAGTCGGCGAAGACTTTCCCCGGACCTTTGCGATCTTCACACCATCCATCAACAACCTTCATCCTCGAGACTTTCACTGTCAAGTAATATACATATGAGAGTATAAGGCCAAAGGAGCACCGAACTTCATCACTCAGCAGCATGGCAGAAGAATCAGCAGACTACCCCATCATCGACTCCCACATCCATCTCTACCCCGCATCGGAAATCGAAACCCTCGCGTGGTGCAAACCCTCCAATCCTTTGCACAGCCAACACTCACTCGAAGAATATGCCGCAGCCACTGGCTCTCCTCCCTCCCTCGAAGGCTTTATATTCCTCGAGACAGACCGCAAGCATGATCTCGTTACAGGGCTCGAGGATGGGTCCGGCTGGGAATTTCCCTTGATGGAAGTTGACTGGCTGAAGAGAATTGCCCTTGGTACGCCGAAAGACGGGGAAGGACATACCTCAGAACAGAAGAAACAGTGCTTGGCGATTGTTCCTTGGGCTCCTGTGCCAAGCGGTGCGGAGGTATTGGAGCGCTATGTTAAGGGGGTGGAGAAGCATGCTAAGGATAGCTTTGGGAAGATTAGGGGATTTAGGTACCTGGTGCAAGATAAACCGAAGGGGGCGATGCTGCAGGATGGGTTTATTGAGGGATTGAAGTGGTTAGGAAAGAAGGGGTTCGTATTTGATCTTGGGGTGGATCAGCATAGAGGTGGGAAGTGGCAGTTGGAGGAAGCGGTGGAGATGATTGAGAAGGCTCATGAGGGTGTGGATGAGGAGGACAAGGTGACATTCATAATCAGTGAGTATTCGTTCTGCCTTGAATCTCATTTCCGACTACTGATATTCCTGCAGACCATCTTTGCAAGCCGGACCTTTCGGTATACAATCAGACAGATCCAAAATTTGTTGCGTGGAGAACAGCAATGTTCAGACTCAGCAAATGCAGCAAGACCTATATGAAACTGAGTGGATGTTTCTCTGAGATGCCAGATAAACTCAAAGCTTCATCAGCAGACGATATATTCCTGGCTCTTCAGCCATATCTTGTGGTCATTCTGGCTACATTTGGGCCCTTCAGAATCATGTTCGGCTCGGACTGGCCAGTGTGTACTATCGGAGTTGACGATGCCTGGAAGAAATGGAGGCAAGTAGTGGCTAGGTTCTGTGATTTGGCTAGCTTGAGTCAGGCGGAGCAGATTATGATTTGGAGCGGAACTGCTATCAAGGCGTACGGAATTAAGGAGTTGATGTGAGAGTTCAGCGAGATACCAAAAAGTCATTGTAGTCTGTTGCTTCCAGATGTATCCATCGAAAATACCCCTCTTGCAGTCTCAACACTTCCATCTGCAACCTGACCCGTGAGATGAGGATGATTGGCTCCCATATGCAGAAAGGGTCTCCAACCAATCAACCACCCATAACCCGTCACCTTGCTCCAATCGGTGCATTTGAAAACCATGCACCTGACTAGTATCATCAAGGATTTTAAACACCTCCAAAGAACTCGTACGCCATCCATCACCTAATCTTTCTCAGCCAACGCGATACACAATATCGCCGCCAATAATCAAGTCCTTCCTTATCCCACGGTCCACTTACTTCATTTCGTGCTTACCCCTCACCCCTCGGGCCCGTTACTAATCCACACGTTGGGGCCTCGCTCAGTTCGCTGGACATTGCCCCGAAAAAAAATGGCTACTGTGTACCACCACGATTGCACCTTCCGTTGGCTGGGCCTCGAGAAACTAAAATGTTGGAACTTTATATACCGCCCAGTGGCACCTTGTGCTCTCTTGTCATTCCCAAACCCCCATCTTCCGGGTAACACAAGTCCAACTCAAGCGTAACGGCGAGCACGAGAACGAAACGATGATTGCCAGTCCTCCTCCCGCAGGCGTCTACGTGCCTGTCCCGACCTTCTTCGTCTCACGTACAGCTCAGAATTATAATGCCGTTGCCGCACCACTGGATCTGGAGACACAAGCCAGACACTCACTCCACCTCGCCAAATCGGGGATTACAGGCTTGGTCCTACTTGGCAGCACGGGAGAAGCGGTCCATTTGAGTGATAAAGAAAGATTCGAAGTTCTCAGTGCCGTAAGAAAGGCGTTCGATGGGGGAGGCTTCAAGGAGTATCCCCTCATTGCCGGGACAGCGGCCCAGAATATCGAGGTGGTGGTGGAGCAGCTGAAAAGTGCGAAGGAAGCGGGGTGTCAGTGGGGCCTTTGTCTTGTCCCGGGATACTTTGCGGGTGCGAGCACCCAGCAAGGAATCATTCAATGGTTTACTGCTGTTGCGGACCAGAGTCCGATTCCTGTCATGATGCGAGTTCTCCCCCCTTTTCAATTTAATCTGGTGGTTCGCTTACAATGTTTTAGTTACCATTACCCTGGAGTTTCGAACAACGTCAAAGTTGTTCCGTCTACCTACGCCATACTCTCAAAACACCCGAATATCGTTGGCTGCAAGCTGTCCCATGGAGATGTCTCGTATCATGCTCAGATTGGAGCGAATCCCAATATTGATAATACGAAATTCCATACCTTTACAGGATTGGGACAGCAACTTTTGCCAGTTCTTGCTTTGGGATGTGCCGGAGCTATTGATGGAACTGCGGGCTTCTTCCCAAAATCTGTAGTGCATTTGTATAATCTTTCTGTTAAGAATGCACCCACCGAGGAGGAGGTTAAGGAGAGGAGACTGTTACAATATAAACTTAGCGTGGTTGAGGAACTTGTGGTCAAGTTTGGCACAGTGGGAATCAAGGAGGCAGTAAGTCGAGTATTGGGAATGGGAGATAGAGAAGGGACGAGGTTGCCGCTCACTGGAGGGATTCCGGGCGGGGACAAGGAATGGGATAATTGGAAAGAAGCTATGGATGACTTAGAAGCTGTGGAAAAGAGTGTTTAGATTACTGAGAGGCTTCAAAGCCACGGATCAGGGAGTTTGGATTAATACCATTGGTAACCGTAAGCAGACAGTCTAGAGTGGTATATTTATGCGGCAATAGGAGACCACCCCGAACTACTTCTTCGGACTCCACGCAACAATCCCTTTTTGAAAATGTGATGTCGTCTGAATCAGGGGTGGAATGCGGCGATAAATATCCGTGAATGAGGAAGAAAGTCATGAATTCATGAAACTACAAGAAGGGGTATGAACACAGTGCTCCGCCAGAGGAAATCAGTCTAACTTCTATAGCCAAGCTCTCCTGCGCATGCTATCATTTTGTCCTTTCCACCTCGAAGATCAATCGCCGGGTATCTTCGTCGTCCCATGGACGCTTTTTCGACCCAGCACCTAGCCCTCCATCCATCCATGCTTTAACCTTCCACGCACTCCCTGTCTTCTCCCCAACCTCCTTCCACAACTTCTCAAAGGTCGTCTCGTCGTGCCTAAATACGTTCTTGGCCGCGCCAAACGGTACATCCTTGGGTTTAGTGCTCCCGACTTGTGTCCCAAGCACTAGTACTCCTTTCTCATTCTTAAGCAATCTCACAATCCGTTCACATATCTCTCGCTGCCCGTCCAAGTCAAATAAATGAAGGAATAGCCCAATGTGGACAATATCCATCTTTCCGTCTATTTCTTGAAGTGGTCCTTGTTCATCGAAGATATCTGCCACGATGAGCTTTGCCCGAAAGGTATCTCTGTCCAAGAATAACTCGTAACCAAGCTCAAGGTATTGGCTTTCCAACTCGGCGCCATAAAGTGAAGAATCGGGAGCTCCATCATAGGCAAGCTTTCGTAAGTCTTGAGCGAAGCAGCACCCTAGGTCTAACAAATTCGCCCCCGATTTGATACGTGATAAGATTTCTGGGTACAGAGGAGACTGCGAAAGAGCAAAGTCGATAAATCGTAGTTGCCCAATGCAAGGTAAGGGATGAAATTCCCAGGCTTTCTCTCGCTATCAATTTGGGGTTAAAATAGGTTATAGCAACGGAAAAGGATGCTCTTACAACTTCAAGGATGTGTGGGATGACGCGATCTGGATGGATGCGGCTGTAATTCTCGAAGAGGCCTCGCTGGGCAGGAGTGAGGGTCTCGAGATCTGAAGTGAACCATCCAACGTTTTTATCACGGCTTCCAATCCGAAGCCTTGAATTCTCCTGCTCGTTCGGCTCATATTTTGTGGAAGTAGACATGACGAAAATGCGAATAGGTAGTACAGAAAAAGGGAGAGAGGAGGAGAGAAGAGGAGAGGAGAAGGCCAGTTGTGCCCTTACTGCTATATGCACCCTTTTTCACCAAGAGGATACAAGTACTCTATTTCGCCGGCGGCGCGAGTCCGCCGAGGTGGTAACCAAGTGCTTCTAGGAAGCACTCTTCCTTCTCGCACGACCTATCAAAGCGCCAAAGCGACTTACCGCCTGTAAGTCATCCCCGGGAAATGCCAAGACATAACCGACCGTTTGGGGTGGAAGAATAATTTTGCCAGGAACCAGTCTTCCGGCTGGTGGTCGGAGATGGTGAGCGAGGGTCTGCGAGTCTGCGAGAACAGCGCAGCTGAGGGTTTCACTTTGAGTTTGAGACCCCTAGAACCCCGCCCTGAGCAACACGTGCGATGAGGGGTAATGGAGAAACCAACGGCTTTTGGCTTGTGCCTGGATGATGACCTGACCTGCTTTTGCTGTGCCGAAGCCAGCAACGGTCGAACTGGTAGGAAATAGCCAATGGGGGCCAGCAGAGTACCAACAATCGGGCGGGAGGAAGCCTGGGTGAGGAAGATCTTCACTGGGTGTGGAAAGGTGACAGAGCTATCAGCCCACCGCGTGTAAACGCTGGTGATGTATCTGATGTCGACAGAGAAAAGCTGTGGAGTTGATTCTTTAGATTCTTTAGAGGAGAATGAAGCGAGGAATCCCGCGAGCATTGCCGTCCCTCGCCTTCCCCTTCCCCAACCCTTCCCCTACCCCTGGCCCGTGAATCTCGCCAAAGCCAAAATCGACATGACATCAGAGCCCAGCCCGCTGGCAAATGCGCAACATCAAGCTCTCGAGCCGCATCAGAGCAGCAAGGTTACGTCCCGCAAGGCCAGATATCAAGAATTGCTGCGGTTCGTCCAAGGTTCGCCGTCCTTCCGGTCCCACTCACGCAAAGCATCGAGATTCGGGAACAACTTAAGGTAGCTATCGCCGATGCTCCAGCGCCATCGGCTTCTGAACATTTTCTGTCCCTGCCCTAGTTCACCGACCATCACCAGAGCTCCCACCGTTGACTCGTTCTCCAAACGCGGTGTCTCAATAACCGGTTAAAAATTTTCTTACTGCGAGCTTCTCGAGTTGATTGAAGCTCAGCCCAACACAAAGCGGTCTCTGGGACCCTCTGCTGCTGGCTGTCGTTGATTCTCCAGCTTCAACGAGGACGTTCCCAACGAAAAACTCTGCATCAATTGACAGAGACAAGTCGCCATCATGGTCAAAATAGATCACCATGAGTATCTCACCGAGGAAGAGAAGCGCTTGAAGGAGGATAGAGAACGGGAGGCATACTGGAAGAAATGGGGTCCCTACGTTGCTGAGAGACAATGGGCCACTGGTAATTTCCCTTGATCCTTTCCAAAGGATTGAATTACTGACTGAAACCTCAAGTGCGTGAGGACTACAGTCCTGATGGTGATGCATGGAGTCGTAAGTTGTCTAAAATGCGTTAACATCCATTATAATGGCCACTAACGATCCTCCAGATTTCCCCCACGAACATGCGCGATCCCGAGCTTTTAGGTGGGGAGAAGATGGCATTGCAGGAGTTTCGGATACACACGGTTTTCAGAATATCGCATTTGCTTTCTGGAACGAAGAAGAGTCAGTGATTTGAAGCTTTTAATCCCATGATAGCTTGCTAAACATTGGGCAGCAACTTCCTCAAAGAACGGCTTTTCGGTTTATCGAACCCACAAGGCAATCACGGCGAGAGTATTAAGGAGGCGCATTTTCATCTAGATAATACCCCAACAGTTCGTTGATGATCACCCGCACGTACCGAACTTCAGCTACTCACTGAACTAGCATTCCTATATGAAACTTTTGTATAAATATCCCCAACGAAAATTCCCATACGAGGATCTCATCAAGGAGAACGCGAGACGCGGAAAACAGGATCGAGAATACCAAATTGTTGACACTGGCATATTTGACGACGATAGGTACTGGGACATAAACATTGAGGTAGCCAAGGAAACCGATGAAGAGTTGCTCTTCCGAGTAACTGCATGGAACAGAGGACCGGAACCTGCCCCATTACACATTATACCGCATGTGTGGTTTAGGAATACGTGGGCTTGGGGACATGAGACTCCGGACAAGAAGCCCGGCATCCACCAAGTGAGTGAGACAGTTGCGGCAAGCAAGCATCACAAGTTGGGAGAACGCTATTTCCAACTCTCCCCCTCACCCGGAGTTGGACCAAGTGGGCAAGATGTGCTACCAGAGCTTATCTTCACGGAAAATGATACGAATTACGAAAAGCTGTACAAGGGAAAGAATGAACAGCCATACGTCAAGGATGCATTTCACCGGTACATTGTAGACAAGGAGAAGAACGCCATCAACCCGAAACGAGCCGGCACTAAATCTGCTGCTTGGTTTGCCTTCAATGAAGGCGGTGGAGTAGCTCCAGGCGAATGTGCTGTAGTAAGATTCCGATTGTCCAAAAAATACGAAGACTATATGGATGAAGAGCTTTTCGACGACATAATCGACAAGAGGAGAGAGGAAGCCGACGACTTCTACTATCGCATCAGCCCTCTTCCAATGTCTGAGGATCTTCGCAATATTCAGCGTCAAGCCTTCGCAGGAATGATGTGGACAAAACAGTACTATCATTTCATATGGGACCAGTGGGCAAATGGAGATCCAAGTCAACCTCCGCCTCCACCAGAGCGCAAAGCCATCAGAAACACGAATTGGAAGCATATGCATCTTGATGATATTCTTTCTATGCCTGATTCGTGGGAGTATCCTTTCTTCGCAGCGTGGGACTCGGCGTTTCATTGCATACCCTTGGCCATGATTGATCCGGACTTCGCCAAGAAACAACTTGATCTCTTCACTAGGGAATGGTACATGCATCCGAATGGGCAACTACCTGCTTACGAGTGGAATTTTGGAGATGTCAACCCTCCTGTTCATGCATGGGCCACATTCCGGACCTTCAAGATCGAGAGAAAGCTTTACGGACGCCAAGATCTCGACTTCCTCGAGCGGGTCTTCCAAAAGCTGTTGCTCAACTTTACTTGGTGGGTCAATCGTAAAGACTTCGATGGAAAGAATGTGTTCGAGGGAGGGTTCCTGGGCCTTGACAACATTGGTCTATTCAATCGGTCTGAGCCTTTACCAACAGGAGGTGTCCTGGAGCAAGCTGACAGTACCGGATGGATGGCTTTCTACTGCCTCTGCATGCTGAATATAGCTTTGGAGTTGGCAAAACACCGTCGAATTTACGAAGATATCGCCTCGAAGTTCTTTGAGCACTTCATCCTTATCAGTGACGCCATGACCTACAAATCTGGTTCCAAAGAAGAGAAGTCCCTGTGGAACGAGGAAGATGGCTTCTACTATGATGCAATCTCTTGGGGTGGACCATGGACGCAGCAACTGCCGATCAGGTCGCTTGTTGGCCTCATCCCATTATATGCAACTCTCACCTTGGAACCCGAACTCATCAACAAGCTGCCATCTTTCAAGAAGCGCGTTGACTGGTTTATTGCAAATAGGCACGATGTGGCTGAACGCAACATGGCTAGCATCAGAAAGAGGGGCAAGGACAATAGAATTTTGTTGTCCTTGGTGAGCAAGGATCGCCTCGAGAAGATCCTGAAACGGATGTTGGACGAAGATGAATTCTTCAGCGACCATGGCATCCGATCACTGTCAAAATTCCACGAGAAACACCCTTATTCGATGGATGTGAATGGGCAGGAGTTCAAGGTTAGCTACGTTCCCGGAGATTCTGACAGTGGTCTGTTTGGAGGCAACAGTAACTGGAGAGGTCCGATCTGGATCTGCGTCAATTTTCTGCTTGTCGAATCTTTGCAGCGATTCTATATGTTTTATGGTCCTACTTTCGAAGTTGAGTGTCCCACTGGCTCAGGAGAGATGATGCATCTCGGCCGTGTCTCCGAGGAAATCCAGCATCGCTTGCAACATCTCATGGCACGCGGAGATGATGGACGAAGAGCAATCAATGATGGAAATGAGTTATTGGATTTCGACCCTTATTGGAAGGATAATTTATGGTTCTATGAATTCTTTGATGGTGATAGTGGTCGAGGACTTGGTGCTACGCATCAGTGTGGATGGACAGGATTGATCGCAAGAATGATCCATGACACTGGGTAAGCCAGCCCTTTTCCTTTATTTGATATGTTAGAAGCTAATATGGGTGAAGATTGAGCTGCCGTCTACCCCAGACGCCGAAGACACCATCCACAGGAATGGCACACTACTTCGATGATACTTTCACCCGTCATGTTGCCCAAGGGAGGGCCGACAAGTCTCCACATCAGACTATGCGTCGCTCTTCAACAGCCCGCTCCATCGGTGCGCGAAGTGACTTTGATGCCTCTGTGAATGGGGATGCTCCAATATCAGTCGGACCTTCGGTTGGGACCGAAAACGCGGAGAGGGAGCGAGAGCGCCAAGAAGCGGATCTTCATACAGCGAACTATGTCTCGGAGCAGCTCGAAAGAGTTCGCAGTAACTCGTCTGCCGACTTTGAGACAGGTGACGAGTTTGAGGCTCAGCTTGATGGTCAGTGAATGATAAAGTATAATAGTAAATGACTTCTAAGCATTCGTTGTTCCGGCTGTGCTCTGTTCAACTTCCGGCGTTGAATTGCAGGAGGAAAGAAAGGGCTGAAGAGAGCACGCAACACTATATAGAGCTAGAACAGTAGATCCGTCGTCAATCAGTGAACCATGTTTAGCGTCTCAAGCATTCCCCTGGGGCATTACCATTTACTCCTGCATATCAATTCAAATTTCTTGGTTGGAAAGCTCTAACTTGATCATGTACAAATATGCTGTGGCTTCCGTCTCAACAACCACCAGCCTTCACCTCCCCCCCCGACCAAACAAAGGAATTTCCCGATGTGGGATTTTTTACAAGGTATCAGTGAGGAGTTTGTTCATCTTGGCAATTCGTGATGAAACACTGAGATCAATTGTCCGGTCACCGATCTCAACAATCAGTCCACCGAGGATATCGGAGTTGACCTGAAATTCGGTGAGTCGATTGGACCATTGAATGCCCTTTTGGGGGAAAAACATACCTTATTCGTGACCTTGAGTTTCTTTCCTTGTCCAACATATTGAGACTTTGAGACGGCAGTCTCGAGTCGGGACAATGTCTTGCTATCCAATTGCTGTACCGAAAGTCAGCAAATACCGCAACAAAGGCCTTGGCTCTCGTCTGTCAACCCACCGAAGCACTCGTCACAGTCAACTCAACCTCCCCCTTCGCCGCGCTCATCAGCTCGCCAAACTTCTCACAGACTCCTTTCAACAGACCCAACCGGTTGTAGAAAGCCAATGTTTCGAGGAAGTTCTTCACGGTATCGCCTTTATCCGCACCTCCGGTGTGCTTATGGAGCTCGGAAACGATCGCGGCCTTGTCTGCTGCAGACAAGGTTGGGGCCTCCATAATCTTTGCAAGTTTGGCATCTTTGTGGTATACTTGGTTTAATGCTTCAATGGCTCTGGCGGTGTTGTCGAGGGTAGAGGACTTCACTGCTGCTGTGTACTGTTGCGGGTTTTGTTAGCCTTTTGCCTGATTCATCCTCACCCCCCACCGACACAGAATCGACATCATTCATCGCAATTGACAACATTTAATGCGCAAATAACGTACCAGAGCAGTAGCATAAGTGCCATCAAGGCCGTAGAGAGCCTTAGGCGGTTTCGAATCGGCAGCCGCAGGCGTTGCGTAGGATCGGGTTTGCGTTCTTGCGATTGCTCTTGGGACGGCAATCCGTTGAGGAGCTGCCGCTCGGGTAGCGCGGAGGACTGCTCGACTCGAAAGCATGATGAGATGATCAATTGGGGTTGCGGAGGGGAGATGAGAGCTTCGTGGACGTCCGAAGTTGAGGTTGCTCGGCAATGGAGGAAAATCAAGCTGTGTCATGATCACGTGATTTTGCATCCTTGCAAGACGGATGCAAAGTAGACTTAAACACCAATGTACCGATTGAGATTTAAACGCAAGCCTTTTTTTATTCCCCTCGCCCTCCTTCATTGGCCCATGTAGTCATGTTTTCGCAAAGTATTATGGCTTCCAATCTGAGAAATCACCATGACCTGTCCACACTTCGCCTTGCAGATGTTACTGTAATGCTTCACTAGGAAACGCTGGGACAGAAAGGAATTTCTTAAAGAATTCATGTTCAGCTGCTGAAGCTTGGCTTCAATATAGGTGCACTTTAACGTCATAACCATTCTCCGGCCGCCTTGTAGCAGCACATCCCGTGAAAGACCCATTCCCAAAAGCATCCGATTGTGACGCCAACGCTGTGATCATGCTCATATCTGCCTCGTCCCTTCATCAATTCAATAATCAGTCACTTCTGAGCATACTGTCGACAAGGTCTCCCAATGGTCCCCAGAAGTCCTTTCCACTAGCAAGGTTGTGCTCATCGATGAACAGAACGTAGTGCTTAAAGCTGGTATTAAGGTGAGCCTCGAGGCCAAGTTCTCGAATGACCGGGTAGTGATGGCAATAAATATGGGCGTATACACGATACATGCGCTTGAACACTTGTCGAATCATGCTGGGAAACGACTTGGGGAAGGGAACACCTGAGAATGTTAGAAGAAATTCTTAGTTCGAGCCTCCTTTCCACGCACCAATTCTGCTGGGGAACACAGCCTCATTGTCAATATTGTTTTGGACCCATCCCATCAAATGTTCGATGTATGTCGGTGCGGGCATTTTGGTAGGTCTTTTGTAGTTTTCTGAATCCTGCCAAAGGTACTCGAATCTGTGGGGAAAATTAGATCAAGTTTGCGTGCACAAAGAGAGTTTTGCATACTCGTCTGTGGCCTTCATCTCGGGACATGATTGTGGGGAGCAGAATTCGGTGATCGATCCGTAAAGAAGGTTGATATGATTGTAGAAGTCCACCACTGAATCGAGGTAAGCTTGTGCATTCCCCACGACAATCAAACTTCTTACTATTGACCGCCAGCCATTCATTCTCGTCTTCGCCCTCTGGAAGCTTTACAATCTTTCGCAGACTACCCCCGCCCAGTGTAGCCTCGGCATATTGTCGCAGTTGGTAGCTCGTGGTGCCCTTCGTGGCGTTTCGCGGTCTGAACTGATTCTTCGTCCGCTGGTTACTATCCATAGACTTCTGTGAGTAAGGTGATACATATGTTGCTTCAGGGACCTGAATAAAAGGACCCTTTTCGGCCCTCACCGAAACCGTCACGGACGAAACGGATTGAGCGAGGGTGCAAACGGGAGGCAGGGCTTTGGGAGCACGAGGACTCAAGAAGTGCAGAATAGTAAAAGCCATTGGGGAAAAATTTAAAGACTAACACAGTTGTGATGAAGGAAGTCATCGTGGCTTTGGAAATAGAAAACAAGCAATTTGTTTAGGCTTTTCTACATTCCACGCGTTAGCAGGGCAATAATAATCCTCAGGGGGATTCGCGTACGACTAGGACCCCAATTGGGCTTGCAAGACTTCGATTGCCTTCAACACAGGGAAAGAGTTGGCTTCGTTCAGAGTTTGGGTGTGGACGGGTCGAAGATCAAGCAAGAGTTGAAGTCGTGGCGATGCTTGAAGGCGAGCGCTTGTTTACTTTCGCACCTGCCGTTGGCTAGCGAACTTTAACCTTGACGAGTAAATCCAGGAGCCTAAGGCCCCACCCGACTGGATCTCACTTGGGCCAGGAGTTTTGAAAGTACAGGAACCGAATAACGCACCTGGAGCTCACGACGACAGAGTTCATTATGCCGGCAGACAGACGCTATCTGGCTTTATTGATGCTGCATCCATGACCAGCAGCACATCTCTCCTTCGAGCAGAAGGAGCTTCAGTCGCCATATCACCGACATGTCGACACCATTGACCAATATAAGAGTCTTCGTGCAATGGACAGAGCAGACGGTCTTTGCCGGCGAGGAAGTCGAGTGCCAGATCACGTTTAAGAATGTTGCCACTGTTCCTGCACCATCGAAGGCATCGCTACATCCATCAGCAGCCAATGGGTTCGCATCGGGGGGGGAAAGGCAGAGGAAGGCCCCAACTGCACAAATCAAGATGAACTCTACCCTGAGTCCTCGACCTTCCCCGCCGAATAGGGGCCATCGAACAGCCCTTTCGTTATCTGCGCCAGTGGGCACTGCGCCAGTGCAGTCTGCGCCGGGATCTTGGAACGGAGAGCCCCCGAAAGCGTCCAAAGATGGTGGCACGCATAAACGATCCGTATCCATTATATCTATCGGAGCCAGTGAAGGAGGGTTCGACGATCAGAAGAGCCATGGAAGCTTGCCAGAGAGACCCCGTCGACTATCTAGGGGACACGGCCGTTCTGCAAGTCTGCAGATAGTTCCTCGAAGATATGGCGTCAATGGAGGACCTACGTCTGGTAGATGAGACCCTACTTTGGTGGCAGAGCTGCTGCTAATAGACTTTTGCAGCGCCGATAAATCAGCGATCTACTACTCAGCCTTCGCCGTTGGTTTCCTCGTTCTCTCCTCAAGATGCTGATTCAACTGCACCAGAGCAGCACCCGAGGCGTAAAGCCGGGACCGCCGCGTCGACCCCAGATATCTCAGGAGGCCCTTTCACGAGACGGAAAGGATCAACATCAGCCCTTCCACAGCACTTCAAATTCCCAGCGGTTTCTCCTCCTGCAGATGCAAGACCTGTGGATCAATTCAATGGTGCAGGAGGATCGCACAATGTCGAAGATAACGTTCGGTTACTTTCACCACGGTCGAAGGAACCAATTCCTGCCATAACGGAACACCCTTCTGCTCCCGCGGCAAGAGTACTTTCACCGTCCAGTGTAGTAGGAACACCTAGAAGCAGTGGAGAGTTTTACTCACTTAGCAACAACTCCACGGAGACCCTAGCCTCGGAGTATTTACCCCAGGCATCTGGTCGAATGCCTTCATATGCGGGCCACTCGAGACGAGGTTCGAATTTTGCTCCAATGAATCACCGACAACCGGAGACCTTGATGATGGGATACGCACAAATACATGGATCTTTCACTCTAGATGGCTCGTTAATCAGCCAAGCACCATTCGAGGAGGTGAAGCGGAAGGGTGCTGTTGGAGGCCAAGGTGGTGGAGTGATCGGAGTGGAAACGAGTAAACGAGATAGTGGACTCCTGCGGGGTTTTGGATGGGGGAATCTTGGAGACTCCCTTGGTGGTTTCCTCGGCGGCGGCGAGCTCAGCAGCATAAAAGAGATGCGAGGAATTGCTGGCTCGAGGTCGATCCCGCTTCTGTCAACCCCGCAATCCATCTTGTTTGTCGATCTTCGGCTTGCTCCCGGGGAAAGCAGGATCTACAGATACTCCTTCAAGTTGCCGCGGGGTTTGCCTCCAACTCATCGTGGCAAGGCCATCAAAATCTCATACAAGTTAGTGATTGGGACACAGAGACCGGGAGGTGCTAAAGAGCAGCAAGTGAAGTCGGTGGAAGTACCCTTCCGAGTTTTAGGGAGCGTCAACACTCATGGTGAGCTTCTTGGACATGATCTGATGGCTCCGTACGTCATCCTTCGCGATCAGGCTCGTGTGAAAGCCGTGGAAAGCATCGAGAATCTGGGAGCATCTAAAGAGCTGGAGGTTAAGACTACTCCTAAGTCAAATGAATCGACATTGGAGGACTTTCTGTCATACGTTGATGAATTACTTACAAAACCACGACAAAATTCTAGTCTGGGGTTACTTTCTCCCACGGATGCCCCGAGGTCACTTCGGCGGCATTCATCGATCGAAGAGCCCGTAACAGCAAAAGAAGCCATCGATATGGCAATTCTGAGGAGCAACGTCACAACAGAAGCTCAGCAAAGCGCAAATAGATTTGAAATCGCTCGCAGTGGGAAGAGAGTAGCTGTGGTCATGCTTGCCAGACCAGCGTATAGGCTGGGCGAGACCGTCACTGCAGCCATCGACTTCACAGACGCTGAAATTCCCTGCTATGCAATACACGCAGCCCTTGAAACATCGGAGAAGGTGGACCACACAATTGCGCTGCGATCTGAGGCCAGCATTCTTCGGGTCACGCGTAAGGTCCATGTCTCCCTTTCAGAATCAACTCTTTTCGCAAGACGAGTTGTTTTCTCCCCCACGATACCAGTCTCAGCCACTCCGGAGTTTATAACAAGCGGCGTCAGTCTAGATTGGCGCGTGCGGATAGAATTTGTTACTCCACGTCTGCTTGGAGAAAGTGAGTCAGCCTTAGGGTATGCAGACCTTTTAGAAGAAGTCTCAAGGGACGATCGAGGTGTGGTTCTCGCATCAGCAGAAGCCCTGGACTGCGAAAGTTTCGAGGTATCTGTCCCTCTCAGGGTCTATGGTGCTCTAGGAGGGAATTCCGATCGAGGCGAAGGGGCTTCGCAAGGCCTTGTTGTATAGATAGATCTCGTGGTAGGCATCTTGGCGCTGGTGATATATAGAAGTCAGACATAAAATCTAAGTGCATTCATTTCTATGACCGGACCGCAACCCGTGATTCTTTCTTCTTGAGTAGGCAGGCAGGGCCAAGTTGGCTCAGCTCCAGCCGGATTGGATGTTAACACGCAATGTCCCAAAAGTTTTAGGTACATCGATGGCCTTCTAGTTGAGCTGTGAAATGAATCTATTTATCGATTGTTGCACATCGACTCAATGTTTGAAGTCTTTTTGGGCCATTCAGATTGTCCTTGGCTTCGAGTGTGAATACTCTGCCTCTACTTTTGTCTCAAGTCGTCTTTCGTCCGAGATCTTGAGGAAAAGTCAATATCAACTTATGTTCGACATTGAGTGAATAATTTTCCTCGCCTTTTGCCAATGCCACAGACACTGATATTGATGCAGTGGAGAAACTCGTCGCCAGGGTAAAATCGATCTTTTCGAAAGCGACGCGGGTTTCGGGTGCTGCATCGGGCCGAGGGAGACGAATAATCCTTCGGCGCCAAGCCGGTATTCAGGGGATTGAAATAAGTCAGAATATCATCTGATTATTGTTGTGCGGTTGCGTATGCACAGGTGAGGCTTTACATTATTGCAAAGAAAGACTGATTTTCATATGGTTGGAGATGAGATCTCAATTCTAAGACGAAAATTAGTCAAGTCAGAGAGTCTAGCGATTCGGGATGCCAGACGTGTTCGTGGCGCTGCACAGTGGGTACGAGTCTCTATTTGAAAGACCGGGGGCGATGGTTCATTCCCGAGGCGCCCGGGAGCTCTTCTGAGCGGTAGGTGATAAGATTCATTGTTTCGTGCCTTTCAATTGGGACAAAATACTTCAGGGGTACGGTGCCAAGTCGGCTCGGTCGCTTCACTAGCGAGCCCCTGAATCCACCCGCCAAGTTCCCTTCATTTGAGACGATTGCTACCTTACTGCAAGGCCAAACCTCGCCAACAATAGCATCACCTTCCACCCCACGTAGTAACTCGGCCACAACTTTTATTTAGTGATCTACAGACGACAGTGGACAGGTTATATACTTGAAGGATTTCGCTGATTACCTTCATGCGGACCTTTTGCTTGCAAGAAACAGCCAGCGAATCGGGCATATTAACGCCATCGGCAAGCCTTGCAAATTCACCAACCAAAATATTGAAGCAAGTTTAGTCTCAGATGAGACAGTCGAGATTGCTGTCGGCCGACTGATACACTCCGTATAGGTTCATCTAATCTCCTGTCAATTTATTTTTTGGGACTCCTTGTGCCGCATTTCCTTCCATTTAGTCTTCAGTGCATGACTTCGGATGGGAAATTTCACTTACGGGATCATGGCTCTGCTACCATCTATAGAGTATCGTCCATGGCCCCGTGTCACTTACGGTCCCTGATTACCCCAGATTACCAATTTGTGATGTAGTCGACCCCTCGCCATGGGGCATCAAATGGAGTCTCCATATTCACGGGTTGTCACCGCACATGCCAGTATGGCTATCGAAAAGAGCCTTGTCCTAGCATCTGCACCAACTATTCTCATGACCCACTGTTATTTTGCCCCAGGAACAGATCTACAGCCGGTGCAGTGTCTCACGCGATATGCCATTGTCTTCCTGACACCGAGGAAAACAGGAAGATCCTGGCACGGAAAACTCTTCTTCTTCAATGCTCTGCCAACAACCCCTATTTCTCCGTCAACTTCATACTTGAGTTATAAATCCTTTGAAGATGATGGACTGGCCCGCCTCACCCCTTTTTTGTTCTGAATAGGGCAACTAGTATTCAACGCTCTCCAAATGACCTTGATGCTTCGAACTCGGTCGGTGGCCTACCAAAAAAATCGGGGTTGAAACCCCAATACGCTATCTACCGAATCTTAAAATTAGCTTAGAAAATTGAAAGTTTGATCTCACACGATGGGTACCCCAGCAATTGATCACCACCTACCTTCCAGGTGGACCTCTACGAAGTGAAACTCCTCGTGGACGACCCAAGATTTTGTCTTCATCCCATGACATTGGAAAACATCAAACAGCCATACAATCCGACGTCATCAAGATCACCAAAGAGACAGGTGAGGAGCAATTTGACTCGTTGTCTGATGGAAGCCGCATCCTTGGAGCTGAAGAGGACATTCCCCAATCGCCGGTTGAATTGACTGATACTCAAGGTGGTGAAAAGGACGATTGGCTCAATTCAGTTTCTCGTAATCAAAGCACGAGACCAAGAGTTCAACGTGGTCGGAAAGTACTTATGAGAGAGGTCAACCATTTATCACGCTCGGTGAGTGTAGATGACATGAAGCAGATTACTTCATATCTGAAGACGCATGAGGGTCCTCGAATACCGTATTGTAAGCAGTTCCTTAATCTATCGAAAATCCCCGATGATGCTGTAGCAAGTGATGAAAGTTCCTAGATGAAAGTGTGTATCGCCTCCATGCATCTAAATACCGAGGTATTACCTCCAAATCTAAATTAATCGCCCAAAGGCATGGCGGAAGGTCTCTGCAAAGGCGGTCTTCAGCGTCGAGGATCAGCACCCTAGCCACCAGAAAAACTCAGGAACACATCTTAGCCCTCCATCCATCTTTCGCATATCTACCTTCGCTGCAACAACCCTCATCCAACCAGCCATTTCTCAGATCGCCATCCTTGATCTCCACATCGAGGAACAACTCTTTGTCCACTCAAAGAACTGACAATGATCCAATATTGCCATTGTCAAGACAGGCTTTGTCGATCCGAACACTTCGATCGTCCATCTACTCCTCCAGTAAGGGGACCCCCTCCAGTGCATCATCGCTGTGGCCTCCAACGGGCGAGGAGACGGAGATCTATCGGGTCAACATACTTAGCAACCTCCACTTTTGTACCTGCGGGTATAAAGAGAAGAGTTCCAGGAGAAATTTAGACCGGATTCAACACGAAGAAAAAATCCACAAGTCTCCCATCATCCATACGTATCTCCTTCACGTCTCAGACACGCTCTCCTCGGATCCATGTCCCGTTCAGCTCTGCGTTTCGACCTTAAATGTCGACCATCTTGCCCAATTGCACAACTCATTCTCGTGATTTAACAAGCCGGCTATTAGAATTGAGTGATACCAGGCTGAGAAAGCTACCGTTTGCAGGAACATCTTAGAGAGTGGCGTGAGTTGGATTTCAAAATCTTTCCAGACTGTTGGAGTAGCGAGTCTCTGAGGAAGACGAAGTGGTGGTGTGGATTCTGTCGAGGTATACTGAAGAGTTTGGAAAGAGCGGGCTGATCACATCAGCCCGCACTTTACTAGAGAGGGATCCAAGGTGGAGGTTTGGAAGGACCTCAGCAACATACCTTTCCCTGCCGCACTAGGGAATAGAAGCTCAACGGATGGATTAATAGTCAAAGAAGTGTCATTAATAGGACAATTTTCATTGGCACGCTAAGGAGGTTAGGTGTTATAAAGCAGAACCAGAGAGACGAGTCAAACGATGAGGTTTGAGACGAGAACTGGAAACATGAGATAAGAACGGGAAACATATTATGAAAACGGAGGGTGTCGGATGAAAATGAAGGACTCACCTTAGCGATTTCTTTCAACTACATTTTCATGCGGGTGTTACTGCTCCCTGACATTTGGTCTCAATATAAAAGTTGTTTGCTTTTCATGGACAAGTCAAATGGGGAGATTATTCAAGGCTTTGTTGATACATTCTCGTATCCAGGAAAACAACGCATAGACTTGCGGCGGGATATTGAGTCGTGGAGAAAACGATGGCCGCCCCTGAAAATTCACTTCCTTTTTGTTACTTGGGAAGAATAGGGGCAGCAGCTACCCATACCCCGCCCCCACTTTCGGCTCCACAACGGCTCTTCGGGAATGCACAGTGATCATGTTCTCCTTCTCATCCAGTCTTCACGGCGATAAATCAATTAAAAGCCACCTAATTTCGTCTCTTGTTCAGCATCCACTGCCCCTTCTGGATTCCTCAATATGTCTCCTTGCTTATCTCACCACTCCGTAGCTCTCGTCACAGCTTCCTCAGCTGGACTTGGAGCGGCAACGGCTAAAGCTCTGGCATCCAGTGGCGTCCGTGTTGTCGTCAACTATTTCTCCAGTCCAGAAAGGGCAGACAGTCTTGTCAAAGAGTTAGAGCAACTCGACTCCAAGAAGTCTACGGAAGAGAAAGCCCAACTCCCACGTTTCATTACCATCAAAGCGGATGTCTCTCAAAAATCAGAGCTCATCCGACTAGTTGATGAGAGCGTTGCTGCCATGGGACGACTTGACCTCGTCGTCTCGAATCATGGCTGGACGAGGATAAGAAACTTCTCTAATTTGGACGAGAATGTTGACGAGAGCGATTGGGATCGATGTTTCAATATGAATGTCAAAAGTCATCTGTTCCTGTTTCATGCAGCGAGGAAGCACTTGGAGAAGTCGGGTGGCTCTTTTATTACAGTTGCGTCTTTGGCCGGCGTCAAACCGAGCGGAAGTTCCGTGGTACGAGGAGCCCCCTGCCTCTTTCATTGCTGCTTTCGAATTGTGTGAGTTGACTTTGACCAGGCGTACTCTGTGACAAAAGCTGCGCAAATCCACCTCGTCAAATCACTCGCTCTGATCTCTGGCCCGATTCGTGTCAATTCCGTGTCACCGGGAGTTCTCATGACTGTAAGGATCGTTGCCTCGAGATCATGTTCTATTTATTAACTCCCATAACAGGATTGGGGCAAGCAGTTCCCGCAATCAAAAATCGACAGTGTGACAGCAAGGAGCCCCTTGAAAAGGATTGCTACTGTTGAGGTAGGTCTATGTTCCATTAATCTTCCCGTAACAGGAGCTAAGATTTATCCTTTCAGGATGTGGCCCAGCAGATTCTTTGTCTTGCCAACAGCTCCTCAACGACTGGGACAAACTCGGTACTTGATGCAGGTTTGTCAATATAATATTGCCATACGGCTAGCTTATAAACTTTATTCTTTTGGAGCTTGAATGAATGAGAAAATTTCCTTATGAATTTGCTTCGAGATTATTCACGATAGAAGATGGCATTCACTCACGCAGAGTTTCTCAATATGCTCTCAAGACAGTTGATCTTGAAAAATCTTCAACTTCTACAATCGTAGACAAGTGCAGCTCACCAGCAACCATGCCCACATTGGCTTCCACCGGATTTGCGTACATTCACCTCCTTGGTATTTGAGAATGCTCGAGTAAGAATGATTTAGAAAATCAAATATACCACAGCTTGCGGCACATTTGGAAGGTGGGTGGGGGAAGTTGAATATTTCAAGATATAGGAGAACATTCCGGAATCTCGAATCTTGAGTGTACCACACCTATCGCGGACAATAATCGAAATATCCGACCACTTTGTATGGTTTAATTCAACAATATCGTTGGGTATCAATCAGAACCTAGCACCCCCCTGGATGATTGATTACTAACAATCCACGCCGCATTTCCCAGATCTGTCATAAGTTGGCCCAAATTCTCAACCAAAGGAGGCAACACGCTACTCCCAGAACTGCAATTCCTACCCATAATATAAGTGATAGTCTCCATGACCGCCTTCGGATCATCAACTCGACACGCACCACTTTCCTCACCAAGTCTCGACGATGCCCTGATCATCGGAATCCCACGGGACGTAGCAAAAAAACGTCTAGTATTAGCTGTCTCTTCCCCGTCAAGCCAGACCGGTTCCTCGATCTCGCCGCCCATATGATGGTCCTGCATCTGATCCGAGGGACTAGAACCCATCGAGCATATTCCATAGACCCAGAAGCACAGAGCCGAGTGGTAGAGAGCCACAGCATAGAAATCTCGCAATTGGCTTGACGGGAACAAATCTGCAGCCCGCAGAATCTGTCCAGCGTAGAAGATGGCCTTTCGAGATAGCCCACTGTCAAACCATTTCTGGAGAAGCGGGTAGACTCGGTGTGCCTCTTCCGATCCTTCCTTGCCTGCGAAGAGCTGCAATTCCTCGAAACTGACATGGAGATTCATCATGAATAGCTCGTGGAGAATGCGAGCTTCTTGGGGTATGCCACTGTCAAATCCAGAAACCGTCATGCTAAAGCGATTTAGTATTTGACAAAGCTCCCAGTGCCAGGTTTTGGTGATCGAGTTTCCGCTCCCCTGTCCCACTTGTGGTGGTTGGATCTTTAGAACAAATTCTAGTTGACGATATTCGGAAACAAGACTCCATATCCCGTGAAGGATAACCAGGATAGAGAACTGTAGGTCAATGCAATCCTGGACCATGCTCACGGGCTCAATGTCGTGGATGCAATGCATAAGGGATGGAAGCCTATTTGAAATGTTTGGCAGTTTCCTCAAGTATACGTCCCGCCATTCCACTGCAGTCTTGGCACGCCAAAGTGCTAAAGAATAGGGTAGTTCTAGTGACATCTCGGCGTAAGATACCAGAGGGCGAGTTAGTAGGCAGATTGATGCCTGTGCGTCGTGAATTAACGTATGGAAGGCCAGCCTCTTAAAGGACTCAGCCTCAACCCAATCTCGCCACTTTCTTTCGAGATCCTCTGGCCCGTCCTCAAGTAAAGGAGGTTCCGTGGGTGCTTTCCGTCGGTAGTGGCCTGCACGTCTGAGCATGGTTACCAAAGGTTGCGAGTTGCTTTCAGTGATTTCCAGCTTCCGCTTATTGCCACTCCACAGTCCAATATTCAATTCCAAAGCGAAGGCTTGGTTAATTTGCAACTCCCTGGTAGTGCTATTGTCCATTTCGCACTAAAGGCAAGACTTGTTAATCGCAAGCTTGGGAAGAGGTAATAGGTACTTACAATTTTTGGGATCGCCGACCGTACAGCTTCCTGTATGGCAAAGCCCAATTTCCTTAATGCGGGAACACCTGAGAGAACTGCGCCTGCTGCCACAACAATGCCATTAAGTTCGGGTCTTTGACTCTGAACACTAAAAGTAGGCAAGTGGATCCAGGAATCGGTCCTATGGACTTCGGATCGGAAGAAGGAGTGCATGAGCGAGTCCAATAGTTCTGCAGACGGAAATGATGCAACGACACGTGATATATTCGATGGTTTGCAGCCGCTCAGGAGCATCGCTAAGATTTTGTCTCGAGAAGTTTGTTCCAAGGTTTGATCAAGTACGTCAGGGCCATGCCGGGGTTCTAGGGTTTGCATGTCTTTGCACGGCAATGAAAGATTGACTTGCTCGGCATGAGCATGGTCTTGTTGGGCAGGTTGCCATCGCCAGATCGACTTTTGAAAGGCTTCCGCTCCAGCGCTTATGCCACTACTCACATCCGGCGCCCGAGCTTCACGCAAAGGGAGTGCTCGTTCGGGTTCAGGGGCAGCGCCGTAGTTCCATACCGGCTGCCTTGCGTTTGAGGTGATCCATCCGAAATCGATCTCATTGAAATCCAGACTTGAGTCCATTCCAAAGTTGAAAACGTCCCGTCCAGTGTAGTAGCTCTGATGTATGAGGTCCAGAGAGTGAGGGGCAGCCGCTGCCAAGGAGTTGGGCGAAGTAGGCATCATGACATTGCTAAGAAAATCCGCGAGAGACGAATCATCAATGTCTAACATTGCATGGTTCATGGAATCCACGGGATTCGACTCTATGGCTTTACCTTTCGAGTCCTGTGAGAATTCGCTCCCCGAAGGAGTGGGTTGTAGTATGCTCTGATAAGGAACATCTTGAAATTGGATGATTCGGCGGTGGCCATCCATTGAAGACAAAGTCGCTGCCCCCTCAAGAGTGTCAATGTCAACAATTTGCTCTGCTATTTTGAACCCCGAATTAGTTCAAAGAAGTTCCTGCTACCAATTCGAATACTTACTCTTCATAGTGCTTGACTTTTGTAAGAAACCTCTAGGCTTTTCCGCCATTGATGGGAAGATGCACTCTGTTCCCTTCACTTGACACCGGTGGCAGGGTCTCTCATTGCCGCATTTGAGCTTTGAACTTGCACATGCTACGCAAGCCTGGGCAACTCTTGCTAACTGTGGCGAGGAGTTCTGAGGTCTTTTTGCATCCCTTTTGTCACTGTGACTTGCAGAGTGTCGTTTCAGGAGATCTCTGGTTGAGTTTGTGAGCTATTAATAAGTACTTGCTATGACCAAAAGTATGAAGACTTACGCTCGAGCGAAAGCCTTGCTGCAAGTCTGGCAAATGAATGGTTTCTCACGTGTATCTGTCATTAAAATAGTCAGTGAGATTGTAAAAAAGAGCAAGTTGTGAAACGGACGAGATCGGTAATGCCTAGAGCAGTCAACGTAAAGCGCTACGGAGGAATCCTTGGCAGCAGCGTACCTGGCTAAGTGATCGACTCGACTGTAGTTCCGTTTGCAAACATTGCAAGCAAAAGGATTACTCTTTCCAGGCTCGGGTTCTGCGACTGGGTATGGGGATTGGGTTTCCTCCTTCTCTGTGGGCGTGGGAGCTGCCATTTTGTAACGCGGCAAGCGGGGACAGTTTAGAGATCCATCAGGTCTCGCGGGGGCTTATGGGCTCGGGTGCTGGACACACTGATGGGAGAGCCGCACAATATGGGATGGCAATTGCTGGTGCACTTGGAGTGCCGGTCAAGTCCCACGTTGATTTAAAGATGAGGGTGCAAGACGCGTGTGGGTAGTGGGTTGAAAGGCTTGCGGATCGGAGTTCTCCTTGTTCTCCTCGTTGCAGGGGCAAGGGACCCATGGCACGGAGACCACTGACAGCTCTTGCAGCAGGGGTTGCCTCACACGAGACCGTGAGCATGAGAGTGAGGCGAGGGCGTGAGCGTCGGCGTGGGCATCGGCGTGGGTGTTGGCGTGGCTGTCCGGGATCGGAAGAACTCACTTCCCTCGATTCCTTGCAGAGTCGCCGGCCGCCCTGCACAAGCATCAGCATCAGCGTGAGAAGTTAGAACAACAGCCGCGAGCCGGCAGCCGTCAGTAGTACTGTACGCGGCAGTTGCAGGCAAAACGGCGGAGATACTCGCCATTCGGCATCATCGATTGGTTGGCGAACAGAGGAGAGACAGAGGGAGGGAGAAAGCGCTGGGAAAGAAACGGTTTGTTGCTCGTTCCAAGCTCAACTGTGGTGTGCGGCTTGAACCTGCGGTCACTGTTCAAGACAGCAGATACCCTTACAACGGGACGGAAGCGCCGGAGGAGGGGAATAGGGGCACGGCATAGTGTCTCGCTCAACCCGAGTCTCTCGTACTCTGTAGGAGGGGATAGGGCACGGAACAGAGTCTCGGCTCGAGCCGAGGTATCTGGGGCGGGAGCTTCTTCAGCAGCCTCATCATCAACTTCACATTTCCAAAATTGGACGAGTCAACGCGCGTCCTTCATCGTTGCCAATCTGTGAAACCCTGGCTGCCAAGGCTGTTCGCAATCCTGCTACGGTATCTCAACCACCAGTCCCAAATGCTTCATCGAAAGAAGATCAGCCGCGTACGGCCAGGTCGATTAGTGAGCAGACAATCTACCGTCTGAAGAGTAACCTTAAACGTTGGAGAATCGAAATAGATTCGCCAATTTGAACCCCACAGATACATGTCTGTTCCTGGTGACGCAATCCTCATCCTGGGCGAAGACTTGCATGCAGGATGGTGCACGTAGCTCCGGCCACATCAGGCACTCCCGATGCATAGAATTAATTTTATTTTATAGTGTCTCAGCAGACTTACGGGTTACGAGAGAATCGAGGCCATTGGGGAAGATATGATGAAGCCCAGTGGATGGGCGTGAGTGAAGACAGCAAGGAGCGAGTCGAATTTATCTGAGAGTGCCAGCAAGTAACGTCTTCCCTTCCAGCGCTATCCTGAATGGTTTCTGCCTCTCTTCTGATTTTGGGTAATGCTCCAACTTTCCTATTAATAGCATGTCTAATCGGGGTTGCTCCTGGATTTGGAGCCGTGTCACCCCGCAAAATAATTCGCCTGAACCTGTGTTTGAGTCGTTTGTGGTTGAAACGCGATATCACACTCTGCTACCCCACCCAGATTCTCTCGGATGTGGTTAGTTCTGAATTCCAGTTTGGAATGGCCCTGATCTGCATCGAGGGGGGGAGGGGAAGGGTAAGGACACTCCTGCACAGAATGGTACCATGCACCAACGATGTTTCACGGCAGCATGGTACTATTATATCTCCCCAGTCATCAAGTGCTCTAGCCGAGCCCTACTCAGCATTTTCCTCGGCAAGCTCTCAGGGGTGGGGGTCGCCATGACTCACGCTGCATGCAGTAGGCTATGCAGTATGCAAGCACCCGAATGCACAACGAAAAGTCAAACCAAGTCAATATATAGGTTGCCTTAGGTCGGGCACGGAATCTCGTTCACTTGACTTGCTTCTGTCCTCATCCAAAGTCCTCAGGTTCAAATCGAGTTTTCTTGTATCCCCCTACCCCCCTCCCTCTGCAGCCTGCAATATATATCGAGTAGACGAGAAGGGATCAAATATCTTTCGTTCTTTTCCATTCTTCTCGCTCACGTTACGAATTTTTGAAATTCACATTAGACATTGAGACCTTTAGAGCTCTTAAAATTCAAGTGCTATTTGGATCTTGAGGACTCCTTCTGCTTGACGTGTCTTCAAACCACCTCCTACTTGAACATCATTCACAACTGTGCTGAATCCACCATCTCCAAAATGTCCATGCCATCCACAAACATCATGCAGCTCCAGAAACTTCGGCCTCTCGGTGAGTAGTCACCACCCCCCTCAATGTCCTTACCGCATGCCTCACCCTGAGACCACTTCGGCTAACTCCTTTAAAGGAGCCTTGGAACAGTTCTCCTCGGCACGCCACCACCTAGGCTTCTACAACAATGTTGGCCTTTCAGCTGCCTATGTATGCCCAACCTTGAGATTAGCAGATCTCAAGGCAACAATTTTCTGTGCGTTGGCAATAGTCATTCATCGCCATCCAGCCCTTTCAGCCATTGTTTTGGATGAAGACTCGAATGAACCATACTTTGCTAGACTCCCTGAAATCAACCTCGAGGATGCTGTGACTTTCGTGACTAGGCAAGAGCCGGTGGCCGCAAGCGGTAGAGATGTTGAGCTTGACAATATTCTGGAGACCCAGCACAATACGCCGTTCAAGGAGGGCCACGGAACTCTCCCGTACTGGCGACTGCTTATCGTGACGTCCCCAGAAACAGAGAAAGAATTCGTAGCATCATTCATCTTCCATCACTCACTTGGTGACGGGGCGTCGGGGATGGTATTCCACCGTGATTTTGTCGCAGCCCTCTCCTCAAATCCTCCTCCCCTGACAAGCGCCATCGTCCTCCCAGCCAACACACCCCTGCTTCCCAACCTCGAGGCTCTCCTTCCTTTCGCAACACCGCCTGTTTCTACGTCGCCCAATCCAACCAATCTCTGGTCAGGCTCCAACATCATCCCACCAACCCGAAGCAACTTCCACTCCCTGACCTTCTCTGCCAAAAATACAAACCACCTGCTGCAAGCTTGCAAACTGCACGGCACAACCTTGACCTCCACCCTCCCTGTGCTCATCGCCTCTGCCCTCTTCTCTATCTTGCCCGACACGTTCAACTCACTGGAATGCACGATCCCCGTGTCCCTCCGCCGCTTTCTCCCCGAACCCGTCAACGAGAGCGTAATAGGAGTCTATCTCGATGCCTTCTCGGCCTACTACGACCGCACCCCGGAGGCACATTTCCCTTGGCTCGAAGCCCAGCGCTCTCGAGGATTAATAAACGATTATCTCAAAACCAACGGAGAAAAGATAAACGTTGCGAAATTCAAGCAGATTAGGGATATGCGGGCTTTTTTCTTGGGGAGAGTGGGGAAGGAGAGAGGGACTTCGTTTGATGTGAGTAATCTAGGCATTATGAAGATTGAACCAGAGGAGAAAGAGACTTGGAAGATGGGCAAAGTAGTGTTTAGTAGGAGTGCATTTGTGAGCGGTAGTGCTATTGCTGCTGGGATTGTGACAGGAGCGGATGGGTGCTTGACGCTTGGGTTTTGTTGGCAGGAGGGGGTTGTGGAGAGGGGTGTGGTGGAGATGGTGGTTGAGAATGTGAGGGTTATGATTGAGAGTATCTCGGAAGAAATGAGAGGTGAAGATGGGATGAAAGTGGAAGAAGCGACGAGATGAGAAGGCGATGTGAGTAGATGAGGCGAGATGACAGGAGATGATAAGGTGAGATGAAAGGAGAAGGTGGGACGAGACGAGGTCAAAATGAGACGAAAAATGAAGCTCGAATGAGAGGTGAAGATGTGTGAAACAGAATGCTGGCGACTTCGAAGTCTTGTGTTCTAGATATTCTGTTCGTTCTGTGTCTCACAATAATAGAAATGTTTACAAACACTGTGACTTGTACCTAAAACTTCCGGGAACAATTGCACGAAGGAAGCTGGAAATTTCATGCTTCCCTGAAAATCGCAAACCTCAATCGAAGCATGGTCGGATCATTCCAGCTCCGTGACCCATCTTCACTCTCTCCAGCCCAGGGTTCTGAGGAAACCTCTACCCTCCACCTGCTCTCAGTCAAATTCCCAACCTCCTCCCACATCTTCTTAAAGCTCTCTTCATTATGTCTCCGTCTCGCCTTAGTCGGGCCGTTCCTCCGAGGCCGTTCCCCCGCATTGGCATTTCCAACCTGCCTTCCCAGTACCACCGAATCCTTCTTCTCCTTCAGCAGATTGACAATTCGCTTGCAAACCCTGATCTGGTCTTCATATCCAAACAAGCGGAGGAAGGACGCAGCGTATATGATATCAATCTTCCCATCCAGCGCGGACAATGGCGGCGAAGGATCAAATACATCTCCGACAATAAAGTTGCTCTGAAGCGTGTCCTCATCTCTGAATAATTTGTATCCCAGCTCGAAGAACTCTGGGCGGAGATCACTTCCGTAGAGATGCTCAGATGGGGCTCCATCAGCAGAGATCTTGTCCGAAGCAGCACCCTAGATCGAGGAAGTTTTGATCGCCCTTCTTAAGGCGCTCAAAGGATGGCTGGATAGTGGGGAGACTGGCTGATGGAAAGGTCGAGGAAGCGGAACTGGCCAATACACGGATATAGCCAGACTTTCCATGCCTCATCTCGCTGTACATTTCCGTGAGCGTGCCGATGAAAAGGGGGGAAGGGGGCATACGATTGCGTAGACATGCTTTTCTATTTCGTCTGAGGAAATCTTGCTGTAAGTTTCGAGGAGACGTCTGGCCGGGTCTCCAAGTTTCGAGCCTATATGTTTATTATACGATGAGACCTTCGTGTCATTGGCAACTGACGTTTGAAGAGGATGGATGTCAGTCTCTGCCATGATGATGCTAAAGTTAATGAAGATCTGTGAATTTGAGAATGGACAGATGCTACCGTCAAGGTAACGTTAGATGATTCTAACGAGACGGGAATTTTAAAGGTCACAGCGAGACTTCTCAGCGAAATGGTGGGGATGTATGCCGTTTTCTTTACCGTAACACATCCGACTTCATGTCTCTGTGCCGATAGCCGTCCAATGACGCATGAACGCCCATTATGGCCTGTTTTTGAGGCCATGCCTCCCTTCTCACCCATAATTGAATAAGAAATTAAAGATCTTGTTGTTACCGGTAGGGAAACACCAACAAGTCATTGTAGACTTAAAAGAAGGCAGGTTAAGGAGGCGATCAACGCAAGTTTGCATTAGTTGTGGACCAAATTGTTAGCAAGTTCTCAAGTCCAGGTATCGGCTGACCAGATTGTCGAGATTTGCAGAGCTCCGGGAAGGTAAAACCGATAGGCTCACCTCCGTGACTGAAAGGATTCGTTCTCAGTCAGAAGAAGCCTCCTTGACGTGAGGCTGGTTTTGTCGTTGGCCTTGCGCGTTGCGGCTACCTTTGAGGCAATCCAGGCACAAGCAGGCTGAGCTCATGATGGACACTCTCCCAGAAGGTGGTGAGGTCGGTAGAGCTTACCAGCAGAGAATAAGGAGAGCTTATGGAGGAAGTATGGAGGAAGTATGGAGGAAGTATGGAGGAAGTTTTCATTGCCACAGGGTTGTGGCTGAAGTGAAATTTCCAGGTTCAGGGGCGGATGGATGTCTGGACAATCAGGTTCACATCACCTTGCCTCAGGCTTGCGCTCAACGTCAGTTTTAGATAGGGGTACAATTATTTGTCTACTACAGTACAGGATAGAATAGCGAGAACGGGGTTGCTTTGCCATCATAGAGAAGAGTCCATTATCAGCAACCTGCCCAGCAAAATGTGATATCATGCCATGAAACGCCTCCCAATGAGTCCCGAACTCCACCAATGCTGCTCGCGCCAAAACTGAAAAGGAAAAAAGTATCGCCAGCCAGGGCTTCACATCATGTGGGCTTGAGGAGCTGCGTGAGATTGGTGAGTCTGGTTTTGCTGAAGCCTCGCACCAACCAGAGTTTGGAGTTCTTGAAGTTGGCGCATGAGGGAAGCCGTCTGAGCAGTTTGCATCTCGCTCTGGCGTTTCAATTCCTCGTTCTCATTTCGAAGTCTTGCCATTTCCTGACGAAGATCCCCGCCGTCATCTCGTACAATACCCCTCTTTCTCTTCATGCCCGCTCTCTCGCTTCCATCTTCCTCGGTCTCTTCTTCGTTCTGCATCTCTCCAGCATCGGTGTGCACACGGCGGAGGTGCTCGTTCAGATTTTCTTGTCGAGAGAAGCCCTTGCCGGAGAATCTCTTGCAATTTGGATGCGGACAGTTGAGTTGCTTTCGAGGGCCGCCATGAAGGTTGTGTACCTCTCGTTGATGTCTTAATAGTCCTCCCGAGTATGTGAACCCCGGCAATTTCTCACACCCTTCTGCCGGGCATTTATACGGACGATCGTGCTTGTCCATATGCTAGAAGAAGTGTTAGCTCACATAAGTATAGATTAACTCGAGGAATGTGCCTACCTTTGACCACTCGCACTTTCGGTTGAAGGAACGGATCTCCTCCGTGCACCCAGCCCAGTTGCAGACAAAGCGCCCATCCTCGCCCTTGGTAACCTCACGATCAGGCTTTGGTATAGGTTTCGATCGGCCAGGACTCGGCGCGTCAGACTCGTCCTTCGGTGGCAACTCCGGCATCTCATCCATCGCCAGCGCCGTCGCCGCATCCATGGTTTGCGGGTTGTATGGGTTTTCGCTCAGCGGGGGAGGGGGACTCGGGTACCGGTGATGCTGAATGCTATTGTCGTCTTGTTCTTGGTGGGGGTCGTGCATCATAGCGGATTGCGGGTAGTCGGGGAAGGTTCGAGTCTCGTATGACAGCGACATCGCGGCGGTATAGGGATAGAAGTAAGGATCCTGGTGATTAGGAGAGAAGGCAGCAATAGAAGATTGATATGGGCCTGTGCTGCTGTGGCGAAGGGCCTCGTACGTCGCGGATGTCTGGTCGTGACGGAGTGCTTGTTCGCGTTGTTGGTGCCTTACGATCGAATAAATCTCAGGTTGACAGGTTTGGTTGTGGCTGTGGCTGTGCCGAGTGGCGTTTCCAGCATAGTTTAGTAAGCGGATCTGCTGATTGGATCCTCGTTCAAGCTGGTCGCAATTCTCAGCTGCATCCGCACTCGGACGTCGTCGTCCATTTGTACTTGGGTGATTCGAGGCCCGCAGGTGGAAGCCTTGAGTCGCCGGCCGGGAAGCCATGACTGTTAAATATGAGGCGGAATCAGTCACATGTCTCTGGGGTGAGCTGGCACGTGCCAAAATGAGGAGGGGGGGTGATGAGTCACCTGAGGGGCTGCGATGTGTTGGGCCCATGTCTGCCTGTTGAGGCCGGCCCTCCATTGGCCGCGGCGGTGGCCTTACGCCGTGGAAGAGGTGCGCCTCGTTGGCGTACGTTGCCTTCTCCGAGTACTCACACGTTGAGGGCGGCGGCGGCGTAGGCGTGAAGTACTGACCGTGGTACTCTTTCTTGATGACTGGCCCGTCGATTTCTATGGTACCCGTCAGTCCTGGACAAGCTAAGGCTGGCCAAGATGCGTGAATGTCTGCACACTCCTAGTACAATGAAGAAGGGGCTGGTGCATGCCCAATGTCTGAACTTGCCAGGATGGCCCGGAGGTTGTCCCGGCCCAGCTCCCAATCTTGATGAGCAGCAGCACAGTTTTTGAAAGGCAGGAAGGCAGGAAGGCATCCCGATCCCTCCTAACTAGGAACACTAGAAACCGCAAGCACGACGTTGACCGTTGTTGCCAGCTTGGGAAGGGGATGAGGTTTCTAGGCAGCAGTGACGTGGCCAATAGGAAAAGATGGAGTGCACTTACGAGACTCTTGGGGCTCAAAGTAAGTGTAGTTGGCATTCGGTGCATCATAACGTCGATGTGGGTGATATTGCAGTCGGGACACCTGATCTGGGGCCATTTCGCAGGAACCCCCCTTCAACACTGAAACCGAAGCCTGAAGGTTGACCCAAGGCCAGGTCGAATCCAAGAGACGAGGGCGATCGAGTATCAGCCTTCCAAAGCGATTGAAGCTGCCTGAAGTCTTCGCGAAATCGTTGTCCTGGATCATTGATTCTCAACCATCGAAAATGCCTGCCCACAGTACGACGGAGGAATTCTTTTGGTTTTCAAGATCGAGGATATGGTCCTGGACGTTGTTGATCTGGCGGTAACAGATCAGTAGAGTTGCTCTCCTGCTGGTTTGTCTTGCTCTGGATGACTTCTTCTCCTTTGAGATTCTGTCGCGCTTTCACCAATAGTAGAGTTTTTCTTCCCAAGTTAGTCTCAATAACCAAAAGGAACCACGGACAAACGCTGAGAATGAACTCTTTACAAGGAAGTGCTAATCTCATTTGCAGGTCCCAAAGAAAGAGGCATTTTTATCCAAGATAAGGAAGGGGGAAGCTCGGCTACGATACAAAAAATATGGGCAGCTTACTCGTTCAATAAGTCTTCCTTGCCCAGCACCGCGGAACTGTGGTGAACGAATTGCAAGACTATACTTGTGGAACGATATCAAGCCTCTTACAAGGGCCTTGCAAAAGATAGCAACAGGTCATGCAATGCGCTTGCTCCAACAATACACAAATGCGGAAAATGCAATAACGAGACGTTCCTGAACGCACGATACAGCAACAATCCTTCGCCAACGCAACCAGCCAGGAAAATAAATGAGCATCGTGACAACTGAGCACGGGTCCGAATATATATTAATCAACTCGAGATTGAAGTTCCAACTCCGCATGCACAAGGAGCAGTTCACCTCGCAAGGTCTCCGATCGTGAGTCGAGCCATCAGCCATGACGCCTGGTGGCCATGCCACAGAGCTCCGCCTCGTTGGAGATCTTCAGTCTTCACCGACAGGTGGGGTTCATTGCGGGGTCGATGTGGGGGCCAAAAGCGCAGGCGAAGGCTGGGCCAGCGAACAGGAGGGAGCGGCTGCGGGCATCAGAGCTTGTGAGAATCGGTGTGAGAAGTCTCTTAGGGCTGCAGCTCGCGGGAAGCGTTGCATGTCGCCCTGTCCAGGCCTCGTCGCCATGCGGGAGCGGGAAAGGGAGACGAATCGGCAGCGATCGTGGCTTTGCAGCACAGCCCCTTCGGTATCGACCGTGACTTCACCGTCGCGCCGTGGAGGAGGAAACGGGTTCCAGTTGTGTTTCGCGCGACAAGTGCCTTGGCCAGGCAAGAACATTGGCCAGGCCGCGCTCTCCTGCCCCACTGCCATCCTCAGGCCGCCGGCAGGCACCGGTGAAGCGATGATCGAGATAGCTTCATTACACCTGCTGAGGACTGGGGACGGTGAGGTGTACCGGACTCCGTAAAGGGGCGGAGTGCAGCACCCAACCGCTCGGTGCCGGGTTTGTTTGTCTTAACAATCATGATAAGAAGATGACATAGCAGTCAGCCGGCTGTGTTTGATAGGCCGCAGCATACGAGGCAATTCATTTGCATGCGGTATATTGGGTGACTTCTCCGGCCCTCTACTTGTGATACCTACCCAGATGTATCCCCAGCTCTAGCCCTGGGAGTATAATACTCCACACTGCGCCGTCCTCCCCTTCGTTCATTGACGAAGTAGCCATCACCAGATGTCTCTGGAGCCAATCTGGAGGCTGCAGGATAAACCTCTTTCATCACTCCTTACCATCTCTAGCATCTGCTCAGGACTTTTGCCCCCAAAAGGATCGATCTTACAAGCTTCATGGTGGCATGGTAAGATTTCTCAACCATCTTCGCCATCTGCAACCGCCGCATGTGACCCCTCATGTTCCCTTATCCATTCCCTCTGGACAATTCTCCCAGTCTGCTCTAATCTCGCGGCCGCTCTTCTTGCATATACTGCATCTGCAGCAGTGGGCGCTACAACTGAAGCAATCAACATCGGCAGTGGCTGGACAGAGCTTTCCTCCGCGTCCTCGGCACCACCAGGGTCCCCATTGACCAGTACTTCGCTGTTGTCTCCGTGTTCGCCCATGCCTTCAGTGTCTGTAGTCCCAGATAAGGGCCTCAGATCTTCCCGTGCCTGTTCCACAATGCCTCGTACATCCTCGTGATGATCTACGTATACTGTTGGTGCTCGCTGCACCGATGGTGGATTGAGATACGAATGGAGTATGATTGGACCCGAGGATTGCGTCTCAATCATGATTCGCTGCGGTAGACCAAGACCTAATCTGGAAGCTGTATCGTAGGCTGTAATTGCAGTTGTTGTGAGAGACGCCAGTGCTTGCGCTTGAGCTTGCGACTGCGGATTGTGGTTGTTGGCAGAGGGGGCCCGAGAAGAGGAGACGATGGGAGTGAGGGCTCGGTCCGCCAGGTGTTGAACCAGCTGGCTCGAAGCGGGGTTTGCCATCCTCGAGCAAGGAGACAGGAATGATGTGAGACTTGCTTCTGAGGTCTTTTTGTTGGGGTGAGCTTAGATGTTGAATGTGGTTTGATAACCACGTACGTATTTTTAGCTTGGGACCCCTGCACTAGCTACAGTAGTATGCAAAAACTCCCTGTTTTAGCGCGTTTTTGACGAAAAGCGGTACACTTAAAAATGGGTGCACCAAAAGTTACCTAAATCATTTTCAACCACCAATTGCTCCACCAAACCACGTCCAAATTAGATGAGAAGTAGATCAATTTACTCCCCTGAAGTATCTCTTGCTAATGATAAGAGCAGATTATAGCTCCTTACCTAAGCCCGCGCGCATCGCGGCCATCTACGATCTTCTCGCACAACCCGTGCAGAACCGGGAGCTCCTTGAGCAGTGGTACGATAATTTCGATTTTGGATGGGAAACAGGGTACTCCCGTAGTGTTTTTATGGCTGGGGAAGACTTCGATTATTATAATGGATAACTGTGGTATACACTGGAGTCAGAGGGTGCTTGATATGTGCCAGAAGTGGGAGGGGGGTGGGGAGGGGGGGAATCTGGATATATTAGTTGCTTCCCTATTGCCCAATTTTGAACCCAATTAGGGGGGGCTTTCGCAATATTAAGTCTAATATGCGAGGGAATTGCAGGAAAGTCTATGGGAAGTATCCAAACTTTGGAAATTACCTAATTAATACCATTTGGAGGTTTGGAGGTTTAGACGGGGGCTAGAAAGGCTGGAGGGCATTTCTATAATTCAGGATATCGGAATTTCCCTGTAGAATTAGTATGAAATCAATGAAATCGCCATACTTAATATTACTTAAAGTTCTGGTGATTTTAATATTACAAAAGGTGGTTCCAAAATCACTTGTTACTTTACTAGAGAGCCGACATTGATACTAATTAAAAAATACTACGGTTCTTAATAACCACAACTGCTATTAAAAAAACGAAAGCTGATTTAGAATCGTGGGAAATAGCTCTTTTAATTATTCTAATATAAAAAAATCCTACGGCGTGGTTGCAAAAATATTTAGTATAAGGGAAAAACTCCAAATGTAGACAAACTCGACTAAAAACAATGACCACAACACCAGTAATAACTCTCTTCAAAAGAGCCTAAAATCCTGTAATCTGATTGGTCCATTCCTCGCCTCCCTAAACCAGTGATACGTGGAAATCAAGGGGGCAGCTCGTCAACCTCGATTCTAAATATCATTCTCCCTACCCCCCAATCGCCTTGTAATCGTCATCCAATAGCCCAGAACTTATAAACTCTTAATAATCCTGCTTTTGTAAGTTGCCTATACCCTGGTAGAAGCTAATTTCGTCTTCAGGGTACGTACTAAAGGCAATATCTGGTCGAATCGAGTCTTCTGCTTGGATGTCCGGAATAGTGCTTTGGAATGGGGCTGTCGAATGGGGCTTTCGAATGGGGCTACCATATTAGCAATCGGTGCTACTAAGTACCTATATTCAATATAAAACACTAATTAGCTTCTGAATTCCATATAGTATACCAAAGGGAGACTTTAGCCTTCATAATAAGGAGAAATCCCCATACTAGTACCCGATTTTTCCATCGCCTTTAGCTATTTTAGCTCAGCCTTCTCCTCTAATATCATAGATATCAAATTACTAATATCTGCCCATCGATATTAATAAAAAAAGGGCGAATTGGTTCGTAGACAGGGGAGAAGTTGGGTTTGCTAAGAATTCGGCTCGATGTGCAGGCTCAATAGCTACAAATTCGGGTGAGGGAAGGAGGGGGTGGATCGTAATCTGATTATATCATTAGCAAGAGCTACTTCAGGGGAGTAAATTAATCTACTTCTTACCTAATTCGGGCGTGGTTTGGTGGAGCAATTGGTGGTTGAATATAATTCAGTACCATTTTTTCAAGGTACCACTTTTCGTCAAAAACGCGCTAAAACAGGGAGTTTTTGCATACCACTGTAAAGGGAGCTAACCTTGAGTAAGGCCATGTGAAAGCTGTCTCCAAGACCACTTCCTCGCCAACCTCAACTTCTCATCCATTACTAGCAGATTGACCCAGATTTAAACCAGCAATCATGGCAGATGCAGAAGAAAAAGATAAGGCTGAAAAGCTGGCAGCTGCGAAGAAGCGTGTACGTGTCCTTAGCATTCTTTCTCTCCAAACTCAGCGAAGCTTTTACTTCAAGGTGGATGTACTGACTCGTCTCGTTTGTAGTTCGAGCAGATGAAGAAGCAGAAACAAAAGAAAATAGGTGCAAAGAAGGAAGAGAAAGAGCCAGCCCCGGAATCTTCGAAAAGTGAAGAAAGCCCTGTCCAGGCCGAACCCCCCATTCAGGAAGTGGACGGGACCAAGGTGGAAGAGGGAGATGATGGCAAGGCCTCAGAGGAGAGAGTTTCAAACCTCGGTGCTACATTACATCAACGACAGCCGTCGTTGTCTCTCCAATCCAAAATGCGGTCGTCCTCGTTTCGAGCTTCATCAGGCGGACCATTATCTCCCAACTACCCACCATTCTCCCCAGATGGAGACACAGCTCCAGATATCTACCGAAAACAGGCCTTGAAGATTGAGGAATTGGAAAAGGAGAACAAACGGCTTGCTAAGGAGACAATTGATGGGGAGAGACGTTGGAAGAAGGCTGAGGAGGAGCTGGAGGAATTGAGAGAGGCAGAGGATGACACCACATCAAAAAAGGACATAGGCTCCGGATCGTCTGAGGAATTGGAAAAGCTGGTACGGGAACTCGTGTGCAGTCCGCTACTACGATTGCTAATTATACCATTCAGAGAGGAGAAGTCGCGGCTCTCCATCGTCAAAACGCACAACTCCAAGCCCAAACCTCACGAGCCTCTCGACATGGCTCCTCACCCTCCGTCTCCACCACTGCACCTGCAGACTACGAAGCCGCTCTCGCCTCCAAATTATCCACCATTGAATCCATGGAAATCGAACTCTCCACTCTCCGCGCCCACCTCGACCGTCTAGTGGCCGGTTCTTCAGAAAAAGAGCAAGTTGCCGCGTTGGAAGAGAAGCTCGCTCGCAGTGAACGCTCTGCTGCAACCGCACAACGGGAACTCGGGGACTTAAAGAAGAACCTGGAACGCACGACCGAGAAAGCCGTCAAAGAAGGCAGTGAACGCATATCAGCCGAAACTAAACTCCGAACCTTAGAACGAGAAACCGAAGAAGCGAAAGTGCACAGCGAAGAACTGCAAAAGAAGGTCGACGCTTTAGAAAAGAAGGTAGCAACATTGGCCACCCTACATAAGGAACATGATGCGCGATCTCAAGCTCAAAAACGAGAACGGGAGAAGGCAGAGAAAGAGGCATCGGATCTTCGGGCCAAATTAGCTGGAATTGAGAACGAGAACCTACGATTGCGTGAAGAAAGAGAGAGGTTGCGTAAACGAGACGCACAAGGAATCGACGACGAAGGTGTTGACGAACTCGAGAACGAAGAGCGGCAACGCCTGGAAAAGAAAGTCCGGGACTTGGAAGGAGAAGTGCATGAGCTTCGACGGGGCGTCTGGCGTGAACGTAGAAAGGAGCTGGAAGGCGAGGAATCGTCTGGTGTTACAAGCCCTGGTGCGAGATTCACAGATGTCGACCTTGGAGGGATGTCCCCTAGTCGGCGGAGAAGCCTTGCTCATGGAGGCAAGGGATTAGGGGATTTCATTCAGAGTGGCTTCAATGCTATCACGGGAGCGAACGTGCATTCTGCTGCTGCTGAAGGTGCATTATTAGAGGATGATGAGGACTTGGACTTTGATGAGGATGCGTTCCGGTTGGCGCAAGAAGAAGAGGCAAAGAAGAGGATAGAGAGGGTCAAGGAGGTCAAGAGGGCATTGAAGAATTGGGAGGGATGGAGATTGGATTTGGTAGAGAATAGAAGGGGCGGCGGAGAAGGGGTCGGGGAGATATTTGAGGTTTAGGATAGGATCTGTAGGATTAGACGTCTGTATCCGCATGTTCAGTGGTAGAGAAATTCACGAACCATTCTACCTTGTATGATTGTGGGAATAGTATCTAGAAAGGATCAAGTGTCCGGAAATTGTTTACTTCTCTGGTCTATTTGCAAGCTATATACTCATATTCTTCTCCTCCCAAAACTCTCATATACTCATCCAATTGACCATCAAGTGCAGCTTAAATTAACTGCTGGAAAGCGCGATTGATAGGAGAGCGGATATTGGGGACGCTCTTCCAGAAGTCAACAGTGGCGACCGCACGCTTGCTGATACCCTCTGGTGTGAATTCAAACTTCTGTAAAAAGGGTTAGCGAGTATCAATACATGGTTAACAAAGTTGCCTGCCTTGTAGACGTCCTTGTAAGCACCACTGGCACCGAATCTATTGAGACCAAATTGCTCGTGTGTGTAACGCTCCCAGCCCATGGTTGACATGGCCTCGACAGAAAGAGACGGAATACCATCTGGCAGAATGCTGAGTCTGTACTCCTTGGGCTGAGCATCGAAAACCTCGAAGCAAGGAATAGATACGACACGTGCAGTCAGGTTATGATGCTCCTTGAGATACTTGACTGCGTCAACACAGATGCCGACCTCCGAACCGGTAGAGACAAGAGTAATATCTGCTTTCTCGGCTTCGTGAACGGCATAACCACCCTTGATGGCGTGAGCGATGGTAGAATTCTCAAGCTGAGGAAGGTTTTGGCGGGAGAGAGCGATGATGCTGGGAGTGTGTTTCGAAGTTAAGGCAACATAGTACGCGGCGCTAGTCTCGTTTCCATCAGCTGGACGCCAGACCATGCAGTTGGGAAGAGCACGGAAGTGTGCAAGTGTCTCGATAGGTTGGTGAGTCGGTCCATCCTCACCCAAGCCAATGGAGTCGTGCGTGGCAACCCAGATAACCCGAACTTGGGACAAGGAAGAGAGACGTACTGCTCCAGCAGCATAGGAGACGAAGTTGAGGAAAGTACCGGCGTATGGGAGGATGGTGCCATATGCTGCAAGACCGTTCATGATAGCACCCATAGCGTGCTCGCGAACACCATAACGGATATAACGTCCACTCCAATCGCCAATTCCGAGGGAAGGGGGTTGGAAGTCAACGGCATCCTTCCATCTGGTCAAGTTCGAGCCAGTCAAATCTGCAGAGCCTCCGACCAATTCAGGAATTGCTTCGTGGACCTTATTGAGGAGAATCTCAGAGAGCTTTCGGGAAGCCACTGCAGAATCCGATGGAGAGTAAACTGGCAAGGTCTTCTCCCAGCCCTCTGGAAGATCCCCAGCCAAGCGGCGCTTGAGATCTGTAGCTTCGGTCTTGTATGATTGACCATACTTCTCCAGGAGCTGCTCCCACTCTTGTTCCTTTGCAGCACCTTCAGCTCCGTGCTTGTGATATAAGTCGTACACCTCCTGGGGAACGACGAACAACTTTTCGGGATCAAAGCCCCACTTGGTCTTGACCTGCTTCATATCCGCCTCTTTAAGAGGGGCTCCGTGAACGCCACCAGTGCCTTGCAACTGAGACCCATAACCAATCGTGGTTCGGAGCTTGATCAAGGATGGTTTGTCAGTCACAGCTTGGCACTTCTTGATAGCAGCCTCAATGCCCTCTAAATCGTGGTCACCATCATCAACAATTTCGGTGTGCCAGCCATAAGCCTTAAATCGCAGAACAACGTCTTCGGTGAAAGCACAGTTAGTGTCGCCATCGATGGAGATGTGGTTATCATCATAGATCGCGATAAGGTTGCCCAATTGCAAGTGTCCGGCCAGGGAGGCTGCCTCACTGGCAACACCTTCCATCATGCATCCGTCCCCCAAGAACACATATGTGTAGTTGTTGATCAAGTCAAAGCCAGGCTTGTTGAATTTGGCAGATGAGTGGTGCTGGGCGATGGCAAGCCCAACGCCGTTGCAGAAACCTTGACCCAAAGGACCAGTAGTCACCTCAATGCCCTCAGTATCGTGAGCTTCGGGATGGCCAGGCGTAATGCTATCTAATGACTGGCACTTCTGCGTTAGAGTCTTGCAGATTGTTGAGAATTAAAGCACAGGATTCTGACTTACGCGGAATGCTTTGAGATCATCGATAGAGAGTTTGTACCCAGCAAGATGGAGGAGGGAATATTGAAGCGCGCAAGCATGGCCATTTCTAGGGTCTGTCAGTATAGCTTGTGGCAAAGTCAAATAAAGAGCGGGAAGAAGTGTAGATTCTCAACAATAGAGTTTCCAGCAAATCTTGTCAAAAAAGTAGCGGTTCATGCGAAGTAAAACTGTGTCGATTTCTGGGCCTCAACTGCCATATTCCTTCGGGTAGGCTTTCGGAGCACAGTGGCCCGCGCGAGAAAAATGTCGATTGCGTGGTAGAGAAACGGATTGTGGCACTCACGATAAGACGAATCTGTCTCTGTTGAGCCATTTTGGGTTCTTTGGGTTGTAGTTCATTGTCTTGTTGAACAGGACGTGGGCAACTGGGGCCATTCCCCTGGGCATGGTCAATACGGATCCGTGAGCTATGAATGCGCACTCACATAGGGGCCCCAGGATGGCCTGCATTGGCATGGAATACGGCATCGGCCTGTTGAAGCTTGATTAGTACTTTGTAGTATAATTATGATGCTTGGAGATGCCTCAACAGCCTCTGCGCGGGTGTGGGGGGGCGGAACTGATTTCTGGGACGTGAGCTTACAGAAAGAAGTCGAATGGTGTTAACAGCCAGTTTATCAACGTCGGTGTAGCCCATGATTGCGACTGAGAGTGGAGTTCCGATGGCCAATTGAGGTGTTTTTTAAGAGGTTGCGAGAGCAGAGGAGAGGAGGGACAAGTTTCGAATTCCTGACGTGGGACATGTTGAGGAACCCCACCATCCACCGGCTTTGTCAGCCACTCCTCCGACCCTTCTGTGATCCACCCAATGTTCGAACTTTTTGCCCATTCATTCTCTGCACCTCTCCTTCTCCGCGACATCCGTGGAATTCCTCCCTCCTCGTCGTCCTCCTCCTCCTCCTCCGCCCTCCCGGGAGAGGCACAGGACTGCAAATCCGCCGTAAATACTCTCATTGTCATTGAATTCAGGTTGAGTTTTTCCGACATGCTTTCTCCAACGCAGTTCACACTTTTTGACAAGGCTCGGCTCTCCGGGCATCGGATGGCTGAAAGAAGGAACCCTTCTCGAGTCCCGGTGGGTTGACTCGAACAGTACGGAGTAGCTCTGCCATACCACTTGTCTTCAGGTCTAGTCATGGTTTGCTTGACTCTCCCACGCGTGGGAAATTGGCTTGGAATGCATTTATCCTCGGAATTCCTCCTTCAGTTTGGTGTGGGAAAAAGATGAACACGGACCTTCGAAAAAGCATTCCAACTCTGCATCCTCAGTGGGGTCACTCGGGGAAGCACACACCGAGCAGGTTGGACGCAGAGAGCTTCCATGTTGAACTTCTCCTCCCCAAGTATACAACCCAGGATACAACAGAAGGCACAAGTCTACTCGTTGTGCATTCTCAAACGCCACAACGAGCCCATGGGACGGACATCTTGTCTTGAGCTCGCCAATGCGGACTTTACTGTGCTGTGCACCAGGAACAATTTAACCCCGCCAACGACCCCGCCCGCATCTCTCCACCTTTCTCGCGCATCATGAAGATTCAAGATGAAGTTGGAACCTGGACATGATGGGATGATCTCAATTCAACATTCAATTAAATATATCGAACAATATCCACAAGAATGTCATTATCATGGTTCAGAATTCAAAGCTCCGCCTCTGTCCATGCATCCCAGGCCATCCAGACCGAAAAACCTATAGCACCGACCAACTCCAAACACCAAAACAAATAGCCTCCCTCTCAGTCTTTTCGCTCGTGTCCTTCATCCTGATCAAAGCAAAATGCAGAAACATCAAACAAGAGTGGGTCAAGGATTTCTCCTTTTGAATCTTCCCACCCTCTCGAGTGGTAATGCCTCGATGATGATGATGAACTGGAAGACCCTCCATCCGTTCTCGAGCTGTCCTTGCGCAACTTCTCAAGCTCTTGCTTGACGCTTGTATATTCAAGTTGCAGCGACTCATATGACCTCGAAAGATCAGTATGCCGACCTTCTAGCTCAGCAAGCCGTTGCTCAAGCTCTTTCATGTGTTTCTCTTTCCTATCCCGAAAAGCCCGTTGTGATGCGCGGTTTTGGGCTCGGCGACGCTACGGACCTATCAGTCATGTGCTGCACAAATGCATTGATTGGGCGACATACGGAATGCACGTGAGAGGACACAACTTTATCACTGCCCCCCTTCCTCCTCCGCCGATCGTGGTCCTCATAAAGACCCTCGATATCCAACTCAACTGGAATCAGCCCCAAAGGCGCCATACCGTCACCGCTCATAGGATACTGCATGGGGAATGCGGGGTAATTCATGAAGCCGTTCGCGCCGTACAAATTGTCAAATCCCTGTGAGGAATCGTCAGCATATTGGACAGCTCCACGTAACGGAGCAGCGCTTGGCTTACATTACAGTTGAGGGGCGAGCTCGCGGAGGACTCGCTTGACGTTCCATCATACATCGCGGCGCTGAGCTCTGGAGTCATCATATACGCCTGGTTGTCGGAACTGTCGTACTGTCCAGCGGCCATCGCGAAGATACAGAAGGAGAGGAGGATAGCTGGCAGTGGTTGAGTCTCGGATTGCTTGCTGCTCAGTTCAGGTGGCTTCTCAAGAAGATTATTGACCGGTATTGCCCAACGGGGTAGTTTGTCTCTGGCAAGGCTGTGGGTACTGAATATGAGATTCGAAAGCAATTGGAAGGCTGAGTGAGGGGACAGCCCAAGTTTAAAAGTTGGATGGAGGGCTTCGCTTCAGCTCGGTTGATGGATTCTATTCGGGACGAGATGACCCTCGACGGTGGACACGCATTTTAAGAGTCAAGTGCATTGGGACCCCAAAGCACAGCGTTTGACTGTTGACAGAAGTTAAGAGGAGGGAGCCCGCCTTGGCCATGGTCGATGCCTCTCTGGGACAATGTTCGCGCCAATCACGACCGCCAGTTTCGCGGGCGAGGAGAGCGGTAAGGCTCGTGTGCGATGACCGGGGCCAGGGCCAGGGCGGGAGCAGAAGGGGAGGGGGAGGGGGGAGGCCAGGATCACAGACTGCCCCAATCTGATTATGCGTTTGGAGAACGAGCGGGTCCCAACATTCCACTCCTTCTCAAGGGAACCAGCCACGGCGTGGCATACATTTGGTGCGCGATTCTGGTAGGGTTGGGCAACGAGAGCCATGTGGCAGGTGCCTGCCCGAGCTGCGTGGTGGGGGGGGGAAGTGAACTGTGGGAGGGGGCCAGGAGGCGCGGGCCCGGCCAGTCACAGTAGGCCGACGACGCAGCACGCACCTTATGTAAACGGAGACACGCAAACTCAAAGTTGCTTACTTTGCAAGAGCGGAGCAGCCCTCCCCTCGCCCCCCCTCGCCCCCGGGACGCCAAGCCTGCTGACGGGCACGGTGGGTAAGGTGGCTTTCGGCCCCCCTTCCTGACATGATCGCAATGTCCCTGTGGAACGCCGGACACGCCGCAGGGGGTTATGCAGGCTGACAAGTGACAAGCCCCCGGCTTGGGCGGACTTACGGTGCTCTGCATGCGGAGTTGCGGACGACGACTCGACGACGACTCGACGACAAGTGCAGCGGCTGCGGCAGCAGGTGCAGCACTGCAGTCTTCACGCCGGCTCGGCGTGCTGAATTGGCTTTCGAGCGCCGCGCAGCCGCACGTCTCGGGCGGTGACTGTGGTGCACTCACAGGTGGCCTCACTGGTGCATTTTCCCGGACGCATTCTCGGCCTTTTGCACGCCATCGGGCTTGAGCTCTTCTCTTGGGGGCTTTGGACGTTTGGACTCTGGAGCCTCTCCTCTCAAGTCTCACGCCTTGCGCCTCGCGCCTCGAGCAAGCCCGCACGCCCTTCCCTCGTGTGGAGTTTCTCCTGTGCTGTATGCTTCGTGCCCGTGCCCCGGATCAGCCAGTAGAAAAGGAGCAGCAGTGCTTCCGTCGGCCTCTGTTGGCCTCCTTCAATTACCGGCTCGTCGGGGCCATCGTCGAGAAACTCGAGAGTCGTGGATACTACAGTAGAGTCGTGGATTCGTGTCCTGGACTCCTGGTCGTGTTCTCCGTGTCGGCCGCGCCTTGAGATGAAGTTCAAGCAAGGTTGGATCAGCGGTGGGTCCCAAAGCTCGGACACTTCGATCCTGGACACTTGACGCCTGTCTGGGTTCCCTCAGCCCCAGCAGCCGTCTCATCAAGGAGGACGTCTCCTATTCCCGCTACGCCCGAAGCCCATGAATAGTCATCTACAGTAACTAAACGAATATAAAAGTTGAGGAATCCGCCCTCCTCGGCGCCAGGACCAAGGTTCCTCGGCCAAGAAAGTACGCGCACGTCGGGCAACACTTCAGCGACTCAGCGAGATCTGAAGCATATCGCATATCGGCATGGCACATCGCAAGGCAAGTCTCTTGCGATAACCGTTCGCCGAGCCTGGCCGCTGGGAGGCTCGGGATACAGTAGCATTGAGTCACCATTCTTGATCCTCGAAGACCCGGTGGTGTCCTTGAGTCTTGAAGCGTCAACGGCTCAACGGCATGGCACCATACATACCACACATAGCATACATACCACGCATACCATGCAGACTGCCCTAAGCAGGTTAAGCTTTAACTGCTCCCGGGCTATCGGTGTATGATGCTACTGTACAATGTACGGCCAGCAGAACCGAGACCAACAATGATCATATCCCCTCTTGGGCAATAATATACCCCCCTTGCCCCAGGCTGTCGATGCTTGGGACCGTTTTAGAAAAGATCGTACGATTGTGACGACGCTGCGGTGTCAGGCTGGAGGGGAGGGGGGGGGGGGGGGGGGGGGGGGGGGGGTTGGGGCTGCCCCGGTTCTGCCCCGGTTCTCCCCTCCCCTCCCCCTGTTGGGAACGTCCAGGACCCTGAGATTCGGTTGCTCACGCCAAGCCGGCTCGAGCAATTGAGCAATCCTTACGGAGAATAACAACGTATCCTGGACTCCTGGAGAGGAGACCAGTGACCAGAGACCAGTAATTTACCAGTGACCAGTGCCCAACACTCAGCGCCAAAGAACCAGCCAGCCTCCGAGCCAGGGGCCAGCCAGCCAGTGAGATGCGACGCGGTGCGATGTGATGCCACGAAGCGGTGCAGGCTCGTGCTCGTGCTCGTGCTCACGCTCGCGCGTCGTTCTGGAAGACTGGAAACCACCAACATCGGAGGCGTATCCGAGAAATGTAGTTTCGGGTAAAGCGCATCGCCGCCCCGCGCCGCCTTCGCAGCCAGTGCTGCGGGCTGCCAACTGCCAACTGCCAACTGCCAACTGCCAAGCGCCAAGCGCCAAGCCCATATGTCGGTCATGTCGTGATAAGCAAGGCTTCGATCAAGCACAAGCCAAGCACAAGCACAAGCACTAGCAAGCCAATGCGATCGCTGCAGTGCAGACTGTGCAGCACATTGCAGTAGCAGCCGTGCATTGCTTTCCCACTCCCCCAAAACGCTCTTGTCGCGTTCCCTACCATGTATGCATCAGAACCTACGCCGTGAGCTTGTTTGCCTCCAGAAGTAAATTTACGAGGTGCAGAGGTAGCGTCCCTCCGTACGGCACGGCTTGTTTCGGAGTATCACCTGAAATGAATTAATTGTTCATCAGTGACAGACCCGACCTGGATACCATCGCAGTACCTCCTGAGATGAATTGTACATCAGTGACAGACCTGACCCAGAAACCCATCGGAGTCCGTCCGTACTTCGAGCCACTCGAAATGCTCTCCGTATCAACCGTGCTGGATGTGTGACCTTTTCACACCTTAATTTACTGATGGGGAATCTGCTGCCGAGCCTGCACTTTGACGCTGGATGTTGCACTGGCATTGGATCATTGGCGGGCCTGTACCAACTTTTCGAGCTTTCTTAGTCTGCCAGAGTCGATACTGTATTGATTGGGTGCCCATGCCTATTGTCTGCATTTGTGTTTCAATCTTCCACGAATCACTATTTTCTGTTCTGCAGTATTTTCTTCCCGCCAAAACCCACCTTCAAGGGTAGTCATCAACGCCTCTTCATCCGATAAAGTCTGATTCGAGGAGCCTGACTGGGGTATGCCATGGTGGTGGTTGCCACACTCTCGGCACTCTTCTGAGCACCAAATCGGCTTCTACCGACAGCTGGATGTCGAGTGGCGAGTTTCTCATCCAGAGAGGCCCTGCCTGCAAGCCCAGTGCTGTGGGATTGTCATATGATAGACGTGAAGATCGATCTTGGGCCCCTCTCACAGATCTCAAATACTGTACCGTAAAACACTGCCAATAAGAACCCCGCGATTGCCACAAATGCCGTCTCTCCGTCTGTATTCGAGGGATTGGCAAAGAGGTTCAAGAAGGCGACAAGCATTTTTTTTTGGGTACATATATTTCGAGGAATATAGCTTCGATAACCTCTAGAAACTTGCGCATGCTGCGCATGCTTCGCATACGGCTGCCTCGTAGAGATGTGGGACATGAGGCACCATGTACAGTAAGAGCAAACAGGTTCTCTGGTTTCCCCCAACTACCGAATCACCACAAACACGTTCACTTAGAGTTTGAAACACCCGGGGATCTCCATGCATTCTTCTCCCCCACTGTATTCCAGTCAGCACTTTGTTGTCATACGAGAATGACATAGGAACCTACCATCCAAAGCCACGAGGAATCGGCTAACACAGTTATATGCGGCAACCTGCAACATGTGAATCAGCATGCACTTCCCCGCAATCTGCCTCGCGTCAAACGTTGCGCCCAGATAACACTAACCGTGGCCGTGACTTCGACAACCTCCTGCTCAGAAAAGTGTTCCCGCAACTGCTCAAAAACACCATCCTTAACTGCAACATCCCTGGTCATAGCATCTGTATAGTCCACCACTGCCCAGAGCTTCTTGCTCAACACTTCGCTCCCGTTCTTCCCGTCGAGATCGGGTTGTTCTAGGAGTTCCATGCCTTCTTCACTTACACCACCAGCTTTGGCCAGAGGAGCGTGATGTGCCCATTCGTACCATGCTTGGTTGATGACCGCCACTCTGCAGATAGCAACCTCTCTCACGTCATCTGGTAGGCTGGTCTTTGTCCGTATCGCGCCCAGGAAGCTGTTCCAGCCGTCGGCCACAGCAGGAGAGTGAAGGAGAGTGAGGTCGAGCGGTTGGAGAGGACGAGGCGCTCGCCGGGCGCGGACCCGGGCTATGATTGCGTGGTCCTCGGGAGTGGTGAAGGCTTTTGGATCGGCGGCGTCGATGTATGGCAGACGCATGGCTGCGGCTAAGATGAGTGTGGATGAGACGGGCACTTTTTGCTGTTTGGAGACAGTGCCGCGTCTGCAGCATGTGGTCTTTGATATGTGGTGAGTTCTTGGTGGTGATTTGAGCTGAGCTGAGCTGCGGGGTATCGAGGGAGTGATCCTCTGAAGGTGGGGTCGCCTGACTCAGCGGGCCGTTTGATAAATCAGTATAATCGTTTCCCAATGGCCCGGTGCTCCGCATGCAAAGAAGCTCAGAGAAAGCTTCCATCTCCCTCCAATTGGATTGAGATTGCTTCCGTGGGAAGGAGATATGATCTCCTGCCGTATGTAATCGCATATGCCATGTGGCAGTTAGTGCTGTTCGAGGACGCGGGATGAGAATCTGCATTCAAATCTTTCTCGCATGAGACCACATTAAACTGGGAAAGGCCAAGGACTAGCATGGATGCCAACAATAGAAATACTACCATACACGGGACGTTGACCACTTGCTGCCAACTCTACTCTCTATGCATCAAGAACGCCCCATATGTTGAACAAGCACAGTACACATAATTCAGCCATGGCTTGGCCGCGAAAGCTTCCCTCGAGACCCCCCAGATCCCCCGTAACCCCCGATCTCCATAGCCACATGTAGTTCTAGGGGAGAAGAATATTCTCAATTGTCATTGGCTCCCTTTCCCCTTTCCCACGTGGTGTCCACGTTTAACACGAGACATCCAAGCTCGCCTTCGAGTTCATGAGAAGGGCAACGATCAGCCCGTAAAGACCTGGGAGCGTTAGCACCATCGGCGAACCCATCCAAGCAATTCACTAACCCAAGACTTCAGCGAAAATAAGAATGAGAATCATGCCAACGAAAAGGCGAGGTTGCTGTGCGGTACCCCTCACACCAGCATCACCAACGATACCAATGGCGAATCCTGCAGCCAAACCGGCCAATCCGACACTCAATCCTGCACCGAGTTGAATGAAACCAGTGTACAGAGGCAACTGTTGATGAAGCCCATCGGAGATCAAGACAGACACGACGAGACCGTAGATACCGATGATACCAGCCATGATGACCGGGACGATATCTGTTGCCTAATCAGCATCATGGTGCTTTGATACAGAGCTTCTCAGCCTACTCTTGACGATCAAATCGGGTCGGAGAACACCCATAGCGCAAATACCGACACCAGATTTTGCGGTTCCATATGCAGCACCAAAGCATGTGAATACAATGGCGGAAGTGCAGCCCATAGCGCCAAAGAATGGCTATATTACGATCAGTACGATGTTTCGACGACAATGAATTGAGCTCCCATGTTTTGACCCTGCAAGATGCTGCAGCGGAAGGAGCTCTACGAGCGAGGGGATACGAACCGCGTACACCGGGCTACAGGAATATGGTTAGCATATGAATAAAGTTGTATCATAATGTGTCGGGCTACTACGAGCTTGCATTGTGTGCAAAGTGAAGCATATCTTGACTAAGGTAAAGGGGACCTCAGGAGCACTCACCAATAGATCAAGGAATCTCCCATGTCTGACATCGTAATTGGTGTGTGAAGCTGGAGTGGAAGAAGTGCAGATGCTCTTGAAGCTCGTTGGGTTGATCAAAGGACGATTGAAGGCTTGGGTGATGGCGTTGAGCTTGGAGAGATGTTGTCGTGGAAGGCGATGATGAGGTTCAAGGTCTGTTAGCTCGGCACTAGTATCTATTTTGGGTTTAGCGCCTCCGCGAAATATTTCTGGCTGAACATTTTCTGAAGACATCCAGGATTCAAGAAACCCCCCACCAAACAACAGCAACAGGGCGAGCCAACGCAAGGAACCCTGCCAGCTTTAGTTCACCTTTCTCGGAATACTCTCTTCTAATCAAAGGTATTTGTGACCTTCTGAGGCGTGCGCGGCGCAAAGCTCGAGCTTGCTCTAACATTCTTCTAGACGTCCTTCCTCGAACTTCACTCCACGATGGCAGAGGAACAAAACGGCTCTGCTGGTAAGATCTACATTATATTTCGATTCTTTTACAACAGCTGTTATGTTGGGATCATTGCTGATAGCTTCTAGCATGGCCTGTAGCGGATTCTGGGCTCACGCAAGAGATCCTGGATATCGTCCAACAAGCATCTCACTACAGACAGTTGAAGAAGGGGGCCAATGAAGCGACCAAGACTTTAAATAGAGGTATCTCTGAAATTATCATTCTTGGTAAGCCCAATTCCCTAGAGCACCCATTCCCTTCCTCGCATGTTATGCGACCTCTTCCTTCCGGAGATATGACAGTCTTGACTCGAGAATTTGCCTTGCAGTACTAACCCGAGATTCTGTGATTTAGCAGCTGATACCGCCCCTCTCGCCATTCTCTTGCATCTCCCGCTTCTCTGCGAAGACAAGGTCAGGTTTTCTCTGAATATCTACACGCTCCAGATTGAGGACTAATTTATGCCACAGAACGTTCCATATGTATACGTTCCTAGCAAGACAGCTTTGGGCCGTGCTTGCGGTGTCAGCAGAGCCGTGATTGCAGCGAGCATCACCACGAATGAAGCCAGCGATCTCATGAACCAGATCCGGAGTCTGAAAGACAAGGTGGAGAGACTCATGATCTAAAGCGTTGGACGCACATAGACCTACTGCAGATGAAGGCACGCGGAGTCTGGGCGGGACTGTGGCATTGCATGCTTGTAGATATCCAAGCGGCCAGGCAAAATAAATTCCGAAACTACACAAATCCTCCGTTCAGGCTGGAAGGAATGCTCAGATGTGGCTCATTCTTGAGACTTAAACCGCAAGCTCAAACAAGTCCAGCAACTACTTTTGCACTACCCAGAAACTGCTGACAATACTAGATCAGGTCTGAAATGCACCCCAACAGCCAGAATCACAACCCGATGGACCTTGGTTCGGCATGCATCTCAGTCAACCCGGAAAACAACTTATGCTAGTTTATACCCGACGAAGACTCCATTCTGTCACTGTATTTCAGAGCAATGCAATAATTTTGGCATACAATATTTGGGGCTCAGTCGAAATTATGCTATCCTAAAGGGTCGGAAACACAAAGCCACCTGCAAAAATTGTTGTTTGGGCCTCACCCAGTAAGGTACCTCTGGACTGAAATTCCGCTTCCCAACAACAAATCGATGGAGTTGAGCGGAATGCATTCTTGGTGATATTTTTGCATACCAAGAAGGTCATTCTGTAAGCCGAGGATCTGTATTTGGTTGATGCGTGTTGAGATGGTCCTCTTCACGCTCGTGGGAAATTCAGAGCCAGCACGAATAAGAATTATTGATAAATGGACCGAGATTGGAACAGGTTGAAGCTTGAGCCAAACCTCTTATTCTGAAGGCATGGGACATGGGATAATGTCTTTGCTTGGAATGCTGCATTGAAAACGCGTCAGCCAGAAACCGTCCTCAAAGCTTCAATAACACTTACTTCAGAAGTGGCATCATCCGCAGAGATTCTGGCAAGGAACTTGTCAACTGCTTAGAAGCAAAAGATGCAGAAGTCAAGACAGGCCCACCTTCAATGCTGACACTCGATAGTGATGTGCTTGATAGAAATCTCATGGCACATGGAAAAGCCTCACTCATCTCCATTGTCCTGAAGGTAAGAGAGCATTTTAAATGCAGCATCTTCGTAAACTTTCCTCAAATTACTGTACATTCAATATTGTTCCATAACAGTGTCGCCAAAATTCTGGAATATCAAATCCTTCTCCTTCTGGGCTAGATATATAGCCAACTTAAAGGGGTAGGACACTAACAGTTAGTGCCGCTTTTGTGTCTAGACTAGCGCAAAAAGGCAAGCGAGAAGAGATCTCACATCGAAACTCAGCCCTCACCTCGACACAACATTGCAAAATTTTACAACCACGCTTCAAGATGGGGAAAAATGGTAGATTTGGCAAGGGCTATGGAGCCATCGTTGGAAAGGACACAAAATCGCCTCTTAGATGGAAAGGCCCCGGCTTCTCCAAGAAAGCAGAGCCAGCCAAATCAAAGCGAGCCATCCAGGATGAGGAAACGAACTCAAGTGCCATTTCGGAAGCCGCCCTACCGGTCGAACTGCAACAGCTCCTTCTTAACATTTACAGAGATACTTTTCCTGGAGTTCTTGCATCTGACACCCTGCAAGCCTTGTTACAGGAAGTAAAAAAGGCATTGTACGAAAGAGACTTCACCAAAGCTTTCGGCAAGGAGGAATTTCTTGAAGCGTACTCAATTCGATGGAGTCCCAGCAGAACCCTCTGTTATCAGTCCATCTTGGTAGATCTCCTCGAGCACCTTACAGAGATCTCCCCAGTCTGCAGAATAACCCCACCAGAGTTGGAAGATGGGTCGGCTGGAGACGATGCGTCCCCCATGGGTGTTACTTGTTTCGGTGGAGGTGCTGCAGAAGTCGTTGCTTTCGGTGGCTTTCTCCGCTATTTGCAGGATACCATGCTTCGGAGTACTGGAGAAGACGTGCTCGCAGCCTCGGAAGGACTTGACAAGCTCTCTCTTCAGGGAAAGGGACAACAAAATGACTTGAATCAGCAGTCATCGCCGGAGCATGGCCTTTCAAATCCTGACAGATCGCCTGGGATTGATCTGTGTCTGGTCGATACCGCTCAATGGCAGGGAGTTGTCCGCAAACTTCATGATAGCTTCACCACGCCACCTCCTTTATCAAAATACGCCAGCTCCTCAGCGAAAGAAGCAAACGAAGCACTTACGGCAAACACCAATTTCAAAGTTACTTTCCGACAAGACAACGTACTGGGAATGAGCGGAAGCGAACTTGTTGATGTCGCTGGTGGACGACCAATGCTTGTGACCTTACTTTTTACACTGAATGAATTGTATACCTCGTCGATTGGGAAGACGACGGCTTTCCTGTTGAATTTGACTGCGGCTGTCACATCCGGCTCATTGTTACTTGTCGTCGATAGCCCTGGCAGCTACTCAGAGACTACCGTCGGGACTGAAGCCAAAAGGTATCCCATGTACTGGCTGCTTGATCACACCTTACTCGAGACGCAAAAGTCAAGGGGTAGCGAAAGCGTTCCAGAGTGGGTGAAACTGGTTTCTGAGGACTCGAAATGGTTTCGAATTCCAGAAAGTATTCGGTATCCGATCCCATTGGAGAACATGCGTTATCAGATGCACCTTTATCGCCGGGTGTAAACGTGGGATATTGGGAGCAGCATCAAAAGAGCAAATTGCACAGAAGCGGCCCTGGATGTCTTTGGAAGAAAGCGATTTCATTTATTCGTTACGGTCAAAAGCAAAGGTCCACACGATCAGAATACATAAAGCTACAACATCGACTAGCAGCGACTAAACATCAACGGAACGAGCGCTGAACTACTTTCGTGCACCATCATGGCCCTACTCTTCCAACCAGAAGCACAAGTGTTGTTGAAGAATCCTCTTACACTATCTTTCTTGTCCTGGTTTTTGTAAAACTCTTTGCCGAGGCGTTTCAAAATAGTCTCCTTGGCCTTCTTCAAAGCGGACACCCTCTTCTCAGGATCATCAGCGAGCGCTTGCTGGGCGGCGTCCATCCGAACGTTTCGCTGAACGCCTTGCACATTTGGATTGAAAGTAGTAGGCTGTAAGACTTCCTCGATCGGACCGGAGATGGGTATGGGACTGGAAATCTTGAGCCCTCCTTTCGTTCTTTTATGCTTACGCCTTCGCTTGCGAACCCTCTTCTTGACCTGAACTGATGTTCTTGGGATATCTGCATCGTCAGGCATTGTAGCGCTTGTGTCAACAACCTCCTCAAACTCTTCTGCGATATCATCAAGAAAGTCCAGGTCAGAGTGGCCTTGGAAACCCGTACTACTCTCTGCCTCCGAGCCACTCTGCGAAGACAACCACTCATCGCTGCCACTGAATCTTGTGAGAGGTGCCAATGCATCCTCCCAAGTTCCCCCATTGATCAAGCCTACGTTCTCGAAGTCGAACTCGCGAACGGTGTGGCGATGACCCAAGATGAAATCAGAGACTTGCTCTACGGACATGGTCGAGTTACGGACCTGCATGTATCGGAGTTTGGGGAACCTCATTGCCGGCCGAGGAGGTGCATCTGGCAAGGGTGACATCGGCGAAGTCACCTCGGCGAATAGTTTAGCCGTCCTCCTGGGTGGCGCAAAGAGGGGGTCGCTAAACAACGTAAAGGGGCATGGTCCTTTCCTCCCGTACCATCCGAAACTCACTTTTTCCAGATTTGATGAGAAGCTGCGGATATAATCATCGAGGATCTTGAGATGGTCCCGTCCCGGGCGGAGGCCAAGGAAGTCCCAGGAGTCCATGGTAATGTGGAGCTTCTTGATTTGTTTCCATCGTCGACCAGCAGAGGGCGTAGTCCCAAAGCCAGGCAGGTGACGAAGGTAGTGAAGCCCAGATGGATGGATGTGACTGAGTGAGAGCTTCTCAAGCTTGAGAAGCGGTGCTCGTTCGATAGCTATGCGCAAGCTTATGAGCGCATAATCGACCGCATCTCGACGGTATCTCTGGGCTGGATCTTGACCAGGGCAGGAGATCGTGAGATGGCGAAGGTTGGGCATTCGGGAAAAGGCTTTGATAAATGCTGGAACGTTGGTTGCAGCATGAAATATGGGAGGGTATTGTTGTGTGAGGAGATCACCCAATTCCGGCGATCCATATTTTGGTCGCTGGGTGACCGATGCACACGATGTGTGAGGGGTGTATAGGAAGTTGACCTCTCGACCAGTCGATGGGTTCAACAAGGGAGGTAGGAACGTTGCCGGATTATGGGGCATGGAGAAGGTGAGGTGCTCGATGTGGTGTCCTATCCGAGACAGTGCCTCGAGTCGAGAAGTTCGTGTGAGAGCGCTTGGTGTGAAGGTCAAGCAGGTTCGGGTGAAAAGACTTGGAATCGTGAGCTCACGGCACTCTGATGATGTGAGGCGCAAGGCACAGATGGACTCGGTGTCCAGGTGAGAGAGGAGAGTCGAGCGCACGCCTTCGACCCGCCAGAGGCGGATGAAAACTGGGCTGGCTGAGGCCATAACTTGCGCATATCGGTGGAGGAGAGGATTGGGCTATTAGGGGGGTCCTGACAACCAAAGCAATAAGGGAACGGCTATTGAACTTGAACAGACAGACAGCCTATCTTTGAATTGCTTCGCTGATCTCGTTGAAGATGGGTGAGGTCTTAGGCTTGAGGCTTGCGCTTTGCAGCTTAAGAAAACGCAGGTACATTGAAAGAAAGAGCAACACACAGCGCACCAAATGAAGAAAGGGTGGCTAAGCACAAAAACAAGCATAGCTCCCATCATATACCCACCCTCTGCTCCCCATAATTCACATAATGCCTCAAGTACAGCGCACGTGATTGGGAGTTGTGAGTCACCGATCAGTTGTTGAAGCTGGACGATATGCATCTCGATGCAGAGAAGTGTGGACAAACACGAAAATGCCACGATCGTGACAGTCGGAAGAAGTCGTTTCTCCCGCGTCTACTGGGCTCTCTCCAGCGTGGCGCAGTGCCTGAATGCAGCAGCGTGCAGGGGCGGGGCATGCACGTTTGGGGCCGGCGATGGCTGGGCCAATTGACAAGGTGAAACGTGCCAGTTGCAGCCGACTTGGAGTTGGGCGATTGCTGCACAGCAGTATCTGCTGGCCTATCGCTTCCCCAGGGGCCCTGGGAACCGCGAAATAAACGCGTAAAAACGCGCTTGCATCGAGCTCCGAATGCGGCATTTTCGATACGGACTTGTTCTGGTCGTCTGGACTGCTTTTATTCACGTTGACGCCCAAAGTCGCGTTGGTTTCACGAGATCGCTTGGGAAGCCAACCCTTCCGTTCGCGAAGGCGAAGGGAACGAGGTTAAGGGGTAGCGAGGGGCAACGCGCGATCCGGATTCTGTCCACACTTAGCCTGCGGATTTCGGTTGTGAACATGCACGCTGGACCATGTGCCTCCGAAAGGTACAAGGAGGACCTCTAATTAGCTCTCCGCAGGAATGATACGACTGAGATTTACATGCGGGTAACACCCTTAACAAGACGGAAGCAGGACAGAGGCACTTTTTGCTTTGCATATTCTCTGCAGCTTAACATTTCCCGGGTGGCACGGGAACTTTACTTTATAGCCTACTAAAAGTTCTGTGAAATTGTGGCCTACTAATTCCGAAATAAAACGCCAAGACACAATTTATAAGAATTTTATTCATTTAAGTGCATCCCCTGACTCTCCTCCCACCTCGCTCAGAGAGCTTATGCTTCAAAGATGCTAAGCATAACCCCCCCTAACATGGACCACACACCACATATGTATCGGCATAATAACAATAACAAGTCGACCAGAAGAGATGGGCATGACAGCTCGGTAACAAGGGACATTCACCGTCCGAGTAGTTTTTGCAGCTCACCCAGTTAGAGGCACAAGCCTTCCGCTTCGCTAATACGCTAGCATTTGCTATGCCGATATAGAGGTATTGTAAGGCACGTAATAGCAGGGTGATGCACAAGTAGTCAAGGTAAGTAAGCTGCGGAGTGACGCTTGCAAGTGTAACTGATTCCAAGAATTGATTCCAACAAGAGACTAATCAATACCCCTTCCAAAGCTAGGAGCGTCTCCCTATATATTCCCTAGTGCTTAGCCAGGCATGCGAAGCCCTTTACTTAATTAGGAAATCCCATGCGATCCATACGATTCCGATCGCAAGCTGTACCCAAAATAGGAAACTAGATCCACGATATCTGATACCTGTCCATGCGCCATTACGTGTGCCTATTACATTAACCCCCCCTCTGGGCCCTTGTCCCCAAGAGGCCTGGGAAAACTGCAAATAGCTTTACAAATGTCCCCCTGAAACTTTCCTGGCCGCTGGCTTTCCCCAAAGACTCCCCATAATTGCCCCATCGTTACACCAGGTAATGGAGTTGAGGATATAGTTCACTAACCCTTCCTAGCTAGTTCGCAAATCGCCTCTGGCGATTCCCCCTCGCAAAGGTAGTACGAATATAGTATATACTATCGGATATAAAGCTTATCCGATCTCCTGATTAGTTCGTAAATCCCAACTTAGCCTCTATTTGCAAATAAATCATTACTCTATAGGCCCAAGAGCTTGGAAAAGTTAATCCGATCTTCTGGTTTATTTATAAATCCCTTCTTTGGAATTTTCTGGGTATTCCTGGTATAGAGCCGGTTCCGAATTCGCGATTACTATTCGGGAAGAGGATATTATAAAAAGGCCTCCCTTTTCCTACTAACTAACCTTCCTTTTTTTCAATTATAATACCGTACCTAGCTCCTCCTCGTCCCTTGCCTTCCTTCTTCAAGCCTTCTTTAAGCTCCTTTAAGCTCCTTCAAGCCTTATTTAAGCTTTATTTAAGTCCCCTTCTAATTCCCTCTTCCACTTCTTTATCTATTAAGATAAATACTCTTTTTAGTACTTATTAGCCTATTACTACCCGTTCGGCTAATGCTCCCATATCCTTAATTTGCCCTTACTATCTTTGATATTCCAAGAATATTACTAAGTTTCCCGACCTTACTTATATTAAGAGTAATAATTACTCGGTATATAATTACTACTACTCTAAGAATAAGAAATATAATCCTATAAGTTATAAATTCCTTCTTTTATTCCTTATTCTAATACTATCTAAGGTTCCTTAAGTATATATAATACGGTTAAATTGCCTTCTTTAAGCTATTAATATATATAAGCATCTTCCCTATTCTTTATCCGAAAGGGAAAAGGCTATTACTATTCTTCTTCTATACTAAACTATATATACTTCTTATATTAAAGCTATTATTCGAGGCTAACGGATTCCCCTAATAATCCAAGAAATAGGTTAAGTAATTCTTACTAGCTTAGTATAAGTATAAAGTACTTTTAATAGTATAATTAATATTTTTTAGTATTAAGTAAGCTTACTTCTTCCTTATTTCTTACTAATAGCTAATAGCTTTATAGGCCAATTTACTACCTGTTTCTTAAGAGAATCCTAATAAGGATAATAATAAGAATAGTAGAGAATAGTTATAAGAGTAGGATATTTATAAGATATAGAAATTAGAATTTTTAATAATTTTTATATAATTTTTCCAAGAATAAATATATAGTTTTTTAATAGTTTCCTAATAAAAGCATTTATCTTTTATGCCTCTATTTAGCTTATAGTATTATAATATTACTCTTTTTCAAGTATTCTTATAATTCTTAAGCTATATTCTCTAGATTACTTAGTAGTTCCTATATATTATCTACTAGTAAATAGCCTTTCTAATAAACGAGATATTCCCTTTCTTTTCTGCCCTTCTTATAGGCTATAATAAATTCTATCTCGAATTCCTCTTTGCCCTCAATCTCGACCGGCTCTGGTTTTACTATAATACTAGCTTATAGATACTATAGTTCCAAGAAAGAAATATAGAAAATATTATAGATCTAATATAATAGTAGTAATTCCAAGTAGTATATCTATTTATATATTCTTATAACTTCTAGAACTTTAAAGGGGCCAAGATATTTATCTACTAGCTTTATACTAGGTTATAGCTATTAAATATTCTTTATATAAAATATGACTTTATTATATATCTTAAACTCCTTATTAATATATTTCTTATTATAGTACTTTTTCTATATATCTATTACTTCTTGCTATTATTTTTCTAGTATCTCCTATTTTACTTAAATCCTTTATACTCTTTCCTATATTACTAGTACCCTTCCTTTTAAAATATTATTCTTAATATATAGTTTAATACTAGAATAGAATTTATATAAGATATAAAATAGGGATATTCCTATTATTAAATATATAAAGTTATTATATATAAATTCTGTAAGAGCAAGCTTTATTACCTAATTATCCTACTAATAGCTAGTATAGTACCTCAAGTATTATTCTAGAGTTTAATTCAGATTCTCTATTTATTTATTAGTTTACGGGTAGAATACTATACTCAGTTATTATTAAACCTTTAAGTAAAAGTATAGACTTGACCAGAACTTGCTTATAAAAACAGATCCTCTATTAGAGGTTATACCCGCAGGCATATTAAAGTCTTTAATAATATAGTATATAAATAGCTCTGCTAGCTCAGGAGCCAAGACCTCCTTAGTAATCGGAATATATTATACTATTTTTATATACCTATTAATAATAATAAGTATAGAATTATATACTTTACTATAAAACCTAGAAGGAAATAGTCCTATAATAAAGTTTATAGTAATTTCTTACTATAGCTTAAAAAAAAAAAGAAACGAACTAAATATACTATATAGCAGATATCTCTTTACCTTAGTCTATTAATATATAAGACAAGTTCTAATATAGTCTTTTATATCCTTTCTTATACTTTACTAGAAGTACTTTCTTTAAAGGATCTCTAGTATCTTGCTAGTACCAAAATACCCACCTATAGGATTATTATAGTTAGCTTATAGTAATTCTTTTTTAAGAGCCGGCTTATTTAGTATATAGATAATATCCCGATATCTTAATAACCCAGATATATTAAGTTCCCAAGTCTTAATAGCTCTAGTAAAGATCTCCTTTAAGAACTATTTATACTACCGGTATTATACTAATAGATTAAGCCTTTAGTACTATAATAGTAGTTCAAATAATATCTCTCTGCTTTTCTTATATACTATTTCGGACCTAGCTACTCATATAGCTAGAATTCATAATATATACTATTTGTAACTAGCTATACTAGTAATAGGCTCAAGTAGTAATATTTCCGGTATTACTCTATTACTAAAATAGACTTTCTTTTCGGAATTCCTTAATATTTTACTAATTAAGGAATGCTTATCTCCTCTCTCCTGGGCCTTATATTATAATATTATAGGAATAGTATAGTATTCTATTACTACTATCTATAGGGTTCTCTATTCTATATTCTATAGCTTATTATAAAATATAAGTAATAAAGTATCTTTATCTATATCTGCTATAAAGTCTGGCCTCCTTAATAGCCTATTAGTAAAATTACTATACCCTGGCTAGTACTCTAAGATAAAGTTAAAGGCAGCCAGCTTCTTTACTTATCTTATCTATTAACTATTTAGTTTTCTTTTAGTTATAAAGTATTTCAAATTATTATAATCTATCTTAATAATAATAGTATACCGGATATATACCAGGTAATACTACTAAGTACGAAATACCAGAATAATAGTTAAGAGTTCAGAATTATATATCTTATACTTACTCTTAATTATAATTATCTTTTTTAAATAGAAAATAATAAGGTACTACCTGGCTTCTGCCCTCTTACTAAAGAGCTAGGAAATTATACCTATAATTATAAATCCTAAAGTATCTATTTCTATATAAATCTTTAAGGCTAGGTTAAAATAATAAAGAATTAGTACTATTATAAATATAATTTATAGCTCCCTAAAAGCCTTATCTGCCTTATTTATCTAGCTAAACTAATATAGTAGTTTTCCGCTAGTTTTTAGTAAATTAGTTAATTCTTTTACTATCCTAGAATATTTATAAATAAACTTCCGGTAAAAGTTAGTAAAACCCAGGAATACTTAAACTTCTCGAATATTATTTTTTAGGGCCGGCTATTTCCTAATAGCTATAACCCGGCTAGCCTCTATTTCTATATTATCTGGGCTAATTATAAATCCCAGAAACTCTACTCTTTCTATATTAAACTCGCATTTTATTAAGTTTATAAAAAGCTAGTATTACTATAACTACTCGAGTATATATTAGACTACTATTATATACTATTCTGGGTTCTCTAAATAAATTAAAATATTATTTAGATAGACTATATAAATAATATTTATAAGGCTTACTAATATATAATTAATATATACCTGAAATATTACTGGAGTATTAGATAATTTAAAGAATATAATATAATACTTAAAATATTTATAATATATTTGAAATACTATTTTCTACTTATTACCCTCCCGTATTTATAACTAATAATAAGTATTTTTCAAGTCTAGCTTTATATATATCTTTATTCTATAAAGCCTATCTATTATCTTACTAATAAGTAATAATAGTATTTGGTTCTTAATAGTAATCCTATTTAGACCCCGGTAGTTAATATATAGATATAGGCTGCCTCTTTTCTTTGAAATAAACATAATTAGGGTACTAGCTAGACTAGTAAAATAATAGATCTACCTCTTTTCTAAGCTAGTATTAAGATATTCCCGAAGAACTTCAAGCTCTCTTTCTAATAAAGTATATATAGAACTATATAATAGTTAGAATTCTGGTTCCAGATCTATATAATACTCTATTATATAGTAGTCAGGTAATATACCTATAGCCTCTATAAAGAATACTCGGAAAAGGTTCTAATACTTCCTGGAAAGTATAGCTATCCCGTTTATAGTAATAGTAGTAATTCTTTAGCTATCCGTTATAGGATAGGCAATTAATAGAAAAACATATACCTTATATTTTACTACTTTAATAAACTTCCTGATATTCAGAACTTTAATTTTCTATAGTTAAATCTAGTATTTTTATATTATTTCTCTAAAGGAAATCAGGGAGTTAACCTAGTAAAACTATAGAAATTCAAGTATTATATTAATATAATTCAGATTAAAATCACATAATATAAAGTATATATTAGCCTCCCTTTAGTTCCCTAGTATATCCTTAATAATAACCCCAAGAATATAATCTCTATATAAATAAATCCTTTTTCTCTCTAGTAAGAATAAGGAAGTTACCCTTAATATTAATGAAATATCTATATCTAAGACTAACTTCCTCTTTATATAATTAGCCTCTATACCTGAGTTAACTAATACTCTAATCTTTTACTTACCTTTCCTCGTCTTAATAGTAATCTTAATTACTATTCTCGTTTTAGGGGCCTTGCCCTCTATAGTATAAACGAGTATAACTATTACGGAATATACCCGTTTCCCGGCTTCTTTAGTTCTGGGTACTTATATACCTTATAGCCAGATTTATTATAATTATAATAAGTTAGTTTTCCCTGATTTAGGCAAGTAGTAGTATAGTAACCCTTTTTCTGGCAGGTAAAGCAAGTTATATCCGGTCTTATAGATTCTAATATAGGTATTATATTAGACCCTATTACTATACTTTTGCTACTCCGGTTATATAAACCTTATAATAAGAATATATTTCTTTTCCATTTCCCTTTATTATTTCCTCTTTTCTTTCTCTAATTTCCTTTCTTTTATTAACCCGTTAGCTTATTATTATATTTCCGTCGAGTAAACTAGTTCAAGTTATTCTTGACCTTTATAGCTATAGAAATAAGCTTTTCCCTTTCTCGTAAAGCGTTCCCTTAGTAATTAATCTTATCCCGAATCTCCTGCCTCAAGCTACTAAATAAGTTATCCTGCTTTTATAGTAAACCCGTATATCCCAAGTTATCTAATAGGCTATCTAAATAGGATATAAAGCTTTAGATACTCTAACCTGGCTACTATTTTATATCCTTAAACTTGGTAAGGGTATTATTACTACGGTTCTCCGGATCTAAAATAAAATCCTTTATAAACTTAATAAAGGTCTCCTAATCCGTAGTATTAATGCCTACTAATTACTCCCTATACTTCCAGATATTCCTGGCTATATCCTTAAAGCAGGAAGCATAATATATAACCTTTGCTATATCTATAGCCCAGGTAATCCCGCTATCTTTATACTATTTCAGCTCCACCTAGTAAAAGAAGTCCTGGGCTTCCTTAATACTCTTCCCCTTATAGGTTAGTAATTCTCGGGTTTTTAGAGTCCTGCGAACTAAATATACTACCGGTAGTATAATAGGTTCTATAATAGGTATCCGAATATCCTTAAGACAGTAAATCTGAGCTTCCAAATCCTCTAGATCCTCCCTTTATTATATCTCTGCTTCTAACTCAGTAATGCAATAACGAGCCGCCGCTAGCTTCTCTGTTATTATTATCCTGCTAGCTAGTTCTGGGGATATCTGAGTTCTACTTCTTTCTCCTAATTAGGCAGTAGCTAGAGTGGCTAACTAGGCGCTCCCCTGGGTACCTGACTGGGTCGCCCTAGTAATAGCAGAGGCGCTTCTTCTGGTTAATACTCTAGCTATTAGTGGTTTTGTCTGTCGACGGCTTGACTATCTCGCAATAAACTACTCCCCGAAGATTGGATCAATTAGAATATAAGGCACGTAATAGCAGGGTAATATACAAGTAGTTAAGGTAAGTAAGCTACGGAGTAATACTTACAAGTATAACTAATTCCAAGAATTAATTCTAATAAGAGACTAATTAATGCCCCTTCTAAAGCTAGAAGCGTCTCCCTATATATTCCCTAGTACTTAGCCAGGCATGCGAAGCCCTTTACTTAATTAGGAAATCCCATGCGATCCATATGATTCCGATTGCAAGCTGTACCCAAAATAGGAAACTAGATCTACGACATCTGATACCTGTCCATGCGCCATCACGTGTACCCATTACAGGTATATAGAGACCAAAAATAATTTTGAGAGATGCATCTCGGCCTATAATATAAGAAACTATATTTAGCCTTTAAATAATATTTATTATATTACTAGAATGTCTTTAAATATAAGAAGTAATAAAAGACTTACTAGTATAATGGCGGGATTAATGCAATAGTTAAAGGCTCAAAGTTCAAAGAATCTCATGTATTGGAAAATACTAAGTGTAACGGCGCTGGCTGGGGGGCATATGGGAGTGGCTGTCACATGACTGGTTTTACCTAGCTAGCCGGCGTTTCAGTGGTTTTAGCTAGTATTTCCCTCCTTTTATCCCCTCTCCTTCTCTCTCTCTCTCCTTCTTCTCTTTAGCTTAGTATTTTTCAATACATGAGATTCTTGGATCTTTGAGCCCTGGCCATTGCCTCGATCCCGCCGTTACACTAAGCTGTGGAATAAAGTAGGGAGGATGCCTCGACCTTTTAGTATTGTCTCGCCCAAGCATTCCGGCTATTACGGTTGTTACGATATACGGTACTAGTAGGGGTTAGACTAGAGCTAGAGAGGCATCTGGCATCTGAGCGAGGCATCTGTAGTCACCTGATCGTTACACGTGACTCCGAGCTTAAGCTAGCACGTGGGCCCGTACGTAGCTCGCGATTATTTAGATCCGAGGCTTCTTCGGGATCCTCTTCTCTCTTTAGCTTTGAATCGTTAAAATAGAGACAGTCTAACCACGCCTTCCAGGCCCTAGATCTTATACTCGTAACATAATTCAAAGCTCACCCATTTCTCAATCCTGCGGAGGATTTAAATAACACCCATCCGATCGGTTTTCGACGAGTACAGATGTGACGCGCCGTGGCTACTCCCGAACCGGTCAACCAATATCAGAACAAAAGAAAGCCCTAGAACGACTAGGCAAGAAAGCCCTGGACCGGCCAGGCAAGCGGATAGGCCAGCAACCTTACTACTAAACGAAGATCTACAAGAAAGCAAGTCCCGGAACGACTGGGCAAGTCAGAAGGAGCTATGGCACGAGACACTACTAGTATACTACTAGAAGGTGGACCAGAGCCTCTTATTAAGTCTCTTGAGGGGTCCGAGCATCCCGTTAATATTCATAATAGAAGAGATACTCTTTTCCAGAGAGCAGAGAAAGAAGAGAGACCTGCCTTATTAAAGGCAAAGTTCCAAGAGTTACTTTGGAACCCAGAGGCTTTATACGAAGAGATTATCGAGCTAATTCTGAAGACATATAATATCCTTGCCTATAGCGAGAATTATCGGGATTAGCTAAGAGAAACCAAGTAAGCCTTATAAAAGAATAAAGCCATTATTAAGAAGCTTATTATATAGCCTGCCGGGATAACCGGTTCCCCTGCTCTAGAAGATAAATACTTAGTCAAACTCCCTAACTTTTCTATTTTCGAAGATATAACCAAGGATAATATTACCTTTAATAATTAGTTAGTTTAGATTAAGAACAAGCTCTATAATAACTCTAATACCTATTAGATAGAGGACCTTAAGATTATTTATATATCCGGCCATATAGGTAGCCATACCCTTATACTAATTTTTCCTCGCCTAAACCAGGATAGTTAATATATATACGAGACTATTAGGGAACTATATATCTATCTAGAGAAGCTATATAATAATCCGAATAAGGAATATAATACTCGGCAAGTATTTAAGGAGCTATCTATAAAAAAGAGCCAGATCTTTTAGGAGTTCTATATCCTGTTTCTGAGGTATATAGCAGACGGAAATATTAACCTATAGGACCTTAAGGATAACCTAAATAATAAGCTTACCTGGAAGCTTTAAGAGGCCATAGCTATATACTATAATAACCCGGCTATCCGTATTATAGAGTTCGTATAATACTATACTATAAATAACTAGTAAATCCGAGCTTACTATAAAAAGAAAGAATAGGTATCTAAGAAAGCTAATAAAGGTATAGACAAGCCAAGCCCAGGAGGCGCCCCTTATATAAAGCCCGCTCCCAAGACCCTAGTAATAGATAAGCCTACTATCCCGAAGCCTGGATCCTCAGATCTCAAGTACTATAACTATAATAGATTTAGTTATATATCTAGGAACTATCTAGAGCCTAAGATAAAATATATAAAGTAAGTTTTAGTAACTAAGCTAGTAGTACTTACTATAAGTAAGCTATTCAAGGATATAGAACAGGGAAACAAGGACTCCTAAAGGAAGTCTTCTTTTTAGGGCCGTATTATATAAATATAATAGAAGTTGATTTAAGCTAGCTACTAGAAGGTAAAGTATTTATACTTTCTTATATAGTTAGTAATAATAGATTAGATATTAAGACTTCTTCTTTTATTAATACCGGAGTAAACGGATATACTTTTATTAATTTCAAGTTTATAAGAATAATTAAATAATTTCTAGATATTAAGCTTACTTAATTAGTATTACCCTGTAATATAAGAGGATTTAATAGTAAGCAGGCCATACCTATTACTTACTATATTAAGCTTATATTCTTAATTAACGAATAGAAAGTCCTAGTACTTATACTAGTTATAGGACTAGGCAAATATAATATAATTTTGGAATAATAGTAGTTTATAAGTACTAGTATCCTAATTAATTATAAGAATAGAAGATTAATCTGGCCAAATAATTAGCCTAGAAAGAAGAGTTAAAATAAGGTCCTAACTACTATATATAAGAACTTGGAACCTGGGAAAAGCAACTAGTACTAAGAAGATATAGATAGAAGAAATAAAGCTATAGCTATAAATAAGTTCTAGAGATCTTAGCTTATAAAGAGGAAACCTCTTTATTCTCTTCCTAACCCGGGCTCAGAAAGCCGTATATAGTAAAAGAATTAAGCTTAATACTATAGAGAAATACAAGTAATCTTAGGGAATATAGAAGTTTCTCCTAAGTTAGAGACAGGAATATCAAAATTATACTATCTAAAGAAAAGCTATAAGATCTAGTTAAGGCCCTTAGTTAATATTATAGATATCTCGCCGGCCGCTTTCTAGATAAACCTATAAAAGAAGGAGAATCTTTTCTTTATAATATTATTTTTCGAGATTAATAAAGAGCTAGAATTATAATAAGAGAACAAGTTCGTCCCGGGCAAGTAATAGCCAGAAGAGACAGAGCTATAATAGTTAGTAAGAGTCTTACTAGAGGAGTTCAAGGATTTTATAGATATCTTCTTAAAAAAAATATTAAATGTCTTATCCCTATATTAATTATATAACTATAAGATTTAGATTAATAATCCCGAAGGCCCAGAGAGCCTAGGGTATTCCCCGCTCTATTAATAGTTAACCTATAAGCTATAGGAGATTAAGTACTTCCTTAAAAAGAACCTCTAATAGGGCTTTATTAAACTAAGCCAGTTTCCTTTTATATCCCCGATCCTTTTTATAAAGAAGGCTAATAGAGCTCTCTAATTCTATATTAATTATTACAAGCTAAATAATTTAATATAAAAGAACTATTATTCTCTTTCCCTTATTTATAAGACCCTTATATAGCTAGCTCAAGCCAAGGTCTATATAAAGCTTAATATTTGGTAAGTATTCTATTAGATCCGAATAGACCCAGAATCAGAAGAATTTATAATATTTCATATAAGATATAGGGCCTATAAGTATAAGGTCCTTTAGGAAGGCCTAACTAATAGCCCTACTATATATTAGAGATATATAAATAATATCCTTTTTAATTACCTTAATATCTTTTATATAACTTACTTGGATAATATCCTAATTTATTTGAATAATTCCCTGGAATATAAAAACCATATATAAAAGATCTTTTAGTAATTACGGGATACTGGCCTCTAAGCGAATATTAAGAAATTAGAGTTTAAGATTACTTATATAAAATACCTAGGCTTTATTATCTTTACTAGAGATATTAAAATAGATCTAGACAAGATAGTAGTTATTAAGAACTAGTAATTACTAAAGATAGTTAAAGGAATATAAGGCTTTCTGGGTTTTTATAACTTTTATTAGTACTTTATTACGGAATATAGCCATATAATAAAGCCCTTAATAGCTCTAATATATAAGAGAGTTCTATTTAAGTAAACAGATTAGTATTAAGAAGATTTTATTAAGCTAAAGCAAGCTATACTCTCGGTACTAATTTTATACTACTATAACCCGAACCTCTCTACTATAATTAAGACAAATATATTAAATAGAGTTATAGCCGGTATTCTCTTATAATAAGATCTCTAGATAGGACTCTAATATCCGGTAGTATTTTTCTCTAAAACTATATAATTAGTAGAACTAAACTATAATATCTATAATAAAGAAATACTTATTATTATTCTCTTTTTAACCAAATAGTAAGCAAAGCTAGAAGGCCTATAGGAGATATCCTTTATAATTTACTTAGACTACCGAGCCCTCGAGTACTTTATAATTATAAAGAAGCTCTTAGTAAAATAAGCTCGCTAGGTAAAATACCTTTCCTATTACTATTTCAAGTTTATATATCGGATAGGCAAGTCAAATAAATAAGCGGATACCCTAAGTAGGAAATACGAGAATATAACTACCTAAAATAAGGTAATAGTAGCTTACCAAACCCAAATTCTCCTCCTATAATAAAAGATTAATAATAATATTATACGGGATCTCTAGTTAGCCCTAATTAAGGCCTTTATAAGCCCGGCTCAGGAAGAAACCCAGTATAATAGTATCTAGCTAATAAATAAGCTATTAAGTAAGAACCGAGAGTTACTAGAGCTAGAAGAGCTATAGGATAAGGCAAGAAACGAAAAGAAAAGTACTTGAATACTATAAAACAGCCTTCTCTTATAATATAATAAACTATTTATATCTAATAATATAATAATATCTGAGATACCCTTATATACTGCCCTTATTTAGGAGGCATATATATAGCTCTTAATAGGATATCCAGAACAAGTCAAGCTTTAATAGCTTCTTTAGGCCTGCTATTACTAGCCAGGCCAAGGTATAAATATTAATTAGTATAGGAATAACTACTATATCTGCCAATAATCCCATATCTCCAGGAATAAGAAGCCAGGGCTCTTGTATTTATTACTAGTCCCTAACTACTTCTAGTAATATATATTAGTAGATTTCAAGAAGTACCTAGAGAATAGGAATAAGTATAATATAGTAGTAATCTTTATTAATTGCCTAGGCAAGTACCCTATTATAATTTCTATCCGAGATATAGTAATAGCTAAAGAGTTAGTGCCCCTATTCCTTATCTATATAGTTTGCCAAGTTAGTATCCCGGAGACTATAGTATCTAATTAAGGCCCCTAGTTTATATCGGATTTCTGAAGCGAGTTCTATAAGTATATTAGTATAAAGCTCAAGTTATTAATTACTAACTATCCCCAAACCAATAGCCAGACAGAGATTATTAACTAGTACTTTAACTAATAGTTATATCCCTATATAAATTACTACTAGGATAATTAGAACAAATAGGTAGTAATAATTAACTACTAGTAGGTAGCTCTAGTCTATAAGACTATAGGCTAATCCTTATTTCTTATAGAAAAGAACTATAAACCACAGATATTATTTGATTAGGAAACCCAAATATAATTAGGTATCCTAAAGGAAGAGCTAAATAAATAGGAGGCAAAGGCCCTAATAATATAGCTCTATAAATTATAGCAAAAAGTATAGGAGAATATAATATAAGTATAAGAATACTATATTACTCAAGCTAATAAGTACTACTAACTAGTAGACTTCGGAATAGAAGATAAGATATGAATTACTACTAAGTACTAGAAGAATAATTATCCGAGCCGCAAGCTAGCTTACTAAATAGAAGAACCATATAAAATCCTGGAATAAGTAGGATATTTCTTTAGGCTCAAGCTTCCGGAATTAATAAGAATATATCCGGTATTCTATATAGAGAAGCTATATAAAGACCTAGGTAACCCTTTTCCCGGATAAGCAAATCCGGAGCCTCCGCTATTAGAACTATAAGACAGGGAAACGGAGTACGAAGTTTAAGAGATATAAGTAGTAAAACTACTTTATGGAAAGCTAAAGTACCGAGTCTAATAGAAAGGATAGGACCCAGATCCGGAATAGTATCCCGCTTCCTTATTAAGTAATAGCGCCCTAGCTCTTTAGAGCTTCCATAATAAGAATCCCGAATAGCCAGGACCGCCCCAGAATCTCCCCTATTAGTTGGACTACGCCAAGAATAATATACTGCCGGAACCGCATAATACGGACGGAAATCCTTTAAAGTTACATACAAAAGGCCCTGGCCTTTGACATGTAACCTGCGACTTGGAAATTTAACAGGGACTTTCGAAGCTCGGGGACGAGCTTACTTCGAGGGGGGGGGTAATATTACGGTTATTACGATATACGGTACTAGTAGGGGTTAGACTAGAGCTAGAGAGGCATCTGGCATCTGAGCGAGGCATCTGTAGTTACCTGATCATTATACGTGACCCCGAGCTTAAGCTAGTACGTGGGCCCGTATATAGCTCGCGATTATTTAGATCCGAGGCTCCTTCGGGATCCTCTTCTCTCTTTAGCTTTGAATCGTCGAAATAGAGACAGTCTAACCACGCCTTCCAGGCCCTAGATCTTGTGCTCGTAACACCGGCTTAGCTTTGTTTTGCACCTGTTTCCGATATCCTGTTCTTGGCAGATTATGCCGTTATGCCAGCCGTTACAGGTGCTATTTAATTCATATTCTTTTTTTTAAATAATAATTCAAAGAACACGAGTTTCAGTTCTTATTAATTATTTTTTGAATATATTTGTTATATTTTTACCGAGTTTTTGCCGAGTTTTTACAAGAATTATATAAGATATAATCATGGCCTTAATATCTCCTATTATATTCCACTCTTCAAGTTCGATATCTGCAAGCTTCTAATATATTATAAAGCGAAAGTACAGGTTAGACCTTGCCATTAATTCGTGGGTATCTTCAAATGCATTCGCAGTATTGTCTAATGCTATTACTATCTCACGGAAGCGATATTGCCCTCAAACTTGGAACCTGGAGCGCTTCCAGTACCAATACAAAAGCGTGTGGCATTGAAATCCGTTTAACTCGCTAAGCGAGGACGGGCACAATTTTAATGCTGCATTACAGAAATTCTCATAATTCCGCCTTATATTCTATTATTATAAAACTTTCGCCAAAGTTAGATCTGCTTCATTTTTATTATGTAAAGCACTTTTGAGGAGTTTCGGGCGTTCTATTGAGATTTGGTGTGATTTTCTAAATGTAGCGATTTTGGTGTTCCTCGCATTCTGGCAGATGGACGGTTTTCAACACCGCGCGCTTTCGTACTAATAACCAAAGCATTATTTATTCTGTTAGGCCATATCATGCTTGCTTCGAAATGGACCATGCTTATTGGATTGTTGCATTTGATGCCTCCGTCAATGTACAATGACAAAGGCTGGCCCATCTCGACCTAACACCTCAGCGAGTGCTAGTCACGTGAGTCCATGCCTCACCAGGTGGCACGGCATTGTGCTCTTCTCATCCGGGCAGCAAGTGAGCGAGCGAATAAATGCATTCAAAGCGTCCCTTCTCTCACCCACCTGTTCGCAATTCCGTTCTCTGCATCTTGCAATTTCAATTGAATCACGTGGCCCGCCTTCCTCCACTCCTGGCTTTGCAAGAGCACTCCATATCAGTGACGCGCCCATGAGGCAAGTCAACACTATTCATACTTACCGGTGCTTGCTTACGTCAGTGAGTATCAAATTGTAGGCAAAGAAACCCGTACATCTCATCACCAGAATTCTTAGTCTCATGGATCAAAATATGGCTGCCGGGTTTCTGTCTTGAATACATATAGTGCAGCTATTGCTAGTTTGAAAACATGTCCAAAGGTCCAGCAGCGAGCTTGGGACTTTCCATTCCCTATCTTCCACTCCTCTAGCTACCTCGTAGTTCCTTTCGTAAGGCAGGAAAAGGGTCCTGCAATCCGTGGAATAAACTTCGCCCCGGGATGCTAACACCAGCTAACGAACCTTACCTAACCTTCGGGGCCAAGTAAGGTGTCATCCTGGATGATCCATCAACTGAAGGCCATCCTTCCAATCCTCGGATTCCCCGGATCTTGTGCAACCTACGGGAGGTTCTCGTATGCAACTGCCCACAATACAGCGAACGATTCTCCTCACAGGGCCGGTGTTTCGTGCGAGTTTTCTCCGTCCACCAGAGTTGCCACCGTGGCAGTGGTGGTGGCAATTTGGTGCAACACCAAACGATGTTTTGCGCGGCTCTTCGAGTCGGTCTGGAACGGCGGGACTCCGCGTTTCTGTTTGGAGGACTCTGCTGCAAATCGCTGCGAGCCTCCTTGCCTTGAAGTATTATTGCTGACTGGCTGTCCGTCCTTGCCTCGTTCGTCGCCAACGATGTGCCCGTGCACTTGCTCTGCTCTGCTCTGCTCTGCTCCTGTGGTCTTGAAGACGCTTAGACGTGGCCGTAGAAAAGTAGGTTGGGTGGAAAGGTTGGTAGGATTGTAGTCTGTCAGAGAGTGCCTATATACATATGGATGCCTAAGGCCATTATGGCTGTGGGTCCTTATGGCCGTGGGTCCTTATCCTTGCCCTCGGAGATAATTACCGTATCAACCCCAGGCTTGTTCCCAGGCGTCGATTGGTCAGTGGTGGTCTTTCGCTGGGCTAGACTAGCTTCTCCTCAGCCTCTGGCTCTGACAGGAAGCCGGCGTGCCAAGGACCCGCCCAATTCCCCATCTCCACCGTATGCGATTCCTTACCTCCTCTGCACCGCGAACCGCTTTTGCTGGCCCGCAACCAACTCTTCAGCTCTTCCTTACCCTCACTTGCCAAAGTCTCCTCCCCCTCGGGCCTTGCCAGCCTCAGCCTCAGCCTCGACGGACCATGGAGCGACCAGCTTAACGAACGGAGCACTCCCCCGGACAGCCGCTTTTCCCAGCTGGCATCCTAGCCGCGTCAGTCACCCAGCAAAGACAGAGACAGCCTCGACTCGACACCGGCGAGACTGACAATTGCGCCTGGCAGAGAGCAATCCTCCTTGCCAATTGCCAGGGATATGCAACGGGCCCTCTGAATCGACCGCTCCCAAGCCAGCACACGCTGCTGGCTCCCGTCAAGTCGAGAGCGGTACTCAAGAAAGTGTACACATGCACAAGGCGTGGAACATTGGTGGATCGGGATTCGCATCCTGGGGAAGCTGGTCAACATGCGAATCGGTATTCGAGAACAGTTGGCGGCCGTCGTTTTGGTCACCGCATTGGCACCTCTTGCCGTAGGTGTTGCTGGAGAAAGCCCTTCTCCATTTCTCATTCCACCTATGATAGTCTCTCGAGTCATGCCAGTCCTCCCGGAATTTTATTCAATTGCTGACCCTCCATTGCCCAGGTCCTAGCCATCGCCATATGGATAAATAATCACAACTTAGTGGTCAATGTCACTTCTGCAGAGCTCACCTTGGCCGCGAGTTTGAAGGTGAGCGACTTCATTCTAGTTATTGGCCGGGTTTGAAAGATCCCTTTGCTTCTGCGAGAATATCATCTACTGCATTCTTACCGCCCATAATTCCTGGGCAAGGATTCCTCGAACCCCCTCATCGCAAGATTGACATTCTTCTAGGCATCACAAATTGCATCGGACCTCTTACTCATCCAGGCAACCTGTGCAACTATCGTGACGAGAATAGTACTTCAGGATGCACTCAAACAGTTCTATCGAGGAAATCTATCGGATAGCAACTGGACTGCCGCCATAAGGGACGTTGATGGAGCCTTAGCAAGCGGTGGATTTTCGTCTCTCGTTCAGACGATAGTATACTCGCGGAACACAACTGGCAATTCAAGTGGACTGTTAAGGGCGACCGCAAATACCGCGGGGATCCAGTTGCCTGAACAATATCCTAACGGAACGTATGCAATGCTTGGAGATCCCGGTGATTTAGGCTATCCCACAGAACTGTACCCGAACATCACATACGGTGTATCTAATAAACATGACCATGTTGATCCTACGGTAAACGCGGTAAACGCAACTGCATTTCTGGATTTTCCGCTGAACGCAACATCGGCCCTCTTGCTTGGTAATGACTTCCGAGGCGACTATCGAGCTAAGAACAGTTGAGGCTGACTTTTTCAGGACCACTGCAAATCAACAACTCCTATGCGCTGGTGTCCTTGACTTTGCCAATAGTAGATGATGGGAGGCCCGGATTTGTCCTTGGCTTCATGACAGTAGTTGCCGCAGCCACTGCGCTCATCGATGTAAGCCAGTCTCGCGAAGGGTTGGCCAAAACTGGAATTGTGATTTTAGTTGGACCTAACAGGCGCGAAAATCTGTTCAAGTATACACAGCGGCCTGCCACCGACACTTACGCCCCTGCTGCAGGCGCATTGGGAAATGCCTCCGTTCGCTACATTCTGCCTCCAGTTGCCGCTCCCGGAGACTCCGATAGGCACTTGGCTTACAAGTAAGCAGACATACACCCTGCGCCCATCCTGTCGAGTATCAAGCCTGACTGCTCTGTAGTCAAGCTCTCAACAAGAGCATTCGTTCGAACTTTAGCATGGGCCTGTATCCAGCTGCCGTAGCAGGATTTGGAAAGCAAAACAGTGCCATAAATAACGCCAGTAGTATTCTTACTACAACGAACGAAAACAATGTTACTGTTGCCGTCGGATATGCTAGACCGCAAAGTTCTCTCGTGAGCTGGCTCCTGATAGTGGAGCAAAGCCACTCTGAAGCATGGGCGCCCATTAACCACCTTAGGGCTATTGTCTTGAGTTGTGTCTTCGGTACTATTGGCTTCGTCATTCTTATTATTCTGCCCATTGCCCATTACAGTGTCCGACCAATACGAAGGTTGAGAGATGCCACGGAGAAATCAATTGCACCTCCTGGCTACACGCCAAATGGTAGTATCAGATCTGAAAGGCTTGACGAGGCAGATCTATCTGGATGCGAACTCGGCGGTGATGTAGAAGTGAGGAGAAGTCCAACGAGCACATCTCAACGATCAAAGAAGGGCCTATTTATGAAATTGCGAAGGTTGGCGTACCCTGGGAAACAAAAAACTGAAACTGAGCGCACAGAGGATGAAAGGAGGAGAGTCTTCAAGATCCCAGCCAAAGTCCGGGATCGAAAACACTTCATCACTGACGAACTGACGGAATTGACGAAAACTTTCAACGATATGTCCGATGAGCTTATGTTACAATACGAAAGACTTGAACAGAAAGTGGCTGAACGTACACAAGAGCTAGAAATATCCAAGGTCAGCTTGACTTCGTTCCGCCCCTCCAAAACCCCTCGTTGCCACATGTCGTTCCGTTTCAGGCCATGGAGCGCGCAGAATTATATCGCTGATTCCCCCCCACAGAAAGCTGCAGAAGCAGCAAATGAGAGCAAAACTTTGTTCATTGCAAACATATCCCATGAGCTGAAAACCCCGCTGAACGGCATTCTCGGGATGTGTGCGGTCTGTATGGGCGAAGACGATTTGCCAAGAATCAAACGGAGTCTACAAGTCGTATACAAATCTGGCGACCTACTACTTCATCTCCTAAACGACTTATTGACCTTCAGCAAGAATCAAATCGGGCAACAACTGAGCTTGGAGGAAAAGGAATTCCGACTTATTGATATCAAAACACAGATTCTCACGATATTCACGAAACAAGTTCAGGAAGGCAAGATCAACTTTGACGTCCAGTTTCTCAACACTGATACTGAGCCCGATTCGGTACCTTTCACTGAGAAAGTCTTGCCTGCAATGGGACCTCAAGGCGCGGGCAGGTTAAAAGATATGCAGTCAGTAACACCTCTCCTATATCCATGCCAGCTCTCTGTCCAGTCTTACCTCCCTAGCCCTCATGTCAATTTTCATACATTTCTTGGGCGATGGCTAATTGTTGAACAGTCTATGGGGTGATCAACATCGAATTCTCCAGGTGATCATAAATCTTGTTAGCAACAGCCTCAAGTTTACGCCCGAAGGTGGCAAAGTTGAGGTTCGAATTAAGTGCTTAGGAGAAGCAGAGACGGTCTCGGATGGAAGCAGAAACTCCTTGGGATCAAAGCAGTCTTCACAACGCACTTCCAGGAACCGTCAACGCAACGATTCTGGCTCGACTTCTCAGGTCTCAAGGAAGCCTTCCAATTCCGCATCCAACCCAGTAGGGACCGCGTTGTTTTTGAATGCTGCAGATCCAAAATCCACACCTCGAATTCATGTTCGTGAGAGATCACCAACACCTCCCCCAGCCAACGCAAAGGTTTACATTTTCCAATTTGAGGTTGAGGATACAGGACCGGGCATTCCCGAACATCTTAGAGACAGGGTATTCGAACCGTTTGTCCAAGGAGACCTTGGTCTAAGCAAGAAATACGGTGGGACTGGTCTTGGACTGGTCAGTTCTCCTATTTTTGATCTTCTTCCCAACTGGACACCTTTGAAGCGTCCTTGCCGTTTACGAACCACTAAGAAGAACACCCCATTGAGCGTAACAGAGCTGACGTTTTTTTCATAGTCCATTTGCTCCCAGCTTGCTAGTTTGATGGGCGGAAGTATATCTCTTGTTAGTAATGATGCTGTTGGTACTACGACAGGCTCGACTTTCACGATGAAAATACCGTTGAAATACACCCGCTCACGAGCTCCGTCGACAAGCAGCTCTGAAATACATTCCAGGCCTGCCAGTGTGTCAGGCAACGCAGAAGGAAATTGTGCATCAACGCCCAAGATACCTGGGGATGCCAGTCCAAAGGGGGGATTTGAGAAAGATGCCCAGCCGCGACTGGTTGGTTTGAGCCAACCCTTTTTCGCCGCTGCTCCATCCTCATCTTCTACAAAAGATTCTAAGGAGCAATTTGCTGCACTTGGTACCGCCTCTGCTGGGAAAGAGCCAGGTTCGAAGCTTCGAGTCTTGGTGGCCGAAGACAACCTGGTCAACCAAGAAGTCGTGCTCCGGTAAGCCATGTTCAACTATATCAATAATATTGGGCTAACATTATGTTAAGCATGCTGAAACTTGAGGACGTCTATGACGTTGTTGTTGCGAAGGATGGCCAAGAAGCCTATGATATGGTCAAGGAGAGCATGTCCAAAAATCAGTTCTTTGACTTGATCTTCATGGACATTCAGGTTAGTCGATAATTTGTAATTCTTAATGCACGCCTTGTACTAACTTGCTAAGATGCCCAATTTGGATGGTCTTCAAAGTACAAGATTGATCCGACAAATGGGATATGTGAATCCAATTGTCGCTTTAACAGCATTTGCTGAAGAAAGCAACGTTCAACAATGTTATGACTCAGGGATGGACCATTTTCTCAGGTAAACCCAACTCCCTGGCTACTGCAGAATCAGACCTTTAATTATCCTATAGCAAGCCAATTCGACGACCAGCCCTTAAACAAGTTCTAAAGAAATTCGCCACCATTCCCGAAGAGACAGAAACTTCCTCTCTGACTAATAAGAGCTCCACGGCGTCTGAACAAGAGGTTGTGGCATCATCCAGCAAGAATGAGCCTCAAATCCTTCCACTGGCCAACGGAACCAATCCACCCTGACCTGTCTAGGCCTTCCAGCTCGATAGTTCCGGTTACCAAAAATAGAAGCAAGACGATCCACCGTGCCAGTCATCAATATAACAATGCTGCTCTTTGTAGCAGGTGCCATTGTCCAAGCTCGTGGCGAATACACTCGCCCCTGCTTACAACCCGACACCTACTTCGATTCCTTAAGGAGGCAGAGCTCGTTGCTCACCTCTTCTATTTTCAAGTCTTCTTTAATTTCGAAAGATACCCATGATTTTCTTTCTGTCAACAAAAGGTCCGGCGTATCTGGCGAGGAGTTAGCATAAACGACGGATATCAAAAGTGGATACTTGGTGTAATACAATTCCTTTTTGTAACTTGGGCGAGCGACGTTAGCATCCAGGCTCATGGAGCGATTCAGAGGCTTTGGATATTTTGATCCAGACGCATGTACATACGGGATATGATGAGAGCGACCCACCAATTCAGAGATTGGGGGTATTGTAGGAGCTTTGTATCGAGAATGTAAGAGTTCAGGACCCTTTAGGAGCTGGAGTCTCCCATGATTATGATCACACCATATACGTCAATCAACGAGAGTCTCCTCCACCCGAAGACATGAAGTATAGATAATACAAAGCCATTACAAGTTGTGAATATCCCATTGACCCCAAAACGCCCAAAAACAGCGGGATTGAGATGTTTCGCCGACAGATGTTGGAGTAAGTTGGCCGACAGAAAAGGGGTAAAATACACTACGCATTTGAACAGCTCTGGTTGTGACAAAGTACGTCTCTCGGAAGAAGAGAGTTCGGATGAAAATTGACAACGTCAGCGGGTTCGGGGACCTTCGAGCCTTGTGTTGCGGACCCGCACCCCGGAAAACTTTGAGACAGTCTTCTAAGCTAGGTCAACACCTCTTCACCTCTTCTCCTCTTCTTAACGCTTCAACGCTCAATCCTAACTCAAGAATGGCATTCTGTTCCCTTTGTATATATTCCCCACCGTAAGGAAATGGCACCCGGCCTGGTGCGGAAGGTCCTCGTCTTTGCAGCCATCGATGGACTCGTCTTGCAGCCGCTGGGTTCTCGAGGGCAGCGAACCATCCCCGCAGCAAAGATCGCTTACAAAGATAACACCATTGGGCCCGTTCTGGCGGATGGAGTGGAAAGTGATGAGGCTGGGAAGAGTTTTGAGGCCTTTGGAGTCGTCGGTAAGCCTGAAGCAGTCTTGTGCTGTACACTCCGCTTTGGGCAATGTGCCGGGACTGGGACATAGAGATAATTGCTGACGCCGTATCCACAGGTCTACTAAAAGTCTCGAAATTCTCTTTTCTCATATCAATAACCAGACGACAGCAGGTTGCACAGATTCAAGGGAAACCTATCTACGTTGTCACCGAAGTAACATTAACCCCCCTCGCATCTCATTCAGAAGCCGAAGCCTCGATCATAAATACCCAAGCTGCGATCCAGCGAAGGGCCGCTGGCGGGCATGGCCTAGGTGAGAGTGACACGGATGGGGACGATGAAGAGTTCTCGGCCGCCATCAGTGAAGATGTGGACGATGAAGGCGTACAGCCGCCTCCTGCAGACACTTCTTCCGCTTCCAGTGGCCACCAAAGAACAAGCAGCGTTGCTGAAGACGTCATGAAGAGAAAAGGGTCATATGGCCGATTTGCACAGAAATGGTTCTCCCGAAAAGGCTGGGCTGTTGACCAAAGGCGGAATCTTGGGATGGCCGTATCAGAGTCGGGCATTAGTACACCAGATGGGAACGAATCCGGAAAAGTTGAGACACCAGGACAGGATGTAACATTCTCGGATTCCGACAAGAATAATGATACGAGCATAAGGGACCAGCAAGTCAGTGATGTTGCTGCGAAGCTGTTGCCAAAGTTGCTTCGAACCACGCAAATCCTGTTTGGCTCGAGCCAAAGTTTCTTCTTCTCATACGACTTTGATATCACGAGAAGCTTGATGAACCGGAGGCCGACAAATGATTTACCACTCCATACACAAGTCGACCCGACGTTCTTCTGGAATCGAAATATTATAGAGCCATTTATCGATGCAGGCCAAACTTCTCTGGTCCTGCCTCTCATGCAAGGTTTTGTCGGGCAACAGTCTTTTGAAATGGATTCTGATCCTCCTAAGCCAGTCATTGGTCTAGACGGGGATGTGAAGTCTTCAATGGAACTTGTCGACATGTCCGCTGGGCGTGGTCATTTAGAGTCCATTGACGATTCAGATTCTTTTAGATCTAGTGGAGCAAGCAAGTCCATGAAATCATTCTTGTTGACCCTTATTTCTAGGCGATCTGTCCAACGTGCCGGCCTTAGATATTTGCGTCGGGGTATAGACGAAGAGGGATTTACGGCGAATACCGTCGAGACAGAACAAGTTCTATCTGATAGCTCTTGGACTCCGTCAAACAAAATCTACTCCTTTGTGCAGATTCGTGGGAGCGTGCCAATTTTTTTCTCGCAATCCCCCTATTCATTCAAGCCGGTGCCCCAACTACAGCATTCGGAGGATATGAATTATCGAGCATTTGTCAAACATTTCACGAGGCTTTCCGAGTTGTATGGAAATGTCCAGATCGCGTCATTGGTAGAGAAACATGGAAATGAAGCTATTGTTGGGGAGTCTTATGAGATGTACTTGAGCAGGTACAATGAAGCAAAGCGTAACGAAGATTCGCCTGTGGGTTTCGAGTGGTTTGACTTCCATGCGGTATGCCGAGGAATGAGATTTGAGAATGTCAGCTCTCTCTTTGAAGAAATAGGCAAGACTCTCGACGAGTTCGGCGATACAGTCCAAGTTGATGGGAAGCTCTTGAGGAAACAGACCGGTGTCCTGAGAACCAACTGCATGGACTGTCTCGACCGAACCAATGTCACCCAAAGTGCATGTGGGAGAAGGGTGTTGGAATTACAGTTGAAAAGTGAAGGCATTGACATGTCTCTTCAAGCTGATCAGACTACACGGTGGTTTAATACACTTTGGGCTGATAATGGGGACTCGATCTCAAAGCAGTACGCTTCGACTGCAGCTATGAAGGGTGACTTCACTAGGAACAGGAAGAGAGACTTTCAAGGGGCTTTGAAAGACATGGGGATATCTATCTCTAGGTTCTACAGTGGGTACGTACTTCGATGATCCAAAGATGCCACGCACATTCACCGACGTGGTAGTGCGAGAGCTTTCTAGGGACCGACATCTCAACCATGTGTCATTGCTAATAGATACATAGCATTGTCAATGATTATTTCAGTCAAGCAGCGATCGACTTCCTTTTGGGAAACGTCTCCTCCGTCGTCTTCGAAGAGTTTGAATCCAACCTTATGAGTGGCGACCCAGCAGTATCAATGCCAAAACTGCGAGAACAAGCCATCGAAATGTGTCAAAAAATTTGTGTGCCAGATGAGCACGAAGAGTTAGTCGGTGGCTGGACCCTCTTAACTCCACAGACCCCAGATACTGTCAGGTCATCGCCATTTGAGGAGTCGGTCTTGCTCCTCACAGACGTAGGACTCTATTCTTGCAGATTCGATTGGAATCTCGAGAAAGTTTCTTCTTTTGAACGAGTAGATCTTCAGCACATTTCTTCCATCAGATATGGAACATACATTACTTCAACGCTATCGGCTGCCCAGGCTGACGAGCAGCGAAATGTCGGAATTGCTGTGACCTATTCCGCTGGAGCAGACGACATCACTCGGGTTAACTCTCGATCATTGTCAAATATCCAAACAAGAAACGAGGCAGGTTTGCTTGGCGGAACGTCCCTCGTCTCCCAGCCTTCTTCTGCTCTGGAAAAATTGATAGGCAGACCAGCTGCTCCTGTGACTCGAGTTTTGGCATTGAAAGCATTATCCACGCGGTCTGCGGTGGCTGCTGGGAATGAGACACAAATGAGTGAGATCGAACAAGTCAAGGCGATCTGCTCCGAGATCGAGAGAATGATTCTCCATGGCCAAGTGGTGGAGGTTGGCACGGAAAGAAAGAGCATTGTGGAAAGCGCTGATATTATATCTCTTTCTGAAGCGAGGAAGAGCACAGGATTATTGGAGCAGTTGGGACATAGTCTGAAGAAACTCGTCTGGGCGTAACCTGATGTACATATAATGGGTTTGAGGCCTGGCGAGCAGTATCTAGAAGCGACCACACAGAACAAGTAATAGATCCAGGTTAAAGGTCGTAGCGTTTATGAAAATAAACTTCTAGGCATATTCTCCTCTTTCATTTCGGTCGAACCAAAACCAAGTCTTTGCAGTCTGAATGTCCCAATCTCGCCTTATAGGAGGAAGTCAACACTTCATGTGTTCAGGGAGAACTTGACCCAGCCGGCAAGCAGGCACCCACTCCACAGAGACTACATGGCGAATATAGCAGTATTTTCACTCCCACCTCATCATAGCTTGCTTGAGTGGCAGGGGTTAATGTCGGCTCTAGGGGAGATAGAGTGCAAGCGAAAGCACACGATTTCAACAAGGTCCCGTTCTCCTGAACAAAACCTTGCGTGATGCCACGGTTTGCAAAAATCCTATATTTGCTACCCCAGCAACTGCTGCTCCAACTGCTGCTCCAACTTTGGTACATTCATAATCCCTCCTCGCCTTTTCCAATCTAGTATTTACTCTTCAGTCTCCAATTGGTGGCCATTAGTCTTGCCCAAGTAAACGCAACCAAACCCCCGGCGTAACAGCCACCAACAAACAGAATCAATCCCCTGTAAATACCCCCATCCGCATCCAGAATCATGCCTGCAAGAGGTACCCCGGTTAGACAGCCAATAGAGACAATACTGAAGCAAGTGCTATAATATCTCCCATACTGTTCCACCGGACAGAGTTGACCGACGCATACCGGCGTGAGACTAATGCTCGAGCCACTGGAGAGCCCAAATAGCAAAGCAAAAATCACGAGACCAGGCGGGGTGTGTCCGAATGGAAGCCAAATATCAAACACGGAGAGGGCCGTGAGAATTATAGCTAAGATGGCGATATTATACCGTCCGTATCTATCAGCGAAATACCCAGGAAGACAACGTCCAAACACAGATCCAACATTCAATACCGGCAGCACCGCAGAGGAAACCGAAGATGAGAAGCCCATTGACCTGGAGTAAGAAGTTATATACGTCAGCGGTACAAATAGCGCGAATTCTACCAGAAAGACCCCTAATACTGTCAGGGAAAATGCCTGGCGACGAAGAATGAGCAGGTTTGGCCAAGCGCTCGCGGTTGGGCCTGGTGCCTGGAGTGGTTGCATAAAGACGGTCGCGAAACCGCAGAGAATAAGAGAGATCAAGGCTATCAGCTTCGTCGACCAGAGGAAGCTGGTGGAAGGCGTGACGAGTTGGATGATGAGAGGATAGAGAATGCCGCCGAATGCCCCACCGGTGGCAGCAATGCCAGTTGCGTAACCTCTGCGACGACTGAAGTAGTGCCCGATGATGGCAATGGACGGAGAGAAAAGTAGGGCAGAGCCAACTCCACCAAGCAAGGAGAAACATATCATGAATTGCCAGAATTCTAGAAGAAGTACAGGTTAGGTAGGGAGATATCGGACCACGGAAAGGGATACTGACCAATGCAGTTTCCTATCAGGTCCATGCTCAGAACGACCAGGACACTTCCAGATAGCACGAGCCATTTTGGCCCATATTTATCGAAAAGTGGACCAACGAAGAGCCCAACCCCGAAGGTAAGGAAAGCATAAAGGGAAAATATCCATCCCACCACTGCAACATCAAGATGTTTTAGTTGATGTGTCGATATATATCCTTGAAATGCCCCCATGGTGTTCATCAGTCCCAACGAGGAGAAAAGCGCACACCATGACCCAAAGACTACGAGCCACGCTCGTCGCCCTCCTTCGGGGAATACAACGCCTTCGTCAAAAGGTTTATCTATCAAATTCCGGGACTCAGTGTCAGATGTCGAGAAATAACTACCGCCATAAGGTGTACTACTCGGAAAAGCTAGCTCCCATGCATCTCTGGGGTCTTGGAGGGGAGGCAATTCGAATTGTGCCAAGGAGAACCTATTCTTCGAGCGGCTGACGGGAGGCAGCGGTGCCACGTAGGGCATGCTCGCAAGGAGAGAAAATGTGCTTATATTTTGGTGTTGAATAAGTATAGAGTCGCTGAGCGTTAACATGGACACTTCATTTTGAATGTGTGCAACGAAGGCTCGTTTCTTCTCTTGCTCAAAGCTTCCTTTGTGGCCAACTCTAATATGCCAACAATGATCACGTGCTTTCCGCTTTCATCATTACAGAAACTGAAAGCAGAACAAACCTAACTTTGAAAAATGCAACAGGAAGGATTAGATTTTCGGGATCCGAGGTGTACGCATACTTTGCTACTGCCAATATAATAATACCACTTGGGAGTTGATGCCTTTCGTTTTGAAAGGCTGGTCCCGGATGCCAATGGCAATGTTTAGGGATACTAAATCATGAGGCCGGGTTGGAATGGCTACAAAGATTAGATCATCCTCTCTCAAATCAAACTTACGCTTAGCACTTTCGGGTAAAAATTTGTACACAACTTTCCCTGCACTGACTTGGGCCATAGAGCGAGATCGGTGAAGCTGGCTAGCTGGATCATCCTGCTGCAGCTGCCCTTAGACGGTCACATGAGCAGTCCATGAATGACGAGAGCGAAAGGAGAATTTCCTTGGAGGCCTTCATTGCGGAAATCATTGTTAACTTCAAGTGACGGGAGTAGGTGCGCGGGCAAGAATATCTCCCAAACGGGGAATAGATTCCGGGGTTGCGGTCAGCAAGACAGCATTGTGTACTGGCCAAGAAAACTCGTCCCGTCTCGCGCCTGGTCCCTGTGAGTGGATGAAATGCACCGACCGTACCGTGTACCAGACCTTCTATCTCAATCTCAGGAATTGCCCTCCAAGTGCCGCGCATGCTCAGGGCCATGCCCTTCTCATTCCCGCGTGGTGACTGGCTAATAAGTATGTTCGACGTCAGTATGTCAATATGTCAATATGTCATCCGAATTCGGCAAATTCCTCCCCTCCCCGAAGGGCGAGATACCCCCGACCCCCGACCCGAGGTGGGGGCCTGGTCCTCGCAACTACCCCTCCTTCTCCTTCCACTTCGCAACCATACGTCAATAATAGCAAAAGGCTCAACCACAATCGCATCTCCTGGGCTCTTAACACCATTCTCGCCAAAAGTAGACATCAGACATCCTCCAGCTTCAACCCACTACTAAGACTTCCATAACGGTAACATCCAAATGGCTTCAACCGTCGGAAAGGTACGTCGAGCTGCTGTTGATGTGAGAAGTGCGTCATGAGCTGATTGTTTGAATCGATTTAGACCATCACCTGCAAGGTTAGTAATACTCGACATCCCTGGATCCCGAGACGGATATTGATATCGTGTAAAGGCGGCAGTTGCGTGGGAGGCAGGAAAAGATCTTACCATTGAGGATATTGAAGTTGCCCCGCCAAAGGCCCATGAAGTCCGGATCGAGATCTACTATACTGGTGTCTGTCACACTGGTACGTGTCTAAATCGGATACAAAGAGCTATCACGAGAGCTGACTGCCTCTGCAGATGCATACACTCTGTCGGGAAAGGACCCTGAGGGAGCTTTCCCAATCGTTCTCGGCCACGAGGGAGCCGGGATTGTAGAGTCTGTTGGAGAGGGCGTCACCTCTGTCAAGCCCGGAGACTACGTTGTTGCGCTTTAGTACATTTGCCCCTCGTGGTCTAGAAGCCAATCTCTGACGACCTCCGCAGTACTCCAGAATGCAGAGAATGCAAGTTCTGCAAGTCCGGCAAGACAAACCTTTGCGGCAAGATCAGAGCTACGCAAGGGAAGGGTGTTATGCCTGATGGCACATCAAGATTCAAGTGCAAGGGCAAGGATCTCCTCCACTTCATGGGCACTTCCACTTTCTCCCAATATACTGTCGTTGCGGATATTTCGGTGGTCGCTATCACGAAAGAGGCGCCGATGGACCGAACCTGTCTATTAGGATGTGGTATCACAACGGGCTATGGCGCAGCCACGGTGACTGCGAATGTTGAGGAGGGCTCCACTGTTGCCGTCTTTGGCGCAGGCTGTGTCGGTCTTTCGGTCGTCCAGGGCGCTGTGCAGAAGAAGGCTTCCAAAATCATCGTCGTGGATTTGAACCCGAATAAGAAGGAATGGTCCGAGAAGTTCGGTGCCACCGATTTCGTGAACCCAGGCGACCTGAAGAACCAGACCATCGTCGAGAAATTGATCGAGATGACCGATGGGGGATGCGACTACACTTTTGACTGCACGGGAAACGTTGGCGTGATGCGTGCGGCTTTGGAGGCGTGCCACAAAGGATGGGGTCAGAGCATCGTCATCGGTGTCGCAGCTGCGGGACAGGAGATCTCGACTCGGCGTAAGTCGGTCCATGGCTGAACTGGTCTTAACTGCTAATACTGCTGCAGCATTCCAACTCGTTACTGGCCGCGTTTGGAAGGTAGGGACTCTTTTCTTCGTTGCCGAAAAACTTTCTGACGAGGCGCTTTCTAGGGATGCGCTTTTGGCGGAATTAAGGGCCGCACCCAACTCCCAGACCTGGTTGACGATTACATGAAGGGCAAGCTCAAGGTAGATGAGTTCATCACTCACCGAAAGACGCTTCCAGAGATAAATGCGGCTTTTGAGACAATGAAGCAAGGAGATTGCATTCGCTGTGTCGTTGACATGAGAAAGTAGGAGGAGCTCGACGCCAAATATTGGTTGGGTGGCAATTTCACTAAAAACTGAGGTAAAAGCATGCATCAAGAAAGATTATTCCGGCTCGCGGTGAAGTAAGATTGCTTTGTGAATGGATTGTATTAGTCTACGCGCAGATGAACCCAGGAGCATAATGGAAGATCATCCATCTTACACCCGCTAAAATCAAAGAGGGCCTGTCGAGTGTTAAATACAAAGTGACAATGCCGGTCGATCGACCACAACGCCCCCATATCCCATATACATATCGCTGAGACACCCTCTAAATGCCCCTGATCACCTGTGTTCGTTCAGCGTTGAGCTGCGCAGCATTCCGATCATGGCTTTCCTTCTTGCACTGTTCATCAAGTAACGTGTTAGCCATGAGTACATCACTGAGGCCAATGAGCCACCATTGCGGCCCTCGTCTTGGGGAACCTAGGGGATAACTTACGTCCTCTAAGCCATCGCACTTGTGGTCCTCCAGCAAACGATGCTTGCCACAGAAATGCCCATTGCAAAACCCGCAGTCACCAATGATTCTCTGGGCTCCTTCTCTGCAGTCCTTGTACGTGCAGCGGATCTTCTTAGGTGGCATACCGCCTCGGAGTGGTACGGCGAGGTGGAGGGTTGACTCCCGGTGGATGTTGTTCTCCGCGAGGGTACTCGAGGGGGGAAGGTGCCTGCCGGCGTAGACAAGGCGGAGATCATCTTCGGGGAGCAAGGTCCGCACTGACAGTAGGGTTCGGAGGTTGCGTATAGACAGATCTTGAGGTACGATCATCGGTATTGCTGGGGGTTTCGTTAGCAGGTAGTTGCAGAGAGTGGGAGGTTGAGAGGCCGTACTCTCCCCGGCCACGTTCTTCACGAATATTTGCATGGTGTCTGCCGGCTCTGGCGACGCAGATCGAGAGACGGGAGATGACGAACGCATGGTGATGTGTATTTGACGGAGTTGAGGTCGACGGGAGTGTTTGCGAGGAGATGAGGTGGCGTGATGGGTGGGCGAGATAAGCACAGCGAGGCGCTGACGAGGCTTCAACAGAGAGTCAGAGAGGGAGGGAGAGGGTCTAAAAGATCGAGAGGCTGTTGTTGCCCTGAAGGACGACCGGCGCTGGTGTGCTGTGGGTGTGGGTGTGGGTGTGGGTGTGGGTGTGGGTTGTGGCGAGTATGTGGTGGTGATGGCGATCTGAAAGGTGTGTTGTTGGGTTGTGAGGTGGTGAGGTGGTGAGGTTGTGAGATTGCTGGGTTGCTGCGAATTACTGCATTGGCGAGGGGGCAAAGGAAGTGTAGTCATTCATTATTTATCGGCAGGGAGACAGGCAGACAGGCAGACAGGGAGACAGGGAGACAGCAGGCAGGTCGCCTTCGCCTCAAAGCCTTCCCGGCGCTCGGCTGGGTTTGGGCAGCGGCAGCGGAGCGCAGCGGCAGCTTCTATCAAATCCGAGGCTTGCCCTATTACCTATTACCTATGACCTAGCAAATGGGCCCTCTTCTTGATATTAATATTTGCACCTATTCGTTATTTTTCAGCCAGCGACTCCCTTTCCTTCTACTGAGGATCCGCCCCTCTCACTGCCACCTCACGTTCCGCTCCCCCATCCGGCGCCATGCCTGCACGCTCTCCTGGCATCTCTGAACACGATGCTGCCTCAATCCGGGAATTGGCCTTTGACACGAGAGCAGGTCTCAAGTCTTCGCTCTCGCTGGATGCGGCAAAGCGTCGCCTCCCTGGCGGCTTTAGAGTGCCAAAGAACATCAGAAGAAACTTCAAAGCCCACACCTACGGGGCATTCCTGGCTTGTGAAACGAGTCTGGAAACTTGATGTGGTACTGTATTGGATCTGGGGGCATCGCGGTCAAGGAGACGAGCACGAGCAAGTTGCTTGATCACTGACTGCACCGCGCCGCAGCTTGTGGTCTCAACAAGATCGACCTCAGACGGTCCAGGTTCACGGTCCAGCATGAGCATGCGCAGTTCTCTGTCCACGTGCCGAGCCAGCACGCCTGGACCTCATGCAGAGCAGGCGATTCTCGGACTTCGCAGCAATCCCGCGCAATCCAGACTCCTTGCAGTCAACATGCAGGGTTCGTAGCTGCAGGCCGCGCCGAACGTAGTGCAGCATACTTTGGAGCACCAGACAGGCACCGTTGGTTGGTACGGGGGCGCATTGTACATTGTACGTGCAGCAAGGCTGAACTTGCCAACCAGAATACTTTGTGGTAGCCTGGTCCGTTGGGAATATCCCGGGCACCCCCAATTGCACTCAGTTCTTGTCCATATCCGTTCGGAACCAAGCCATACAAGCATTACAGCCATTCAAACAGTTTACCGGCTGAAGCTGAGGAACGCCAATGTTTCATCTGTGTGGTACCGCAACTTCCAAGTGGACCGGCATCTACCATTGCTGCTTTGCTGCCAAGTTTGACCGGGGCTGGAGTTGTTGGAAGGCACGGGCCAGACTCGACACTGCTTATTAGACCGTCAGTATGTATCTTCCGAGTGTTCTTCCAAAATACTATTTGAGGGGAGGTTCTGTGTAGGTGCTGCGGCTTGGACGTCTCATCGAGGATTGAAGTTTTCATGACGATTCTGGTAGCATTCCTTGTCTTCGGAAGACGAGACGGCCGAGCCATGAGTAACATCACTCGCTTTTGTCAGCGGCTTATGGGCTATTAGAACTGTTAACGTGAGCTAGACGTTCATAATGCGGAGAATTGACGGCTGTCTAAACCCGTTGAGCATCCGTCTCAGACGGGTGAAGGGTGGTGAGGTATTGTGAACCTTATTATTTATGTTTATTGTTAGAACTTAGGGATAATGAATGCATCAAAATATCCTTGTAGAACTATTGGAACTGTTCTCCCTATCTGATTATTTTCAACCCAAAGCGGTTCCGTCCTCGTAGGCGTTTTTATCCCTTCTGGCTTCACATCCAATGTTGTGCTTGCTGCGCTGTCCTTCCAACCAATCTTTCCAACATCGGAGAGTGAAAGGGATTATCCAAGTACCTTCTTGCGAGTTTATGGAGGAGATGTGCTGTTGACCACTCAGTCCAAGCTTGACCGAGGGAAGATGCTAAGAGAAAACTCTTGATGGAAGTGGAGCAAGCCGCTTGTTTCTTAAAGATCCCAATCACCTCTGCCTTGCAGCTCCCCAGTGACAGGATGTGTAGTTTCAAATACCCGCGCGTACACTAGTAATTAAGCACCAGGATCTTTTCCGATGCCTGGAAAGCGCTTGCCGGAAACCCAAGAGATCTGTTAGAGGTATCAAACATATCTCGAGAGTGGGGTTGGTTGACGTTTGGAGGTCAGTGATTGAAGAATGCGACGGTGGTATGCAGATCCATCGATGGCAGGTGATACCTTGGTAAATCAACTTCGCTGGATCTTGCTTCCATGACATCTTTAGAAAGGATGCCCAGGTAGTTCTCGTGCGGGGTTGAAGTCCTCTTTTATATATCTCAAAAAAGATGCCACGAAATGTTATCTGTACCTTCTTCTGAAAGGGACAGCTTCTATTGTTCCCACGCGCACTAGAGAAAGAGAATTCTTGCTGCCCACGGTTCAAGAGATATTTGAATGAAAAGTTCTCGATGTGAGGCAAGTCACTATATTGGGAGGGAAATTCCCAGGGGAATGTTGGGAAGGAGATTACTCATATACCCAGCTAACTTGACTTGGGACCTAAGAATTGAGATCACTTTTTAGCGATTATTCAGGGGAATATCAGAAGCGAGAACACTAATGTATACCACGTGACTGGGAAGATTGAAGATTGCGTCGCTTTTCTTATCACTATGAGAGTAGTGCTTTCAATGAGTCTCCATCGTTTCAATTTGGTATCGAGTGTATGGCAAATGAACCAGGGAAAGTAGTCTATAATGAATTACCGGTATATGCATGACCGCCCGAAAACACCTCGCACCACAACTATGCTGTGAAAAAATGCTGATGATGGCTCCATTCTGATGCAACCCCCCCCCCCACCATTCGTGCGTTCAATGTCATCACGTCATCAATGCTTCTTATATTTCTGTTTTCATTAGTGTCTCTCTCTATCGACGTGAATATGGGGGTGGCTTACAGCCTCCGCTTTCTGTAGATGGACAGGATCCAATGCATTTGTTGCACCCATCAAGATCTGACCTCCTGCCTTTGCAACGCCAATGGCAGGCCGAAGGATTACGGTCGGCGCATGTTTACGCACCGCCCTCAATACCCCTGCTGCATTCCCGCTTTCCATTACTTCGCCGGGGACCGCGATGATCGCATCCCGCGCGAGCAGGAGATCTCGTTGAAGACCTGAATACCCGCCTCGAAGGCCTTGCATTACGCCGACAGGTTGGTTGGCATAAAGGCTGATCTGTTTAGTTTCCTCTTCCGAGTCGTCTTCGTCAAAGGGAGTCTTCACGGGCTGGACACCGGGACCAAGAAAGCCTTCTGCGCCTTGGAGAACTGTTTGAACACCGATCGCAACCTTTGCACCAAGCTTGACGAGCTCAGTCCCAGTAGTCTTTGCAAATGCAGCAGCACCCTTCGAAATGCCCCGTACAATTCTCCCATCTCTTTTATACTCACGGATGGGAACTAGCACAAGGTGCCTGAAACCGTCTCCGACGTTGACCAGAGATCGTACTGGTGCTAAACCTGCAAGGATACCAGGCAGCTGGTTGCGCTTGATGTCCGGCATCCAAATGTCGTTCAAGGTCTTCCCCAACTTATCGAAACCAGAGATTCCATAGATGATGGTGTGGCGAAGAACCATATCTGCTTCATCCAGGATCAAGAAGTTCATAAATTCTGTTGTGTGACCAGAGCGCAAGCCAGCGTAGTCCACTCTTTTTGGCTTGAAATCAAGCTTGACTTGAACGGAATTGACCTCCACTCTCTGAAGGAATGGAACATCGCCTGGAGATTCACGAACGGGAGCAGAATCATCCTTGAATTCAAAGAATCTTGTAATGAAATCAAGGGCATCTTGATCGACATGAAGGCGGAGTGGAAGAACCGTCGCCTTGAGAACAATCTCAGACGCGGCAAGTTCAGGGACGGGCTTGACGTTGAGTATCTCGATATGGATCATGCTGGTGCCGGTCTCTCTCTCCCCTGCGTCTTGCATGTAGGTAGCAAATTTTCTCCAGGTCGACGTCGGCACGTGGTCGAAGATCTCAAAATCATGTACACGAATATCAATAGAGCTTTGAGTCTCGCCACTATTAGGTGGAAAGACCACCAAATCGACAGACACGCCCCTCAATTCAAAGGTTATCTTATGATGCTTGCTTCGGTTCAGTCGCAGTTTCTTGCCCTTACTCTTGTGTAGGCCCCCTTGCCTACTTGGCGAGGAAGACAATGATGTAGTCGCAATAGACTCGGTCTCTGTCGCATTGTCGTTCAGCTCCTGGTTGATAGCCGCGGCAAGCTCACGAGGATCCCGGTTTGCTGGAATCCCGATGTAAATCGAGTTAAAGAGGAAATCGCCGATGACAGTTTCCTCGTCCTCAATATCTTGGTCAAACGTTGGTCGTCTCTCGTTACGTGCTCGTTTCTCGATTGCTTTAGACTCGACGTCTTGGACTGCCTTTGTAATGGCATCGCGGGTGTGTTGCCAATCATAGCCGTCGAAAAGATTCCAAATGATATGTACGTCACGAATGCAAACCTTGAGGGGACTTTTCTTAACTTTCTGCACGTTTGACCGGTCGTAAGTGTTCTTTGCCGAATTCCACCTATGGGCGGTGCCTTCCAAGATAGAGCCCGTGCCAAAATGATCGTCCTGAAATTCAAGTGCTTCGCTCGTAGGCTCCTCATGCGGATCAATAATGCTTTCTAGTAAGACGCCGTCGCGGGTATCCCGGCTCGTCAAATGTGTCGAGGCAGATGACCCAGCCTCAAACTCCAGAACAGTTTGTCTGTATTGCTCACCAGGATCTTTTTGGTAATAATGAGAGTCGAATTCAAGATCGTCGCCATCGTCACCACCGGGGTATTCAGCTCCCGACCCATCAATTGGGAAATCATCGTCAAAGTTGTAGTCTCCCTCAGCGGTACCGAAAGCGTCACCAGACAGTGACGCTAGGAGATCTTGCACAGGTATAACCTTGGTTCGATACTTGATCTCCTTGCTGGGAGGGGTGGGTGGCGTCAAACCATTCAGAATCGCAATTAATGTTTGGGTCGAGTCGGCACACGATTCGAGAACGAAAAGGTCGTCTCGGAGCTCCACATCGATGGAACGCTCCCCTTCTTCGTTTGTCATCATCAGAACGATCGCTTTAGCTGAAGACAAGGAGCCAATTTGAACATAACCCATACGGCCCAGATCCGCCACCTGAGTGCTGCCACCGTCAAACGAGTGCCGTTGGGGTCTCGAGTTTAAATCCATAGGATTTATATTTGCAACGTTGTCAATGATGAGCAATGAAGCCTTACTCAAGTCCAATGATGCGTTGGCATTCTGGTCTTTCGGAAGCGCTGCCGTTAGATGTGCTTCGGTCAATACAACAAGAAGTTTTGAAGGCTGACCAAGCGGATTCAAGCCCAGAAGACAATCACGGAGCACGACGTCAATGATGAGCGGTTTGGAATCTGCAGTGCTTGGGTTTCCAGGTCGAACTTGACCGTACATGACAGGTCGGGGTATTTTTGTCCTCGCAAAATCTGTCAAAGTAGCAACAGATGCTGTGAGACTCGCAGAAACGTCTTGTGCAGTTGCATTCTCTGCCAACCCGAGCAAAGTTATTAGAGTAGGTACTTTGTACTCGACTTTCAGGTTCCACAATTTGAGCTTCACCACCGGTTCCATCTCGTCGCCAATCATTCTTGCCATGATAGCGGGTGCCCTGGCTCCCGGTTGACGTAGCCCGGGGTCAGTGGCAGCTCCGATTAGATCTTCCGAAGAATTGCGACGAGCAGATGCGGTATTCACACTAAGCGCTATGAGTGCTGGGAGGGTAATCTGAGCAACTTCAACATCTGTCGATGAGAGCTGTATGGTTCCAAGGCTATTATTGACATCCACTTGCGCATTGAACTTGTTGACCATGATTAGGGAGAGCAGCCCTGGCCTATCGTCATCCGGGAGATACTTTGCAACAGAAGATAGCCTCGAAACCTCATCACCCAATTCTGGAAGATAGCTGAGCTCATGTAGTCGACCTATTCGAGTTTGGACATCACCAACAGAGATTCTAAGGACTGCGCCTTGTTTCCGCTGGTGTAGAAGGGTGTCAAGCAATATGTCATCGTCTTGGTCGTATTTAGCTTTCGATGGGGTGATCAGAGACAGTAGGCGATCCAAGTCTTCATCTTTTGGCGAAGGAGAGTATTCGATGCTGGTGGAGGTAATCTCAACGTTGATGGCGGGATCTTCGTTGGATCGTCGAAGATGAGGACCAGAAAGTCTAATTTTCTGCACAGAGATACCAATACCTTCACTCCGACTGACAGCCTTGACTGCTGAAGTTTCCACCCCAACACTGCATTCCGTGCCCACCAAATCAAGAATGAAACCTCCAATCCTGACATCGGCCTTGTTTTGCATGGCCATAGATTTGTCATCAGGTCTGATGGGAGTCTCGAATCGAACACCACGAGGTTTGGATTTGCCAGGACTATTGGCAGTGATAGTAGCATTCGAAGCAATAGAACTGCCTAAGTTCAAAACACTGCTAAGCCCACCAAACCAGCTAAATGTTTCGTCGAGCCTTTGTAGGTCTATTGAGACATGCATCGGAAGAGTGGTGACCTCACAACGAGTTACTTCAGAGGTATGTGTAATGCTCACAGACACATCAACGCCGGCAGAAGCTTTGAGGTCTCGAACAGAGGTCCTCATTTGTAAGGCAGGGTCAAAAGAGACAATGTTCTCCGTCGCGTATCCAAACACAAACTTCTTAAGGGTCACCAACGTCTTCGTCGTTGATTTCAAAGACTGGGATTTAATGTTTAGACCGGTGAGGGTTGCCCGGAGAAGAATCTCGGTTTCAGGTGGCGCAGCCCATCGTCCAACGTCAGGCTCGCCGGCAAGGCTCAAAATGCCTTCGAGTCTTTCCAGAAATTTGAGAGATATCTCTTCCGCACACAGAATATACGTTCTGTCAATGGGGCCTGACTCCGGCTTCAACGGCACTGTAGCTGGGGAACCTTGATTCAAGATGTCTTTCAGCTGGTGCACCAGCTTGAAAACTAGCCGTCCGACTGAGATATCAAAGTGCAAGAGAAGGTGGCCGATGAGCAACTCGATTGTACTTTTCGAATCCTCGGTGTGCGTCTTAGGTTCTACTGGTTGTGACTTCGGCGGGAACTTAGGCGGAATGGACGATCTAATCTGAGCGGGAAGATGAGTAGAGAATGCACCAGGTATGTTAATTGAGGTAGAGCTTTCAGCGTCACTTTGCCCGTCAAAGGTCGAGCTGAAAATAGAGCTGGCAGAGGAAAGGTTGGAGGGATCCGAGGCAGTGTTGGTAGCTACAGGAGGGAGATAGACGTCGATGCGATCAAGAGTGAAAACCTGCTTGTTCAGTCTGGGGTATTCGTCCGATGATGCCGTTGATCGCTCCGAGACTCCGCTTGAGCCCTGTGGCACAAATGTAGGATGTTGAATCTCTGTAAACGTATCTGAAGCGAGTGTTGATATTCTTCTCGGTGTATTCGAGGCTGACATGGAAGGAAGAAAATGTTCATCTTCTGGTGATGCTGGGACGGGCGCAGCATGGCGAGCATTTTCCAGATTGTCCAAAGGCTGTGCCTTCGCCTCCGAAGGAATTGGACTACCAGGAGCAGATCTCTCACTGCTTGACTGTCCCCACCCTCCCGGAATTCTCGACGAAGAAGAGTCATGGGATAAAGCACTCATGTACATACTCTCGGCGTCTTCATGGCTGAATAGTTGAGATTGAGCAAGGTCTTCTTCTCCCACGGGGGTGGAGCTGTTCTCTTCCTCGTCACTGTCTTGAGCAGTGTCGGTCAATGTCGAGATATCTCCCATTGGGGGGAAACCGTCCTCTGCAGATGATCTAGAAGTCCCAGAGGAAAGGGATGGCTGAGATTGCGAAACACGATCTGCTGAGAACCTGATGTGGCCTCTTGTTGGCAATATTGTTGACTGCAACATTGAAGGAGGGGGTTCATCTTCGACAGTTCGCGGGCTGAAGACTTCGGGTTCTATGTCTGAGAGGTGAACGGAAGCTCGTGGGGTAGACAGTGCCGAGGCTAAATTCTTGCTGTTTAGACCTCGAGGGGCAGAAGGTAGGACAGCAGATCCTCCGTCCTCATTCTCATTCTCCACTGAATACTGGCTTTCTCCAACCTGGTCGAAGTACGCAGAGTTCCGAAAAACGCTGTCTCCAACTTCACTGAGATGGGCACTCTCTGACATATTCGACCCATTGCCGTCCTCCGAAGCGTCATCAAAACGACCACTATCACTCGCAGCGATTGAACTACTGAGAGACTTCGTATCTATGTTTCTCCCGGGTAAAGATTTCATTGATAATTTAGACGAAACAGTAGGTGTCTGCTCAGGCGATGATCCTCGGTCAACCGTTTGCAGAAGGCTCTCTCGAGTACTCGAGTGGGATTGAGAACCCGATTTTCTGTCCTCAAATATGTCAGAATGTGCCGCCGATGGTGAGGACAATGCGGAGGATCGAGCTAAAGAGGAGAAAACAGCCGCCTCCGATATCAAAGACCCTCGAATTTTCGAAAGACAAATAAGGCGTTTGCCTTCCTTGGATCGGGGCAACCTATTGCTGGCAGTGGTCTGTGAATCCTTATTTAGACCATGGGTAACGCCCTCAACGTCGACATTCTCTATCTTCAATTGAATAGTAACAGGATCCGTTGCACTGGAAGGAGGCGATCTTGAGTTCTCATTCGGAACATCCACGTCTAGGTTGAAAGTGACACCTCGAATTCTTATTTGCACGCGGTCAACAATACCCTGCAGAAAGTTGGCCATGAAGGTTGGTAAGGACAGTGCAGTCCCTGTACCGACTGGCAGTTCGCCATCATCACTCAAAACCGAAGATGAGCCGATCTCATGGGTTTCTGACAAAATAGCAGCTTCCAATTCAGCTCTCTCCTCCTCTGTCTCAGTCTGCAGAAAGGACTGTGCTAGGTCAGCTGCCGTTGGTATTGCGGAGTCCGATCCATCCTCGAAATGAGCACCCTTCGAGCCTCTTTCGGGGATTTTATGGGGAGAGGGATCACTCGACTGAGGACCTTTTCGCTTCCGATCATGTTTCGTACGAGTAGGCTTTTCCGACTTGGACTCCACGCGTAGATGACTCTCGACGCCTTCAACCTCGACCAGTATTGGACTAATGTAAACATCGACTGGAACGGAGATACGCAGGAGGAGGACACGAGCTTTGATAAGTTCGAGCGAAGGAGGTAGCTGAAGGAACGTTTCCAGTTTCTACGAGTACATAGAGTGTTAGCAAATGGATCGAGAGCACCTCAGTTAGTGATGAACTACCTTCAGGCGCAGGCCCACATCTCGAAACTCAAGCACGGTGTTCTTGCCCAAAGCTATATCTAAATTGTCCAAATCCAAAGCGTTTGTATCGAGGATTTCAAGCCTGGAGAGTGCGTATTGAAGGAGGCGCTTCGGCATGGAGGAGGCCTGGAAATATGCTTGTAGATAGGACGCCATGGTATCGGAAGTGGTTTAAGTAAGGCTCGAGGAGGTATATCAAACGAGCCCCCTAATGGTTCCAAAGCGACGAGCGGGCCTGGTGACTCTCAAGAGGTGCGGCTCCTGATCGGAGCCGCGTGGACAGTCTGGGGCGAGACTCCAAGTCGGGCTCTCATTATCGTTTATAGCGTAAGGATGTTTGCTGTACCTTTGGTGTTGACACCACGAAAGGAATGGCCATGTGGTTGTGGCTTTCCTGGAAGCTCATGCTTGCCACATGGTGGTGTTGTCGTTCGTTCTTGCCCTATCAAACCTGGACTACCTGAAGGTTACCCGATAAGCTAGACGTCACGTGTCAATGCGTCATTGTGTTTTTCGCCGAAGTCCACTCACTGCCAGCCCTGTGAGTGCTGAACTGGTGATGTCTCCAAGAAACCTTCGAACATTTCCAAGTTTGTTTGTTTTTGTCTGTGTCTTGATGGAGACGCGTGCTTAAAGGATGCAGATTGCTGGGTAATTTTGGCCGTTTTATTGGCCTGATTATTAGGAAAACGGCCAGAGAGAAATTCTTGGTAAACTTTTTCTATGGGAATGATTTTGTCCATCCATCGAAACATCAGAGCGACGCCAGCCAAGTCCAGCTGTTTTCACAGGCCTTCGGCCCCAGTTTTCCTGTCGCCTCCGTTGAGTCTAGCCCCTTGCCAAGTTGCCATGCTTGGTTTAATAAATGAACCTGTTGATTGGTGGAGGAGCTGGACCTCGGCATCTGATCCTGGATTACTGTCACCACCCTCAGATTCGAGCTCCAGACTCATGGAGTCTCGGGCGACTTCAAACTCACGTCTTTCCTCTTTCCTCTTTCCTCTTCAATTCTGAGCCAGTAATCCAGTACCACGATCCTTCAAACTATCACCACAATGCCTCATAAGACTCTCACCCGCGAGGAGGTAGCCAAGAATAACACGGAAGACTCTCTTTAATTTATCATCGACAACAAAATTTACGATGCTACTGATTTCATCGATGCGCACCCTGGAGGCGAGGTAGCCAATCCCTTTCTTTGTTCCATATCCTGAGCTCCTTACTTCACTGATCGGGAGGATGTTTCGTGCTCCCGGCTCGCTCCCGACTCTCTCCTCCCTAAAGAAACCCGTTGCTAATTCGTTGGTAGGCTGTTCTCAAGCAGGGTAAGGCTTGCTCTTATGCTAAATTGTTGTTTTTCTCATGAGACCCCGAATGCTGTGTCGGCGGCAGGATGGAACTCCTTTGCAGCCAAGCACCGAAGCATTTTCTCGATCTTAAGTGCTAATTCGGTGCTAAGTGGCCGGAACTGACGCCACCGTGGCATTTTACAACTTACACCGGCAAGAAGTTGCTCAAAGGTACTCAAACCTCTGCATAGGTCAGATCGAGGGCGAGTAGTCGAAGGATATCGAGCAGCAGCCTGGCGATTTGAGTGTGGTTCCATATGGTGAATCAACATGGCTTACGTGGAGAGTCCATTTCTTTGTTCTATTACCCCAACTCCTGTATTCGGTGGTGGAGAGGGTGATCTACCGCGGCGCTCCCTTTTCCCCAACAATACGTTGCTAATTTTGTTTTAGTCCCCAGTTCAAAAGCCCCTATTACAAGGAAAGCCACCGTAGGTTGCAAAAGGCCATGAGAATATTTACAGACGAGGAATTATATCCAGTTGCGCAGGAGTGCGAGAAAACCGGCAAGCGCACCCCCCAAGAACTCGTTGACTCAATGTCCAAGGGAATCCTACTTATGCGCATTGGACCCGGCAAGCATCTGCATGGCGTCAACATTATGGACGGAGCTGTAAGCATAGTGGGCTAGATTTATTGTTCTATTCCTCCCAGGACAATATAGTATCAACAGGGAATGCTGACTTTCTTCTAGGTGAAAGGCGAGGACTTTGACTATTTTCATGACTTAATAATTACTCAAAAGATGGTTCAAGCAAACGCTAGGGTTTTCCAAGATGGAAACAAGGCTGGAATGACCATAAGTCTGACAGCTGTACTTCAATTTGCCAATAATGAGGCTTGGAAGAACAAGACCGCCCAGGAAGTGTTTTCGGGCAAGAAGGAGGTATATCTAGCTATTACAGAAGCGTTTGCGGGTTCAGAGTAAATGTTTTCCTCCGAGCCCGAACCTGGCATTTGATGTGTTTTGTCGGCGATTTCTTCTCTTCGAGGATTTCTTCGGAGGGATGCACTCGTCAAAAACTGTTTCAGCATTTGATCATCTGTTTGGCAATGCTAATTTTGAAGTCACCTAGTGAGTGTCGCAGGATTGAGAACCACTGCAGAAAAAACCCAAGACGGAAAACATTACATTGTAAATGGGACAAGAAAGTGGGTTACTGTTGAAAGGGCTAGCTCGTATAGCACGTGCTAACTACTTGCGAACTTCGACCAACTCTTGATACTAAAAGTGTAAAGAGAGATACAGGATACGGAGGATAGAACGCTCTCTTTATTGAGTGATGTGTAGATAAGGAGAGGAATATCCTAGGTAGTTAGATCTTCAGTGAATACAGTTTAGTACAACCAACTATTACAAATGGAGTCTTTTGCGATTACTTTGTGACTGGGGCCAAAACAGGTTGGTCAGACCCTTCGACCTGAATTTCTGGAAAAAAAGACCATTCGAGCGCCCCTTCCCGAACTCATCCAATATTCCGAAAATATTCAACGGCATTCTAACGAAATATAATAGGCAAAGGTCTTTCCGTCATTCTGATCGAGAGGGGAGAAGGTGTGGAGACGGAAGCTATCAAAACGAGCTACTCTGCAGCTGCTGGGACGACATTCATCACATTCGATTCCGTCAAGGTTCTGGTCAAAAATCTTCTTGGGGAGGAGAATAAAGGGCTTCACGTAATCCTATCCAACTTCAACCACGAGGGGTGGATGATGGCTTGCGCTGTCATTCGAGTGAGACGACTGGTAACAGAAGAATGCATAAAATGTAGCAATCAACGGTTGGTATTCGGAAAGAGGTTGATCGAGCAACCCGCCGTCCGCCAGAAGTACTAGCTGTTTCCATTTCCTTTATGCCAGCTAATATTCCCAGGCTTGCAAAGATGATAGCACACTGCGAGGCTAACCAGGCATGGCTCGAGAGCATTACCTATCAAATGACCCTGATGCCTTACAAGCAACAGTCTGCCCATTTAGCTGGGCCCATAGGTCTTCTGAAGATGTTTGCAACACGCTCGGCTCATGCGATAACAGACGACGCCGTAAAATATTTGGGGGAAGAGGGCTCACGCAGACTGGTATGGGGAAGACCATTGAAATGTTCCACCGTACTTACAAACTCGACGCGATCCTGGGCGGTGCTGAAGGTATATACTACTTTCCCCTGTGACGGAGCAAGGCTGATAATTCTGCAGAGGTTCTCGGCGATCTGGGTGTGAGGCAGGTGCTGAAGAACATGCCCCGGAGCATGCTGTAAGAGCGGGTGTTCTGCGTGAGTGTGAGGTACACGGAATAACCGGAACGTCAATTGAAGATATCTCCAGCTCCCGTGCCAGCAAATCCGTGTGTCCTGTTCAGATATTGGATCTTGGAAACCTGCATCCTCTGTAACGATGGATTCAGGGGTTGTAAACACAGACTTTGCCTCTGTGTAGAATTCCAAATGGAAGACGCGCCCGTTGAAGCGCCCCATGAGCCTTTTCCATACTTGGGCCCTCCATCAATTTAATCCCGTCGAGACATTTACTCTATGGAAATTTTTGGGCGACTTGGGGTAGATGCCTTAGGTAAGTAAATATTTAGATCACGTGATGTATGTCTCCAGCCTGGCCCAGATAATCTTCGCCTTCTCCATCGCGTCCTTAACCTCGACCAGAACGAAGTTCATCTCGTGAACAGCTCACGATGCGCCTCACATGATTGACACGTCTTCCCTTGATTGGATTTCTTCGTCTTGGGTTAGCTTCGCGCTCCGTTGCGCTGGAGAAGGGGCCTTGGTGATCGTCATCATCGAGTCTGGTTCACCTTCGAGTTCACCTTGATTCACCCACGGTCAACCTGATACAAAACTCGATCCGCCGACAGTCTCCCGATCTCCTATTTTTCCTTCCTTGCTATTGTTGAGGGCTCAATACCCAACCACAATAGTGCGCGCTCCGATTTGAACTGCAACAATGGAGCAAGCTCAACGCGCCAATGCTGCTCAGCTCGCAGCTAGAAATATCAAAGCAAGACCACGATCTCGACGAACCGGATCCCAACCACCCAACTCCACAGCGCAACAGCAATTTACGTCAATGCAATCTCCTTCGCAGAACGGCGGCGGTGGTCTCTTCGGAGGCAGCATCCAAGCTCCGGGCGAATTCAACTTCTCTGCTTCTGCGCAAGGTCTCAGTCTTCCTCCACCTTCCTTCGGTCCCAGATCGAACACCACGAAGGAGCCATCGCAAGATGAGTCGGAAAGCAATGGGCGTTTCGCGGGCGACGATAGGGCTACAAAGAGACAGTTTGGAGGCCCTTCAACGATTCAACAGAGCAATTCTCCCTTCCAGACCTCCAATCCTTTTGAGCAAAGCCAGCCAAGCAACCAATTTGGTGCGACGCAACAGCCATCAGGAGGAAGCATGTTTCCTTTCGGAGCCTCTCAACCGTCGGGACCTTCTGGGATCAACTTCAACTCCGGTTCTACCGCCCCTGCCACGCCTGCAAACAACCCATTTTCCTTCCAGCCAGCCTCACAACCTGCGCCAACCACTCCTAGCTCCAGCTTCGGATCAGGTCCCTTCAATTTCAATCAGCAGTCATCTCAACCCGCAGGGTCATTCGGCTTAGCACCGGCAGTACAAAATGATAAGCCTGCAAATTCTCCATTCTTGTTCGGTCAAACCTCCGGGCAACCATCGAGCTCTAGCACCACCTTCGGTTCTACTCCAGCGCCTACTCCCCCAACTAGCAACTTCTTCGGGTCTGCTCCAATTACGACAGCTGCTCCTCAAATGAGCAATTTCTTCGGCTCTACTACCTCCACAGCACCTGCCCCCCAATCAAATAGCCTCTTCCCTTCTCCTACATCGGCTGCTCCCACAGCAAGCACTCCCTTCGGTACTCCAAAGCCAGCGCCTCCACAAGACAAGCCTACCAGCTCGCCGTTCACTTTCGGTCAGGCCTCCGCCCCTCCGTCAAGTTCTGGCATCATTTTTAATTCTATTCCGGTGCCTGCCCCGCCCACCAGCAATCTCTTCGGATCTATTAAACCTCAGCAGTCCGCACAGCCTACAGATTCATTCGGGTTGTCAAATCAACAAACGGCCTTATTGTCCAACCCATTTGCTCATCTGAATGTCCCAGCCTCACCGGTCAGCAATGTGTTTGGAAAGCAGGAGCAAAAGACTGCAGCACCCGCGACAGGTATCCTCTTCGGCCTCTCGGATCCTGCTCAGGCATCCACAGCGAACAATGCCTTCGGAGATGCCGCTCAAGCACCTACAACACCAAGTAAATCCACCCTCTTTGGGCAGCAGCAGTCCAAAGTTTCTCCTACAAGTAATATGTTTGGAAACCTCAATAAACCAACAGCATCGACCGCTGATTCCAGTAATCAAAATCAGCAAGCATCGGCTGGCAGCATGTTTGGGAACCAAGAGACCAAGCTGAACAATGATTTATTCGGAAATCTCAACAAGCCAATCGATCAGTCAGTTGCGCAGCCAAAGGTGAATGGAAGTGTTCCGGAGACTGGCCCCACTGCTAGCTCCTCCCTTTTCAGCAAACCTGCCTCAGCTGCCAACATTTTCGGAGCTTCCAAATTAACAGTAAGTTCTCCAGTTGATGTCGCCGATGCCTACAAAAACCATTTTAATTCCTTGAAGTTCACTCCATCACCTGCCACGAACGGCGCCAAGCCTTCCTCTGGGTCGGCACAGCCGCCTCAAGCCAGTGGTAACATATTTTCGCCCATGAAGCCCCTTGACGCTCCGGCTAGTGCAAGCCAACCTCCTCCTAACGGTATGTTCCCAAGCCTGGAGCATTCGAAGAGCCCACAGAGATTAAGTGGTTCGTCTTTGGTTCCGGACGCCCCAGCTACCTCCACTAGTGAATCTGTCCAGAGTGAGGCTTTGCAAAGAAAAAACACTTCAGCTCGGCAACAAATGAAGGAAGTGAGTGAGATGACGGAAGAAGATATGGCGCATCTACTACCCCCAAATTACACCGGGTTTCAGAAGATGGCTTTCTACCAAGGAATTCGAATGCGTATCCTCCATCAGGCGATGTCAGACTTTTTCGCTTCAGTTAATCCTGATGAGGATGCCACACCTGTTCTAGAGTTTTGTATACAGCAACGTGGGTTGATAATGGGGGATACCCTCGAGTTGAAGCGGAAGATGGGCGAGGTGACTGATGGAGCTGACCACGCCTACAAACGGTCAAAGCAGAGCATCGAATTCGCTTCTACCAAGCCGCATGAACAACAGTCAAAGAGGAAACTTGATGACGAGGACCGGGAAAATGAAAATCCGACGAAGCGAACGAGACAGATCGATCCATCAAGTTCCGCTCGAGGTCTTGCCAATAGTGAGATCAATTCCAATGGACAAGCTTCCGCTTCTGTCAACGGGAACAATCTTCAATCGTGGAAAGCTCCCTCGTCAGGACTCCCTTCTTCCTCGGAAACCCCACTCAAGCGACAGGCCGACAACCAGATTACAAAAGACTCTGTGGCACGCAACCCTCTGCGACAATTGAAGACACCAAAAGCGAACGGAACCATGGAATCCAGCTCGTCAGGTTCTTCCACTTCAAACATTTTCAGAAACATTCTTGACAGCCCGTCAAAGTCTTTAGGGAACAGCAGCCCGGAGAGAAAGATGGCAGCAATTCCGGAAACGCCAAAGGATGATGCCCCTCGGACTAATGCTTTCGCAAGCCTCCCAGGCGTTTCTTCTTCTGTCAAGTTTACGAATGGTCCATCTTCGAGTGTGTTTGGTACAAAAGCCACATCGGCACCCTCTTCAGTCTCTTCCCAGAACCTTTTCGCCCCGGGCGCAACATCAGGAACTCCGAATGTGTTCACTCCAAAGCTTTCAGCACCTTCTAATGCCGCGGCTGGCCTTGTTAACATGGACCAGAATTCAAACGTCTTGAAGGTTCCGAAATTCGGCAATGTTGCAACAAATTTTCCAGAGCAATTTCGTCAGAAGGCGAAGGAGGCCAAAGAAAAAGAATTGCAGAAGGCCATAGACGAGGAGTACGACTCGGACGATGACCTCGAAGAATTTAAGGCAAACTGGAGAGCAAGGGAACTTGAAAAGATGAAGGAAATGGAAGAAATTGCGAAAACTTCTAAGGGTTTCACGTTTGTACCATCGGCTACGATCTCATCGACTATCAAGGAAGGTAGCAACCAGGCAAGCATAGCTGGAACCCAACCATCAACGTTCCCGAACTCGCTATTTGGTCAGAACCCATCCTCCCAGGCGTCTAACAGCATGTCCAGCTCCGTGAATAGCTCGAGAACACCAACTCCGGGTTTTGGCAGCTCCACTGGGTCTGTCCTCGACGGTCATATACCAGGAAAGCCTGTCAAGATTGGCAACAACATCTTCGGTCACCTTTCTGATGCCGATAGTGGTAAGGGTGGTGATGCGGACGATGAGAGTGGGGATGAAGCAAGTGAGCCCGAAGTGGACTCGGAGAAGAAAGACCCCACGTATCAGCCGGATGGAGAGAGTGCAAGTGGACTAGGCACGCCTGCTGAAGAAACGGGTCCCGGCCTGGCTTCTGCAAAGAAGACCAACCCCTTTGCTTCCAAGTTCGGGAGTGCCTCGCTTTCGGGAACCAGTACACCAACAGGCCAGTTTACAGGGGGACTCTTTGACAGAATCACTAAAGTCATTAATCCATCACCTTCCGGGACTAGTACACCAATGGGGGGCTTTACTGGGGGACTTTTCGACAGAATCACTAAAGACAGCAATGGGAACGTGGTCCGCCGTACCTTCGACGACGAAGAGAAAGAGAAAGAGAATACACAACCAAATACTGCCAGTCCATTTAGTGATATGAAAAGCGTATTCAACAAGAGTACTGCCGCTCCAAGTGACAACACTTGGAAGCCCGACAGCCCGATCAGATTTGGCAGTTCTACACCGAGCAAGGATGGCCAGGATCCCACTCCAACAGTTAGTGTTACGGCCGCAACCCCGACTAAGACTGGAAGTCCTTCGAGTATCTTTAGTAGTCTCAATAAGACTCCTGGTTCGACATCAAAACCACTCTCAAATCTATTTGGGACTGCTAGCGGGGAGAGCAAGCCAGCTGCTCCGCTCTCCACCTTATTTGGTACAACCAGCAATCCCGCAGGCTCAACTCCAGGCACTGTTGGCTTTGCTTTTGGTGCCCCTAGCACAACCTCATCGCTCTTCCCATCCGCAGCTGCATCAGCAACTACTTCTCGTGCGACAACTCCAGGCGGGACCACGGACGGAGATAATTCGGGCGATGGTGACGGTGAAGCAGAGAAAGAAAAGTATGTACCATTCAATTTGAGCACCAGAGGTCCTGGTGAAGAACATGAGGAGGTTGTCCACGAAGTTCGCGCGAAGGCACTGAAATATTCTCCCAAGAAAGGTGGTGATAACAATGCATGGGAGAGCAAGGGTGTGGGGCCGTTGAGAGTTCTCAAGCACAAAGAGACCGGTGTGTCGAGAATTCTACTTCGTATGGATCCAACGGGCTTGATCATTCTCAACAAAGGCCTCCTTTCCGGGGTCAAGTATGAGGCGAAAGAGAAGACGGTGAAATTTTTGACGCCTTTGGATAATGGAGCCGGATTGGAGACGTGGATTCTGCAAGTCAAGACGCCAGCATTTGCCAAGGCTCTGGCTGAGATTCTCGAGGCCAACAAGCCCACATAAGATGGCCAGACTCTGGCTATCTGGCGTTACTTTGGCGCGCTTCTTGGTCGATTTATTGAGATGGCATTGGTGGTTTCGAACTTCGATAGATAGGGTTTATGGAAGAGTGGAGAGAGCTATGTAGAAAAATGGGCATGAATATGGGGGGGCTTGGACCTTTTTTTCCTCGTGTCTAAAACTGCATCAAGGGATTGCATGGCATTGGCCTGGCGTTGCATAGCGATGATTGCTCGTTTTAGATGTCATAGATGGGTTCGTTGATACTCAGACAGAACCTTGATTTTGTGGTGGTGGTGGTACTAAGTAAATAAAGCAAATGGTCGAAATATCATCCAGCCTCCCTCGTGGCATGAGCGATCTCCCTGGTCTCAAGTTAGTAAATGAAGCATTATGCTAGTGTTCGGTGCAGGGATTTTATTTCCGATCCCATAAACCTAACGCTTTGCATGCCAATGTTGAATTTTGACTCGAGCCTCGATGTTCCTTCCATGACGCCTGCCGTTTAGGGCTGGACGAACTCTAAACAACCATCCCAAAATCACAAACGCAGAAAACAACACACTGTATCTAATCCTGGGCGTCCAGGCTCGTCTCCCTTCTAAGTTTCTTGATGCTTTCACCATCATCCCCAAATTCAGTGACAATCCAGAGGCAAAACTGCTCCCACCCCACACTCCACTCCTTCATCCTCTTGGCTCTCACGCCACTCCCCAGAGTTGCTTCTTTGATGTCGTGGACCCACACTGAAGAGCTTTGATCCTCAAATGCAGCCCAGCGGACGCTGTTCTCAGCAAGAGATCCAAGGCCAGCGAGGCCTAGGCTATCCCATCCTTGCAATGCCTGCCAGAAATCATGCGTCATGCCAGCAGTGTCTTGGCCAAGAATCGCTGGATCATCGTTGCATAGAGAACAAGAGACGCCGCGGGCGAGGAGTGCTGGCAACGGGTGCGACATAACAGAGGCGCAGAGACGGAGAACCTCGTTGGAGATCGGGCAGCTCTCAACGAGGATTTTCTTATCTTTAACCATGTCGATCAGGAGCGGGTGTTTGTAGAGAGAGAACCCGTGGCCGATTCTTCGAGTTCCCAGCAGGACGGCGTCGAACAGGTTTTGATCTGTAGCATTGCCATCACCGAGGCACTCGCCGGCGTGGAAGAAAAAGGGGATGTCTATCCCTTCCTCGGCGCACTGTTTTTTGAACCAGAATAGTTCGGGTAGGAGGTCCTTGAGGGGTCGACCGCCGTCTTCTTGGCCCACAAGGTCGTAGCCCGAGATGAGGTCGGGGAAAGCCAGCTTGATTGAGATGCATGCATCCATGTCCTCGACAATTTTTCTGGTATCAAGTGCTCGGATTCCTGTCCAAATCATTCTGGCACCCCAGAAATCCTTGCCTTCCTCGTGAGCCTTGAACTTCTCGATCTCTTCTCCAAAGACCTTGAACATTCTCTCATAACTAGCCTCGGGCTGTTCCTTGCCCTCAGCGTAATAGAAGAAGGTAAAGGCTAATCGTAAGTCAACCCACTTGACCCCATCAGCATGCAACTGCTGCATCATCCGCCTCATGAAGCGTCTGAAAATTGGCTCATAGAAGATGATTGTGTTGAGGATCGTGAAAACAGAGGAGAACTTTCTCCAGACAGCATCTACTCCGTGATGGTGTTCAATAGATTCGATGCTGGTGATAGTACAACGACCCTTGAGCCAGGATAGGAAGCCTGCTCTACCGCCATCTGGAAACGAATCTGCGGCTTTGGTGAGAAGGACTGGTGTGTCTGGAACATACTCTGGACTCCAGATGGACCTTCCACTTCCTGTCAAATGTCAGCACACATGAACAAATCACGGATCCAGAACAATACCCCTTTCTGCAGTCAGAAACTTGAATTTTATTGGAGCTCCGTCAAGAGCAGCCGGGGTGTGGAGAGGGTACATGCAATGAATATGCATTCCCTCCGTCTCAAGCAGCACAGCAAACAAGTAATCGAAATCTACCATAGCATCCATATGGGCGTGTAGTAAAGCCCCTTTGGGCATCTTCCTCACAATTTGCCATAGTTTTGTCGCTTCCATGCGTTTCTTTGCCAGACTAAACATCATGCCGGGATAAACATTCGCTCCTGTCTTCTGAGCCAGGATATCTTCGAACTCGGAGGTCCATACTGTACGACGTTCCTCATCTCGAATACGGTCGACGATCGAGCAAGCTTCCTTAGCAAGAGGCGAGAGAGATTGGCGGAATGTATGGTCTGAGCTTCTTGTCAATTGGGGAGGCCGTCGAGAAGAAATCCTGCTTACCGCTCCTCTGCTTCTTTTCCTGAGCGATCAGCGCCTCGCGGCCATCAAGATACTTGTTGATGAAAGGCTCATCCTTGGCAGGAATCCCTTCCAGGACTTCCGCCCATTCATCATCTGGCATCAGTGACGGCCAAGGAAGATCTTTGACCCTCGACATTGCTGTTGTACAGAAAGAGGTAAAGGTAGGGAGGGGTGCAGGCTGACGGGAAGGTGGGATCGCGGGCACTAAGTATTGTGCGCTCTTCACCAGTAAAGTAAATAGAACTAGTCATCCCCCCATTCTTGGGTCTCTTGACAGGGAACCCGCGCCGCAAGTGCTTGCACCAAAGACTTAATTCTTGACTTCCTAGGGATGAAGTATCCAGATGGCGGCGGCGTTCTGGGATGGAACCAATTGGGCAGGTGATAAAAGGGGGAGAGTGACTCGAGGACGGCCGGACGTCCAAGCACAAGGATACCAATAAGAGGCTTTGAGTGTCAAAAATAGTATTTTACAAGTGCCAAGTGCATCTACAGTTTTGCCTTCACTGCCTGAGCCTTCTTCAAAATCGGCTCCATCTTGGTGGCCTTCATGACATCTCCCTTGACCTTCAATTTGCCTCCCATGAATAGTCGTTGGGCGTTTGCCTTGCCATTAACCAATTTGCCAAAGTCATCGTCAGAGAGTGATAGGGTCACTGTTTGGGAAGAGGTCAGCCCCCGTCTGCACAGCACAGCAACCTCCGACATGATAAACGTCATTCATTGTCCAGCCGAAATGATCAATTCGGTCAACAAGAAGGCTTTCTTACCTGTTGGCTTGTCTCCAAGCCCCTTCCCTACCTCTCCCTTGTTCTTCAGATCGATATGCCAGCTCTCCGTCTCGCCGGCCTTGTTCTTTAACGTGAAAGCGAATACGGCATTTCCTTGCTTAATTGCATCTTTCCGCTCAGTGTCGGACGATTGGAGAGCAGCGTTGATGGCTTCAAAGGCCTCCGAAGAGGGGAAAGCATCTAGTAGACGGATTAGCCTTATTTCCAGAAAACGGTGCGCGGCGTCCAGCACCGTTCTTGAGAGACATGGCGAGTGGGAGGCCGTGAAGTTGCTTGGGGGTTCGTAAGGGTTCCTCCAGTTGAAATTGCCGTTACGGTGGAGTCGCAGGCAGGGAAAGACGAAATTGAGAAGGGGGAGAGAAGGAGAAGGAGAAGTTGCGGAGTGGTATATGTTAATTGGGAGCGAAGGGGTAGTGTAAAGAAGTGTTTCTTGTCATGGCCAAGAACTTCGAGTGTCAGCTCTTTTTGCGACTGTACTTTTTGAGGATTCCGCTGCATGTGACACAGGCCGAGGTTCAGTCAAGGATCAGCACTAGCCTGCCTCATCGAGAGAGTCTGGGGTACACCAGCCGTTTCCGAGGTTAGATTTGGAGGAATCTGGATGCCTTTTCTCACTGTATTCATTTCACATGAAGCTTCGGGACGTCTAGCTGCAGAACTGCCGGCGACGGCAGAGGGTACTCGAGTTCGCCTCTCTTGGTTTGGTTTGGTTGGTACCTTGACAATCTTATCGCGCAGAGCGCTCCGGCTTGGCTCATCTCAACAACAACCTCAAGCTCATCAGGCCCCCCCCTTTTTTACTTTCTTGTTCTTTTCCTCCCCTAACCGTGCTACCATCTTCCTATCTGCTACCTTCTCTTTCTCTACCACCTTTCTGCTACTTGCTGCCTTCTGTCTATGTCCCAAATCTTTCACGAGTTGAGTCGAGTTGAGCTGGGCCACGTGTAGTTTCACCACACGTACAGTTGCGAGCCTCAGGTGATGCTAATGCCAGTAATAGCCGGCGACGATGGTGCATGAGCGCCTGCATCTGCACTACCGCCGCTAGAGTGGGGCATGTTGATGGAAATGGAAGCAGGCATACTAGTGCTTTCGGCAAGACTATATGTAAGACGACCCCTCCCCTGCCCCCGGTGTCGACTGGGGGTATTAATTAAGGGGCAGACTAACTTAAAGTAAAGAATACTAAAAACAAAAAAAAAAGTTTTCTTTAATTTTAATTTATTATATAAATAATAATAATATTAATAATATTTTTTAAATATTATAAAAAATTTAATTATAAGTTTTTATTATATAATAATTAGTAATATTTTAATAAATTTTTTAAAAAAGTTAATATTTTTATTTTTAAAACTTTAAAAAAACTTAAAAATTTAATATTATAATATTAATATATTTCTTTTAAATTTATTAAGCCTAATAAAAACTAGTTTACTAATCGGGTTATATATATAATATAAAATTATAAAATTATATTTTATTATTTTTAAGTTATATAATTAAATAACCGAGATTTAAGGTTAATATATATATTAAGCTAATATATATTTCTTCTAAATTATATTACTAATTTCAAAAATTAATAAAATAATTAATAAATAAGATATAGAAAAAGTATTTAATATATTAAATAAGTAATTAATTCCTAATTATATTAAAATTAGTAAAAAATTTAGAATTAAATAAATAATATTTATATAAAAGTATAAAGGCATTTCTATATATTATAAACTTTTTATTAATATATAAAAAGAGGCTTTAATTAATTAAATTAATAAGCTTATAATCCGAGGCCTTTCTTTTACTATTTATATTATTAAAAACCTTATAAAGAAAATAATTAAATATAATATAAATAAGAATTAAATAGCTAGTTTTATTTAGTAATATTTATTCTGGCTTAAAAGTCTTTATTTATATAATATTAATAATCTATAAATAAAATCGGAATATAGGTCTTATATTTAATTCTTTTTTAATTTAATATTATTTATTTTAGTATTATTTTTATTTCTTATAAATTTTCTAAATAAAATAGCTAATACTTATATTTCTCTATTTAGTTAATTAAAGCAATCGAGGATTATAATATTATAGTAGAAAATATATATAATTAGAATAAAAAGAATTTTTTAATTAGAATTATTTGTATTTTAAAATATATAATAATAAAAAAGCTATATAATAATAGAAAAATTAAGGAAATAAAATAGAATAGCTTATAAGAGTTTATTAGCTTATTTATTATTATTTATATAAATAATATAAAGATCTCACTTGCTTTAATTTATAAAGAAATCTTTAGAGATTTTTAAGATTTCTAGCTAGAAAATTAAAAGAAGAAATAAATTTTTTTTTTATATTATTAGTAAATAAATAGTTTTCTAATATCTTTAGATTAACCTATCTTATTTAGGGTTTTAATTCTATTACCTATATAAAAGCAGAATATAAAAAAAGGCTTTTAATTATAAATAAATATTCTAGCTATATTAATATAAAGTTTATTAGAATATATAATTAGCTTAAGATTTTATTTCTAATTTTATTTTTAGCCTTTTAATATTAGTTATTTTCTTTTATTAACTATATATTATATTATTGAGATTAATAAAATTATAGAAAAGAATAGAAATATTATTATTATAATAAAAAGAATATTTTAGAATACTTTTAAATCTATATAAAATAGAAATATATTAGAATTAAATATTTTATTAATATAAAATAAAACTAAAATATAACTTTATAAATTATAAGTTATTTTTAATTTAATTACTTTACTAAAGCTAGAAACTTCTTTAAAAATATCTTTTAATATAATTTAAATTTTTTATATTATAAAACATATATAGTAATTTATAAAAATATATACTAAAAATTTAATAAAGAATATATTTCGTAAGCTTACTAAAGTAAATAAAATAAATATAGTAAAGGCTTTTATTATAGAATACTATATAGAGGATTTAAAGAAAGCTTTATAAATTAAAAAAAATTTATTATAGGAAAAAGCTTAATTTAATAAAAGAGCCTATAGGAAGACCTAGTTTTTTAGAATAACTAAAATACTAGCTATAATTATATATAAGAATAGGAAAATTATAAAAACTAAATAAGATAAATTAGATAAATAAAAGATAAAAAAAAATATAAAAATTACTAAAGCTATAGAAAATACTTTAAAAAAGTAAGATAAAGAGTTAGAAAAGCTAAAAAAAAAAAATAGAGGAAAAAGAAATTATTAATTAAATAAAAAAGAAAAAGTATAAATTAGAGGTTTTAGAATAAGTAATAGTTAGAAAAATAGCTACTATAATTAGAAATATTACTAAAAAGGCTAAATCGTCTTATATAATAATATTAAAAATAAAGTTTTCGATTTTATTAAATTTAGGAACTCAAGAAGTAGTAATAATAAAAGAAAATAATTCTAAAGCTATAGAAATAATATAGATCTCCCGATTAGGAAAAGAGATTATTTTACTATAATATCTTAAAAAATAAAAAATTCTAATTAGCTAATTTAATATATCTAATTTAATTACTTTATATTTTTAATTTCAGACTAATTAATTATATAATTATTTAATAATTAATTAATTAATTCCGTAATAAGCTAGAAAATTAAATATATATTAATTAGATATATATATTAATTTTAAATCTCGGTTATTATATAATATAATTTTTTTTTATTAAGTTTTATTTAAAAAATTAGTTAAATAAAATAAAGTTTTATTTATATATATATTATTTTATTATATAATATATTTACTTTAATATATTATTTATAATATTTTTATTATAAAATTAATAAACTTATATATAATTTATAATACTTTTAAATAAAAAGCAAATAAAAAAGAATTAAATATATATTATTATATATTATAAAAGTAGTATTATATTATTTATTATTTTCTAATATATTTTAATTAATTATTTTCTAGTAAACTATAGTTTTAAACCTCGAATTATAAGTATTTATATAAAAAATAAAAGTAATATTATTATTAATAATATTAGAAATTAGTAATATTTAAATATAAAAACTATTAATATTAACTTTAAAATTTAAAACTAATAAAAAATAAATTATTTTATATTAAATTATTTTATATTAAAAAATTATATATAATAATATAATTAGAAATTAGAAATATATTAATATTTAAAAACTTTTAAAAACTATTATTATTAATTTTATTTTAAAGCCTATATAAATAGCTAAAAAATTATAATATTTATTATATAATTAAAGATATTAAATTAATATTATATATTTTTATTAATATAGCTATTTCTTTAGGAGTTATATATATAGTTACGAAATACGGAATATAGGATATAAGTAATGAAATATAAGATATAGTTATATAACTTTATATTCTATTAGTAATTCAACTAGTAAACTAGATTTCTTTAGGCTTAGTAGATTTAGAAATTATATATTAATATTATAATATTATAATTCTTATTTCTAAATAATAATAACTTTACTAACTAATATAACTAGTATTTTTATATTTATATAATATTATTATATATTACTAGTAAACTAATACTAATTAGTTTATATTTAGATTAGAATAAGACCTATTATATATATATAAATTAGAGAAGATTTTAGATTAGTTCTAAAAGTATTTAATAGCCTAAAACAAATCTAGTCTATTTTATATTAAAGGAAAAAATTACTTATTAATTTTATAAAAGTATTTAGTAGCCTATAAAAAAGATATCTAGCTCTTATTAATTAATAAGTAATTAGTTATTTAATTATCTATTTATTTAACTTCTATTATTCTTTAAAACTAACTTCTTTTAGTCCTAAAACTACCTTTTTAGAAACTATCTTTTCTACTTATATAATACTTATATCTATAGAATTCTCTCTCTAAAATATATGCCCTATATATGCCCTTAAAGCTCTTTAATTACTACTTCGATTTTATTATTAAATTAAGTTCTTTGAGCTTTAGATTCTTCCGGAATTATAATATTTCACTTTCTAAATTTCTTATTATAAATAAAATATTTAAGAGTAAAATATTTACTTTAATACCCTATTAGACATCTGATATCTAAACCAGATATCTGGTATCTTAATTACTAGATATCTAGTATCTTAATAACTAAATATCTAATATCTTAATCAGGTATCTAAATCAGGTATCTAGTATCTTAACCAGGTATCTGAACTAGATATCTGGTATCTAAACCAGGCATCTAAACCAGGTATCTAGATACCTTTATTACTAAACTCTTTCTATAAACCTATTATAAACTACCTTATCTTTAAACCTCTCCTGCTATAAACTATATATATATATATATATATACTAAAGAGAATCTAAACTCGGTTTAGTATAGATACTAATAAGAGAAAGAAGCTAATTAAGAAATAAGAGAATAGTATTAACCTAGTAACTATAATAAAGGCTAAACTTTAGAAATATATAATTACTAAGATATATTAGTATATTTTATATAAGAAGAATAATAATAATCTATAGAATTTATTTTAGAATAACTTTAAAAACTTTAATACTATAATATATAGTCTAATTAATTATATACTTATATAAAATCTTCGAGCCTAACTTTAGTATAATAATATTTATATTAAATAAAACTATAGAAACCTTACTATTATATAATTCTTTATTAATCTTACCTAAGAAAAAACAAAAAGTATATAAAATAAAGCTAATATTATTAATAATAATCTAATTAGAATAGATCTTTTTTAGGGATCTATTATATTAGTTTATCTTACTTTAGATAAAACTAGATATAAGGAAACTAGATAATCTTAGTTAAGAAATCAAGCTATTTATTTATTTCCTCTAAGTTAAGACTATTTACTACTTTTATTTTTACTATTATTAGTATTATTACTAAACCCGAACTATTATTAATTAATATTTACTATTTCTACTAGAAAGCTTATTAGAGAAATAATAAAGATATATTCCGAAATATAGAAATATAATAGAACTAATAATAGTTTTAATTATAAACTTATTATTTTTCTTAATATTTACTAATATATAAAGCTTTTAGAAGAAGTACTAGTAAGAGTTTTTTCTATTATATTAAAGAAACTAGTATAAGACTATTTCTATAATAATTAGCTCTCGAGCTATATATATAAAGAGGCCTATATAAATATTTATAGTTTCTTTAAAGGCCCCGGTTTCTATTATCGAAATTTAAATAAATGAAATACTATTATCTTAGTAATTATAATAGTAAAGAACCCCAAAAAAAACAATATTTGAGCTTATCTAAATACTAATTAATAACCTATATAAATTATAATATAGCCTTATTTCTGTTTTATAAAATACCAAATTCTTATATAATAAGATTATTATTTCCTATTAAGGCTTATTAGTATACTAATATATAGTCTCGGATTCTTCTAATAATCTCGGCTAGCTTATTAATAAGCTCTAATTATCTATTACTATTTATAAGAAAAAGTAATAAATTATTACTAAAACCTATTTTACTAATTAATAATATTATTCTTAAAATTCTTCAAATTATTATTTATTCGGAAATTATTAATATAAACCCAGCTATAACTTTAGAACCTATAATAACTATTTTAAGTCCTATAATTATAATAATTATACTTCGAAGTTATATTTTATATATAAGAAACCTAAATATTATTTATAGAAATATATACTAGAAAAATAAGAAACTAAAAAGGCTCGATTTAAGAATAGAAATATTTACTAATTTAGATCTTAAAATACTTATAATTTTAATAAATACTTTAGTAATATTTATATATAATATATTACTAAATTTAAAAGAAAAGAAAATAATAAGAATAATAAGAATAAACTAGTAAATAATACTTTTAAAGCCTTATTAGTAAAAACGAATAAAGGAAAGAAATATTATTCTAATTTCTATTTTATTTTTATTAAGAGCTTCTTAGCTATTCCTATAGCCCCCGCTTCTATTATTTCTATAACTAATACTTTTATAAATAACCTTACTTTTCTTTTTCTTATATACTAGATAATAAATAAAAACCATATCTTAAAGCCTATTAAATAAATAGAAAATACCTAGATATTTATAATTAATAATATATTAAGATATAATACTTATTACTTTTATAAAGTTATAATTAATACTAGAGTTTCTAGATTCTTAATTACTAGTTCTAACTAATTCCAAGCTTTATAGCAGACTAATAATAGTATTAAACTTAATAAAACTACTAAAGGTTAAGTTAATATCTAGTTTAGTATTAGATCTATATTTTTTATTAAATCTATAATAATAAGAATACTAATTAGGCAAGTATAATTCTATATTATATTTATAAGGATTTTATTTCTATTTAGTTTAGCTAATATAAATAAGCTAGAAATCTATTTTAATAATCTTATTAATTATTTTATTATTTTTACTAGATATTTTATATTTATAATATAATATTTTAAATACTTTTTCTTGCTTTAGAATATTATTCTATAAAGCTTTATTTCTGAATTCTTTATTTATAACTCTTACTTTCTTATAGAAATCAAATTATAATATTTATATTACTATTTTAGTTATTTATTTATTAGTAAACTTTAAAATATATTAGAATAAACAGGTTATAATATTAATATAAAAGCTCTTAAGTATTTTATAAAGTACTATAAGTAATATTAGAAATTCGAATAATTACTAGAATAATTTAAGTTTAATCTAAGAAATAATATTAGCTTTAATTACTTTATTATTATTAATATTTTCTATATTTCTAGTAAGCTTATATTTTATATTATTAATAAAGGTACTAGATATTAAGCTAGCTAATAGCTTTAAAATATTAGTATATTATATACTTGGGATACTCTAAAATAGTATTAGATTAATATTTATTTAGGCCCTCCTAATTAGATTATAATAAATACTAAAAAATAATTTACTAATAAGAAGTTTATTTAGCTTATAAATATTATAGAAACCAAGATTAAAATCGTTTCTATAAAAGCTTATAGTTCTATTAGAATTATAAAATATTATTATAGCCTAATTTAATATATTTACTTTATTATTATAGCTAAAATTAATAAAATTAATAAGAATACTATATTTTAAATAGCTTTTAAAACTATTAATAATTTTACTAGACCTAATAATATTATTCTAATTCTTTTGGTTTATAGTACTTTATTCCAAATAACTAAATATAATATTCTATTACTAATTATATTATAGTAATTAATAGTATTTAAGAAAATAATAATAGAAATTTAAAAGCTTTAAGCTAGATACTAGATTATAAATATTCTAAATACTCGAAATAGTTCTAATATTACTAATATCTATAAACTTCCCTTAAATTTAAATATTCTTATATAATATAAAAGAAATATTAGTTAATTTAGTAATTAGAATAGGCTATATAAGCTAGTAGCTATTAATAAGGAAAACTATATACTAGCTTTATTATATAGTAATATTATCTTTTATTTAATTTCTATAAAGCTCTTTTATATAGGAAATATTAAGGTTATTACTAATAGCCGCAAATCTAAACTTATTTCTAAACTTTATAATAAGATTAAAAGTAATATAGATATAATTCCTTTTATTATTCCTGCTATTTTACTAAAATATAATAGAGAATACTTTTATAAAAACCCGGATATTATAGTATTCCTATAAGATAATAACCTATATAAGAACTTTCTCTAAATTAAAATTACTAGTTTTCTAGAAAAGAATATATTTAAGATTATTTCTAGATTTTAGGTACTAAAAGAAATATATATTTTTAATTCCCGGTTTATTAATAAGATTAATAATAAGGATATAAAGAAAAAGTTTAAGAAATTAAAACTAGTTATTTAGGCTTATAATAATAGTAATAAATATATAGTATTAATATAATTACTTATTATTTAATTTATTAGCTAAAGAATTATTCTTAGTATTATTACTATAATAATAGATATTATAGAACTATATTTATATAATATCTTATAAGCTTATATCTAATTAATAACCTTACTTAACTATAATTTTTATATTAACTTATTTTATAAGCTTATTAGAAAGCTAAATCTAAATAATAATTTAGTTCTAAAAGTTATAAAACTATTATATAATATATTAGAAGCTAGAAACTACTAGTTTAAGAGTTATTATTCCTATTATATTAATAAGCTTTTTATAAAATAATTAATTTATAATTCTTGCTTTCTTTATAATAAGTAATTCTTTAGAATTATTAGTTTTTAAACTAATAATATTCTATTTATTAGAACTAATAATTTTATAAAGGCAAAATAACTAAAGCTTTATAAGGCTAAGTTCTTAGCTAAGAAATATAAATACTTTATTTCTAATTATAATTTCAAATTTAATAAAAGTATTATTTATATAAATACTACTAGAATTATTTTTATATAGAAATACTAGTATAAAAACCTCTAAATTATTTCTATAAAAAATACTATTACTATAAATAGTAGAAATACTATTTATTAAGATCTTTCTATTAAAAACTAATATATTATCTAATATACTAAAGAAATATATATTATATTAGTCTATTAATTAGAAGTTTTATATAACTTATTAATTATAGCTTAGGCTATTAAATTCTTGAAAACTAATATAAAAGTACTTAATAAGTATATTTAATAGTAAATTAAGAATATTACTAGAGAACTAAGATTTATAAAACTAATAAAAAAGTTCTTATATTTAATTATTTTTATAAATACTTTATTTATAAATAATAGAGATCTTTTTTCCTAAATTAAATATATTCTAGTTCTAATAAATAGAACTAAATATACTAATATTATTTACTAGTTCTCTATTAAATATAAGAGAATTACTAGAAGTATTTTAACTTTAGAATTCTATAATATAGCTTATAGCTTTAATATAGGTATTTTAGTTAAATCTATAATTAATAGAATATTAGAAATAGAACTATTACTAGTAATTTATATGAATTCGAAGTTATTATATAAATTCCTTATTAAATTAGGAACTATTCGAGAAAAGTATTTAATAATTAATATAATATATCTTTATTAGATATATAAATAACGAGAGATTATAGAAATTAAATAAATTAAAAGAGAATTAAATCCTGCTAATTATATAATAAAATCGAAGCTAATAAATACCTTTAAATACCTAATTAATATAAATATTATATAATTAGATATAAAGAAATAAGTCGAATATAAATAAAATAAGAAATAAATATATGAGATAAAAGAATATTATAAGAGGAGAAGTTATATATAAAAGGCTATAGCCTTTAGTATATAACTAAAACCTTAGAAATAATATAGATATATAAAGTATTTGGGAAATCTAGTACTAGACCGGATTAAGGAATTTGTATATAATTAGAAAGAGATACTATTTTTCGCGTTTTTTAGAAAGTTTCTAGTATTAGTATAGCTATTTCTTTAGAAGTTATATATATAGTTACGGGATATAGAATACGGGATATAAGTAATAGAATATAAGTAATAGAATATAAGATATAAAATATAATTATATAACCTTATATCTTATTAGTAACTTAATTAGTAAACTAGACTTCTTTAGGCTTAGCAGATTTAGGGATTATATATTAATATTATAATACTATAATTCTTATTTCTAAATAATAATAACTTTACTAACTAATATAACTAGTATTTTTATATTTATATAATAGTATTATTCTAATTCTCTTAATTTATAATACTTTATTACTAATTATATTATAGTAATTAGTAATATTTTTTAAAAAAATAATAGAAATTTAGAAGCTTTAAGCTAGATATTAGATTATAAATATTTTAAATACCCGAAATAATTCTAGTATTACTAATATTTATAAACTTTCTTTAAATTCGAATATTTTTATATAATATAAAGGAAATATTAATTAATCTAGTAATTAAAATAGGCTATATAAGCTAGTAGCTATTAATAGAAAGAACTATATACTAGCTCTATTATATAATAATATTATTTTTTATTTAACTTTTTTAAAGCTCTTTTATATAAGAAATATTAAGATTATTACTAATAGCTTTAAACCTAAAACTATTTCTGAATTTTATAATAAGGCTAAAAGTAATATAAATATAATTTCTTTTATTATTCTTACTATTTTACTAAAATATAATAAAGAATACTCTTATAAAAACCCGGATTTTATAGTATTTCTATAAAATAATAACTTATATAGAAACTTTTACTAAATTAAAATTATTAGTCTTTTAGAAAAGAATATATTTAAAATTATATCTAGATTTTAAATACTAAAAAAGATATATATTTTTAATTCCCGGTTTATTAATAAAATAAAATATAAAAATATAAAAAAAGAAATTAAGAAATTAAAACTAGTTATTTAAGCTTATAATAATAATAAAAGATATATAATATTAATATAATTACCTATTATTTAATATATTAACTAGAGAATTATTTTTAGTATTATTATTATAATAATAAATATTATAGAATTATATTTATATAATATTTTATAAGTTTACTAGAAAGCTAAATCTAAAGAATATTTTTATTCTAAAAGTTATAAAACTATTATATAATATATTAGAAACTAGAAACTACTAGTTTAAAACTTATTATTTCTATTATATTAATAAGCTTTTTATAAAATAGTTAATTTATAATTTTTATTTTTTTTATAATAAATAATTTTTCGAAATTATTAGTTTTTAAATTAATAATATTCTATTTATTAAAATTAATAATTTTATAAAAACAAAGTAATTAAAGCTTTAAGAAACTAAATTCTTAGCTAAAAAATATAAATATCTTACTTTTAATTATAATTTTGTAATATATATAGGGTCGTATATAACTTAAGGGCATATAACAAACCTCGGATATTACAGGTATTAATTAGAGAGATTAGAGGCCCTCCGACTTTATAACTAACTACTATTTATATTATAAGTATTAGGCTTATAAATTACTAATTATATATATGTTATCGGGGCCTCTTATTTAGAAGAGGCTTCCCTGGACCTTATAAAAGGAATAGAGATTAGTTCTGTACTGAATTTAATACTATAATTTTATAATATACTAATTTATTCTATTATCTTATTACCTACTAATAAATACCTTACAAATTTCAAGTTTAATAAAGATATTATTTATATAAATATTACTAGAATTATTTTTATATAAAAATACTAGTATAAAAACCTCTAAATTATTTTTTAAAAAAATATTATTATTATAAATAATAAAGATATTCTTTATTAAAATCTCTTTATTAAAAACTAATATATTATCTAATATATTAGAGAAATATATATTATATTAGTTTATTAACTAGAAGCTTTATATAATCTATTAATTATTATTTAAGCTATTAAATTTTCGGAAACTAATATAAAGGTATTTAATAAATATATTTAATAATAAATTAAGAATATTATTAGAAAACTGAAATTTATAAAACTAGTAAAAAAGTTTTTATATTTAATTATTTTTATAAATACTTTATTTATAAATAATAAAGATCTCTTTTCCTAAATTAAATATATTCTAGTTCTAGTAAATAAAACTAGATATACTAATATTATTTATTAGTTCTTTACTAAATATAAGAGAATTACTAGAAATATTCTAGCTTTAGAATTCTATAATATAGTTTATGGCTTTAATATAAGTACTTTAATTAACTCTATAATTAATAGAATATTAGAAATAGAACTATTATTAATAATTTATATAAATTTGAAATTATTATATAAATATTAAATTAAATTAAAAACTATTCGAGAAAAGTATTTAATAATTAATATAATAAATTTTTATTAAATATATAAATAATAAGAGATTATAAAAGTTAAATAAATTAAAAAAGAATTAAATTCTATTAATTCTATAATAAAATACAAGCTAATAAATATTCTTAAATATCTAATTAATATAAATATTATATAATTAAATATAAAGAAATAAATTAAATATAAAGAAATAAATTAAATATAAAGAAATAAATTAAATATAAAGAAATAAATTAAATATAAAGAAATATAATTCAATATAAAGAAGATTAAAGTGTACAATATAAAGAAATAGATTAAATATAAAGAAATAAATTAAATATAAAGAAATAAATTAAATATAAAGAAATAAATTGAATTATAGAAATAAATTAAATATAAAGAAATAAATTAAATATAAAGAAATAAATTAAATATAAAGAAATAAATTAAATATAAAGAAATAAATTAAATATAAATAAAATAGGAAATAAATTTATAAAATAAAAAATATTATAAAAAAGAAAGTTATATATAAAAGATTATAGCCTTTAATATATAACTAAAACCTTAAAAATAATATAAATATATAAAATATTTAGGAAATCTAGTATTAGACTAAATTAGAGAATTTATATATAATTAGAGAAAAGTATTATTTTTCGTATTTTTTAGAAAGTTTCTAATATTAATATAGCTATTTCTTTAAAAGTTATATATATAATTATAAAATACAGGATACGGGATATAAGTAACTTAATTAATAAACTAGATCCTATTAGGCTTAATAAATTTAGGAATTATATATTAATACTATAATATTATATTTTCTATTTCTAAATAATAATAACTTTATTAATTTTATATAATAGTATTTTATATTTATATAATAATATTATATATTATATAAATTAATAAAATCTTATAATTATATTTTATAAAATTATTCTTTTTCGGAAAAAAATTATAAAATTATAAAATATTTTCTTTATTAATTTATATAAGAATTTTATTTATATTTTATTTAAAGAAATCTATTTTAAGAACTATTTTCTAATTATAATTAAATTATATTAGTATTAAACCCGAAATAAATATCTTTTTAAGCTTTTAAAAAGCAGTTTCTATTTTATTTATTTATAAGAATATTCGATTCTTATATATATAATTAAATAGTAATTAAATAATTTCTAAAAATTCCCAAATAAAATATTTATAAAAATTAATAAATTCTAGAAAACTTTATATATCTTTTACTAATTTTAGAACTTTCTAATTTAAAATAGCTTTAAGTTTTATTAGATTTATATAAATACCTTTTCTGGCTTCTATAATAAATTTCAAGTATTTTATTAATTTAATTTTAATTTTAATTTTATTAATATTTAGTTATAAATTTACTTTTTAAAATTATTAAAAAACTTTCTATATATATTTATAGTATTTTTCTTTTAATTTTAATAAATAAATTAGAATATTATTTATATAAATAAAATAGTATTTATTTAGAAAATTTCTAAGAATTTAATTAATATATTTCTGAAATATATTTGAAATATTTATTAGATTAAAAAAAGTTATTAATTATTTATAGAATTTATATTTTATATAAAAGGCTATTTTCTATTTATTTCTTTTAATAATATAAATTTTATAAATTATTTTACTTTTATTATATTTTATTACTTTACTAGTAAATTTAGTATTATATAACCGTAATAATATATATAACTAGCTAGTATTTAGAATATTAAAGCTTCTATATTTATAAAATCTTTTTTTAGTTTAGAATTCTTAAATTAAAAGCTATTTTATTTTATTTTCTAAGTTTAAAAACCCGGTTTTATAATACTTTTCTAATATTTTAAAAAGTTTTATAAATTAATAAAAATAATAATAAAAGAATAATTTATTTAAATAAATTCTTTATTTAGTAATTTTATAAATATTTTCTATAATATTAGAAATTTATTTCGAGATATATTATATAATAAGCCTTATAATATAATAAATTCTTTTTTATTAAATTCTTTTTTAATTTAATTTAATAATTCTTTTTTTAGTTTTAAATAAATAATAATTTTTTTATTTTAATTAAATAGAATATCTTTTAAAAGCTTTTATATTATTTTAGAAGTTTTATATAAAAATTAGTTTTCTTTTTCCGAATTAGGGCTTTTTAAATATTTATTAAGCTAGCTAAAAAAAAACTTCTATATTTCTTTTTTTATTTCTTTTTATTAAATAAGAAAATAAATCTATTAAAACTTATATATAATTTATTATTTATAAATTAAAAGTTAGTAATTTATTTATTTTATTTTATATTAAGATTTTTAATAATAAAATAAATAGTTCTAATCTTGAATTATAAATTTATATATTTTATAAATAAAGCTATTATATATTTAAAATTATATTTAAAATTAGAAATCTTAGAAATTATATAAAGAAAAATATAAGATTTATAATAGCTATTATGATTCCCAGATGCCTCCTAGGCGCACGTGACGCGGCCGCCTCACTAGGGAAATATGCTTGGAATATACTAGAGATATTTAGAAAGCTAGCCCCTTTGGGACTAGTATACTATAGGGTATATATACTCCCTTGCAGCCTCCTGTATTCTAGTTTTCCCTTCTTTAGCTTTAAATCGTCTTTATAAGGGACCTTCTACCTTGCTTTCCAAGCCCTGAATACTATACCCGTAATAGTATTTAAAGCTTACTTCCTTTAATCCTATAGAGGATTTTAAATAAACCAATTCAGAACTATTAGTAATATAGGCGCCGCCAAGATAACAGAACCTCAGAAATACAAATAATAGACTCCAGAATAATAAAAGCGAAAAGCTTCAGAATCCTCAAAGAAATCAGGTATTTATACCTTTATAAATATATACTAGTAGTATATTAGAAACCCCTCCAAAAACCCGAAAATCGAAGAACCTCGAATAAAGGCTACTCTTTAACCAAGTCCTAGAGTAATAGGCACCTATAAGCCAGTAACCTAACTACTATCCTTAAGCCCTATCCTATAACCTTATAGGCCCTATATATATACCGGTAATGAGACTGCCAGGGAGGATATAATAGAGGAAAAGTATAATAGGTCGATTTTCTAGAATACTATATAACCAGGAACTATATCGACTTCTGCCAAGGCTTCCGGTAAAGCTCCTACTAGTTCAGGTCATTCCGTTAGCGGCCCTTCCCGAACCGAATATCCCGTTAGTATTCCTGGAGAATTTATAGACAAGTCTATAGAAATAGAACCCTCTACTTTTATTATAAAGCTTCTAGAGACCAAAGACTATATTATTACTAGAGAGTTATACGAATAGGCCAAGGAACCCGATACCTTACTCTCAGATATTAATATTATTATAAAGAGCTACCGGGAAAATATCCAAAGAGCTATTTTATACAAGAATACCTATAGCTATAATAAAGCTATTTTCGAGAATACCAAGCTCTATAATACCAAGCTCGAGAATAATATTAAGTACTATACGGCTATAGTAGATCGGCTTATAGTAGCTCTAACTACTTCTACTTTGCCTACTCTAGCTACTCCAAACCCCTCTCAAAAGAATTCCGAACCATTTCCTGCTTATTTCCGTCCAGGATTCCCTATATCTTATACTCTTTTTAGAGATACTAGAGTTACTAAGCTCCTAGATCCAACTCTCTTTACTAGAGATTATACTACCTTTAATAACTGGCTAGTTCAGGTTAAGAACAAGCTATAAGGAAATACTAATTCATATTCCTTAGAGAATCTTAAGATTATCTATATTTCTAGTAAACTTACTAGTAATACTCTTGCCCTAACTAATCCTTATATAGACAAAAATAGTCCGAATTAGTACTATTAGCTCTCAGAGCTCTATTCTTACCTAAAGAAGCTATACTCTAATTCTAATAAGATATAGAATACTTACTATAACTTTAGTAAGCTTTAAATATACTCTAGTTAAGTATTTCAGGAGTTCTATATTCTCTTCTTATAACTATTTATAGAAAGCGGTATTAGTCTTTAAGATATTAAGTATAAACTAAATAAGAAGCTCATACTAAAGCTCCAGGACGGTTTTTTTTACCCCCCCTACTTTCACACCCACACTTCACTCACCTTCAGAACTCACTCCATATACTTCAGCCCTTTAGCCCCAGGCTCTAGAACCTACTATAAGTAGAACTAGAACAGGCTAAATGGCCCCCCCTGACCCCCCGGGCTCTAGCCCCCCCTCCATTGACTCCCAAGAGCTCGGAGAGCTTCCTGAGGGCCCTAGCGGACAGCTAGAGCTATACTAGCTCCCCACATAGCTCGTTTTCAGCCAGGGAGCTCAATTCGCATTCGATTTAGCTATAAATCCCATCTCCTCAGACGAACTCGCAGCCCCTTTTCCTCAGCCTAATTCGGCTAGTGCGGCTCGACTGAGCCCCTCCAGAACGGGCTAAAGCGGGGCCCTAGCTCGAGCGATTTAATAGTGATATTAATAAGGAATATACCAAAACCACGGAAACCACTACTAGTACCAGAATCAAGCTTTAAATGAAGCTTAAATTACTGATTTGGTCAAGCCCGGGACTTAATAGTCAAAGCTATTACTATTACTCCGTTACATGACCAGCAATCTCGACTACTAGATCTAGTAGAAATCTTCAGAGAATATACTGAATTCGGCCGTATCCGCCATACTAGTACTTTACTAGCCTCCCAAGTAGCAAACCTCGAAAATGCTACTAAACGGATCGAAATTCAAGCAAGAACTCAAGCTAAACCAGATACTCAAGCTATTCAAGCTAAAACTACCTCCGGAAAGCCTACTTGGGCTAAAATCGCTACTCAAGAACTACTATACTCGGAAAAGGACTGGACTATAGTATTATATACTAAGTCCAAAAATCAGGGAGGAAAAGGCCCTAGTATACTTACTAGTGGCGGTAGTGCTCGTAATACTAAGAAACCACCTAGTGGTTCTAGTGCCCGTGATACTAGTACAAAATCTATAGCCCTCTCTAGGAAAAGCACCTTCCTACTAGCTCATATAGAGCAGGCTAGCTTGTTTTCAGCTATTTCCGTCTGCAATTTGCTTAATAATGCTTTCCGTACTAAGGGAATTAAGGGACTAGTAATCTCTATAGTCTCTCTTTCCTCAAAGGGTAATATTATAGTTAATACTACCCCTGAGTTCAACTCTGACTTTTTGGTTCAAAACGAAGCTACTATAAAGGGGGTGCTTCCCTTAGTAAAAAGTATATAAAAAGGAGAGCCCTGGTATAAAGTTATTATCTACGGTCTACCTATTCGTGATTTCGATATATCCGAAGAAATAGACTTAGTCCTAGAAAAGATCAAGACCTTTAATAAGGGTCTAGAGCCTATTGGCCAGCCCTATTAGGCTACTTCTAAGGAAAAGAGAGACTCAGGCCTCTAGTGAGCCGGTTTAGTAGTAGTAGTATTCCCTACCGAGATTCAAGCTAATAGAGCTATTAAAAACAGACTCCTTATAGCCGGAATCTCTGCTAAAGTAGTAAAATACCATACTATCTCTAGTACTATATAGTGTACTAAGTGTACAGGGTACGGGTACTTAGACTCTATTTGCAAAAAAGACCCTAAGTGCTTGCTATATGGTAAGGAGCACGTAATAGAGAACCATTTCTGCTCTATCTATAAAAAGAAGGATAAAAAATGCCCCTATATAACTACTAAATACGCCAACTGCTCTAGTACTACCCACTCAGCTAGTTCTAAGCTATGTGAGGTCTACTTAGTAATTAAACAAGCTACTACTACTCCTACTATTACTATTAATAAGTAGCTATATTAAAGTACTACAAATTAATATAAATCGTAGTAGCCCTACTACTGAAAACGTCTTGCAAATGGCTATAGAACTGGATATTAAAGTCCTAGTAATTCAAGAGCCCTGGATTATAGCAAGGAATAGTACTAATCGGGGATATCGTTCTATTATATACCCTAGCTATTTCCAAATACTCCCGAATTACGGTACCTTGAGACCTAGAACTCTAGTTTACGTAGCTTGCGAACTACAGGCTAGTCTAGCTCAAAACTCACTAAGTAATCCTAATTGCCTAATTATAGACTTGAGTCTAGGTATACTAAAAATGCAGCTAATTAATTTCTATAATATAGTTTACTCAGAAGACCCTAATAGTATATTAACTATACTAAGAGAGGATATTTTACCTACTACTCTCTTAGATAGCTCTCTATTACTAGGTGATTTTAATATGTATTATCCTTGGTAGGATTCCCTTAAACCTCAAAGTACTCATGCAATCTATTTAATTAGCTATATAGAGAACCACTCTTTAAGGCTATTAAATAAAATAGGGGAAGGTACCTTCTATAGGCCTAATATGTCCATTCCTTCCGTATTAGACTTAAGTTTTGCTACTAGTGGAATAGTAACTAAGATCAAAGACTGGCAAGTGCTACCAGACTTAGGTTCAGATTACTTTGGGGTACTATTTACTATTAGTAAGTCGACTTATAGGCCTAGTTCTAATCCAGTCAGATTTAATACTAAAAAAGCGGACTGGGCTAAATTTATAAGCTATCTTACTAATAGCCTTGAGAATATACCCTTTCCACTTACTAGTATACCTGGAACCCAGGAACTAGACCTATTAGCAGAAGACTTTACTAATAGAATAGTAGAAGCAGCTAGTAATAGTATTCCAAAATCTACTACTAGTCCGTATTCTAAACCCTGGTGGAATAAAGACTTAAAAACCTTATGTAAATCAATACTATACTATAGCCGTAAGTATAAAGCTTTAGGGTATACTCTCTATAAACAAGAACTCCAAAATATAAAGAATACCTATTTTAATGCTATTAAAAGCACTAAACTAGTATACTGGAATAAGTTCTTAGAGAATAAAGACTCCCAGTCGATTTATAAAGCTATGAAATATACTAAGGATACTATATATTAACCTATTCCTAGTATCCTAAATAGTAATAGCTCAAATGAGCTAAAATCGACTTTCCAAGAGAAGTGTAATATCTTTAGAACTGTGCTTTTCCCACTCCCTCCTAGTGCAGCACCTATTAGTCTAATAGACTATAGGCCTAGCTCAAAGTGGGACTGGCCTATTTTATCTAAAATAGAACTAGAATAAGCCTGTACTTCTAAGATAAAAGGGAAAACCCCTGGACCAGACTTAGTTACTCAAGAGATTATAGTTTACGCTTATAGAGCTTCTCCAGACATCTTTTATAGGCTATATTCCTTATTTATTAATAAAGGATACTACCCTAAAGTCTGGAAACAAGCTACTGGCTTTATTCTAAAGAAATCAGGGAAACCAAATTATTCCCTACCTAAAGTATATCAAGTTATTTCCCTACTTAATTACTTAGGGAAGGTTTCTGAGAGAATACTAGCTAGGCGACTTAGCTATTTAGCCGAGACTAGTAACCTACTACACCATACTCAAATGAGAGGTAGGCTCTACAAGTTAGCTATTAATACTGCTCTACTATTACAAAATAAAGTAGAATCAAATAAGTCCTATAAGCTGAAAACTAGTACTCTCTTCCTAGATGTCAAAGGCGCCTTCGATCACGTGTCCAAGAATAGGCTATTACAGATTATGATTAGTTTACTACTACCTACTAGCCTTATTCTATAGGTATCGTTATTCCTAGACGACCGGGTATTAAGGCTAGCTTTTGATAATAATATTAAAGCATTTAGGTCTATACTTACTGGTATTCCACAAGGGAGCCCTATATCCCCTATACTATTTCTTATCTATATCCGAGACTTATTTAAATCTGCAAATATTAAATTCAGATCCTATTTAGATAATATATCCCTTACTACCGCTTCTAAAAGTCTTAAAAAGAATATAAAGACCCTAGAACGGGAAGTAAAGGATATAGTCGATTTAGGGAAAAAGAATGCTATTAGCTTTAATATAGATAAAACTGAGCTTATTCATTTTAATAATTCCAAAAATAAGCCTAGTCTAAAACTACCTAATAGGGAACTAGTTTCCCCTAGCAAAGTAGTCAAATGGCTAGGGATCTATTTCTATTTGGCGCGCTATGATAAATATTTCAGAGACGAGTGGGATATTTTTCCCGAACAAAACGAAACCTTCGGGCATATCCGCATATAAGCCGCAATTTAACTCCAAAAGTAACTTTATTTTTTTTTTTTTTTTTTTTTTTTTAAGGACTGGAAGAATCAAACGCTCCATTGATTCGGGCCTGTACAGGCTATCAAAACCTTAGCCTAGAGAAGCGAACTTAGGAGGTATTTTATATATATTGTCTCCTCTATTATTCCTATGGGGAGGGGGTCTCGAACTTAGCTTAGCTCCGACCTACTTATAAGGCCTCAAACCATGAGGTCGGACGTCTCGATGATGCCTTGCCGAATCCTTAAACTAAGTCTAAAACACCATTAGTATCTAGCAGTCTGTATGATATGTCCTTCCAAGATTCTAGCGCGATTTAGAGATGTAATAGCATCTGTTATGAGCACTCTGACTTCTTTATAGTTTATATAATACTTGTCTAAAGCGAGATCGCTTGGCTAAAAAGTCTCAAATAGAAACTATAGTGGATTCTATTAGTAATCTAGTAGACCCTAGAGATCTAGAGACTATAAGACACTTTTACTTTACTTCCTGGAACAGAGAAGTACCTTATAAAATTACTATATCAAAACAGCTAAAGAAAGAGACTGCTATATTATATAATTTCTATCTAAAGACTTTATATAATAATAGCTCCGTACTATCTATATATATAGACGGATCTCAGACTGAAAAAGGAATCGGAGTAGGCCTAGGGCTCGCAGTTTATAGTCACGAAACTCCTTATATTCCGGTCGTAGCTAAATATAGAGAAAGCCAGAATATAGGAGCTAGTGCTATAGTCTATAACGGAGAACTAGAAGGCGTTACTAGGGCTATTGAATATGCTAGTAGTAAAGCAAAGAGAGGGGAGCTTTTTAATATCTATACAGATAACCAAGCTGGTTTACTAAGATTAAAAACTCCGTCTGATAAACCTGGCCAAAGCCAACAGATTAGAGCTATATTAGCTACTAAGGCCCTTAAAGCTAAAGGAGCTAATATAGAACTAATCTGGGTTCCAGGGCACACAGATATAATAGGGAACGAAGAAGCTGACGAGCTAGCTAAGCTAGGCACTACTTCTCCTATATTAGAACCTGAATTAGTAAAAACCTTCTTTGCTTTCCTAGGGGTCGAAATTAATAAAGTTAAGAAACTAGAGTATAGACTACTTTTAGAATCTTATACTAAACCGAAAACCCAGCTAGAATCATATAGTAATATATATCCGTGGAAAGTAACCAGAAAAATAAACCTACCTATAGGAATACTTAGGCCTATAGCTAGTGCCTTCTTCTAGCTAAAGCTAGGCTACGGATATTTAAAGTCCTATTTATATAGGCTAAAAATAGCGTCTAATAATAAATACAAATGTGGCAAAACTGAGAATACAAAGCACCTTCTTCTATATTGTATACTATATAGAGAGGAACGTTTTAGACTATTTAGTCTATTCAAAGGGAGCTTGGAAGCTAGTGCTTTTAACCTACGGTTACTATTATATACGGAAATTGGGATATCAAATATACTAGTATTCTTAAAAGAAACTAGTATATATACAAGAAAATGGTATATTGAGCGAAGCGTGGAAGTGGAAGAGGTGGAAGTAGTGGAAATAGGGGGGGAAATAGGAGAGGAAATAGGGGAGGAAATAGGGGAGGAAATAGGGAGGAATAGGGGAGGAAATAGGGGAGGAAATAGGAAAGGGGGAATAGGGAAAAAGGAAAAGGGAAATAGGGAAATAGGGGAGAATTTCTTTATTTCCTTAAGTTTTTGTTCCAGGGGTACGTCCCCAACCATTTATTACACCTATATTGGAATTTGGGCCTGTATATTAGCTACTAAAACACACGCTAGCTTAGCTGGCCGTGCTATATAGTTCTAAACTAATAAAGTACGTTAAAAGGAAAAAATAAAAAAAATAAAAATAAAAATAAAGCTCCAGGAGTTAGTATATATATACTATAATAATTCTTCTATTAATACTACTTGCTTTACTTAGTATTATACTACTAATAATTAGCAGATTAAGGCTATATATAAGAAGACTAAGGAATATAAAAAAGCAAGAGCTATTCTAGCCAAATTTACTTCTAGTACTATACTCTTATATATTTTTAAGGAAGAGCCCAAGAAGCCCATATTAACTACTCTTATTAAGTATATACCCCCTTATAAGTATAAGTAATATCCTATAAAAACCGAGAATCTCTCAATTATTAAATATTATAACTATAATAAGTTCGGCTACTATATTAGATACTATCCGGTTCTATATAGTAAGGAAACTAAGGTAGCTCTTTCTAGAATCGAGCCGGACTTAGTTCCTATTCTACCAGAATATACTATTCTAGTAAAGTATTTAGAGAATTCGAGCTCTAATTCTGGTATAGAACCGGGAAACAAATACCCCTAAAGAAAGTTTCTATTTTAGGGGCTTATAGTATGAATTTAGTAGAGATTAACTTGACTTGTCTAATAAGAGGAGATATTCTTATAATACCCTATACTATTAGTATAAATAGATTAGGAATTAAGTCTTCTTCTCTTATTAATACTAGAGCTAATAGTTATACTTTTATTAATATAAAGCTTACTTAACTTATAGAGTAATTCTTGGAAATAGAACTATAATCCCTTCTCTTACCCTATATTATATACGGTTTTAACGGAAAGCTAGCTAAATCTGCTAAGAAATATATAGAAGTCTTACTTCTAATTAATAAATAAAGTATTAATATATCTATAATTATCCTAAACCTTAAAAATTATAATACTATCCTTAATAGAAAATAGATAGTATATATTAATATTCTGGTTAACTATAGAAGATATAGGCTTATATAGCTAAAGAATAAGCCTAAATCTATATAATTCGGTTATATTATTAGTACTTTATAGTAATAGCTAGAGAAATAACCTAATAAGAAGTATTAAAAAAATACTAATTAATGAGATTCTATTATAAGCTATTTCTGGAAATCTTTTATTCTAAAGCAGTTTTCCTTTTTTCGGACTAATTAGAGGAAATTATATAAGACTATAAAAAAGGAGCTTTTATAACCTAATTAAGATATAATACCCAAGCAAAAGCTAAAGAAGTAAGAAAAGGTCCTTAATAAAGAGCAAATATTAGACCTAGCTATTCTTATCTCTATAGTATTTAACTATATAGCCAAGAAAGAAGATAATATTATTAGTCGAATCTCTATTTATAAGATTAATAAAGAGCTTAAAGCTCGAAAAAAAGAAGCTATCTCTGGCCCAGAGAATTAATAACCGGGAGAAATAGAGCTTTAGTAATTATAGAAAATATTACTCTCGGAATTCAAGAAATATGCCTCTATTTTCTCTAAAAAGAAATCTAATACTCTTCCTTCCTATAGACTATATAATTATAAGATTTAGATTAAAGGCCTAAAGGGAACCGAGAGTATTAGATATTAATTCCTCCGGTAATAGTTTACTCAAGAGCTTCTAGAAATTAAGTATTTCTTAAAAGATAATCTGGCTAAGGGTTTTATTAAAGCTAGTTAGGCTCCCTTTACTTTACTAGTTCTTTTTATAAAAAAAGTAAACGGAGGTTTATACTTCTATATTAATTTCTGCCGCCTAAATAATATTATCCGGAAGAATTAATATCCCTTTTCCCTTATTAATAAGACTTTAAATTAATTATCTAAGGCTAAGATCTATACCAAATTAGATATCCGCTAAGCTTTCTATTATATAGCTATAAATCCGGACTCTCAGGAGCTAATAACGTTCCGTACTTACTATAGAATATATAAATATAATATTCTCTAGAAAGGCCTTATAAATAGCCCGGCTATATATTAATACTATATAAATAATATACTCTTTAAGTATCTGGATAACTTTTATATAATATATCTTAATAATATTCTTATTTATTTAGAGAACCTAGTAAAATATAAATAATATATACGAAAAGTACTAGACCGCTTATATCTTACTGGCCTCTAAATAAATATTAAGAAATCGGAATTCAAAGTTATATATATAAAGTACTTGGGCTTTATTATTTCTATATCTGGTATTAAAGTAGATCCTAATAAAGTCGAAATAATATATAACTAGTAATTCCCAAAGATAATTAAGGGCATTTAGTTCTTCCTTAGCTTCTATAACTTTTATAGATACTTTATTAGAGAGTATAGATGAATTACTAGATTTTTTATCTTATTTATAAAAAAGAGTATTCTCTTTAAATAGTCCGAATAATACTAAGAGGCTTTTACTTACCTAAAGGAAGCTATGATTTCTATTCCAGTTTTATAATACTATAATCCAGATCTATTTATAATAATAGAAATAGATATATCTAAAGAAGTAGTTACTAGCCTACTCTTTTAATAAGACCCAGAAACAGGCCTTTAGTATCCTATAGCTTATTTTTCCAAAACTATACTCCTAATAAAGCTTAATTATAATATATATAATAAGGAGATATTTGCTATAGTTTAAGTACTAGAAAAATAGAGAGCTAAGCTAGAAGGCCTTTAGGATACTCTTTTTAAGGTCTATTCTAATTACTATATCTTGAAGTATTTTATAACTACTAAGAAGTTCTCTTTTTAATAAACTAGATAGGCTAAGCTCTTATTCTATTATTACTTCAAGCTTATATATTATTCTGGAAAATCAAACGAGTAAGCAGATACTTTATTATAAAGATAAGATAAAGTAGATATTTAGGGCCAGATTAAGGAGAAGCTATAAACTCAAGTACTTCTCTCCAAAGATAAGATTAATCTAGAGATTATCTATAATTTATAGCTTATAATAATATTCTATAAAATCGGCTTACTTAATCCGGAATTCGGCCCTGAAAACCAAGCATATACTAAAGATTTTCCGGAGAAGAATATCCCTATTAGAGGTATAATTCCCCTGGAAAAAGGTATTTTCTTAGAAGCTTTACTAGTAGACTCTGCTATAGTAACTCCTATAGAAGTACTATTAGAGGCTCCTGCCGAGTATAGTAGTTTATAACTTATAGATAAGATCCTATAAGATAATCGTATATTACCGGATCTAGAGGAGCCATATATAATAGTCTAAGCCAAAAGTAATATCTGAATACTATAAGACGGCCTCCTTTTATATTATAGAAAACTCTATATTATAAAGGACAAAATAACTTCCGGACTACTTTTATAAACTGCCCTAATCTATAAAATATATAATAAACCCCTTTCTAGATATCCTAGATATATAAAGCTCTAATAGCTATTAAAGAAGTAATATTACTAGCTATCTATAGGTAAGGATATTAATTAATACTATAGTAATTATTATACTTATAGGAGATTATATATACCTAGAGATAAAAAGCCTGATTTGCTTTATTCCCTTCTAGTTCCTAATTACCCCTAGTAGTATATTACTATAGACTTTAAGAGCTATCCAGAAAGCAAATCGGGCCATAATATAATTACTATATTTATAGATCACTTATCCAAGTACCTAATTATAATTTCCGTATAAGATATAATTATAGCCAAGTAGCTAGTGCCTCTGTTTTTACTCTATATAGTATATTAAGTAGGTATTCCAGAAATAATTATATTAGATCGGGAACTCTAATTTATATTCGATTTTTAGAGCAAATTCTATATAAGAATTAATATAAAGCTCAAGCTCTCTATAGCTAATTATTTCTAAATAAATAGATAAACAGAGATTATTAATTAGTATTTTAATTAGAGATTATACCCGTATATTAACTACTATTAGGATAACTAGAATAAATGAATTACTATAATCGATTATTAATAAGCCTCTCTTTAATACGAAACTATTAGCTAGTCCCTATTTATAACTAAAAAGAGCTATAAGCCTTATATCTCTCTGGACTAGAACTTTCCTATTAAAGCTAATTTACTCAAAAAGAAGCTAAATAGGAATAAAGCTAAAGTATTAGTAAATTAATTACATAAATCATAGTAACTTACTTAAAGCCATATAAAGTAAATATAGGAATAATATATAGTATAAGCTAATAAATACCGCCGTTCGATTAATTTCAAAATAGGAAATAAAATATAGGTTACTATAAAGTACTAGAAATCCGATTATCCGAGCCGGAAGCTAGAGAACTAAATAGAGAACCCATTTGAGATTCTAAAATAGTATAGCTATTTATTCTTTCTAAAACTGCCAGAAGCTATAAAGATATATCCAGTTTTCTATATAAAGAAGCTACGAAAAGACCCCCAGAATCCTTTACTAGATTAAGTAAACCCGGAACCGCCCCTATTAATACTAGAGAATAGTAAATAAGAATACGGTATTAAACGGGTTATTATAGTTAAGCTAGTAAGAAATAGGCTAAAGTATAGAATTTAGTAAGTTAGTTAGGATAAAGATCTAGTATAGTATCTAGCTTCGGTACTAAGTAATAGCCCCCTGGTTTTATAAAGTTTCTATAATAATAATAATAATATATCAGGACCTCTATAAAACCTGTAATACTAGCTAGACTATATAAAAAATAATACTAGTCCAGAACTATACGGAAATAATAATAAATCCTCCTAGGTTATATAGTAAAGATACCGGCCTTTCATATATAATATCTATATCCGAGATACTAGTTTCACTTTGGGAAGAAGTATAGTACGAAATTGGATAGATTAACGGCTTATACAAAGCTCGGGAACAAGCTTATTATAAAGGAGAAGAATAATATTACAATTCCCAGATACCTCCTAGGCATATATAATACGGCCGCCTTACTAGAGAAATATACTTGGAATATACTAGAGATATTTAGAAGGCTAGCTCCTTTAGGACTAGTATATTATAGGATATATATACTTCCTTGCAGCCTCTTATATTCTAGTTTTCTCTTCCTTAGCTTTGAATTATCTTTATAAGGGACCTTCTATCTTACTTTCCAAGCCCTAAATACCATACTCGTAATAAAAACTACTAAAAATCAAATTAATATCTAGTTTAGTATTAAATCTATATCTTCTATTAGATCTATAATAGTAAGTATACTAATTAGGCAAGTATAATTCCATATTATATTTTTAAAAACTCTATTTTTATTTAGCTTAGCTAATATAAATAAGCTAGAAATCTATTTTAATAATCTTACTAATTATTTTATTACTTTTACTAGAAAATATATATTTATAATATAATATTTCAAATATTCTTTCTTGCTTTAGAATACTATATTATAAGGCTTTATTTTCGAATTCTTTATTTATAATTCCTGCTTTCTTATAAAGGTCAAATTATAATATCTATACTATTATTTTAGTTATTTATCTATTAGTAAGCTCCGAAATATATTAGAATAAGCAGGCTATAATATTAATATAAAAGCCCTTAAGTATCTTATAAAGTACTATAAGTAATATTAGAAATATAGCTAATTATCTAAATAATTCAAGTTTAATCTAAAAGATAATATTAGCTTTAATTATTCTATTATTATTAATATTTTCTATATTTCCGGTAAGCCTATATTTTATATTATTAATAAAGGTACTCGATATTAAGCCAGCTAATAGCTCTAGAATATTAGTATAATATATATTTGAGATATATTTAAGTAATACTAGATTAATAACTATTTAGGCTCTCCTAATTAGATTATAGTAAATACTAGAAAGTAGTTTACTAATAAGAAGTTTACTTAGCTTGCAAATACTATAGGAACTAAGGTTAAGATTATTCCCGTAAAAGCTTATAATTTTATCGGAATTATAAAATACTATTATAGCCTAATCTAATATACCTATCTTATTATTATAACTAAAATTAACGGAATTAATAAGGATACTATATTTTAAATAGCTTTTAAGGCTATTAATAACTTTATAGAATCTAATAGTATTATTCTAATTCTTTTGGTTTATAGTACTTTATCTCAAATAACTAAATATAATATCTTATTACCTATTATATTATAGTAATTAGCGGTACTTAAGAAAGTAATAATAGAAATTCAGAAGCTTTAAGCTAGATATTAAATTACGAATACTTTAAATACCTGAAATAGTTCTAGTACTACTAATATTTATAAACTACTCCTGAATTCGAATATTCTTATTTAGTATAAAGAGAATACCAAATAATCTAGTAGTTAGGATAGACTATATAAGCTAGTAGCTATTAATAGAGAGAACTATATACTAGCTCTATTATATAGTAATACTATTTTCCGTTTAATTTCCGTAAAGCTCTTTTATATAGAGAATATTAAGGTTATTACTAATAACTCCGAACCTGAACCTATTTCCAAATCTAATAATAAGACTAAAGGTAATACGGGTATAATTCCTCCTATTATTTTACTAAAGTATAATAAAGGATGCCCTTATAAGACCTCAGATATTACGGTATTTCTATAGAATAATAAATTATATAAGAATTCCCGTTAAGTTAAAGTTACTAGTCTTCTAGAAAAGGGTATATTTAAAGTTATTTCTAGATCTTAGATACTAAAAGAGGTATATATTTTTAACTCCCGGTTTATTAATGAGATTAAGAATAAGAATATAAAGAAAAAGCTTAAGAAGTCGAGACTAGTTATTTAAGCTTATAATAATAGTAAGAAATATATAATATTAATATAATTACCTACTATCTAATATATTAGTTAGAGAATTATTCTTAGTATTACTACTATAATAATAAATACTATAGAATTATATTTATATAATATCTCATAAGCTTATATTTAATTAATAATCTTATTTAATTATAATTTCTATATTAACTTACCTTATAAGTTTACTAGAAAGCTAAATCTAAAGAATAATTCTATTCTAAAGGTTATAAAACTACTATATAGTATATCGGAAGCTAGGAACTACTAGTTTAAGACTTATTATTCCTATTATATTAATAAGCTCTTTATAAAATAGTTAATTTATAACTCTTGCCTATTTTATAGTAAGTAACTCTTTAGAATTATTAGCCTTTAAACTAATAATACCTTATTTATTAGAATTAATAATTTTGTAAAGGTAAAGTAACTAAAGCTCTATAAGACTAAATTCTTGGCTAAGAAGCGTGAATTTCTTACTTTTAATTATAATCTCAAATTTAATAAAGATATTATTTATATAAATATTATTAGAATTACTCTTATATAGGAATACTAGTATAAGAACCTTCGAATTATTTCTATAAAGAATACTATTACTATAAGTAATAGAGGTACTATTCGTTAAAATCTCTTTATTAAGGACTAATATATTACCTAATATACGAAAGAAGTATATATTATATTAGCCTATTAACTAGAAGCTTTATATAACCTATTAATTATTACTTAAGCTATTAAACCCTCGGAAACTAATATAAAGGTATTTAATAAGTATATTTAATAGTAAATTAAGAATACTACTAGAGAACTAAGATTTATAAAGCTAATAAAGGAGTTCTTATATTTAATTATTTTTATAAATGCTTTATTTATAAATAATAGAGCTCTCTTTTCCTAAATTAGATATATTCTAGTTCTAGTAAATAGAACTAGATATACTAATATTATTTACTAGTTCTTTACTAAATATAAGAGAATTACTAGAAGTATTCTAGCTTTAGAACTCTATAATATGGCTTATAGTTTTAATATAGGTACTTTAGTTAAATCTATAATTAATAGAGTACTAGAAATAGAACTATTACTAGTTATTTATACGAATTCGAAGTTATTATACGAATATCTCGTTAAATTAGGTATTACTTAAGAAAAACGTCTAATAATTAATATAATATATCTTTATTAGGTATATAAATAACGAGAAATTACAGAAGTTAAATAGATTAAAGAAGAATCGAATCCTGCTAATTCCATAACGAAATCGAAGCTAATAAATATTCTTAAGTATCTAATTAATACAAATACTATATAATTAGATATAGAGAAATAGGTCGAGTATAAATAGGGCAGAAAATAAATATATGGAATAGGAGAATATTATAGAAGGAGAAGTTATATATAAAAGGCTATAGCCTTTAGTATATAACTAAAACCTTAGAAGTAATATAAATATATAGAGTATTTGGAAAATCTGGTACTAGGCCGGATTAGGGAATTTATATATAATTAGAAAGAAATACTGTTTTTTGTATTTTTAGAAAGTTTCTAGTATTAGTATAGCTATTTCTCTGGGAGTTATATATATAGTTACGGGATACGGGATACGGGATATAAGTAATAAGTAATGGGATATAAGTAATAAGATATGGGATACGGGATATAGTTATATAACCTTATATCCTATTAGTAACTCGACTAGTAGACTAGATTCCTTTAGGCTTAGTAAATTTAGGAATTATATATTAATATTATAGTACTATAATTCCTATTTCTGAATAATAACTTTACTAACCTTATATAAATAGTACTTCTATACCTATATAATAGTATTATATATTCCTAATAAACTAATAAATATTTCTTATATAATTTTTTTTTTATATATTTCTATTATTTCTTTTATATATTTAGTTATAATAATAGCTTTAAAATATTCTTTTTTATTTTTATTTTACTATTTTTATTCTTTTATTTCTAGAATTAAATAATTAAAATTATTTAAGAATTTGCCTAAAGAAATTAATTTCTACTAAATTTAATTTGATTTCTTTAAAGTCTTTTATTACTTTTATAAATTATAAAAGACTAGATTTATTTATTTAAATTATTTTTTAATTATAAACTTCTTTTTTTTCTAAATATATTTTAATTATAAATATATTTAATTTATTACTACTTTAAATAAATATTTGAATTTATATTAATTTCTCTTTTTCTCTTTATTAATTACTTCTTTATTAATTTCTAGCTTTATTTATAAAAGTCTTTTAAACTAGAAATATAAAATTAAGTTATTTCTATTAAATTTATTAGAATTTAAAAATAAGCTTTTAGTTATTTTATAAAAGAAAATAAAAAGAATATTTATATTATAATTTAGCTTTTAATCTTATTAGCTAATATAATTATTTATATTTTATTATTTATATTTTATTATTTATATTTTATTATTTATATTTTATTATTTATATTTTATTATTTATATTTTATTATTTATATTATTTATATTTTATTATTTATATTTTATTATTTATATTTTATTATTTATATTTTATTATTTATATTTTATTATTTATATTTTATTATTTATATTCTATTACTTTCTAAATATATATAATATAATTATTTTATTAGAAAAATATATTTAAAATATACTAGAGATATTTAAAAAGCTAAGTTTTTTATAAATTAATATATTATAAAATTTTTTTTATAGTTTTTTATATTCTAGTTTTTTCTTTTTTAGCTTTAAATTATTTTTATAAGAAATCTTTTATTTTATTTTCTAAGCCCTAAATATTATATCTATAATAGTATTTAGAGCTTATTTCTTTTAATTTAATAAAGAATTTCAAATAAACTAATTTAGAATTTTTAGAAATATAAATATTATTAAAATAATAGAATTTTAAAAATATAAGTAATAAATTCTAGAATAATAAAAGTAAAAACCTTTAAAACCTTTAGATAAATTAGGTATTTATATTTTTATAAATATATATTAGTAATATATTAAAAAAATTTAAAACCTCTAAAAATTAAAAAACTTTATATAAAAGCTACTTTTTAATTAAGTTTTAAAATAATAGATATTTATAGGCTAATAATCTAATTATTATTCTTAAGCTCTATTTTATAATCTTATAAGTCTTATATATATACTAGTAATAAAATTACTAGAAAAAATATAATAATAAAAATATATAATAAATTAATTTTCTAGAATATTATATAACTAGAAATTATATTAACTTTTATTAAGGTTTTTAAAGCTTTTATTAGTTTAAATTATTCTATTAATAGCTTTTTTTAAATTAAATATTATATTAATATTTATAAATAAATTATAAATAAATTTATAGAAATAAATTTATTTACTTTTATTATAAAGCTTCTAAAAACTAATAATTATATTATTATTAAAGAATTATATAAATAGGCCAGGAAATTTAATACTTTATTTTTAAATATTAATATTATTATAAAAAGCTATTAGAAAAATATTTAAAAAACTCTTTTATATAAAAATATTTATAATTATAATAAAGCTATTTTTGAGAATATTAAACTCGAGAAAAATATTAAATATTATATAATTATAATAAATTAGTTTATAATAGTTTTAGTTATTTCTACTTTATTTACTTCTATTATTCTTATAATTCCGGCTATTTTAAATCTCTTTCTAAAAAATTCCGAACTATTTTTTATTTCTTTTAAAAATATTAAAGTTATTAAGCTTTTAGATTTAATTTTCTTTATTAGAAATTGTACTAATTTTAATAACTAGCTAGTTTAAATTAAAAACAAACTATAAAGAAATACTAATTTATATCTTTTAGAAAATCTTAAGATTATTTATATTTTTAATAAACTTATAAATAATACTTTTATTTTAATTAATTCTTATATAAATAAAAATAATTCGAATTAATATTTTTAGTTCTTAGAATTATATTTTTATTTAAAAAGGCTATACTTTAATTCTAATAAAATATAAAATACTTATTATAAATTTAGTAAGCTTTAAATATATTCTAGTTAAATATTTTAGAAGTTTTATATTTTCTTTTTATAATTATTTATAAAAAATAATATTAGTTTTTAAGATATTAAATATAAATTAAATAAGAAGCTTTTATTAAAGCTTTAGAAATTAGTATATATATATTATAATAATTCTTTTATTAATATTACTTGCTTTATTTAGTATTATATTTTTTATATTTCTAAAAAAGAACCGAAAAATCTTATATTTATTACTTTTATTAAATATATATCTTTTTATAAATATAAGTAATATTTTATAATAATTAAAGATTTCTTAATTATTAAAGATTATAATTGTAACGAATTCGGTTATTATATTAAATATTATTTAATTAGATATAATAAAGAAATTAAAAGTATTAAATACTAATTCTTCTAGTAATAATTTATTTAAAAGCTTTTAAAAATTAAGTATTTTTTTTAAAAAGAATCTAATTAAGGGCTTTATTAAAACTAATTAAACTTTCTTTATTTTACTAGTTCTTTTTATTAAAAAAATAAATAGAGGTTTATATTTTTATATTAATTTCTATTATTTAAATAATATTATTTAAAAGAATTAATATTTTCTTTTATTTATTAATAAAATTTTAAGTTAATTATTTAAAGCTAAAATTTATATTAAATTAGATATTTATTAAGCTTTTTATTATATAACTATAAATTCGAACTTTTAGAAGCTAATAATATTTTATATTTATTATAAAATATATAAATATAATATTCTTTAGAAAGGTTATATAAATAGTCTAATTATATTAATAATATTTTTTTTAAATATTTAAATAATTTTTATATAATATATTTTAATAATATTTTTATTTATTTAAAGAATCTAATAAAATATAAATAATATATATAAAATATATTAGATTATTTATATATTATTAGCCTTTAAATAGATATTAAGAAATCGGAATTTAAAATTATATATATAAAATACTTGAGTTTTATTATTTTTATATCTAATATTAAAATATATTCTAATTATTAATATAGCTATTTCTTTAAGAATTATATATATAGTTATAGAATATAAAATACGAGATATAGATAATAAGATATAAAATACGAGATATAATTATATAATCTTATATTTTATAAATAATTCGACTAATAAACTAGATTTCTTTAGGCTTAATAAATTTAGGAATTATATATTAATATTTTAATATTATAATTCCCATTTCTAAATAATAACTTTACTAATCTTATATAAATAGTATTTTATAATTATATAATAGTATTATATATTATTAATAAATTAATACTAATTAGTTAGTACTTATAAATTAGAAATAAAATAATTAAACTAAAAGAGGTATTTAATAGCCTTTAGTAATATTAATCTAGCTATATTAAAAAAAGAAATTATTTATTAATTCTATAAAAAAGTATCCGGTAACCTAAGGAAGAAAACTTTAGTTCTTACTAATTAATAAGTAGTTAGCTATTTAATTAATTATTTAATTAATTTCTATTATTTTTTAAAACTAATTTCTTTTAATTCTAAAACTACTTTCTTAAAAACTATCTTTTCTATTTATATAATACCTATATTTATAGAATTTTCTTTTCGAAATATATATCCTATATATATCCTTAAAGCTTTTTAACTATAACTTTGATTTTATTATTAAATCGAGTTTTTTAAGCTTTAGATTTTCCCGGAATTATAATATTTCACTTTCTAAATTTCTTATTATAGATAAAATATTTAAGGGCAAAATATTTACTTTAATACTCTTAATACTTCTAAATATCTAAAATATCTAGTATTTTAATTAGATATCTAAATTAGATATCTAGTATTTAAATTAGGTATTTAGATATCTTTATTATTAAATCCTATTATAAACTACTTTATTCTTAAATTCCTTTTATTATAAATTATATATATATACTAGAAAAAGCTTAGTTCTAAGAATTCGGGATAGTAAATCTTTAGGATAAATATAAATAAATAAAGAAATAGAAAAATAATATTAATCTAGCTAGTTCTAATTATAAGAAAATCCTGAATTATCTTAATACTAGATTATTCTAGTATAAAATAGAGAAATTAACTAATAAGAACTTCTGGAAATTATTTAAGAAGAATTTTAGTAATTTTAATCTCGAGATATTTAATTAACTAGATTAATATATACTATATTAATTACGAGCTATTTTATAATATAATAGTATTTATATTAAATATAATTATAATTACTTTACTATTATATAGTTCTTAATTAATACTATTTAAAGAAAAGAATAATATATCTAGATTACTAATAGTATTATTACTATTAGATAAAACCTTAAAACAGGTCTTATTACCTTATTATATATATCTCTAAATAATAGTATTATAAGAAATTAATATATTAAACTAATTATTACTTATATTTCTTTATTATTTATTACTTCTTTATTATTTATAATTACTTTTACTAATACTAGATTATAAAGAGCTAAAACTAATAATTTTCTATTATCTTTACTATTTCTAAATAGCTCTTTAGCTAGCCCTCTTATTATAAAGCTAATTAGAGAAATAATAAAGATATATATTAAGATATAAAAGTATAATAGAACTAATAATAGTTTTAATTAAAAACTTGCTATTTTTCTTAATATTTATTAATATATAAAGCTTTTATAAGAGATATTAGTAAGAGCTTTCTCTATTATATTAAAGAAACTAGTATAAGATTACTTTTATAATAACTAGCGCTTTTAATATATATATAAAAAGGCCTATATAAATATTTATAGTTTCTTTAAGGGCCCTGGTTTCTAATATTAAAACTTAGATAAATAGAATATTATTATAATAGTAATTATAATAGCTTAATATCCCGAAAAAACAATATTTAAACTTATATAAATTATAATATAAACTAGTATTTATTTTATAAAATACCGAATTCTTATATAATAAGATTATTACTTTTTATTAAAATATACTAATATACTAATATATAGTCTCGGATTCTTTTTTTAATCTCGGCTAATTTATTAATAAGCTCTAATTATTTATTATTACTTATAAGAAGAAATAATAAATTAATATTGAAATCTTTTTACTAATTAATAATACTATTCTTAAAATCTTCCAAGCTATTATTTATTTAGAAATTATTAATACGGACCTAGTTATAACTTTAAATCCCGTAATAACTATTTCAAGTCCTATAATTATAATAATTATATTTCGAAGTTATATTTTATATATAAGAAACTCGAATATTATTTATAGAAATATATATTAGAAAAATAAGAAACTAAAAAGGCTCGATTTAAAAATAGAAATATTTATTAATTTAGATCCCGAAACTTTTATAACTTTAATAAATACTTTAGTAATACTTATATATAATATATTACTAAAATTAAAAAAGAAGAAAATAATAAAAATAGTAAAAATAAACTAAAGAATAATGCTTTTAAAGCCTTACTAGTAGAAATAAATAAAGAAAAGAAATTTAATTTGAAATTTTATTTTTCTTTTATTAAAAGCTTTCTAGTTACTTCTATTATTTCTATTCTTATTATTTCTATAACTAATATTCTTATAAATAACTTTACTTCTCTTTTTCTTATATATTAGATAATAGGCAAAAACTATATCTTAGAATTCGTTAAATAAATAAAAGATATAATATTTATTACTTTTATAAAATTTTAATTAATACTAGAGCTTCTAGATTTTTAATTACTAGTTCTAACTAATTTCAAGCTTTATAATAAACTAATAATAATATCTAACTTAATAAAATTACTAAAGATTAAATTAATATTTAGTTTAATATTAGATCTATATTCTCTATTAGATTTATAATAGTAAAAATACTAATTAAATAAATATAATTCTATATTATATTTATAAAAATTCTATTTCTATTTAGCTTGGCTAATATAAATAAGCTAGGGGTTTATTTTAATAATCTTATTAATTATTTTATTACTTTTACTAAATACTTTATATTTATAATATAATATTTTAGATATTTTTTCCTATTTTAAAATACTATTTTATAAAGCTTTATTTCCGAATTCTTTATTTATAATTCTTGCTTTTTTATAAAAATCGAATTATAATATTTATATTATTATTTTAGTTATTTATTTATTAATAAGCTCCGAAATATACTAGAATAAGCAGGCTATAATATTAATATAAAAGCCCTTAAATACCTTATAAAATACTATAACTAATACTAGAAATTCGAATAATTACTAAAATAATTCAAGTTTAACCTAAAAAATAATATTTGCTTTAATTATTCTATTATTATTAATATTTTCTATATTTTTAATAAGCTTATATTTTATATTATTAATAAAAGTACTTAATATTAAGTCGGCTAATAGCTTTAAAATATTAGTATATTATATATTTGAGATATCCTAAAGTAATATTAGATTAATACCTATTTAGGCTCTCTTAATTAGATTATAATAAATACCGAAAAGTAGTTTACTAATAAGAAGTTTACTTAACTTATAAATATTATAGGAACTAAAATTAAAATTATTTCTATAGAAACTTATAATTTTATTAGAATTATAGAATATTATTATAGCCCGATTTAATATATTTATCTTATTATTATAACCGAAATTAATAGAATTAATAAGAATACTATATTTCAAATAGCTTTTAAGGCTATTAATAATTTCACTAGACCTAATAATATTATTCTAACTCTTTTAGTTTATAGTATTTTATTTTAAATAACTAAATATAATATCCTATTACTAATTATATTATAGTAATTAGTAATATTTAAAAAGGTAATAATAGAAATTCAGAAGCTTTAAGCTAAATACTAAATTATAAATATTCTAAATACTCGAAATAGCTCTAGTATTACTAATATTTATAAATTTCTTTTAAATTCGAATATTTTTATATAATATAAAAGAAATATTAGTTAATTTAGTAATTAGAATAGGCTATATAAGCTAGTAGCTATTAATAAGGAAAACTATATACTAGCTTTATTATATAGTAATATTATCTTTTATTTAATTTCTATAAAGCTCTTTTATATAGGAAATATTAAGGTTATTACTAATAGCCGCAAATCTAAACTTATTTCTAAACTTTATAATAAGATTAAAAGTAATATAGATATAATTCCTTTTATTATTCCTGCTATTTTACTAAAATATAATAGAGAATACTTTTATAAAAACCCGGATATTATAGTATTCCTATAAGATAATAACCTATATAAGAACTTTCTCTAAATTAAAATTACTAGTTTTCTAGAAAAGAATATATTTAAGATTATTTCTAGATTTTAGGTACTAAAAGAAATATATATTTTTAATTCCCGGTTTATTAATAAGATTAATAATAAGGATATAAAGAAAAAGTTTAAGAAATTAAAACTAGTTATTTAGGCTTATAATAATAGTAATAAATATATAGTATTAATATAATTACTTATTATTTAATATATTAGCTAAAGAATTATTCTTAGTATTATTACTATAATAATAGATATTATAGAACTATATTTATATAATATCTTATAAGCTTATATCTAATTAATAACCTTATTTAATTATAATTTTTATATTAATTTATTTTATAAGCTTATTAGAGAACTAAATCTAAATAATAATTCTATTCTAAAGATTATAAAACTATTATATAATATATTAGAAGCTAGAAACTACTAGTTTAAAACTTATTATTTCTATTATATTAATAAGCTTTTTATAAAATAATTAACTTATAATTCTTGCCTTTTTTATAATAAGTAATTCTTTAAAATTATTAGCTTTTAAACTAATAATATTCTATTTATTAGAACTAATAATTTTATAAAAATAGAATAACTAAAGCTTTAAAAAACTAAGTTCTTAATTAAGAAATATAAATACCTTATTATTAATTATAATTTCAAATTTAATAAAGGTATTATTTATATAAATACTACTAGAATTACTTTTATATAGAAATACTAATATAAAAACCTTTAAACTATTTTTATAAAGAATATTATTACTATAAATAATAGAAGTACTATTTATTAAGATGTTTTTATTAAGAACTAATATATTAGAAAAATATATATTATATTAGTCTATTAACTAAAAGCTTTATATAACCTATTAATTACTATTTAAGCTATTAAATTTTTAGAGACTAATATAAAGGTATTTAATAAGTATATTTAATAGTAAATTAAGAATATTATTAGAGAATTAAGATTCGTAAAGCTAATAAAGAAATTCTTATATTTAATTATTTTTATAAATACTTTATTTATAAATAATAAAGAACTCTTTTCTTAAATCGGATATATTCTAGTTCTAATAAACGAAACTAGATATACTAATATTATTTACTAGTTCTTTACTAAATATAAGAGAATTACTAGAAGTATTCTAGCTTTAGAATTCTATAATATAACTTATAGCTTTAATATAGGTATTTTAGTTAAATCTATAATTAATAAAGTACTAAAAATATAACTATTACTAGTAGTTTATATAGATTTGAAGTTATTATATTAATACTTTATTAAATTAGAAATAACTCGAGAAAAGTATTTAATAATTAATATAATATATCTTTACTAGATATATAAATAATAAGAGATTATAGAAGTTAAATAGATTAAAAGAGAATTAAATTCTATTAATTCTATAATAAAATCGAAGCTAATAAATATCCTTAAGTATCTAATTAATATAAATATTATATAATTAGATATAGAGAAATAAATCGAGTATAAATAAGGCAGGAAATAGATATATAAAATAGAAGAATATTATAAGAAAAGAAGTTATATATAAAAGGCTATAGCCTTTAATATATAACTAAAACCTTAGAAATAATACAGATATATAAAGTATTTAGGAAGTCTAATACTAGGCCGGATTAGGGAATTTATATATAATTAGAAAGAAGTATTAGTTTTTCGCGTTTTTAGAAAGTTTCTAATATTAGTATAGCTATTTCTTTAGAAATTATATATATAATTACGAGATATGAGATATGAGATATAAATAATAAAATATAAGATATAAAATATAGTTATATAATCTCGTATTCTATAAATAACTCAATTAGTAAACTAGACTCTTTTAGGCTTAGTAATTTTAGAGATTATATATTAATATCTTAATATTATAATTCCTATTTCTAAATAATAACTTTACTAACTTTATATAAATAGTATTTTATAATTATATAATAATATTATATATTACTAGTAAACTAATACTAATAAAATTAAAGTAATATATAACTAGTAATTCCTAAAAATAATTAAGAATATATAGTTCTTTATTAGCTTTATAATTTCTATAAATATTTTATTTTAAATAATTCAAGTAATATTAAATAGCTTTTAATTATCTAAAAAAAGCTATAATTTCTATTTTAGTTTTATAATATTATAATAATAGAAATAATTATAATAATAGAAATAATTATAATAATAGAAATAATTATAATAATTATAATAATTATAATAATAGAAATAATTATAATAATAGAAATAATTATAATAATAGAAATAATTATAATAATAGAAATAATTATAGATTTATTTTTTTAATAAAACTCAAAAATAGATTTTTAATATTTTATAGCTTATTTTTTTAAAATTATATTTTTAATAAAGCTTAATTATAATATAAATAATAAAAAGATATTTATTATAATATAAGTATTAGAGAAATAAAAAGCTAAACTAAAAGACTTTTAAAATATTCTTTTTAAGATTTATTTTAATTATTATATTTTAAAGTATTTTATAATTATTAAAAAGCTCTTTTTTTAATAAGCTAGATAAGCTAAACTTTTATTTTATTATTATTTCAAGTTTATATATTATTCTAAAAAATTAAATAAATAAATAAATACTTTATTATAAAAATAAAATTAATATTTAAAACCAAATTAAGAAAAAGTTATAAATTCAAGTATTTTTTTCTAGAAATAAAATTAATTTAGAGATTATTTATAACTTATAGCTTATAATAATACTTTATAAAATTAGCTTATTTAATTCAGAATTCGGTTCTAAAAATCAAATATATATTAAAGACTTTTTAAATTTTTTTTTATTAAAGATATAATTTTTCTAGAAAAAAATATTCTTTTAAAAGCTTTATTAATAGCCTCTATTATAATTACTCTTATAAAAGTATTATTAGAAGCTCTTATTAAATATAATCTTTTATAAATATAATAATTACTATAATATATAATAAAATCTTTTTTAAATATTTTAAATATATAAAGCTTTATTAATTATTTAAAAAATAATATTACTAGTTATTTATAAATAAAAATATTAATTAATATTATAGTAATTATTATATTTATAAAAGATTATATATATTAAGAAATAAAAAGCCTAGTTTATTTTATTTTCTTCTAGTTCTTAATTATTTAAAAAATAAAGCAAGTTATAATATAATTACTATATTTATAAATTACTTATTTAAATATCTAATTATAATTCTCGTATAAGATATAATTATAATTAAATAAGTAGTATTTCTATTTTTACTTTATATAATATATTAAATAATTATATTAAATTAAAAACTCTAATTTATATTCGATTTTTAAAATAAATTTTATATAAGATTTAGTATTAAGCTCAAGCTTTTAATAGCTAATTATTCTTAAATAAATAAAGATTATTAATTAGTACTTTAATTAGAAATTATATTTATATATTAATTATTATTAATAAACCTTTTTTTAATATAAAACTATTAGCTAATTTCTATTTATAACTAAAAAAGACTATAATTCTTATATTTCTTTAGATTAGAACTTTCTTATTAAAGCTAGTTTATTTAAGGAAAAGCTAAATAAAAATAAAAATAAAACTAAAATATTAATAAATTAATTATATAAATTATAATAGCTTATTTAAGATTATATAAAGTAAATATAAAAATAGATTAATAGTTTTTATAAAGCTCGAAAATAAGCTTATTTTTTTTTAAAAAAAAAGTAATATTATAATTTAGCTTTTAATTTTATTACTTAATATAATTACTTAATATAATTATTTATATTTTATTATTTATATTCTATTATTTATATTCTGTTATCTTTTAAATATATTTGAAATATATTAGAAATATTTTATAAAAAAACTAAGCCTTTTATAAACTAGTATATTATAGGATATATATATTTCCTTATAGCCTTTTATATTCTAGTTTTCTTTTCTTTAATTTTAAATCATTTTTATAAGAAACCTTTTACTTTATTTTCTAAGCCTTAAATATTATATTTATAAAGAATTCGAAATTATTATATATTTATTAATTAAATTAATTTATATAACTAAATTTATTATTAAGTTTACTTATTATATAGCTAGCTCTAATAGCTATTAGAACTATATTATAAAAGCTTTTTATAATTATTAGAGAACTTTATATATTATTTTAGTTTTATATAATTAATTACTAGAAGTCTTATTTCTAAATCTTTATATAATGGAAAAATCTAGTAGTTTTTTCTTTTTGTGAGGTGTTTGTTAGTAGGTAATAAGATAATAGAATGAATTAGTAAGTTGTGAAACCACAGTATTAAATTCAGTACAGAACTAATCTCTGTCCCTCCTGTGAGGTCCAGGGAAGCCCCCTCTAAATAGGAGGCCCCGATGACGTATATATAATTAGTGATTTATAAGCCTAATGCTTATGATGTAAACAGTGGTTGGTTGTGAAGTCGGAGGGCCTCCGATCTCCCTGATCGACACCCGCGACATCCGAGGTTCGTCACATGCCCTTAAGTCACGTGCGACCCTACACACATCACACTTTTTAAGCCGGATTTATAAAAACTCAAGTAATTTCTAGTATTAATTAATTAAATTAGTATTTTAGCTTCTATATATAATTTTAGGTATTTCTTATTATTAGCTTTTATATATTTTAAAGTTTTATTAAGATATTAACTTTATAAATAGTTTTAAATAAAGTCTATTTCTGGCTTTATTTATTTCAAGCTTTATTTTTAGTTTTATATATATATATATATAATCTCTAGTTAGTAAAAATAAAAGAAAGAGAATTCTAATATTATAAATTAGACCTTTATATAAAATAGACTAGTAATTTAATTAACTAAATAGAATTCTTTAAAAAGAAAAGAAATAAAAAAACGAAAAGAAATAAAACTATATTTCTTAAAATATTTGAGCTCTCTAAGTAATAAATATATTATAAAATATTTGAGAACAGATAAGAGACCGAAGCACTCCCAAGATGTTCAGGATGGCAAGTAATAGGATCTGAAATCAACCTTGTTCAAGTCCACTCTGCATTTACTCTCCTGCCGCGCTCTCAAGGTCCAATTGCTCCACGACATCCGCCCTTCTGCTTCTCCAAATTGGCAATCCCCATTTCGAAGCTTTTTGCGTATCGCTCATGTCGGCGCAGGTCTCTTCTCTTACTGGTCGTTCTACGCAAGAGATGATTGCATTCCGAACGTAACCGAGCAACGCGATGATGTGCTGCAGGCACGAGCGCCAGTTGAACAAGACTCCGGCTGTCGCGCCCATGAGAATTGCCAGGAAGATTGTTGCGGATATAAAATTTGGAAGATTCGCCTTCGTGGATGGCATAACTCCCGGGGCACTGAATAGATTTGAGGCAAGACCCAGAGGAAAGAATAACTGGATGTTGGAAAATTTAGCACATCAGATCTTATGCCGACCCCGTACTTTCCAGGTGAACTTACGGTCATAAGAATAGTAAAAACCTGAATATTTTGCGCGATTCCCTGCTGGGATATGGTAGAATCGTTATTTTCGAGACTCAGATGAGCATTGAGCTTTGTTAATTAGTCACAGTATCTCTCAAATACCGCATAGATGGTGCATTTCGATCTGAAATTCGGGGTGAAGAGACAACTTACACGTTGTGGGTTCTCCTCGCGAAGTTCTTTCCTCAGGTTCTGTAGTTTGTTATGAAGCCGTTTCATCTCCTGAAAGGACTTTTCTATGGCACCAAGGGGGGATGCTAAGGCGTTCGGAGGATCGCTTTGGCAGAGAAAGAACCCAATTTCTTTTTCCGTAAATTGGTCCCAGACCTCAACGGTGTCCAAGAGACCGATCATTAATTGCCGTAAAAGGCTGATCATTTGGTGATTCCATAGGATGAAATCCCGCACTTGTTGTCTGGCTTTGGGGTCAGTCGATGACAGCTGAAATAAGGTGTCCGCTATTGTTCTGGATCTGCTCGTGAAAAGGTCAATTACTCTTCGCCATCGACATAAACCCTTAAGAAGACTTGAATCAAGCTGCAAGGGAAGAACCATCCCACTAACATATCGATGGAAGGTAAAGTAAATGAAACGAATTCTCAGCAGTGATCTAGGGGCGAAAAGCACACGAGTCTGCTGAAGAAATTTTCACACGTACCGTTTGACTTCCTCTTCCACTTTGCTGCCTATCAAATTCCATTCCCTCAGAATTTGGCTCACTCGGACCTGAAAGACTTTCAAAAAGTACTCTCTTGGCGTCCATATCGGCTCGTGAGCGTTGATCTGACCGGCCGCAAGAGGGTCTGGCCGTCCCCACCGTCGGCAACGTCGTCCTTTCATCAGGTCGTAGCCGTCCACGCTCTCCTCTGAGCCAAAGTATGTGTCAACACATCCATACGCAGTCCAGACCCAGTGATCAATTCCTGTGACAACAACTGACATCTACGGAGTATCGGGAGGTTAGCGAATGGTCGATTGCGAAGGAGTTCTGAGAAGCTACCCCGAGACATGGTCTACATGTAAAAACTCATCAAACGATTTCAAATAGAAAGAAAAAAGTCCCTTTTCAATTACCTACCTGGGCCTCGTATAAATAACAAAACCCTTTTGTGGGCTTCGATTCACTCATAGACGAGGATAGAAACGGCAATTTCCAGGACTGCCTGAAAGGGTTGCCATCGGATTTCTTCCGAGTATCTTCAATTGGCGCTTCGGCCATCTTCGATACATAATATGGAATATGGAAATCGAGTGTGAATCTAGGGAAGAATGTGGGCTGTCCAAGAACGGTGGCAGTCAGCAAGGTAATCTATAATGGATAATGCATCCATTTTGACTTACAGGAATGGTAACTCCTATGGAAGTTTTCCTCGTTAGGTGTTTGTAAAATAGATCCTTGAGTGCCGGAGCTTGGCTGCGTGATGCTGTCGTTACAAGAGCCTCAATTGTCGAAGCATCCAGATCAGTGATAAAACTATTCGGGTTAGCCAAGATCACAACAATACACCATACCAACCCCATGACTTACATCACCCTCCTCTCCGCATCAGCTTCCTCATCATCAAATGCATTCGTGGCGTTATTCTGCTCCGATACTGTTCCGAAACGCTGCGACGCGGGTTAGCTTTTCTAGGGCTCTGATGGCATAATGGAAGTTTAGGATACCTTCCGGCTCAATTCTTTGCCTAAGCGTTCCGCGGTCAAAGGCCCTAGGTACGGCCTGCAATCCCCCGATGGTGAAATTCCTTCATTCGTCAAAACATTACCACGACAGTTTCTGTCGTCCAGGAAGGCCACGTGCTTCGCATGCTTGCCCGTCTTTGTTACCACACCTTTTTCACGAGTCCATTGCTCGCAAATACTGGCAACCTCTTCAACTTGATTGCGATGATGAAGGTCGTCCTCCTCTCCTGAGAAGCCTGTCATGAAAAGTCTCACATTACTGGGCCCATTGCTAGATCTGGCGTTGCCGTCATTGATAAGGTCCTGGTCTTTGTTTCCCCTATTACTTCGGTAGCCTTCAACTCTACTCCCCTGCCCACTCGAGACTGCCTCTTCCACTGCGTCATCTTCGTCATCCTCTTCCCCTTCAATCTCGTTCTCATCATCACCCTCCTCTTGCTCCTCATCCTCATCCTCATCCTCATCCTCATCCTCATCCTCATCCTCATCCTCATCCTCATCCTCATCCTCATCCTCATCCTCCTCATACTCTTGGCCGTTAAACCTTGGAGTCTGCAAGAATTCAATGTACGGCTCGTTCTCGGCCTCGCGACTGAATTTTCGTCGTTCTGTAAACAGTTTAGGCCAAAGAGAAAGGTCTCCCTTCTTCGCTGTCGACATTGCCTCGCCTAGGGCCAGTCGTCTTCAGACCACTGGGTGGCAGTGATTTACAAGCTGTGTGAGCTAAGAGAATGAGGCAACTTGGATAGGCACTCGATTGAGGAAAAAAGGCCAATATGGGTTAGCCCTCCGGAAGTGATAATCATGCAGAGAAGGTCACAAACAGAGATCGGGAAGACTTGGTGGCACTTGATACAGAGCTCGGTGGGCGTGAAGTACTTATGCTTTCATGTGCAGTACATTGTGACACCGTTAATACTTGGCAGCGTATCGTCCATCCAATTTTTCATGCAAGGCAATCCTACCGGAACCCTAGAAACGATTCAACGGGCTCGACGACGCACACCTGTTCTTCGCCCAGCTGCAGTGCAGCGCCGAAGCTGCAAATTAGACTGGCCCACTCTCAAGAATCTATCATCACTAATGCGCGTCGCCAAGATCAACAGGTTCCAAGGTCGGGAGTATTGGCTCAACGTCCTTCCAAACCTCGGATTTCGATTGTATTCAGCGAGACTGGGATATGAAAAGAGCCAACCCTACAGCATCGCTGAGGACACTTCCACACGGCAGCAGGATTGGAAAGTAACGATACCAGACAATAGCTCTCCTCCGAAATCTGGGAGGGGCTGTGAAAACCCTTCCCGCTGTTTTGTCCATTTGTTGGGAGCAGAACATCCTAGGGATGTTGATATGCTGTCCCTTCGTTCGTATTATCTTATATTGAATTCATCCGCACCTATGAAGAGATAATACAACATGAGGCTGTAGAGAGAGACTGCAATCGTGGCCGAAATGCAGACCGACGTGGTTTTAGGCTTCTTGCCTGACTTCAGGAGACTCAACGTGGCACCTCTGCTGAGCTGTTTCCACTGGAATCAACCATTTCAAACAGCCCCATTCTGAATTGATAGGAAAAGGCTACAAACGGCTTGAGGTTGGTGTCACCATATATAGAGCCGAAAGTGCCGGTGAAGAAGATTGTCGCCCAACTGATATCAAAAAGCGAAAAATAATGTCAGATACACTGAATTTGGACCCAACTGAGAATTGCAGCCATGATGCTTTGTAGGCCTGAAACGTTTCACCGTTCAGGTCAACTGAGATGCAGTAACGGCTGATCGGGTCCTGAAACCTGATGATTCTTGGTCAGTGGAATGGACTGAGCCTTGTGGAAGTCCATGAACTTACGGCTCCAGAACGTTTTCGAGACTTTAGGATTGCCGTTGAGAAGCACCAGGATTGCGTCGACGCCTTAAAAAGCCACATAAATAAGTGCCATACATTTTAAATACGCCTACGAGATGGGTCCCTGTCCTTTCGAGCCTGAAGCCAGTGGGAAGGATGATATACGCTTGTTAAGTCAATCCTCCTGTAGGAACCACTCTCGGTGCCAACTACCGGCTCTCTTCGACTTTGGCAACGGCCGTGGCGCAGCAGACCATCCTTGCTGCCAGCACACTTCTTGTGTGTACCCTCTCGGTGATTTGGGCGCTTTGAAGTGGCCCAACGAGACACCACAGAAGCCCAAGATCCGTGAGCCGAGCTTCACCACTTGCATCGATTATTGGCTCCCGTCAAGAGGTTCGAAAAGCGAGAACTGATCGGGCTCCAACGAGCAATAGAGGGGTCGGCATTATTGGTAGGTTATGTGAGGGTGGGGAGTCGTGCTGTCGAAGGAGGTACCGATCGATCGCGAGCTCCGATGGGCTGTTCAGGCGAGTTGGAACTTGATGAATGATAGGCACTGTCTAAAGGCAGAAGTTCCTCTGTCTCCCATTCTTATTCAGCATCCAGGAATCTGGGGACGGAATGTTACGAGCAAATTGGCGACCGTGATGTTCCAAGATGCATCGCGTCTATCCAACCGTCCAAGTCGTCCCCGTAAGCGACGAAATGACGCTAAGTCCGAATAGTTCCTGAGCTTCCTTGGGGTTTCCAAGCCAAGCTATAAATTGATTGAATCGATTCTCCTCATTCACTACAATGTTTTCTTGTATATAAATGTGATGTGCGTGCCAAGCCAGTTGAATCCTTAGCTTAACCCACATTTTTAACACTCCCCTTCAAGCTCAGCTACTCAGGGAGAAATGCAATTACACACTCAGGTCGTCTTCTCTTCACAACGCTTCACAACTCTATGACAGCCCATTTGGCTCCCCTCAGAGAGGATCGCAGTGGGAAACCCAGAGGGACAAGACCACTACAGCTGTCTCACCACTCGTAGCTCTGGTCTTTGAGCTTCTTCTCATGACTCTCCGGCCCACCCGCGTTACTTCTATTTCCAGGCTTCTCTTCCAAAACCTTCAGCTTCGCCGGACAACTGCTTTCAGGGTCTCCCTTTTTCTTGAAATACCTGCCTTCCATTGTTTCAGCACACTCCAGGGTGCTCTCTTCCACACTCTTTGTCCTCAGCGTGCCTTGCCGTCGTCTAATCGCCATCACCGCTAGTAATGCACGATAGTGCATGGACCAATACAGAATGTGTTGAACGAGGCATGGGTAGCGTGAAAAGGCTTGAATTCGATGCCCTTCCTCGTGAGGGAGGATGGGACTATATATATCTGAATGATGATGTACAGGGATCTGAAGGAGGCAGGTGAAATAAGTGGGTCCTCTTTCAACACTCCCCAACGACCTAAACGCCATAGAAAACAAGTAAAAGGTCATAGAAAGAGAAAACATGAACCAAATATAGATTTATTCCCGGAACTTGCCATAGCCATGGTCTCGTTAAACCCCCTGCAAAACCTCTGCGAGCGAAAAGGCAGGAGGAAGAGTACCGTTCTATGCAGTTATAACGTCTTCCATAGTACCGCAAGGTTGGTCTGTCAGCAGGTTTCTAAGCCCAGTGCGTCTCTAAATGCTTCGAAAGGGGCTTTTTGCAATGCTTTCGTAAGTCCGTCGGCAACTTGCTTAGCAGTCGATACGTATTCCAACTGAATTGTCTCATCAGCAATTTGCTCTCTAACCCAGTGATGTTGAATGGCGATGTGCTTCGTTCGAGCGTGGAATCGAGGATCTTTCGCAAGGGCAATAGCGCCTTGATTATCGCAGTAGATTATCGTGGCGTGAGTTGTGCTGCTTGGGTTGAGATTTGCAGGAGTTGTCGTAGCCAGATTGCCTCTTTTGCAGCTTGGGTTTAACCTCAATATTCAGCTTCGCATGTAGACAGGGTGATAGTAGGCTGTCTTTTTGCAGACCAACTAATAGCACCACTTCCGATATTGAAGACGAATCCAGAGGTAGATCTTGACGTTGCCATGTTACTAGCCCAGTCCGAATCGGAGTATCCTGACAACGCAGCCAGTTCTCCTCGATAAGTGAGCTGATGTGTAAGAGTGCCATGGAGGTATTTGAAGATTCGTAAGACGGCAACCATGTGCTTTGGCGTTGGGTTAGGAGCGTATCTGCTCACGCAAGAGACAGAAAAGGCTATATCCGGACGACTTCCAAGCATGGCATATATCAGTGTACCAACGTGCGATTGATATAAAGCCTTGAAACCAGGTTTAGCAAAGTAACCATCCTCCGCTGGTTCAAGGCGAGTAGACTCCATAGGTGTAGTTGCACAGATGGCATCCCAAACTCCAGCGTTGCGAATAGCTTTAGAGAGGTAAGCTTGCTGACCGATTCGGGGAGTGCGATTTTGACGATCCCGAGTAATAGACATGCCTAAGTAGAAAGCAACTGGGCCTAGGTCGGTCATTGAAAATCTGTGCGCAAGCTCGAGCTTAATCTCATGGAGGACTATAGAGTCAGGTCCAATGAGGAGAAGGTCATTAACGTAGACGGCAATATAGCTGGTACCACGTGGAAAGACGGAGTTATTAGCGTCAATGGCTTTGAAGCCTTTAGAGACGAGGAAGTCGGAGAGGGTTTTATACCACACGCGTGGAGATTGCTTGAGACCATATAAAGCTTTGTTCAGCTTGTAAACACGTCCAGAATTGTCACCTAAGCCAGTAGGTTGTTGTACATAAACATACTCCTCGACGAGGCCGTAGAGAAAGGCAGTCTTGACATCCATTTGTTCGATTTCGAGGTCGAGGTCGGCTGCAATTGCAAATAGAGCTTTGTAACTCATGGGCTTGACGACAGAGGCAAAGGTTTGATCGTAGTCGATACCAAATTGTTGCTCATATCCTTTGGCAACCCATCGGGCTTTGTAACGTAGAATCTTTCCACTAGTTCCTCTCTTGTATTTGAAGATCCATTTGCCTGGAAGGACCTTTTGGTGGTGAGGAGGTTCTACAAGATTCCAGGTGTTGTTACCAATGAGAGAAGCGAACTCTTCTTTTGCGGCCTGGAGCCATTTCACACTGTCTTGCCGACTTATTGCTTGCTTCCAAGATTGAGATTCGTAAGGCTCAAAGGGAGAAGCTTCAGCTAATAGACAGAAGCGGTTGATAGTGGGTAGCTTTTGATTGACTTTCGAGAAGAGGGCATGTTGATTCTCACCGGCGAGTTGATTTCGGATATCAATAGAGGCGTGCATGGCAGCAGAGAATTGGTGCTGGCGATGAAATTGGCGACCTATGAGTGCTCTAACATTACGCCTCCGCAGGCGGCCAGATCGTCTTGGTGTATCGGATTGGGCAGAAGGAGATTGTAAGGACTCTAAGGTTGGAATGTCTGGAACAAGGGCTGTATTGTGTTGCCTTGAAACTCTTTCAATTCTTCGACGAAGCCTTCCTGACTTTCTAATAAGTGAGTTTTGAGGAGAGGCTGGTTCATCAGCCTCCAGGTCCATTGGGGTAGTACTATCAGGGCGATGAATTTCAGAGTAGAATGGAAGATCAGAATCATCGATAGAAGGTACCCTGAGGCGGTTGTCTTTGCCAACATCTCTAATCGTACGGTATTCTTGGAAATGGACTGCTGCAGCACGCAGAACTCTGCCTTTGTCGTTGAGAATTCGAATGATATGAGGGCTGTCGAATCCAACAAAGCTTCCTGGTGCAGCATGATCATCCACAAATGTCCTGAAGTTCTTTTGGCAATGTTTCCTCCTCGCCCGGTGGTACAGGTATCGTCGAGCCAGGGCAGATGCGATAAATCCAGCATTCACTCCGTGTAAAAGGGAAACCTTGCCAGACCCCTCAAAGAAAGCCCCTGAACAAGACATGTCCACGCATTGTTCGAGACACTCAATATTTCCAGTCCCGCCAGCTGAGATATCTACGTTGTCGTACCTAAAAGACACTCTCAAGACGTGCTTGGCGGTTCCGTACCAGATTGTAATAGATAGGAGACGGGGAGTCTTGATTGAGTGTTGGTGCCGTGATTCGGTTTGAGAGGGATGGACTGCGGGCTCTTCGTGTTGACCTTGAAGGTTCATCTCTGCACCTTCAACACCTGACACGACGGACATCGGCTCGCCCCACAGGACGGGCAGTTGTCGATCGAGAGGGTCATCCCGGTGTGGTTGCAGGTGCAACACACCCAGACCCAAATCATTACCCTCTTCCCTTTTTTTGGCTTTGGCATTGAGGCCGATATGTATCCCAATCCGCACTTTTAGACCAATTGAGGGCATCGATGTCGGTGACAGGAGTGTAGTGTCGATTCGAAGGAGATCGCTTTTGGGGGGCCAATTCCCTCTCTGTCTCGCCGAATTTGCTGGAAAAGAAAACTAAAGGATGAATTGAATTGGATGCTCATTGAAGGAGAAGACGAAATAGAATTGAGAACGAAGCGAGAGATTGGCTTAACTCGATTCGGCGCTCGCGAGCACATGGTAGGCTTCAACCCCTGGGCCGGGGATGTTGCGTGTAAAGTCCAGCCCGTGGAACTTCCCCAAAATCATGGCATCATGCTCGCATCGAGGACGACCCACAGAGAACGGCGGTGTTGAAGCTCCCGTCCTCCTTGAGCGGTAAGCAGCTGCTTGATGGGCGATTCAGCTCCTAGGGCCCGCTTTCCCTGCACCTCCACCGTCCATGCGCGGAAGTCTCGGTGGTTGACTTGAAGCAGAGGCACGGTGTCGATTGCCTTTCGAATTGGAGGGCGCGTGAACGATTTGTGTATCCGACAGCTTCGACAGAACGGCGGTGCTTCCAGTGAGCCTAATGTGACCCGTCTGCGAACCGCGAACTTGGAGGTACTGGATTGCGCCCCTCGATGATATGGTCAGTCAAGATGGCGAAGTTTCGGGTTGTTGCAGGCTATTCAAACTTGACTCGGACTCGTGCCTGGATCTTGCATAATGGTATCCCCAACGTTTCCTTGCGCTCACCGCAACTCAGACCGCTGAGGGCAAACTGGCCCGAGCTTTAGGTAGGTGCTCTTGAGGGTGTTGGACGAAGCGTACTGATTCTCTAACGCAGTATAAGCCCCTTCATCATCAACGACCCAAAATGTGTTGAGAAGCGTAGACCGATGCAAGTCAAAAGGATATATAGTGCTGTTGAGACCACTGAGCATGCTCCTGCCAGTATCGACGACCAAAGTTTGCAGGAGACTCCAGGGACGGAGACCATCCATGCAGAAGGTTGGGGACACAAGGGTGCGTACATCCTCCTATACTGCTTCTGTTGAGCTTGATCAGCAGTGTCATACAATGCGGCGAAATACTCAAGATGCGACGGTACCCCTGCCCTGCCAGCTTGAGCGTCTCCGTTCCCCTCCCGATACCAGAAGCAATTACGACTTTGCCCCATCGAGAAAGTTGACCATTTCGCCCAGTCTAAAAGCTTGTACTGGGAAACACGCCGTCCAAGATGTGGTCAAGAACCAGTTGGGGCTCGCAATCACACTTGCCAAACCCTCTCGATCGCCGTAGGCATTACAAGTGCGAAGAATGATTTGGAAACCGGGTTTCGATGAAGATATACGAAGAGAATTGAGAGCATGAATCGATTCAAACACTCGAAAGGGCCCAACTCTAGCATCTGCCACGTACTACCCTGATGCTAGTGGAACTGCTTGGCAAGATGGTGTGGGTCTTTTGGAAGTACTACATAAAGCCCAAAAAAATAAAATATTTGGAGCCTCAAGTTTTAGAACGGGTAAAATAGAGCTAAGTAACGTTCAACGTTGACAACATGGAGAGTGACGAGACAAGATCGGTAGAAAGGACGAAAATAGGAAATACGCCCACGAAAACTACCGCCAATGGCATCCCTGCGGTGCTACAGTAGAGGCACAAGGGTTGTGGTTAAATGCCTCCAGAAAAGTGCGGCTGCAGTAGTCTGCATATTGCATCATCTTTTTCCCTCTTCATACGCAAGAACAAGGGGCTTGCGCATGTTCGACGTCTTAGTAAGGGTAAGGGCAAGGGCCCTTTCTGGCCTCGGCTGTCTATACCAGACTCCTTCTGCCTGGTGAAACTGTTTTGATTTTTATCAAGAGCCCTGTAAGAGTAGACCATCAATTACAGAGGTCCTCCTGCGCTGTCCTGCTGCGTGCGAGTGCAAATCACCTGGTGCTGAAGGTAGAGGATGGTGAACCACGGTGCTTGGTTTTGAGGTGGATGACGGAATTATCCAATGCTGCTGCTTGGCTCGAGTCCCTGGGGTATGCGCACGGCGATATTCGGCCACCAAACCTTCTCCTCCACAGTGAGAATCACCTGAAGTTGCCGACTTTGACAACACAGCTGCCGTTGGTACCGCTTTTGAAGTTGGCATCGGTCCTTACGCCAGAGTACTTGGCGATGAAGGTGGAGAGCAACGCGGAAGCTTTGGGTATCTTGGCCCTCGTACGGAACAATTCGCGATAGGGTCAATCTTCTATTACATGATCCGTGGTTACGAGCCCTACGATAACGAATGGTTTGGGGAACGTCACGGACCGGTAATTGTTGACCTGCTTCAGAAGATGATGTTCCCAAAAACAGACGATAACCAAGTCGACAATATCATACGAAGTTGCTGGCATGGGGAATACGATTCTATACAGCGTTTGTCGGCTACCGTGAAATTGCTGGATGGTGTTGACAGTGGGAGATCAATGGTCATGAAGGAAGAAGACTATAAGTCAAGGCAGGGAGAGTGCAAGCAACTTCTGGCGAATAGACTTTTGGATATAGTGAAAACAAATGAGGGATGAAAGAGTTCCAGAGCTGGGACCCTTTCGGTTCGATCGAAACTAGAAACAAGGGATGCCAGCGTACGCGCGACTTTATTGTATAATACCCCAATTGTTTCCCATAAAGACGTTGCGCCTCATGTCTGCTTCCGATGTCAACCTCTCCATTTTTCTTCAGTGGTATTCCCCCCATGCATCTGATACCCCCTATCCTCCTCGGCTTGAACGCCGCTTCCCTCGACCGTACGTGCTCCCAGTTGGGGCTGGCCGACCAGAAGGATAAGGTCCCTTTCAAACACTTGTCCCGGCAGACCCCAAGGGATAAGTAGGTACACAGAGCTTGAGCTGCTGTGTGTCGACCTGTGGGAGGAAGCTTATTTGATTCTGCACTGTACCATGGTCTAGCGCGTGCGTACTACGGCCCGAGTCCTGCCTGGGAACTTGCCGAAGATCCAGTCCCAAGACTTGTCCTCCTTCTTAATACGCCAGCAAGCGCTGCTCGTCTACAGTTTCCCATGGGATATTCATCCCCGTGCTCGAACCCTGCTTATCTTTACTCGAACACCCGTCATCGTCGCTGCTGAGATCAGGATCGCTGTCGGTCAAACCACCGTCGTCATTGTTGCTGGACGGCTCACCACCCTGCAATGCAAGAGCTTCGGCATGCACGGCTTTGCCATGTTGGAGTCGCGTACACGTCGCATCCTTATGAATACGGCCTGCCTCCGCGGCAGTCGATACAATCGGGCCACTGGACGAGAGCCGAGATGAGGTATACCGGGTAAAGCCAGTCAAGAGGAACGAATATTGCTCTATCGGCTTGATGGCTAAGTCGTCAATGTTCCCAATAAGCCGATGCTCTCGATAAGTTGGGCAAGCTAGCTAAAAGAGACTCCTTGCCCCTCACAACCCTCCCAGACCACCGCTATAAAGGAGAAGCAGTGTATGTAGTGCGGACGGGGTCGGCGTCGGCAGGATATTATTAGATGATCGACTAAGGTTGCGGCAGTCAGATGACACATCTCTGTATCCATGGTTAGAGCCGCAGAAGGAGCCGGCGAAGGCAGTCGACCATCGGCTCCATGGCCCGGGGTGGCTCTTGGAGCCCGATCAAGGGACGGATTGTGACTTCGGAGAGTGTCGACGGGACTTTGAGTATACCCTATATTCGCGGCTGGATCTCTGCTAAAGATAGTACTTGCGCTTCCTTTGCATTGGGCAATCATCGGATATCACAACTATTCTTTGCCACCATTACTAGTATTACCATATCCTCCTCTTGCTGCGGCTGTCCTTGTCTGTCTCCTACCTCCTCCTCCTTCTCTATCCCCCTTTCCAATGGCGTCGGTGGAGAGATACGTTCCGGCTTTTCCGATCTGCTATGGGTGACTCCGCTATTATCCTGTTATTTGGTCGGGGTCTGCGGTGGCACGCTAGGGCAGTGGGAAGAAGGAGAGTAATTACGAGCTAAAGGAGGTATTGGTTTCTCCGGTTCCGCAAAGGATAAGTGAAGATTATATAGAGACAGGCGTATTAGCTGGATAGCGGAAGCTAGTTTCAAAGTAGCTTTAGTAATAGTAGCATTTGCCCGGGCCTGTTTAATTATATCTCTGATACTTATAGCTTATATGTCTTTGCTAATATCTGGCCCTATAAGTAATCCGAGATGCCATATATTATACGGGACTTCGATATCTTATATTATTCCCTATTTCCTTTCCTGGTATTATTGCCTTAATTCTTCTTATTTCTTATTAAATCAGTAATTAGTAACCTTATATCTGATTTCTAGGCTGGCCTTAATATTTCCTTTACTATATTCTATCTGTGGCTTTATATTTATTTAATAAGTTATTTTTATAACCCTTTTCTTCTTTATTATAAGATTAATATTAAGCTTTAAAGCTACTAATTAGTAATTATACTTATATTTTCTATAATATATAGCCTTATACTAAGGTTAGAATCTAGTCTATTATATAATAAATCTTATTATTAATATTTTTCTTACTAATAATATTATAAAATTCCCGATTATAATAAATATTTTTAACTTATATAATATAATAAGATTTTATAAGACTTAAAAGAATATTATTATTATAGCTTTTAGTAAAGCTTAATTTAAAGTAATATTATAAAACAAAGTAATAGAGCTTATTATTATAATTATTATTACTATTAAAGTCTCTATTATTAATCTAGAAATTAATATTATAAATAAGATTAAAAGTACTTTCTAGTCTAATTATAAAAGCAGGTAATATTAAAATTTATTTATTTATTAAAAAGTAAGAAATACTAAAATTACTATTTTTAGAAAATTATATTAAATCTTAATATAATTCCTAAAACCTTTTAAAATAGCCTTATAAAATAGAAAATAAATATATTTAGTATTTATAGGATTTTTTAAATAATTAAGTATAATATAAAATTATAAGAATTTTTATATTAGAAGAATTAAGATTATATTTGTTTTTATTTAGTAAATTAAATAAATTTTAATATTACTTGTCTTTATATAGGGCTTTTAGCCTTTTATTTAATTAATTCTATAATAGGGAATTAATTTTAGATATTAAAATATTTACTAGATTTTATAATAACTTTTTTAATATTATTTAAATATATAAATAAATCTAAATATATATTAATTTTATTTAATTTTATTAATTATTTATATAATTTTATTTAAACTATAAATTAGAGATTTTAATTTAAAGCATTTTAATTATCTAATTTTAAATATATTATTATTATTACTTTTATTTATTATTATTAATAAATTATTTATAACTTATTAAATATATATTAAATATTAAAAAAAAATACTAATTTTTTTTCTTTCTTTATTTTATTCTAGTTCTTTATTTTATAAATTATTATAATTTAGCTTTTAATTTTATTAGCTAATATAGTTATTTAATATAATTACTTATATTTTATTACTTATATCTCGTTATTTTCTAAATATATATAATATAGCCGCCTTATTAAAGAAATATATTTAAAATATATTAGAGATATTTAGAAAACCAAGTTCTTTAGAAACTAGTATATTATAAGATATATATATTCTTTTATAGCTTTCTATATTCTAGTTTTCTCTTTTTTAGCTTTAAATTATTTTTATAAGAGATCTTTTATCTTGCTTTTTAAGCCCTAAATACTATATTTATAATAGTATTTAAAGCTTATTTCTTTTAATTTTATAAAAAAATTTAAATAAACTAATTTAAAATCTTTAAAAATATAAATATTATTAAAATAATAGAACTTCAGAAATATAAAGTAATAGATTCTAGAATACTAAAAGCAAAAAGCTTTAGAATTCCTAAAAGAATTAGGTTTTTATATCTTTATAAATATATATTAGTAATATATTAAAAACTTTTTCTAAAAACCCCGAAAATTAAAAAACCTTATATAAAAGCTATTCTTTAACTAAGTTCTAGAATAATAGATATATATATAAGCTAGTAATCTAATTATTATTCTTAAACTCTATTTAATAATCTTATAGGCCTTATATATATATTAGTAATAAAATAACTAAAAAGAATATAATAATCTTATAGGCCTTATATATATATTAATAATAAAATAACTAGAAAGAATATAATAAAAGAAAAGTATAATAAATTAATTTTCTAGAATATTATATAACCAGAAATTATATTAACTTTTACTAAGATTTCTAAAGCTTTTACTAGTTTAGATTATTTTATTAGTAGCCTTTTCTAAATCAAATATTCTATTAGTATTTCTAGAGAATTTATAAATAAGTTTATAAAAATAAAACTTTCTATTTTTATTATAAAGTTTCTAGAAACTAATAATTATATTATAATTAAGAAATTATATAAATAAACTAAAAATCCTAATACTTTATTCTTAAATATTATTATTATTATAAAAAGCTATTAGGAAAATATTTAGAAAACTCTTTTATATAAAAATATTTATAGCTATAATAAAGCTATTTTTAAAAATACTAAATTTAAAAATAATATTAAATATTATATAATTATAATAAATTAATTTATAATAGCTCTAGTTATTTCTATTTTTTTTATAATTCCGGCTATTTTAAATTCTTTTTTAAATAATTTCGATTTATTTCTCATTTATTTCTATTATTTTTATAATTCCGGCTATTTTAAATTCTTTTTTAAATAATTCCGAATTATCTTTTACTTATTTCTATCTAGAATTCCTTATATTTTATATTTCTTTTAGAAATACTAGAATTATTAAACTTTTAGATTTAATTCTTTTTACTAGAGATTATATTATTTTTAATAATTAGCTAATTTAGATTAAAAATAAATTATAAGGAAATACTAATTTATATTTCTAGTAAATTTATAAATAATAATACTCTTATTTTAACTAATTTTTATATAAATAAAAATAGTTCGAATTAGTATTATTAGCTTTTAGAATTATATTTCTATTTAAAGAAGTTATATTCTAATTCTAATTCTAATAAAATATTTATTATAACTTTAATAAGCTTTAAATATACTTTAGTTAAATATTTTAGAAATTCTATATTCTTTTCCTATAATTATTTACTAAAAGTAATATTAGTTTTTAAAATATTAAATATAAATTAAATAAAAAGCTTTTACTAAAGCTCTAGAAATTAGTATATATATATTATAATAATTCTTTTATTAATACTATTTATTTTATTTAATATTATATTACTAATAATTAATAAATTAAAGCTATATAAAAATATTAAAAAATATTAAAAAATAAAAACTATTTTAGTTAAGTTTATTTCTAGTATTATATTTTTTTATATTTCTAAAAAGAATTCAAGAAGCTTATATTTATTACTTTTATTTAAATATATATCTTTTTATAAATATAAATAATATCTTATAAAAATTAAAGATCTTTTAGCTATTAAATACTATAATTATATTAAGTATTATTTAGTTAAATATAATAAGAAAACTAAAATAGCTCTTTCTAGAATTAAGCCGGGTTTAATTCCTATTTTATTAAAGTATTTAGTTCTTATTTTAATAAAATATTCGGAAAATTCAAGTTCTAATTCTAGTATAAAACCAGAAAATAAATATTTCTAAAAAAAGTTTCTATTTTAAAAGCTTATAATATGAATTTAGTAGAAATTAATTTAATTTATTAAATAAGAGGAAATGCTTTTATAGTATTTTATATTATTAATATAAATAAATTAGAAATCAAGTTTTTTTCTTTTATTAATACTAAAATAAATAATTATACTTTTATTAATATTAAATTTATTTAGTTTATAGAATAATTCTTAGAAATAGAACTATAATTCTTTCTTTTATTTTATATTATATATAATTTTAATAAAAAGCTAGCTAAATTTATTAAGAAATATAAAGAAGTCTTATTTCTAATTAATAAATAAAGTATTTATTAATATATTTATAGTTATTAATAATTATATAATATAGTTATATAATATAGAAATAACTAGAAATAACGGAATATAAATAATAAATAATAATTATATAACCTTATATTATATAAATAACTTAACTAATAACTAGTCTCTATTAGGTTTAGTAGATTTAAGAATTATATATTAATATTATAATATTATAATTCTTATTTCTAAATAATAATTATTTTACTAATTTATATAAATAGTATTTTATAATTATATAATAGTATTATATATTTCTAGTAAACTAATATTAATTAGTTTATATATATAAATTAAATAATAAAAAGAATTAAGCTATATTTATTTAAGATTCGGTTTCTTAAAAGCAAAATCATTATTCTATATTAAAAAAGAAATAACTATTAATTATCTTTATTTATAATTCGGTTTTATAAAAAGAAAAAGAAATTTAATTTTACTAAGGCCTAATTAAGCTATATTAATAAAAAGAAATAATAATTACCTTTATTTATAATTTAGTTCTATAAAGAGGAAAGATATTACTTCTTATTAATTACTAAATAATTAGTTATTTAATTATCTAATTATCTTATAAAACTAACTTTTTTTATAATTACCTAAATACCTGGGGCTCTTAAGCTTTAGAATTATTAAATTCTCTCGAAATCTTAATATTTTACTTCTTAAATTTCACTTCCTAAATTTCTTATTATAAATAAAAATTTTATCTTAAATATAATAACTTTTACTTATTTATTTTATAAATTACTTTTCTTTTTATAAATGTATTCTTTTTATAAATTACTATATCTTAAACTAGATATAAGCCTATAAAATATATAATAATAGAACCTATTATAATAAATAATTCTTTTATTAGATCTATTTAATTTAAATCTTTTATATTTATAAAAACTAATAATTTTAAGAAAATAGTAATAAAATAGAAATATAGAATTAATCTAGATATTACTATAATATATAAGATATTTGAGTTTTTAGATATTAAGCTATTTTAATATATTTTTTATAAAATAATTAATAATAACTTTTAGAAGCTATTTAGATATAATTTTAAGGATTTTATTTATTAAAAGAACTTTAATAAACTTGAATTCCCGGAGATATTATACCTATATAAGATTCTTTAATATAATAATATATATATAATAGAATATTAATACTTTTATTATTATAATTATCTTACTTTTTATTATTAAAGAAAATATATAATATATTTAGATAAATAAAAATCTATTAGTAACTAAACTAGACCTTATTAAGAAACTAATTCTATTAGGCTTTATTACTCTTATTAAGAACAAGTATCTAGAATCTATTATTTTTAATATTTCTATATTATTATTATTATTTTTAATATTATTTTTATTATTATATCTTATATTTTTATTAGATCTATATATTAGTATAAAAGCTTTAGAAATAAATAATATATTTTTACTAGCCTTATTACTATTATTATAACTATATCTAAATACTTTCTAATTATCTTTAATTATAAGACTTATTAGAATAGTTACTAAGATTTATATTAAAAAATAAAAGTATAATAAATTTACTATTTTCCTTAATATTTATTAATATATAAAGCTTTTATAAAAGATACTAATACGAGCTTTTCCTATTATACTAAAGAAACTAGCTTAAGACTACTTTTATAATAATTAGTTCTTTTAATATATATATAAAAAGGCTTATATTAATATTTATAGCTTTTTTAAAAGTCCTGAATTTAAATATTAAAATTTAAATAAATAGAATACTATTATATTAGCTTTTATAATAGCTAAATTCCCGGAAAAAATAATATTTAAGACTATTTAATTACTAATTAATAAATTATATTAATTATAATATAGTTTTATATCTAATTTATAAAATATTAAATTCTTTTATAATAAAATTATTATCTTTTACTAAGGCTCTTAAATATATAAATATATAATCTCAGACTTTCTTATAAATCTCGGCTAGCTTATTAATAAGCTCTAGTTATTTATTATTATATATAAGAGTAAATAATAAGCTAATTCTAAAATCTTTTTTACTAATTAATAATATTATTTTTAGAATTCTTTAAGCTATTATTTTTCCGGAAATTATTAATATAAATCTAACTATAATTTCGGAACCCGTAATAATTATTTTAAGTCTTATAATTATAATAATTATATTTTAAAGTTATATTTTATATATAAAAAGCCTAAATATTATTTATAGAAACATATATTAGAAAAATAAAAAACTAAAAAAACTTAATTTAGAAATAGAAATATTTATTAGTTTAGATCCTAAAATACTTATAACTTTAATAAATACTTTAGTAATACTTATATATAGTATATTACTAAAGCTAAAGATAAAAATAATAATAAAAATAATAAAAACAAACTAGTAAATAATACTTTTAAGGCTTTATTAATAGAAATAAATAAAGAAAAGAAATATTATTTAGATTCTTATTTTATTTTAATTAAGAACTTTTTAGCTATTTCTATTATTCTTGTTTTATTAATAATTATAGCTAATATTTTTATAAATAACCTTATTTCTCTTTTTCTTATATATTAAATAATAGGCAAAAATTATATATTAGAGTTTATTAAATTCTTAATAGAAAATACTCAGACTTTTATAATTAATAATATATTAGAATATAATACTTATTACTTTTATAAAGTTATAATTAATACTAAAGTTTCTAGATATTTAATTACTAGTTTTAACTAATTTCAAGCTTTCTAGTAAACTAATAAGTAATAGTATTAAACTTAATAAAATTACTAAAGATTAAATTAATATCTAGTTTAGTATTAGATCTATATCTTTTATTAGATTTATAATAATAAGTATATTAATTAGATAAGTATAATTCTATAATATATTTTTAAAGACTCCGTTTTTACTTAGCTTAGCTAATATAAATAAGCTAAAGATCTACTTTAATAATCTTACTAATTATTTTATTACTTTTACTAGAAAATATATATTTATAATATAATATTTTAAATACTTTTTCTTATTTTAGAATATTATATTATAAGGCTTTATTTTCGAATTCTTTATTTATAATTCCTGCTTTCTTATAAAGATTAAATTATAATATTTATATTATTAATTTAGCTATTTATTTATTAGTAAACTCTGAAATATTCTAGAATAAGCAAGTTATAATATTAATATAAAAGCCCTTAAATACCTTATAAAATATTATAAATAATACTAGAAATATAACTAATTATCTAGATAATTTAAGTTTAACTTAAGAAATAATATTAGTTTTATTATAGTTATTATAATATATAGTACTAGTAAGGATTAGACTAGAGCTAGAGAGGTATCTGGTATCTAAGTAAGGCATCTATAATTACCTAATTATTACACGTGACCCCGAGCTTAAGCTAGTACGTGGGCCCGTATATAGCTTGTAATTATTTAGATCCAAGGCTTCTTTGAAATCCTCTTCTTTTTTTAGCTTTAAATTATTAAAATAGAGATAGTCTAATTATGCTTTCTAGACCCTAGATCTTATACTTATAATAAGTTTTAATTATTTTATTATTATTAATATTTTCTATATTTTTAATAAGCCTATATTTTATATTATTAATAAAGGTACTTAATATTAAACCGGCTAATAGCTCTAGAATATTAATATAATATATATCTAGAATATACTTAAATAATATTAGATTAATAATTATTTAAGTCTTTCTAATTAAATTATAATAGATACTAGAAAGTAGTTTATTAATAAGAAATTTATTTAGCTTATAAATATTATAGGAATTAAGATTAAGATTATTTCTATAAAAGCTTATAACTTTATTAGAATTATAAAATATTATTATAGCCTAATCTAATATATATATTTTATTATTATAACTAAAATTAATAGAATTAATAAGAATATTATATTTTAAATAGCTTTTAAGGCTATTAATAATTCTATAAAACCTAATAGTATTAATTTTAAATAACTAAATATAATATCTTATTATTTATTATATTATAGTAATTAGTAGTATTTAAAAAGATAATAGTAGAAATTTAGAAGCTTTAAGCTAGATATTAAATTATAAATACTTTAAATACCCGAAATAGTTCTAGTATTACTAATATTTATAAACTATTTCTAAATTTAAATATTCTTATTTAATATAAAAGAAATACTAGTTAATTTAGTAATTAGAATAAATTATATAAGCTAGTAGCTATTAATAGAAAGAATTATATACTAGCTCTATTATATAGTAATATTATCTTTTATTTAACTTCTATAAAGCCTTTTTATATAGGAAATATTAAGATTATTATTAATAGCCCCGAACCTAAACTTATTCCCGAATCTAATAATAAGACTAAAAATAATACAAATATAATTTCTTCTATTATTCCTGTTATTTCATTAAAATATAATAGAGAATACTTTTATAAAACCCCGGATATTATAATATTCCTATAAAATAATAAATTATATAAGAATTCCCACTAAATTAAAGTTATTAGTCTTCTAAAAAAAAGTATATTTAAGATTATTTCTAGATTTCAGATACTAAAAGAAATATATATTTTTAATTCCCGGTTTATTAATAAGATTAAGAATAAAAATATAAAAAGAAAGCTTAAAAAATCGAGACTAGTTATTTAAGCCTATAATAATAATAAGAAATATATAATATTAATATAATTACTTATTATTTAATATATTAGCTAGAGAATTATTTTTAGTATTATTACTATAATAATAAATATTATATAATTATATTTATATAATATCTTATAAGCTTATATCTAATTAATAATCTTATTTAATTATAATTTTTATATTAACTTATTTTATAAGTTTACTAGAGAGCTAAATCTAAAGAATAATTCTATTCTAAAAATTATAAAACTATTATATAATATACTAGAAGCTAGAAACTACTAGTTTAAAACTTATTATTTCTATTATATTAATAAGCTTTCTATAAAATAATTAACTTATAACTCTTGCCTCTTTTATAATAAGTAATTCTTTAGAATTATTAGGTTTTAAATTAATAATATCTTATTTATTAGAACTAATAATTTTATAAAAATAGAATAACTAAAGCTTTAAAAAACTAAGTTCTTAGCTAAGAAATATAAATACCTTATTATTAATTATAATTTCAAGTTTAATAAAGGTATTATTTATATAAATATTACTAGAATTACTTTTATATAGAAATACTAGTATAAAAACCTCTGAATTATTTTTATAAAAAATACTATTACTATAAGTAATAAAAATACTATTTATTAAAATCATTCTATTAAAAATTAATATATTATCTAATATACTAAAGAAATATATATTATATTAGTCTATTAACTAGAAGCTTTATATAACCTATTAATTATTATTTAAGCTATTAAACTCTCGGAAACTAATATAAAGATACTTAATAAATATATTTAATAGTAAATTAAGAATACTACTAGAGAACTAAGATTCGTGAAACTAGTAAAGAAGTTCTTATATTTAATTATTTTTACGAATACTTTATTTATAAATAATAGAGATCTTTTCTCCCAAATCTATAATTAATAAAGTATTAGAAATAGAACTATTACTAGTTATATATATGAATTCGAAGTCGTTATATAAATGCCTTATTAAATTAGGTACTACTTGAGAGAAATGTTTAATAATTAATATAATATGCCTCTGCCAGATATATAAATAATAAGAGATTACGGAAGTTAAATAAATTAAGAGAGAATTGAATTCTACTAACTCTATAATAAAATTAAAGCCATTAAATGCTCTCAAGTGCCTTATTAATATGAATATAATATAATTAGATATAGAGGAATAGGTTAAATATAAATAGAGCAGGAAATAAATATATGAAATAAGAGAATATATATAGAGATTCCCTTAGTATCTGGTATCTGGGTATCTGGGCATCTGGTACTAGACCGGATTAGGAAATATAAATATATGAGATGAGAGAATATTATAGGAGGGGAAGTCACGTGCAAAAGGCCATAGCCTTTAGCATGTAACCAAAACCTTAAAAGTAATATAGATATATAAAGTGTTTGGAATTTCTGGTACTAGGCCAAATTAGGGAATTTGTATATAATTAGAGAAAAGTACTATTTTTCGCGTTTTTAAAAAAGTTCTAGTATTAGTATAACTATAATTATTAATAGTTATATAATATAGTTATATAATATAAAGATAACTAGAAGTAACGAGATATAGGTAATAGGTAATAATTATATAATCTTATATTATATAAGTAACTCGACTAATAGCTAGTTTCTATTAGGCTTAGTAGATTTAGGAATTATATATTAATACTATAATACTATAATTTTTATTTCTAAATAATAATTACTTTACTAACTTATATAAATAGTATTTTATAATTATATAATAATATTATAAAAAATATAGGCTTATATAGCTAAAGAATAAGCCCTAATTTATATAATTTAATTATATTATTAGTATTTCTTAATAATAACTAGAGAAATAATTTAATAAAAAGTATTAAAAAGATATTAATTAATAAGATATTATTATAAGCTATTTTTAAAACTCTATTATTTTTAGGTAATTTTTCTTCTTTTAAATTAATTAGAAGAAATTATATAATATTATAAAAAGAAGCTTTTATAATCTAATTAAAATATAATATTTAAATAAAGATTAAAGAAATAGAAAGAGATTTTTAATAAAAAGCAAATATTATATTTAGCTATTTTTATTTTTATAATATTTAATTATATAATTAAAAGAAAAAAGAAAATTATTATTTAAATTATTATTTATAAGATTAATAAAAAGCTTAAAATTCGAGAAAAAAAAGCTATTTCTAGCTTAGAAAATTAATAACTAAAAGAAATAAAGCTTTAGTAATTATAAAGAATATTATTTCCGGAATTTAAAAAATATATCTTTATTTTTTTCTAAAAAGAAATCTAATATTTTTTCTTTTTATAAATTATATAATTATAAGATTTAGATTAAAGGCCTAAAGGAAATTATAAATATTAGATATTAATTTTTCTAATAATAATTTATTTAAAAGCTTCTAGAAATTAAATATTTCTTAAAAAATAATCTAGCTAAAGGCTTTATTAAGGCTAGTTAAGCTCTTTTTATTTTACTAGTTCTTTTTATAAAAAAGGCAAATAGAGATTTGTATTTTTATATTAATTTCTATTATTTAAATAATATTATATAAAAGAATTAATATTTCTTTTTATTTATTAATATAACTTTAAATTAATTATTTAAAGCCAAGATTTATATTAAATTAGATATTTATTAAACCTTTTATTATATAGCTATAAATACAAATTCTTATAAGCTAATAATATTTTATATCTGCTATAAAATATATAAATATAATATTCTTTAAAAAAGCCTTATAAATAGCTCGGCTATATATTAATATTATATAAATAATATATTTTTTAAATATCTAAATAACTTTTATATAATATATTTATTTAAAAAATTTAATAAAATATAAATAATATATATAAAAAGTACTAAAATATTTATATTTTACTAGCTTTTAAATAAATATTAAGAAATTAGAATTTAAAGTTATATATATAAAATACTTGAGTTTTATTATTTCTATATCTAATATTAAAGTTAAAATAATATATAACTAGTAATTTCTAAAAATAATTAAGAACATATAAATTTTTTTTAGCTTTTATAACTTTTATAAATATTTTATTAGAAAATATAAACGAATTATTAGATTTCTTATTTTATTTATAAAAAAGAATATTTCCTTTAAATAATTCGAGTAATATTAAAAAGCTTTTAATTATTAAAGAAAACTATAATTTTTATTCTAGTTTTATAATATTATAATTTAGATTTATTTATAATAATAGAAATAAATATATTTAAAAAAGTAATTATTAGTTTATTCTTTTAATAAAACCCAAAAACAGGCTTTTAGTACTTTATAGCTTATTTTTTTTAAAACTATATTTCTAATAAAGCTTAATTATAATATATATAATAAAAAGATACTTATTATAATATAAGTATTAGAAAAATAGAAAACTAAACTAAAGAGCCTTTAAAATATTTCTTTTAAAATCTATTTTATTTAATTATTATCAGAGAGTGCCTGGCAATCCTTGATAGCACGTGCGTGCGCGGGTGGTCCGTATGCAAGCCCTTAAGGCTTCGCACCTCCCACACCTCACTTCCTTCTTCAAGTTTCAGTTAATTAATACAATTGGATTGCTCCCTAACTGGCTACTTTTAGTAATACCTATTACAATTATTATATCTTAAGATATTTTATAATTATTAAGAAGTTCTTTTCTTAATAAGCTAAATAAGCTAAGCTTTTATTTTATTATTACTTTAAGCTTATATATTATTTTAGAAGATTAAATAAATAAATAAATACTTTATTATAAAAATAAAATAAAATAGATACTTAAAGCCAAATTAAAGAAAAGTTATAAACTCAAGTACTTTTTCTTAAAAATAAAATTAATTCAGAAATTATTTATAATTTATAACTAGTAATAATATTTTATAAAATCGGTTTATTTAATCCGGAATTCGGTTCTAAAAATTAAATATATACTAAAAACTTTTTAAAGAAATAATTTCTTTAAAAAAAAGATATTTTCTTAAAAGCTTTATTAGTAATCTCTATTATAATTACTTTTATAAAAGTATTATTAGAAGCTTTTATTAAATATAGTAATTTATAACTAGTAAATAAGATTCTATAAAATAATTATATATTATTAGATTTAGAAAAGCTATATATAATAGCCTAAACTAAAAATAATATCTAGATATTATAAAATAGTTTATAAATTTATTTAGAAATTCTTTAGAAATACTAATAGAATATTTAATTTAAAATAAATTATTAATAAAAGAATCTGAACTAATAAAAGCTTTAGAAGCCTTAATAAAAGTTAATATAGTTTCTAGTTATATAATATTCTAAAAAGTTAATTTATTATATTTTTTCTAATAATTTTATTATAAGTATATATATAAAGCTTTTAAAATTATAAAATAGAACTTAAGAATAATAATTAAATTACTAGTCTATAAATATCTATTATTCTAGAATTTAATTAAAGAATAATCTTTATATAAGATTCTTTAATTTTCGGGATTTTTAAAAAGATTTCTAATATATTATTAGTATATATTTATAAAGATATAAATATTTAATTTCTTTAAGGGTTTTAAAGCTTTTGCTTTTATTATTCTAGGATTTATTACTTGTATTTCTAAGATTCTATTATTTTAGTAATATTAATATTTCTAATAATTCTAAATTAGTTTATTTAAAATTCTTTATAAAATTAAAAAAAATAAGTTTTAAATATTATTATAAATATAATATTATAAACTTAAAAAGCAAAATAAAAGATCTCTTATGAAAATAATTCAAAGCTAAAAAAAGAAAAACTAGAATATAAAAAGTTATAAAAGAATATATATATTTAGAAGATAATAAAATATAAATAATAATATAAATAATAAAATATAAATAATAAAATATAAATAATAAAATATAAATAATAAAATATAAATAAGAATATAAATAATAAAATATAAATAATAAAATATAAATAATAATATAAATAATAAAATATAAATAATAAAATATAAATAATATAAGTAATATAAGTAATTATATTAGATAACTAATAGTTAATCTCTCTTTTATATTTGCTTTATTTATAATTAGAAAAACTAAATATCTTATAAAATCAAATATTCTAATAAGAATTTATATATAAAACCCTATTAAAAAAAACTTCCTAATTTCGTATTAAAAATAAGCCCGATTTTATTATAAAATTAGCTTAAAGTATTAACTAAATTCGTATAATTCTTTAGAATTTTATTATAAAATAATTTATTTATTTATTTATATATACTTTTATATATAAATAATTATTAGATTATATATTATAATAAGAATAAAGTTATTCTACTTTTAGAGCATTTTTATAACCGAAAAGTAAATATTTTATAAAAGTAAAATACTTGATTTTTTTAACTATAAATAAAGTAAATATAAAAAGAAAACTAATTATTATATTAGCTAATAAAATAAAAAGCTGAATTATAATATTAATTAAATAAAAAGCTTTTATTAAAGCTTTAGAAATTAGTATATATATATTATAATAATTCTTTTATTAATACTATTTACTTTATTTAGTATTATATTACTAATAATTAGTAAATTAAAGCTATATATAAAAAAACTAAAAAATATAAGAAAATAAAAGCTATTTTACTCAAGTTTACTTTTAGTATTATATTTTCTTATATTTCTAAAAAGTATATTTCTAAAAAAGAATTCAAAGAACTTATATTTATTATTTTTATTAAATATATATCTTTTTATAAATATAAGTAATATTCTATAAAAACTAAAGATCTTTTAGCTATTAAATACTATAATTATAATAAGTTCAGTTATTATATTAAGTATTATTTAATTAGATATAATAAGGAAACCAAAATAGCTTTTTCTAGAATTAAGCCGAGCTTAATTCTTATTTTATTAAAGTATTTAGTTCTTATTTTAGTAAAGTAATAATTAGACTTTATATTATATTAAAGAAACTATTTTCTTTATATTATATTAAAGAAATTCTTTTCTTTAATTAAGGAAAGCAAATTAGCTTATAAAAGTAAGATAGCCTATTTTAACTTTTTTTGCTTTCTAAAAAATAATATTAGAAACTAGTTATAGAAAGTCTAATTAATATATTTTATTTATAATCTTATAATTATTTATTATATATTTAAGAACTAAAGTTTTAAATAAACGAATAAGATTTTATAATTAAGTAAAAGTCATAAATCTAATAGTTATAAAATAGTTATAAATAAATAATTTTTATGATTTTTATATTTCTTGTAATTTTATTATTAAAACCTTAATAACTTTCTATTTATAACTTTTTTTTAAAGATTTAGAGAATTATATCTAGTTTATAAGACTTATATTTTTAATTCTATTACTTAGAATTATTTAAAAAAGTCAAAGTTTAAGTTATTAAGGATTTTATTTAATAAAGACTATTTTACTTTTCCTAATTAAAGAAAAAGACTTCTTTAGTTATAATATTAAATCCGATTATTATTTAGAGAATTTAGGCTCTAATTCTAATATAAAACCGAAAAACGAATATTTCTAAATAAAAAAAAGTCTTTATTTTAAGAACTTATAATATGAATTTAATAGAGATTAACTTAACTTATCTAATAAAAGAAAATACTCTTATAATATCTATTAAATAATTATATATATAAGAATAAATAAGTCTTAAATAATTAATTATTCTATAAAATTAATTAAGGAAAAAGCTTTATTTATATATATTTTAATACTAGCTAATTAGTCTTATATATAATTAATATAGTTATCTAATTATATTTAATACTTCTATTTAAGGTTAATTATAGAAAGCTAAATAAAGATTAAAGTATTAAGATATAAGAAGCTTTTATTAATAATAGCCTCTAATTCTATAAGAAGAAAAACTAATTCTAGACTACTTTACTATTTTATTTTACTATTTTACTTTATTATTTTACTTTTAATCTCTATCTTTTTTCTTCTTTATATATTTCTTAATTCTTATAATTATTCTATTAATTATTCTCTAAATAACTAGTTATTAAAAGAATTATTATATTTAAGAATATTATCTAGAATTAAAAAGAATCTAGTAATAAAGAATCTAATAATTAAGATATTTCTAATCTTTTTCTTTATATTTATAGCAGATAATATAATAGTAATAGTAAATAATATAATAGTAATAGTAAATAATAATAATTATTTATATCTAATAAATATAAATAAAACTTATAGTTCTAATAATTTCCTAAAAAATATAAGAATATATTAAACTCAGAAATTACATATAAAAAAGTATAACCTCGAAAAAAGCAAGTAGTATAAAGGTAGCTAGACTAATATTAGTTAGAAGTTTAATTAATTCTATTATTAGTAAAGAGAAGCCTAGATTTTCTATATTTATTTCCGAGATATTAAAATAATTAGCTAAGAAATTAGTATTTAAAATAGATTTATAATTTATTATAAGGTATTTATTAGTAGGTAATAAGATAATAGAATGAATTAGTATATTATAAAACTATAGTATTAAATTCAGTATAGAACTAATCTCTGTCCCTCCTATAAGGTCTAGGGAAGCCCCCTCTGAATAGGAGGCCCCGATAACATATATATAATTAGTAATTTATAAGCCTAATACTTATAATATAAATAGTAGTTAGTTGTAAAGTCGGAGGGCCTCTAATCTCCCTAATTAATAACCGCAATATCCGAGGTTCGTTATATACCCTTAAGTCACGTGCGACCCTATATATATTATAACTATACCCCTTTCCTATAATCTTATTCCCAAGATCTATTAATTTATTCTGGTAAATATTTAATTAATTATTTAATTAATTAAGGTAAACTTCTAGTATTTTGGGAGGTAGTTTTACTAATATAATCTGGATAATAGACATAAAAATTATCTAATTAGATTAGAGCTAAGTAAGTAAGAAGGAAGAGTAATTATATTCCAGATATAGGGGCTAGCCGGTAATTGCGATTTCATTTAGGATCTAAGTATTCTAATTAGCTTAATCTAAAGTACTAAGATACTACCCTACAAAATTAATACTACCTATTAGATCTCGTATTAGAATAATCTAAATAGCTATATAGAAAGAATTTAATAAATATTTATATAAGAAACTTATATAAATATTTCTGAGGTCCTAGAGATTATTTACAGGCTCCTGGAAGCATATATTAATTAGTTATACTGGTTTCTAATTAGAACTAGCGTGAAAACTAGTAGTTAATCCAGGTAGTTCTCTATTTCTATAAAAGGACCTCTTTATATTACTATATACTTTTTTCCTTTCTAATAACTATATATATAATAACTTTTTCTATTATTACTTTCTAGTCTCTTCTTTTACTCTTTTCCAAGTCTTTTTTAATTATTTTTAATTAATTCCATAATATCTTCTTCTGGCTTTATTATTCGCCTATATAATAATAAGTATAAAAGTAACTTTATAGCCTTCTTTCCTATTACTAGTAGATACTTGAAATATTTCAAGCATTTGCTTATTAATTTCTTTATCTTATATATTATAGTATCTGGCAAGAAGAATTATAACTATTATAATAAGGGTTCTAAGTCTTATATATTAGTAAGTTCTTTAGCTTTAATATTTATTAAAGCTAATGCGATTTCAGATTCCTTATTACCTATTAAAGGCTTACCGGTTTTAGGAAGATACTATTATGGCCTTTAAGAAATTTCTTAAAGTATATCCTAAATAATATTATACTAATAAGAATAATACTATTAATTAGGTTTTTAAAGACTAGAAAAATACTAATAAGCTTTAGAATTCTTCTTCCTGTTTTAATAAAACAGATAATAATACTATTTGGATTAGTATCCTAAAAGTGAGTTTTTTCTAATATATTTAAATACTTACTAATTTCTTAAAGAAATACTATAATATTTACTTTTAAGGTATTAATCTTATTACCGAGCTTATTACCGAAATTACTAAGTAATCTATTACTAGTACTTCAAGCACTAATAATATAATACTTATAGCTATTCGGGACCTGACTTTAGAAGTTCGGGCCTTTTATAAGGCATATATAGCTATTATAAGTTCCTTACTTACTTCTTTTAATATCCTTAATACTAATATTATTATAGTATAACTATATCTTATTAAGAGATAAGCAGATTCCGGAGAATATTAGCTAATTCTTTACTAAGTTCTAAATAGAGCCGGTATTTAGTATTCTTACTTTAGGAATTGGAATTTATAGGAATTAGAGTTTATTTATTTGAGATATCTATAGCTAGTTTACCTATAATAAATCTTTCTTAATTCTAAACCTTTTTCTAATAATTTAAATATAATTCTCGTAAGCCTTAATAAAACCCTAGAAAATCTTTATAAGTAAAAAACCTAGGGAAAGAGTATTTCTATTATTATTCCGGGCCTTTTCTTAGCTATTTAGGTCCTTTCTTTTTTTTAAGTAGCCTTTTTCTTAATAGTTCAGAATTCTTTTTAATCTTAAGAGATTATTAAAAAATAGTTTTGGATTCCAAGCTATGGTTTTAGTTATATAATTTTAGAAATTCCTTAGAATTTTCAAGATTAGAAAAAGCAGATAACTAGATATTATAATCTTTAGGCCAGGCTTTCTATTTAATTAAATACTATTACTTCTTATTTCTACTATCTTATTAGTAATTAATAATAGCTTCTATTTCTTATTCTTATTCTTTATTATTATTTACTAATTCCGGAAATTCTTTAGAGAAATATAGGTATAGCTTCTAATTCTTTTTTACTATATATTTTTTAAAAAGAGAAATATAAAAAGTTAGATATAAATAATTATATATACTTAATAGTTTTAACTTATATACTAAATTACTAATATATTTAAGGATCCTAAATAAACTTATAAATTTTAGCTTAAGCTTTCTTATCTTAAATTTAATATTTCTTATTAATAATATTATTTAGGCTTTTTTAAAATAGTATTTAGCTAACTAGTACTTATTATAGTAGGTTTCCCGGTTATTTTATATATAATATTATAAATTCTTAAGCTTTCTCTGCTTTATTTTAAGGATTTCTAGCCTTTTATATATAGCTAGTATTTTTCTTATAATTCTATTTTCAGGATTTCATAAAAGTTAAGAGTAATATCCGTAATATATATAGAAAAATATATCTTATAAAATCTAATATTTTGAGTTATTATATATAAATTTCGCAAAAAATAACTTCTTAAACTAGTTATTCTTTTAGATATTATAATAATATCTCAGGTAGTATTCCAGGACCTAATTCTGTCTTTCTATCTAACTATTTATCTAAGAATAATAAGCTATACTTAAATACTATTTATATATTAAATAGAAGCAGAAAGCGAACTAGAACTAGCTAGTAAATACTATTCCTTAGTCGGAAATAATTCTATTAGGGAAGCTAAAAATTAAGAAAACATATTCTTATATAATCTTAGTAAGCTCTAGAGAATTAATAATCTTATAATATATAATATACCTTACTATTTTAGAGTACTAGTTAATAACTATAAGAATTATATTAAAATTAGAATCTTTTACCGGGTTTTTATATAGTAGTAGATCTATAATAAAATCTATAAAGATCTTATTCTAGGGTTTTTCAGGCTATAGTAAACTACTAAGTAAACTATATAGTAAATACCTCTTTGCCTTAATTCTCTAGTAAATATTATATTCTTAATAATAATTATAAATATTTCCTTTTATATTTTCCTAATACTAGGACTTTCTAAAAAGCTCGAGAGTTTTCTCTATTTTATAGTATCTGGCTATTAGGTTATTATAATAAAGCTTTATAACTTCTTAATATAAAGCAGGATTATTAGATATAATAATTCTTGAATAATACCTAAATAGGCCCAAATTATTTTTCCAGATTTCTTTTCCCTTAGTATCTTTCTTATTAAGCCTCTATTTTATAATATTCTAATATTAAGAATTATTTCTCTAAGTTACCTAGATAATATCTAGAAGGAATTCAGATAAAGGAACTAGTACTATGGCTCTTTTAGTAGCTATATATATCTATATATAGGGAATTAGGTATTTATAATTATCTAATTTAAAAATTTGGGGAACCGAGAAGTTTTTGGTTCTATTAAGTAATATAGTTATAGATACTCCTATTACCTTAGCTATAGTAATAGAGCCTTTAAGGCATTTTCCTATATCTTACTTCTTAACTAATTCTATAATTAAGGGATTTATAAGATAATTTATTTACTTGTCTTATAGTAAATATTTCTCCTTAGCTATTATAAATATAGCAAGTATTAAATAATACTTATTCCAAAGAGGGAACTCTTTAGATATTTATAGGGACCTCTGAATTATAATTACGAAAGCTTTTTTTAGCTTATTCTAAAAGATTAGAAGCCAAGTTATATTAATAGGACTTTTTTTATAATTAGGTCTTTTACTAGATCCGTCTACTGAGTTTAAGGCGCCTCTATAGTAAATAATATTAAAATTATATATTATAAGATATATTACCTAATATACTTAATAGCTTTCTAAATACTTTATTTCTATAAAGTATTAAAGGTTATTATAGTCTATAATAATCTTAATTATAAACCTAGACTTTTTAAGGTAATAGTACTAATACTTAAAGGCTTTAATAATTATAAGTAGCTTCCTATTATAAGTACTATAATTATGTTTGGCTCCGGAAAGTTTCTAGAACTAGAATACTACTAGATACTAGTATTTTTTCGGGCTATTACTAGAATTAACTTATTATAAAATAGTACTAGTAATTACGAATTTTAATATATTAGTTTTAATATAAATCTTCTTAGAAAGATTAAAATAAACTAGAATAGGTATTATAATAAAAGCTTTTTTTAAAGTTTTAAAGCTTTTAGCTACTTTATTTATTTATATAAAGGGACCGGATTTCCGGCCCTTTTCTATTTCTTTTAAGAGATCTATTAAGCCTATAGTTACCTGAAAGTAATAGTAAATAAACCTATAGTAGAAATTAGTAAATCCAAGAAATATTTGGATATTATAAAATAATTCTGGTTCTAGCTATTTAATAATACTATAGACCTATTTAGAATTTATATAAATATTTTCTATTTTAATAAGAAAGCCTAAAAATTTGACTTCCTTAATATTAAACTCGTATTTACTAAGTTTATAAAACAGGTTATTTTTATATAGCCTAGTAAGTACCTAGTATATATAATTATAATATTTATTTTTATTTCGGGAGTAAATAAGAATATTATCTAAATAAATAATTATGAAATAATTCAGAAGCCCTATAAGTATAATATTAATATATACTTGAAATATAGCTAGTATATTAGTTAGCCCAAAAAATATTATAAGATATTTAAAATAGCTATAGCAGGTTCTAAAAGCCGTTTTTTACTTATATTTTTTATGAATTCTTACCTAATAATATATATTCTTGAGATCTAGCTTTATAAAGATCTTGGCTCCTTAAAGCCAATTAAGGGTTTTATTAATAAGAGAAAGCGGATACTAATTCTTAATTATAACTTAGTTAAGTCTATAATAATTAATATAAAGATATAGTTCTCTATTTTTCTTGGGGATAAAAAGAATAGGCGCTCCTACTAGACTTTTATTAGGCCTTATTTAATATTTATAAAGTATATCCTATAAATATAGATATAATACTTCTAGTTAGGTCTCTAATAAATTATATAAAAGCTTATATGAGACCATATTATCTATATTAATAGAGTATTTAATATTACCAAGATTAGGAAATTCCAAAGCTTTATTAGGGTTAAAAACCTCTAAGAAGTCTTTATATTTATTATCCCGGAAATAGATAAGTATTTCTAAGGCCTCTTTCTGGAAAATATTAATTTGCTATATTAAAAACTTTTATTTAGTATTACTAGAACCATATAATAAAGTAAAGACCTAGTAATTATTATAAATATATAAAGCCTATTATCTAGAATAGTTATATTTGCCTTTAATTAAGAATAAGACTTAAGGTACTAGCTTAGAGTACTAGTTAAGCTCTTTACTAAATTCTTTTAGTATTAGGATTTTAATATTATTAGGCCATATAAGTATATATATCTATTATTTCTTAATATAGTCTATATATTATATAAGAGTTACTTTATAAAATTCCATACTAAAGACGAGGCTATAAAAGCTAATATTCTTATACTTATAAAACCGGAGCTTAAAAGAATATATCTTATTATAATTATCTATAATAAATAGCTTAAGATTATAGGCTTAATAGACCTTAAATTAGTTCCTATAAAAGGTTATAAATTCTTAGTTATATTTAGCTAAAGTAATAAAATCCCGGCTTTAAGCCTAATTATTATTAAGGAAGTTATAATCTGATCCGGTATTACTAAGTCTATTATATATCTCTAAGGTACCTATTTCTAGCTATATTAATCTTGCTTAAATAGTTATATAAAGTAATATACCTTTTTTATTATGGCCAAAATTATTAATATTTAAGATTTAGCTTTCTCTTTTTCCTATTTCTTAGAAGGATTTCCTCTAGAGTACTTTTCTATAACTATGGCATTAACCTGCTTTTATAGACGCCTTAACTCTTCTATAGTTTTGGCCTTATTAGGGTTTTGCCAAGCCTATTTAGTATACTTGAAATACTTTATACTTCCTGAGAAATATCCTTTCTATTTACAAGTTTAATAAACTATACCTGAAGTGGAACTAGTACTCTATTAAGGCCTTAAAGGAGCTAAAGTATTACCTAAGGGTTTCTTACATAATTTTTAGATCTTATTCTTCCTTTTTTAATGGCCTTACAAATTAGAATTTACTAAATCAGGGTCTTTAGAAATAGAGTTACTCTTACTAGACTTCTTTGTCTTTGCTTTTCTTAATTTAGAATAAGTAGTATACTCTGCTTTCTAAGCTTTCTTAAGCTATTTGGAAATAGATACTATCTTATTTCCTAAGAGAATAGATATAAGTATCTAATAAGTCTTATAATTAGATAAAGTAGTATTAAGAGTCCGGACCTGGTTCTTTTTTTTTTTTTTTTTTTTTTTTTTTTTTCCTTTTAATATACTTTATTAGTTTAGAACTATATAGTACGGCTAGCTAAGCTAGCATGAGTCTCAGTAGCTTATATGCAGGCCCAAATTCCAATATAGGTAGTAAATAGTTAGGGATATATCCCTGAAATAAAAACTTAAGGAAATAAAGAAAAAATAAGTATAAATCATAATTCCTCTCCTACTTCCTATTTCCCTTTTCCCTTTTTCCCTATTTCCCTTCTCCTATTTCCTTCCCTATTTCCTCCCCTATTTCCTCTCCTATTTCCTCCCTTATTTCCACTTCTTCCACTTCTTCTACTTCTTCTACTTCTTCCACTTCTTCCACTTCTTTTACTTCTTTTATTTCTTCTACTTCTTCTACTTCTTCCACTTCTTCTACTTCTTCCACTTCCACGCTTCGCTTAATATGCCATTTTCTTATATATATACTAGTTTCTTTTAAGAATATTAGTATATTTAATATCCTAATTTCCGTATATAATAGTAGTTATAGGTTAAAAGCACTAGCTTCTAAGCTCCCTTTAAATAGACTAAATAGTCTAAGTCATTCCTTCCTATATAGTATATAGTATAAAAGGAGGTGCTTTACATTCTCAGTCTTTCCGTATTTGTATTTATTATTAGATATTATATTTAGCCTATATAAATAGGACTTTAAATATCCGTAGCCTAGCTTTAGCTAGAAGAAGGCACTAGCTAGGGGCCTAAAAGTTCCTAAAGATAGATTTATCTTTCTGGATACTTTCCACGGATATATATTACTATATAATTCTAGCTAGGTTTTCGGTTTAGTATAAGATTCTAAAAGTAATCTATACTCTAGTTTCTTAACTTTATTAATTTTAATCCCTAGGAAAGCAAAGGAGGTTTTTACTAATTCAGGTTCTAATATAGGAGAAGTAGTGCCTAGCTTAGCTAGTTCGTCTACTTCTTTATTCCCTATTATATCTATATACCCTGAAACCCAGATTAGTTCTATATTAGCTCCTTTAGCTTTAAGGGCCTTAGTAGCTAGTATAGCTCTAATCTATTAACTTTGTCCTGGCTTATTAGAAGGAGTTTTTAATCTTAGTAAACTAGCTTGGTTATCTATAAAGATATTAAAAAGCTCCCCTCTCTTTGCTTTACTACTAGTATACTTAATAGCCCTAGTAACGCCTTCTAGTTCTCTATTATAGACTATAGCACTAGCTCCTATATTCTGGCTTTCTTTATATTTAGCTATAACCGGAATATAAGGGATTTCGTAACTATAAACTACGAGCCCTAGGCCTACTCCAAGTCCTTTTTTAGTTTGAGATCTATCTATATATATAGATAGTATAGAGCTATTATTATATAAAGTCTTTAGATAGAAGTTATATAATATAGTAGTCTCTTCCTTTAGCTCTTTTAATATAGTGATTTTATAAGGCACTTCTCTGTTCCAAGGGGCAAAATAAAAGTGTCTTATAGTCTCTAGGTCTTTAGGGTCTATTAGATTACTAATAGAGTCTACTATAGTTTCTACTTGAGACTTTTTGGCTATGCGATTTCGCTTTAGATCGGTATTTAGACTATAAATAGAGTCTATATTAGATTCTACTAGTTCTAAATTATGAGATCTTTGGAAGGACTTCTCGAACTCTAGTCTAATAGGGTATTTTAAACTTAGTTTAAGGATACGGAAGGCATATCGACGTCGACTATAGTTTAGCCTTATAATAGGTGGAACTAAAGCTAATTCGACCTCTATAGGAATAATAGGAGTAGTTTTGAATACTCCTAGGGTTTTCCTTAGGGCTAGGTTTTGAATTACCTATAAAGGCCGAATTTGAGCTTTGCTTTCAGTCTTCTACCATAGTATAGAACCATAGTCTATTATACTAGTAATACAGGCTAAATATAGCTATCTAATTACAAAAGGGGATAAGCCACGTAATATATTTGTAAGTCTCTGTACCTTATAAAAGGCTTGTTTTGCTTTGGAAGCCCTATAGGCTATATGTTCCTTAAATCTGAGATTTTCATTGAAATAGATCCCTAGCCATTTAACTACTTTACTAGGGGAAACTAGTTCCCTATTAGGTAGTTTTAGACTAGGCTTATTTTTGGAATTATTAAAATGAATAAGCTCTGTTTTATTTATATTAAAGCTAATAGTATTCTTTTTCCCTAAATTGACTATATTCTTTACTTCTCTTTCTAGAGTCTTAATATTTTTTTTTAGACTTTTAGAAGCAGTAGTAAGGGATATATTATCTAAATAGGATCTGAATTTAATATTTGCTAACTTAAATAAGTCTCGGATATAGATAAGAAATAGTATAGGAGATATAGGGCTGCCTTGTAAAATGCTAGTAAGTATAGACCTAAATACTTCAATACTATTATTAAAAGCTAGTCGTAATACTCGGTTATCTAGGAATGACGATACCCATAGAATAAGGCTAGTAGGTAGTAATAAACTAATTATAATCTGTAATAGCCTATTCTTGGACACGTGATCGAAGGCGCCTTTAATATCTAGAAAGAGAGTACTAGTTTTTAGCTTATAGGACTTATTTAATTCTACCTCATTTTATAATAGTAAAGCAGTATTAATAGCTAATTTGTAGAGCCTATCTCCTATTTGGGAGTGGTATAGTAGGTCACTAGTCTCGGCTAAATAGCTAAGTCGCCTAGCTAGTATTCTCTCAGAAACCTTCCCTAAGTAATTAAGTAGGGAAATAACTTAATATGCTTTAGGTAGGAAATAGTTTGGTTTCCCTGATTTCTTTAGAATAAAGCTAGTAGCTTGTTTCCAGACTTTAGGATAGTATCCCTTATTAATAAATAAGAAGTATAGCCTATAAAAGATATCTGGAGAAGCTCTATAAGTATGGACTATAATCTCTTGAGTAACTAAGTCTGGTCCAGGGGTTTTCCCCTTTACCTTAGAAATACAGGCTTGTTCTAGCTCTATTTTAGACAAAATAGGCCAGTCTTACTTTGAGCTAGACCTATAGTTTATTAAACTAGTAGGCTCAGTAATAGGGGGTAGTAGGAAAAGCATAGTTCTAAAGATATTACACTTCTCTTAGAAAGTCGATTTTAGCTTATTTAAACTATTATCTAAGATACTAGAAATAGATTAATATATAGTATCTTTAGTATATTTTATAGCTTTAAAAATTGACTAGGGGTCTTTATTCTCTAAGAACTTATTTTAGTATACTAGCTTAGTACTCTTAATAGTATTAAAATAGGTGTTTTTTATATTTTGGAGTTCTTGTTTATAGAGAGTATACCCTAAAGCTTTAGACTTATGGCTATAGTATAGTATTAATTTACATAAGGTCTTTAAGTTCTTATTCCACTAGGGTTTAGAATACGGACTAGTAGTAGATTTTGGAATACTATTACTAGCTGCTTCTACTATTCTATTAGTAAAGTCTTCTGCTAATAGGTCTAGTTCATGGTTTCCAGGTATACTAGTAAGTAGAAAGGGCATATTCTCAAGGCTATTAATAAGGTAGCTTGTAAATTTAGCCCAGTCCGCTTTCTTAGTATTAAATCTGACTGGATTAGAACTAGAGCTATAAGTCGACTTACTAATAGTAAATAGAACCCCGAAGTAATTAGAACCTAAGTCTGGTAGCACTTGCCAGTCTTTAATCTTAGTTACTATTTCACTAGTAGCAAAACTTAAGTCTAATACGGAAGAAATGGACATATTAGGTCTATAGAAGGTACCTTCCCCTGGTTTATTTAATAGCCTTAGAGAATGGTTCTCTATATAGCTAATTAAATGAACTATATAACTGCTTTGAGGTTTAAGGAAATCCTACTAAGGATAATATATATTAAAATTACCTAGTAATAGAGAGCTATTATAGAGAGTAGTAGGTAAGATATTCTCTCTTAATATAGTTAATATATTATTAGGGTCTTCTGGGTGAATTATATTATAGAAATTAATTAGCTATATTTTTAGTATACCTAGACTTAAGTCTATAATTAAGTAATCAGGATTACTTGGTAAGTTTGAGGCTAGACTAGCTTACAGTTCGCAAGCTATATAAAATAGGGTTCTAGGCCTTAGGGTACCATAATTCGGGAGTATTTAGAAATAGCTAGAGTATATAATGGAATAATATTCCCGATTATTATTCCCTGCTATTACCCAAGGCTCCTGGATTACTAGGACTTTAATATCTAGTTCTATAGCTATTTATAAGACATTTTCAGTAGTAGAGCTATTACGATTCACATTAACTTGTAGTACTTTAATATAGCTACTCATTAATAGTAATAGTAGGAATTATAGTAGTAGTAGCTTTTTTAATTACTAAGTAAACCTTATATAGCTTAGAACTAGCTAAGTGGGCAGTGCTTAAGCAATTAGAGCATTTAATAGTCACGTGGGGGCATTTTTTACTCTTCTTCTTATAGATAGAGCAAAAATGGTTCTCAGTCACGTGACCCTCACTATATAGTAAGCACTTAGGTTCCTTTTTGCAAATAGAATCTAAGTGCCCGTACCCTACGCACCTAGTATACTATATAGTACTAGAAATAGTATGGTATTTTACTACTTTAGTAGAGATCCCGGCTATAAGAAGTCTATTTTTAATAGCTCTATTAGCTTGAATCTCGGTAGGGAATGCCATTACTACTAAACCGGCTCGCTAGAGGCCTGAGTCTCTTTTCTCCTTAGAAGTAGCCTAATAGGACTAGCCAATAGGCTCTAGTCCCTTATTAAAGGTCTTGATTTCTTCTAGAACTAAGTCCATTCCTTCGGGTATATTAAACTTACGAATACAGTACACCTTTTTTCCGGTTTTTTACCCCCCCTACTTTCACACCCACACTTCGCTCACCTTCAGAACTCACTCCATACACTTCAGCCCTTTAGCCCCAGGCTCTAGAACCTACTATAAGTAGAACTAGAACAGGCTAAATGGCCCCCCCTGACCCCCCGGGCTCTAGCCCCCCCTCCATTGACTTCCAAGAGCTCGGAGAGCTTCCAGAGGGCCCTAGCGGACAGCTAGAGCTACCTACTAGCTCCCCACTAGCTCGTTTCAGCCAGGGAGCTCAATTCGCATTCGATTTAGCTATAAATCCCATCTCCTCAGACGAACTCGCAGCCCCTTTTCCTCAGCCTAATTCGGCTAGTGCGGCTCGACTGAGCCGCCTCCAGAACGGGCTAAAGCGGGGCCCTAGCTCGAGCAATATTAATAGTAATATTAATAAGGAATACCAAAACCACGGAAACCACCACTAGTACCAGAATCAAGCTTTAAACGAAGCTAAATTACTGATTCGTTAAGCCCGGGACTTAATAGTCAAAGCTATTACTATTACTCCGTCACATGACCAGCAATCTCGACTACTAGATCTAGTAGAAATCTTCAGAGAATACACTGAATTCGGCCGCATCCGCTATACTAGTACTTTACTAGCCTCCCAAGTAGCAAACCTCGAAAATGCTACTAAACGGATCGAAATTCAAGCAAGAACTCAAGTTAAACTAGATACTCAAGCTATTTAAGCTAAAACTACCTCCGGAAAGCCTACTTGGGCTAAAATCGCTACTCAAGAACTACCATACTCGGAAAAGAACTGGACTATAGTATTATATACTAAGTCCAAAAATCAGAGAGGAAAAGGCCCTAGTATACTTACTAGTGGCGGTAGTACTCGTAACACTAAGAAACCACCTAGTAGTTCTAGTGCCCGTAATACTAGTACAAAATCTATAGCCCTCTCTAGGAAAAGCACCTTCCTACTAGCTTATATAGAGCAGGCTAGCTTGTTTTCAGCTATTTCCGTCTGCAATTTACTTAATAATACTTTCCGTACTAAGGAAATCAAGGGACTAGTAATCTCTATAGTTTCTCTTTCCTCAAAGGGTAATATTATAGTTAATACTACCCCTGAGTTTAACTCTGACTTTTTGGTTTAAAACGAAGCTACTATAAAGGGGGTGCTTCCCTTAGTAAAAAGCATATAAAAAGGAGAGCCCTGGTATAAAGTTATTATCTACGGTCTACCTATTCGTGATTTCGATATACCCGAAGGAATGGACTTAGTCCTAGAAGAGATTAAGACCTTTAATAAGGGTCTAGAGTCTATTGGCCAGCCCTATTGGGCTACTTCTAAGGAAAAGAGAGACTCAGGCCTCTAGCGAGCCGGTTTAGTAGTAGTAGTATTCCCTACCGAGATTCAAGCTAATAGAGCTATTAAAAACAGACTTCTTATAGCCGGAATCTCTGCTAAAGTAGTAAAATACCATACTATCTCTAGTACTACGTAGTATACTAAGTATATAGGATACGGGCACTTAGACTCTATTTGCAAAAAAGACCCTAAGTGCTTGCTATATAGTAAGGAGCACGTAATAGAGAACCATTTCTGCTCTATCTATAAAAAGAAGGGTAAAAAATACCCCCACATAACTACTAAATACGCCAACTGCTCTAGTACTACCCACTTAGCTAGTTCTAAGCTATATAAGGTCTACTTAGTAATTAAACAAGCTACTACTACTCCTACTATTACTATTAATAAGTAGCTATATTAAAGTACTATAAATTAATGTAAATCGTAGTAGCCCTACTACTAAAAACGTCTTGTAAATGGCTATAGAACTAGATATTAAAGTCCTAGTAATTCAAGAGCCCTGGATTATAGTAAGGGATAGTACTAATCGGGGATATTATTCCATTATATACCCTAGCTATTTCCAAATACTCCCGAATTATGGTACCTTGAGACCTAGAACTCTAGTTTACGTAGCTCGCGAACTATAGGCTAGTCTAGCTCAAAACTCACTAAGTGATCCTGATTACCTAATTATAGACTTGAGTCTAGGTGTACTAAAAATGCAGCTAATTAATTTCTATAATGCAGTTTACCCAGAAGACCCTAATAGTATATTGACTATACTAAGAGAGGATATTTTACTTACTACTCTCTTAGATAGCTCTCTATTACTAGGCGATTTTAATACGCATTATCCTTAGTAGGATCCCCTTAAACCTTAAAGCACTCATATAATCTATTTAATTAGCTATATAGAAAACCACTCTTTAAGGCTATTAAATAAAATAGGGAAAGGTACCTTCTATAGGCCTAATATGTCCATTCCTTCCGTATTAGACTTAAGTTTTGCTACTAGTGGAATAGTAACTAAGATCAAAGACTGGCAAGTACTACCAGACTTAGGTTTAGATCACTTTGGGGTGCTATTTACTATTAGTAAGTCGACTTATAGGCCTAGTTCTAATCCAGTCAGATTTAATACTAAAAAAGCGGACTGGGCTAAATTTATAAGCTATCTTACTAATAGCCTTGAGAATATGCCCTTTCTACTTACTAGTATACCTGGAACCCAGGAACTAGACCTATTAGCAGAAGACTTTACTAATAGAATAGTGGAAGCAGCTAGTAATAGTATTCCAAAATCTACTACTAGTCCGTATTCTAAACCCTGGTGGAATGAAGACTTAAAAACCTTATGTAAATCAATACTATACTATAGCCGTAAGTATAAAGCTTTAGGGTATACTCTCTATAAATAAGAACTCCAAAATGCAAAGAATACCTATTTTAATACTATTAAAAGCACTAAACTAGTACACTGGAATAAGTTCTTAGAGAATAAAGACTCCCAGTCGATTTATAAAGCTATGAAATATACTAAGGATACTATATATTAACCTATTCCTAGTATCCTAAATAGTAATAGCTCAAATGAGCTAAAATCGACTTTCCAAGAGAAGTGTAATATCTTTAGAACTGTACTTTTCCCACCCCCTCCTAGTGCAGCACCTATTAGTCTAATAGACTATAGGCCTAGCTCAAAGTGAGACTGGCCTATTTTATCTAAAATAGAACTAGAACAAGCCTGTACTTCTAAGATAAAAGGGAAAACCCCTGGACCAGACTTAGTTACTCAAGAGATTATAGTCCACGCTTATAGAGCTTCTCCAGACATCTTTTATAGGCTATATTCCTTATTTATTAATAAGGGATACTACCCTAAAGTCTGGAAATAAGCTACTGGCTTTATTCTAAAGAAATCAGGGAAACCAAACTATTCCCTACCTAAAGCATATTGAGTTATTTCCCTACTTAATTACTTAGGGAAGGTTTCTAAGAGAATACTAGCTAGGCGACTTAGCTATTTAGCCGAGACTAGTAACCTACTATACCATACTCAAATGGGAGGTAGGCTCTATAAGTCAGCTATTAATACTGCTCTACTATTACAAAATGAAGTAGAATTAAATAAGTCCTATAAGCTGAAAACTAGTACTCTCTTCCTAGATATCAAAGGCGCCTTCGATTACGTGTCCAAGAATAGGCTATTACAGATTATGATTAGTTTACTACTACCTACTAGCCTTATTCTATGGGTATCGTTATTCCTAGACGACCGGGTATTAAGGCTAGCTTTTGATAATAATATTGAAGCATTTAGGTCTATACTTACTGGTATTCCACAAGGGAGCCCTATATCCCCTATACTATTCCTTATCTATATCCGAGACTTATTTAAATCTGCAAATATCAAATTCAGATCCTATTTAGATAATATATCCCTTACTACCGCTTCTAAAAGTCTTAAAAAGAATATAAAGACCCTAGAACGGGAAGTAAAGGATATAGTCGATTTAGGGAAAAAGAATACTATTAGCTTTAATATAAATAAAACTGAGCTTATTCATTTTAATAATTCCAAAAATAAGCCTAGTCTAAAACTACCTAATGGGGAACTAGTTTCCCCTAGCAAAGTAGTCAAATGGCTAGGGATCTATTTCGATGAAAACCTCAGATTTAAGGAACATATAGCCTATAGGGCTTCCAAAGCAAAACAAGCCTTTTATAGGGTATAGAGACTTACAAATATATTATGTGGTTTATCCCCTTTTGTAATTAGACAGCTATATTTAGCCTGTGTTACTAGTGTAATGGACTATGGTTCTATACTATGGTGGAAGACTGAAAATAAAGCTCAGATTCGGCCTTTATAGGCTATTTAAAACCTAGCCCTAAGGAAGACTTTAGGAGTATTTAAAACTGCCCCTATTATTCCTATGGAGGTCGAATCAGCTTTAGCTCCACCTATTATAAGGCTAAACCATAGTCGATGTCGATATGCCTTCCGAATCCTTAAACTAAGTCTAAAACACTCTATTAGACTAGAGTTCGAGAAGTCCTTCCAAAGATCTAGGGATTTAGAAGTAATAGAATCTGATATAGACTCTATTTATAGTCTAAATACTGATCTAAAGCGAGATCGCTTGGCTAAAAAGTCTCAAATAGAAACTATAGTGGATTCTATTAGTAATCTAGTAGACCCTAGAGATCTAGAGACTATAAGACACTTTTACTTTACTTCCTGGAACAGAGAAGTACCTTATAAAATTACTATATCAAAACAGCTAAAGAAAGAGACTGCTATATTATATAATTTCTATCTAAAGACTTTATATAATAATAGCTCCGTACTATCTATATATATAGACGGATCTCAGACTAAAAAAGGAATCGGAGTAGGCCTAGGGCTCGCAGTTTATAGTTACGAAACTCCTTATATTCCGGTTGTAGCTAAATATAGAGAAAGCCAGAATATAGGAGCTAGTACTATAGTCTATAACGGAGAACTAGAAGGCGTTACTAGGGCTATTAAATACGCTAGTAGTAAAGCAAAGAGAGGGGAGCTTTTTAATATCTATATAGATAACCAAGCTGGTTTACTAAGATTAAAAACTCTGTCTGATAAACCTGGCCAAAGCCAACAGATTAGAGCTATATTAGCTACTAAGGCCCTTAAAGCTAAAGGAGCTAATATAGAACTAATCTGGGTTCCAGGGTATACAGATATAATAGGGAACGAAGAAGCTAACGAGCTAGCTAAGCTAGGTACTACTTCTCCTATATTAGAACCTGAATTAGTAAAAACCTCCTTTGCTTTCCTAGGGGTCGAAATTAATAAAGTTAAGAAACTAGAGTATAGACTACTTTTAGAATCTTATACTAAACCGAAAACCTAGCTAGAATCATATAGCAATATATATCCGTGGAAAGTAACCAGAAAAATAAACCTACCTATGGGAATACTTAGGCCTATAGCTAGTGCCTTCTTCCAGCTAAAGCTAGGCCACGGATATTTAAAGTCCTATTTATATAGGCTAAAAATAGTATCTAATAATAAATGCAAATATGGCAAAACTGAGAATGCAAAGTACCTTCTTCTATATTATATGCTATATAGAGAGGAACGTTTTAGACTATTTAGTCTATTTAAAGGGAGCTTGGAAGCTAGTGCTTTTAACCTACGGTTGCTATTATATACGGAAATTGGGATATCAAATATACTAGTATTCTTAAAAGAAACTAGTATATATACAAGAAAATGGCATATTGAGCGAAGCGTGGAAGTGGAAGAGGTGGAAGTAGTGGAAATAGGGGGGGAAATAGGAGAGGAAATAGGGGAGGAAATAGGGGAGGAAATAGGGGAGGAAATAGGGGAGGAAATAGGAGAGGGGGAATAGGGAAAAAGGGAAAAGGGGAATAGGGAATAGGGGAGGAATTTGCGATTTAAAGAACAACTCTCGGGGGACCTATGTTTTTTGAATTCCTTTATTTCTTTATTCATATTTTTTTTTTTTTTTTTTTTTTTTTCCCATTTATGTTGGGACTAATTGACTACTGAAACACACGCTAGCTTAGCTGGACCGTACTACATAGTTCTAAACTATAAAGTATATTGGAAAAAAAAAAAAAAAAAACTCAACGATAGGTAGACCGGAATAATGAACTTTATCCAAGGTTCTCCTTTTTTAATACTGTAACTAAGGGAAGTATCCCCTTTATATTAGCTTGATTTTGAACCAGAAAGTCAGAGTTAAATTCCGGTGATAGTATAACTATAATATTATCCTTTAAGGAAAGAGAAATCTTAAGTAGATTACTAGTTCCTTAATTCCCTTAGAGCGGAAAGCAGTATTAAGCGAATTGCGAGTTGAAATAGCAGAGAATAAGCTAGCCTGCTCTATATAAGCTAGTAGGAAGGTGCATTTCCTAGAGAGGGCTATAGATCTGGTGTTACGAGTACCAGAACTACTAGTGTCACGTGCACTAGGTGGTTTATTAGTGCCACGAGTACTACTACTACTAGTAAGTATACTAGGGCCTTTTCCTCTCTGATTTTTAGACTTAGTATATAATACTAAAGTCTAGTCCTTTTCCGAGCGTGATTCCGAGTATATTTGTGGTTCTTGAGTAGTGATTTTAGCCCAAGTAGGCTTTTCGGAGGTAGTTTTAGCTTGAGTAGCTAGCTTGGCTTGAGTTCTTAACTAAATTTCGATCCGTTTAGTGGCATTTTCGAGGTTCGCTACCTGTAAAGCTAGTAAAGTACTAGTATAGCGGATACGGCCGAATTCTATATATTCTCTGAAGATTTCTACTAAATCTAGTAGTCGAGATTACTGGTCATATAACGGGGTAATAGTAATGGCTTTGACTATTAAGTCCCGGGCTTGATAAATTAGTAATTTAGCTTTATTCAAAGCTTGATTTTGGTATTAGTAGTAATTTCCGTAGTTTTGGTATTCCTTATTAATATCGCTATTAATATCGCTCATACTAGGGCCATGCTTTAGCCCGTTCTGGAGGCGGCTTAGTCGAGCCGCACTAGCTGAATTAGGCTGAGGAAAAGGGGCTGCGAGTTCGTCTGAAGAGATTGGATTTGTAGCTAAATCGAATGCGGATTGAGCTCCCTGGCTAAACCGGGCTAGTGGGGAGCTAGTGGGTAGCTCTAGTTCCTCGCTAGGGCCCTCTGGAAGCTCTCCGAGCTCTTGAAAGTCAATGGGAGGGGGGCTGGAGCCCGGGGGGTCAGAGGGGGCCATTTAGCCTGTTCTAGCTCTACTTATAGTAGGTTCTAGAGCCTGGGGCCAAAGGGCTGAGGTGTATTGAGTGAGTTCTAAAGGTGGGTGAAGTATGGGTGTAAAAGTAAGGGGAGTAAAAAAAAACCGGAAAAAAAGTTGAGTGGTGACGCTGTCCGGACCTGGTTCCTCTTAGGGTATAGGTCCTAGTTAACTTTGAGACTAATTATCTAAATATATAATTTAGTAACTATTTTACTATTCTTCTAATAAAGATCTCGGAGTTCCTTAAAAGTATCTTATTAATAAGTGTCGTAATAGTCGGAATCGATAGGGAGGTAAAGTCTTAAAGGCTAAAGTCTTAAAGGCTAAAGTCTTAAAGAGTAAAGTAAAGTAATGGTTTAAGATCGTAAAGCAAAGAGTAAAGTGATTCTGAAGTGCTGTTCGAGTGCTTGATTTTCTGGTTCTAAGGGGGGAAATCTAGCTACTTAAATAATAAAATCTAGCTACACCAAACCACAAGAATGACTCACAACTCCATTAATTATAATAAGCATGGCCTATAAATCCACCGATTATTAGAAATCAAATTATAAGACGGCTAAATAAATGTCCCATTAAATCGTAATTATGGCTTAATAGATGCCCCGATCTTATGAACCGAATCCTTAGTTCCAAATCCAAGTCACGTTCTTAATTAGCTAAGAGCTTACTAAAAAATCGTGTTCTTAATTAGCTAAGAGCTTACTAAGAAATCACGTTCT